>NC_062565.1:63292931-63921890 GCF_022837055.1 Prionailurus viverrinus | reverse complement strand
TAAGTGGAATAATGGCTTCTGAAGATCAGAACCTAATACCCAGAATCTATGAATAAGTTAGGTTCCATGGTAAAGGAGAATTTAGGTAGCAGTTCGAATTAAGGCTACTCATCAGATGACCTTGGACCAGGGCGATTATCCTGTACTATCTGTGTGGGTCTGCTGTAACCACAAGAATCCTTAAAAGGGGAAGAGACAACTGGAAGAGAGAACTAGAGAGAGAGCAGTATGAAATAGCCTTGATGGATATTGCTGGCTTCGAAGATGGAGGAAAGGGGCAATGAGTCCAGGAACTGTAGCAGCCTCTAGCAGGTGGAAAAGGAAGGAAATAGATTCTCCCCCTAGAGCCTCCAGAAGGAACATAGCCCTAACACTTTGATTTCAGTCCAGAGACTTCTCACCTCCAGAACTGGAAAATGTTTTAAGCCACTAAGTTTGTGACAATCTGTTGCAGCTGCAGTAGGAAACTAATACAAGCACTTACTAGTTGTTGGACCTTTGTCAAGCGACTTACAAAGTTGCTTTTTTTTTTTAATGTTTATTTATTTTTGAGAGAGAGAGAGAGAGAGAGAGAGGAAGAATGCACACGGGGGAGGATCAGAGAGAGAGGGAGACAGAGGATCTGAAGCAGGCTCTGCGCTAACAGCAGAGAGCCTGATACGGAGCTCGAACTCACAAACCCTCAGCAAACCCTGAGTATGTGACCTGAGCCAAAGTCTGACACTTAATTGAGTGAACCACCAAGGCACCCCAAGTGACTTACCCTTTCTAAATCTGTTTCCTCCTGTCTAAATTGAAGGTAAGAGTACCTAGCTCATGAGTTGCTAAATAGATTAAATAAGACAATTCATGCATAGCACTGAGAACTGTGACAAATTTTATCTATTGTCATCATAGTATTATCTGGAAGCTCCTGGCAGCATTACATATAATTAGAATTTTCTTTCATTATATGTATTTTATTCATATTCTAGTTATCACTACATCACCCTACCCTCTGCTTTAAAAAGTTATATAAACATGGGCGCCTGGGTGGCTCAGTTAGTTAAGCGTCTGACTTCGGCTCAGGTCATGATCTCGCGGTTCATGAATTCGACCCCCGTGCCGGGCTCTGTGGTGACAGCTCAGAGCCTGGAGCTGCTTCAGATTCTGTGTCTCCCTGTCTCTCTGCCCCTTCCCCACTCATGCTCTGCCCTCTCTCTCAAAAATAAATAAAACATTAACAAAAATTTTTAAAAATTATATAAACAAAATTATGAAAAAAATAAAAAATTATAGGGGTGCCTAGGTGGCTCAGTCGATTCAGTGGTTCAGGTCATGATCTCACAGTTCGTGAGTTCGAGACCCACATCAGTCTCTGTGGTGACAGACTGGAGACTGCTTTGGTTTCTGTGTCTCCCTCTCTTTGCCCCTCCCCTGCTCACATTCTGTGTGTCTCTCTCAAAAATAAACAAACATTAAAAAAAGTTAAAAAAAATTATATATAGGGGAGCCTGGCTGGTTCAGTCAGTAGAACATGCAACCTTGGAGTCATGAGTTTGAGCCCCATGTTGGGCACAGAAATTACTTTGAAAAGTTTTATGTATTTATATATATATATATATATGTATGTATAATGTGTATATATATATGCACACATATGCGCATATTTATATATATGTGTGTGTGTGTATCTTTTTATACATATACACTGTTCACAGCCAACTTGGAATTTATATAAGATTTGTTTGTAAGATTAGATAAAGTTAAAATTACATACAAACTGTATTAGCAATTTCAAAATAGTACATCAGGCTCTTCATTTATCTACTGTATGAGTGAGTAGAGAAATTATAGTTTGACCAACTGGAATACAAACTAGCATTCTCCCACAAATCCAAGAGCCCACAAAACACAAATATTAAAAAAATATATAACTGAATGTTTTAATAAAGCTATGACAATGATCTACAGGATTAATATAGTTTTCTCCCATCTACATACTCACTTATATAAATGCTTCATATTTACGATATTAATTGGCTGAGAAAAACTCTGCCCCTCCCCCACTCATGCTCTGCCTCTCCCTCTCAAAAGTAAATAATAAAACATTAACAAAAATTTTTAAAAATTATATAAACAAAATTATAAAAAAGTTAAAAAATTACAGGGGCGCTTGGGTGGCTCAGTCCACAGCCAACCTGGAATTTATATAAAAATTTCTATATACATTAAAATGAAAACATGTATTTATTTAAAATTTTTATTTATTGACTTAGAGCACAGATCATTTTGCCTTCAAACTCCCACTTCAGTATCTAAGCACATATTGCATTTTTTCTTATGTTCTCATAATAATACTTAAACATATACTAAAAGGCTAAAGAGAAAAACTGGTAATAACATCTTATAAGGCAGCATTTATTTTCTTTAATTTTTTTTAATGTTTATCTGTTTTTGAGACAGAGAGAGACAGATCATGAACGGGGGAGGGGCAGAGAGAGAGGGAGACACAGAATCCAAAGCAGGCTCCAGGCTATGAGCTGTCAGCACAGAGCCTGACGCAGGGCCCAAACCCATGGACCACAAGATCATGACCCGAGCTGAAGTCGGACGCTCAACCGACTGAGCCACCCAGGCACCCCAGCATTTATTTTTATTTAAGAAATGGAAAATATAGAAATCTGAGTTTTGATTATATTAACATACTTCATATAACAATCTGATCTTGGTTCATTGTGATTAACTATTTAGAAAAATATAATATTGAAAATTTTGGTGAACACGGACAATGCTCAATTGAAAGATATTTCCACTCCAAATCATGGGCTTTTTGTTAATTAGTCACTTCTTGTCTGAAATATAGGATTCTTTAGAATTTGACATCAAAATACCCCAATTTAGGAAGTTTGGCCATCCTCCACAATAGAAACTTCAGTCCATCATCTGATGTCCAACTATCTATCCATCTACAAATCTGTTACAAATTTGTAAAGCATGAAAGGCTGTAAGTCGTGATAATTCAGTGATAATACAGATTAGATCTAAATTGTGGCTAATGACTGACTAGACTGTGCATCGGGTTACTAAGTAAGTCTATGCTACTGTACATCAAATAACTCACTTTGAAGCCTAAAAATCAGCAAGTATTTAACATATACCAATAGCCATCTTCTCCTGTGCACTCAAGCTCAACTCAGTACAATAAAATTAACACTTTTTGTTTAGGCTTGGTTGTTTTTGCAAATCAAAAAATCTCTTAACTCAAAGCTTGAAATGATATTCAGTGTAAAAATTAATCTTGGTATGTTCCAAATCTGTAGAAATTCCTAAGCACTTATACAAAATCATAAAAATGGCACAAAATATAGTCTTGGCTACCAATTATAATGCAGACAAAATCTGAAGCTAAATATTTTTCCTCTTGGGGCACCTGGGTGGTTCAGTTGGTAAAGCATCTGACTCTTGGTTTCAGCTCAGGTCATGATCTCATGGTTTGTGAGATCAAGCCCTGTGGTGGGCTCTTCGCTGCCAGCTCAGATTCTCTCGCTCTCTCTCTCTCTCTCTCTCTCTGCCCCTCCTGCTCTCTCTCTCTCAAAATAAATAAACAAAAAAATCTTTTTCCTCTTAAGTGATACAGATATACTAAATGTAAATAATACAAGTAATAAATATGTGTTAAATGTCTACTATGTGCCAGGCACTGTGCTAGAAGCTAAAAATAGGACATGTCACTAGACCTCACAATTATCTGATGGGGCAGGTGTGACTGTCTTTAATTTGCAGTAATTCTGTTCAATATGAACAAAATCATTTTCTGAAAAAGTGGCATTAGGTCAATGTGGTGGAGACTGCTAAATGTCTCAAGTAGCCACTTTTCCCTTCTTCCGTTTAGTTCTAGGATTCCCACTCCCACCTTGTTTGCTATTAAGCTGAGCATCAGACCACTCACTTAGAGATTACACTTCCCAGCCTCCCCTGCAGCCAAGCATCCATGTGTGCAAGTTGTGACCAATGGGTTGTGACTGAAAATGATATGCGTAAATTTTAGGTTGCCTTAATTTTGCAACAAGCTAATTGCCCTGGATTTCTTTTCCCATTTCCTTGTGTTGTAATATAGACATGGCAGGGACCCAGCTTCAACCATGCAGATGTGGACAAAATCCAGAGCAAGGTGATACTTAAAATATTTAATAACTTGTATAGACAGTGCCCATTCAGAACATATGTCCAACCATTCAGAACATAGGTTGTAAATAACTAGTAAAATTCTACTACTGTATATGGGGCTGATCATCGGCACTGCCCTACAGATGGTGGAGCAATGAGATGAAAAGAACATGGATCCCCGAATTACCTGTCAAAGCAGAGGTGTCCTGCCTGTCCCATCAGCAGAACCATTACAGCAGCTTGGCCCCTTGCTTCAGTAATACAACAAAGAAGTAAAAAAACAACAACAACAACAACAACAAAAAACTTGCAAACCAAGGGCATTAGAATCACACGAGTCCCAATGATAGCGACACCACTTATTAGCAATGTGGCCCTGACAAAGTTACTGTATGTATCTCACTGAATCTGTTTCCCTATTTACAGAATGGGGGTACTTCTACTTATCTTGCAGGCTAGTTCAGAGAAATTAAGTAATGCATATGTCTCTATGTGCGCACACTGAGTGTAATAATAACTTGAGCCTAATTCTAGGACACAAGAGTCAACGTACAAAAGGGTTTTTGGTAAGGAACAGGAAGGTAGGTGTGTTGTTGGAAAAGACAGAAGAGTTGCAAAGTGTAGAACTTTATCTGTAGAAAAAAAAAGTTGCAAGGAAAAGCTAAAAAACCAGTTTTCTCAGGGGACTCTGAGATCAGGGAGGCCTACAAGAACTATTTTTGCAGACAGGTAACAGGGTGACAGAATGTGGAGAATTCCTCTCATTTCTGGACAGTACAAGAGAAGATAGGGACATTGTGCTCTTTGGCACCCACAAACTTTATAGCTTTGGAAACGAGTCCATGCACAGCGACCTGGCAGTCATGGTGACAGTGAGACACATATGAGTAGCTTGATGGGCAGACAACAAGAAAAAAGGGTTTATCAGATGATAAGGATTAGCAAAGAGGTGAAGGTGAGCCCCAGAGCCACTCCTATGGATTCTGCCTGTCAAACAACAGTAATCAGTAAGCATCAGTAATTACTAAGCATCAGTAATTACAGCTGACCCTTGAGCAAACAAGTTTGAACTGCACAGGTCTGCATACACATGGACTTTTTACAGCGCAGTACTGTAAATGTATTTTCTCTTCCTTATGATTTTCTTAATAACCTTTTCTCTAGCTTTAGTGTAAGAATATATAATATGTGTAATATGCAAAATACGTGTTAGTCAACTGTTTACATTATCCTAAGGCTTCCGTTCAGCAGTAGGCTTTAATAGTAGTTAAGTTTTGGGGAAGTCAAAAGTTATATGTGGATTTTTTTTTAAGTAGGCTCCACGCCCAGCATGGAGCCCAACGTGAGGTTTGAACTCGCAACCCTGAGATCAAGACCTGAGCTGATATCAAGAGTCAGACGCTTAACCAACTGAGACATCCAGGCACCCCAAAAGTCATATGTGGACTTTCTATGGTACAGGGGTTCAGGCCCTAACCCCCAAATTATTCAAAAGTTAGCTGTATATTAATGTTAGTATTACATTTTGGCCATCAGCAAGCTTCTGACTGTATCAACTACATGGGCAATAGCTGACAAACTTAAAGCAAAAATTATCCTTTGAGAAACAAAATCACCACCATAAAGCCCATGTCTTCTTCATCAGGGGGTGATTTGGCCTTACCCAAAGCTTACTCTGAACTGTGTTTACAAGTACATTACAAGAAACAAGATGACCTTTTTTTTTGAGAGAGAGAGAGAGAGAGAGAGACTAGGTGCAAGTGGAGGAGGGGCGTAGAGAGGAGAATGAGAATCCCAAGCAGGCTCTGTGCTGACAGCACAGAGCCCAACGCAGGGCTCAAACTCCCCAACTGTGAGATCGTGACCTGAGCTGAAATCAAGAGTTGGACACTTAACCAACTGAGTCACCCCAGTGCCCCATAGATGACCTTCTAAAAGAAGAAATAATAGGGGCCCCTGGGTGGCTCAGTCAGTTGAGTGTCCAACTTTGGCTCAGGTCATGATGTCACAGTTCATGGGTTCGAGCCCCACATCGGGCTCTGTGCTGACAGCTCAGAGCCTGGAGCCTGTTTCAGATTCTGTGTCTCTCTCTCTGCCCCTCCCCCACTCGTGCTGTCTCCCTCTGTCTCAAAAATAAATATTAAAAAAATTTTTTTAATTATTAAAGAAGAAATAATAAAAGCAACAGAAAAAAACTGAATTACTGTTAAAAAATTAAAACAAACAACTTTTCAGAACTTGTTTCTGACAGTTTGATAAATTAGAGATGCCAAAAACCTATAGCTATAAAACATCTAAAAAGGTTGAAAAATATACAAAAATTTTTTAATCAAAGAACCTTTAAGAAAGTAAATAATGAGAAACTAACAAAGCAGTCCAGTGAGGTAACCAAACACTTAAACCACCATATATCCTGTGCCTTTCTCACCTAGAATTTAGGGTACAGAGCTCCCAGGACAGCAGGGAGAGGAGTCTTTTGAACCTGAACAAAACAGAAAGCCTATCAGAGGCCAAGACTCAAGGAGGCACAGCACTCAGAAAAGTAATTAAGCCTGAAGATTTTAATGTGCATATAAAACACCCGGGGATCTTTGTTACAAAAGCAGATTCTGAGTAGGTCTGAGTGGCATCTGCATTCTGCATTTTAACAATCTCCAGGTGATGCTCATGCTGCTGGTCTAAAGAACAAGGAGCTAGAAAAAAACTTCCAGTTAATGAAGAGAACTGTGAAGGAAGGATAAGTGTCCATCTCAACCTTGGTTCTGAGTGGATGTGTAAAAGAACCCTTCTAGAGATTTTGAAAGTACTGGCTGACCATACCTATGTTTATGTATGCCTGACTGCACGCTATCTGCACGGTCGAAAACCCCCCGAGGGGAATACCTTATATAAAGTGGGCCCAGGTCTAAAGTTGAAGTGCCCTGGTCACATGGCAAAAGCAGAAGCAAATCCTCTGAAAAATACTCTCTCAACCCATGTCTCATGTAAGTCTCACAGAGAGAATCTCAGGAAAATATGTGTGGAAACAAGCCATCACAAGCCAACAGCCAGCAGAATCAACAAACAGGGCCAGACCATAAAGATTCAACATACTGAAATCACTGACATCAGAATATAAAATAACTATTTAATGTGTTCAAGGAAAAAAAAAAGCCAAAAAAAGGAGAAATGAGTAAGAGACTATGCAAGACCAACTTAAAAAACACAGAAATTAAGAAATATAACAATTTAAAGTTAAAGCTCAAAGGAAGGGCTAAATAGCAGAACAGATACAGTTGAAAAGAGAATTTGTGGTCTAGAATTTAGTTCTGAAGCGATTATGCAGGAAAAAGCATGGAGATAAAGATGAAAATAACCAAAGAGAAGCTCACACATGTGGAGGATAAAATGAGAAGGTCTAACAAATGTTTGTTTAATCATAATTCCACAAAGAGATAATGGAAAGACCATGAGAAATAAAGCAGGCAGGAATCTTTAGGTGTAGGAAGCACAAAGAAATGCCAAATTAAAGGGGCAAAAAAGTACATCTAGACACAAAGTAAAATGAACAATCCCAACATCAAAGGAAGATCTAAGAAGACAGATAAAAGACAGATTACTAATAAAGGAACAAAAATTGGACAGATAACTTCCCCATAGCCACAATAGAAGCCAGAAGATAGAGCTATGAGAAAATGATACACCCATTAAAACCACCTTTAAAAAACAAAAAGTAAAAGAAACCAGATTTTTGGATTAAAAATAAGATATGTATCAAAAAGAACACTAAGAAACTTTATCACAAAAGACTGTCATGAAAGGAACTTCTAAGCAATTTACTTTAAGAAAGTGATCCCAAAGGTGAAGGGTGAGATAAGAATAGAGAGAAAATAAAAGTTTCATTCATTGACTGTATAAAACCATAACAACTGTGATGTGGGATTATCAAAACCACAACCCATTCCAACATATACATGAGAACTCACACATATACACACCTAAAAGGGTGAACAACAAAGGTAGAGGGTGAGTGAATTCAAAGCATTTTCACACCTTGTAATGTTTAGGATAAGGTGTTAACTTTAGACTTCCTTAGGTATGCATTTCAATTTCAAGGATAACCAATAAAAGACAATGTATATCTCCCAAACCAGCAGAAGGAAAAAAGATGGAACAAGAAAATATTTAACTCAAAGTATGACAAACAGAAGGTGAAAAAAGATGGTAGAAATAGAGCCAATTATATCAATAATTATGGTTATAAATGGACTCTTCAGTTAAAAAGGTATAAACTTGTCAGACTCCAAAACAAAATCCAGCCACATGCTGTTTATGTAACAAGCACCACACCATGTTTCTAAAACAAACAAAAAAAGAAGACCCATTATATGGACTGAAGGTTTGAGTTCCCCTCACCACCCTCATTCATATGTTGAAATTCTAAGCCCTGATGTAGTGATATTAGGAGGTGACCCCTCTGTGAGGTAATTAGGTCATGAAGTGGAGCCCTCATGAATGGGATTAGTGCCCTCATAAGAAGAGATATGAGAGCCTGCTGTGGCCTTCTGCTCTCTGCCATGTGAGGAGACAATGAGAAGACGGCCATCTGCAAACCAGGAGTAGGCTCTCACCAAAACCAGATGTCCTGGCACCTTGATCTTCCTAGCCTCCAGAACTGGGAGAAATAAATGTCTGATGTTTAAACCACACTGTGGGGGCACCTGGGTGGCGCAGTCGGTTAAGCGTCCGACTTCAGCCAGGTCACGATCTCGCGGTCCGTGAGTTCGAGCCCCGCGTCGGGCTCTGGGCTGATGGCTCAGAGCCTGGAGCCTGTTTCTGATTCTGTGTCTCCCTCTCTCTCTGCCCTTCCCCCGTTCATGCTCTGTCTCTCTCTGTCCCAAAAATAAATAAACGTTGAAAAAAAAAATTTTTTTTAAACCACACTGTGGTAACTTGTTATTGCAGCCCCAACTATGCCATGGGAGATGCACCGTTTCCATGTTTTGTTTAGTTTTGTTTTAAAGAGAGAGACACACAGAAAATGGAAAGAAAATAACCACAGTTAGAGAAGAAAATGATAGCACAAACAAAAGACATAAAAAAGTAAGAGATTGGGTGTTTGGGTGGCTCAGTCAGTAAGCCACTGGCTGCGTCCTGGTTTCAGCTCAGGTCATGATCTCACAGTTTGTGAGCTGGAGCCCTGCATCGGGCTCTATGCTGACAGGGTGGAGTCTGCTTGAGATTCTCTCACTCTCCCCCTCTCTCTGCCCCTCTCTAGCTTGTGCCCTCTCTCTCTCAAAATAAATAAATAAACTTAAAAAAAAAAAAAAGCTGAGAGCATCAACAAAACCAAGAGTTGGTTCCCTGATGAGACTAAAACTACTGTAAACTATTTAGTTAGGCAAATATGAAAAAAAAAAAAAAAAGAGACAGAGAAGGCAAAATAAATAACATGAAGAAAATAGATTCCATAATGGGGGGAGCCCAGATGGCTCAGTCAGTTAAGCGTCTGACTTTGGTTTAGGTCCGGATCTCACCATTCATGAGTTCGAGCCCAGTGTTGGGCTCTGTACTGACAGCTCACAGCCTGGAACCTGCTTTGGATTCTGTGTCTCCCTCCCTCTCTGCCCCTACCCTGCTCACACTGTCTCTGTTGCTGGTTGTCTCTTTCTCTCTCTCAAAAATAAATAAACAGGAAAAAAATTTAAAAAGTAGATTACATAATGAGAGCAGAAATTTTTTAAAAAGGGAACTTTATGCCTATATAATCAAAGCATACAAAATGAACAATTTTCTAGAAAAATTTAACTTATCAAAACTAAAAGAAAACCTGATAAACAATGCAATAACTGTCGAAGAAATTACATCAGTAATTTTAAATCTTCCCTGAAGGAGCAGATAGTTTTATAGCGAGTTATACCAAACACTCAAGGAATAAATAACCTCTTTAAGCAAAATATAACAAAGACAGCAAAAGGGTGGAAGACTCTCGAATTTGATTCTCGAATAGAGGCTAGAATAACTTAATTTCAAAACCAGAAAAGGAAATTGCAAAAAAGCAAAATTACAGGCCAATTTCTAAACAAAATATAAACATATCAAATCCAACATATTAAAAATATAATCATTATGGTACGCCTGGGTGACTCAGTTGTTTAAGGTTTGAACCCCACATTGGGCTCTCTGATGTCTGCACAGAGCTGGCTTTGGATCCTCTGGTCCCCCCCGCCCCTCTCCCCTTGTGCTCTCTCTCAAAAATAAATAAATAAAACTTAAAAAAATATATAATCATGATCAATTTGAATTATTTTCTAGGAATGCTAGAGCATTAGCAAAATCTACAATTCACCAACTCACCAGATTTAAAGGAGAAAAATGATATAATCACTGAGAAGATGAAGAAAAATGAGTTCAGTAAATTTCAAGATTTATTGTCTTAAAAACCAGACAAATACATAAACAACAACAAAAACCCTTCTAGACATAGTATAGGACTTCATTAACCTGATAAAGGGCACATCTACAGCTAATATGACACTTAAAGTATGAACACATTCCCTTTACAATCACAAACAAGATATCAACATGTTACTGTAAATCTGAGCAAGGAAAGCAAGAGAAAAAAAAGATATAAATATTAGAAAGCAAGAAACTAGATTTTCATTACTTGCAGATAATATAAGTGTCTACCTAGCATACATACCCTCCCCACATAGCTACAAATAAATTATTTAATAAAGTAATTTAGCTAGGCTGCAGGATACAAAAGCATTAATAATTCAACTATGTATCTATACATAAGCAGCAGTCATAAAATGATAATTTAAAAAATTATTGAGAAGCATTCAAATCGCAACAGGAACTTTTTTTTTTAAAGAATTTGATATGCAGAGCAGATATGTAAGAAGAGCCAAGGCACTTCTAAAAAACAAATGGGAGGATTTACCCTGTTAGATATTAAGACTTATTATAAAGGTATGGTTATTAAGACAGCTGATAAATATCAGCACAGGAATAGACAAATCGATGCAACTGAAAAGGAAACCAAGAAATAAACCCATGCATATATGTTTATGTGAACTTGATTTAAGACAGCTGGCATTGTATCAGTGGGGAAAGGTCTACTATATGGACCTGGGACAACTGATTATTGACATGAAAAATAGATGAAATTGGTTTCCTGCCTCACACCATATATAAAAATCAATCCTGGTAGAATAAAGGCTTAAATATAAAAAGCAAAACTATGGTCCTTTGAGATGAAAGTATAGGAGAATAATTCTGACTTTAGGGCAGAAAAGGCTTTCTTAAACAAGATCACAAAGCACTGACAATAAACAAAAGATCAAGACAAAATTACAATATAATTATGATTATCTGTTCATCAAAAGACAACTTTCTTTTGAAGATGTGTGATTGTACATGCAGAACCATTATTTTACTGTGCTACACTGTATATAATTTTTTTTAAAAAAGACACCACGGAGTGACAAAAACAGCCCCAAACTGGGCTATTTGCCACTTACATAACCAAAAAACGTTTAGCATTCAAATATATGTAAAGAATATCAAGAAGAAAGATAAAAATGGGGGTGCCAGTTGGCTCAGTCGGTTGAACATCTGACCTGGGCTCAAGTCATGATCTCACGGTTCAGGAGTTTGAGCCCCGCATGGAGCTCACTGCTTTCAGCAGAGAGCCCACTTCAGATCTTCTGTCTCCCTCTCTCTCTGCCCCTCCCCTGCTCGCGCTCTCTCTCAAAAATAAACATTAAAAAAAAATCCATTAAGAAAATGAAGAGATTTCACCAAAAAAGCTAATATAAATATTTGAAAAGATGTTTAACTTCTCTAATTGGATAAGTTAAAAGAGAAAAGGAATTTAGCTAGGATACTGGATACAAAACCCAGATTTTGCCTAAAGCAAAATCACAATGATCTACCATGTCAAAACCCTACACAGGCAAAAATCAAATTTTCTGATGATTATCGAATATTGACAAGTATGTGGAGCAAGAAGAACTCTAATACACTGCTGGTAGGAATGCAATTGCCAGTAGGAACAGAAAATGCCTTTACAACTTGGCATCACATTGTAATACTGCAAAGGCCTATACCATAGGTTGCAGAATTCCACTCCTTGCATGAGAGCACCCATAACTTATGCAAGAATGTGTAGCAGCCAGTCTTGGTGTTTCCAGAATTACCCAAATGTCCACTGAGAAGAGGAATGGAAAAACTGTACGATATATTCTCACAACTGAAAATAACTACAACCTTACACAGCAACATATATGATTCTTAAAATACAGTGTTAGTAGGAAAAAAGCAAGTAAAATACAAATGGTAAGAAGGCATTTCTATAAAGATCAAAAACATGTAAAGTTACACGGCTGCATCAGGAAAAAGCACACAGGTTGCTGTTTAATAACAGAAATATTCTGTTTCTTAAATTGGAAAATAGGTTCATAAATGTAAGCTGTGCTTCATAACTTACTCGTGTTGTACGTGTTTTGGGTATCAAATACCTCATTCTTAAGTTTTTAACACAAGCGTGAAAGGGATGGTGAATGAACACATAACAAAACGTGCAGTTATTACCCTGAAGGCTAGATAAAAATGGGACTTTCACTTTCTGTATTATTCTTTCCTGGAACATTTAAATGTTTACAATTAACAAGTAATATATCTGGGGAGAAATGAATACAGAAAACAAACTGCATAGAAATCTGTAGTTCATTAATATGAGAAGCAGTAATTCTGTTTTCAACTTACACAATTTCTCCAGGATGCCCTCAATTAAACTAATTGTGGTTAAGTTCAAAATATTGAAAAAAGCTTCCAACAAAAATAGGTTAAAAATGTCAGTTTTTACTGAAAGCATACACACTTCTTTGTAGTTAACAATTCGACTTCATCTAATTTTTATTATACTAATTTGCTACTGTGGGGCGACGTCTGCACTTTTCCAGTTTTTTTAATACAGTAAACCGCTACATTTTTTGATGTAAATTAAATAAGTAAATGAAAGTAAATGAATGATTCTCGTTCCCAAGGGTGAGAAAGAAAAAAGAATTTTCCTTTTTTTTTTTCACGAGCATCAAAGCGTAGTGCGCCCTGAGAGCTCCAAAGTAAACAACCTAGAACGTTTGCTGCCCTTCCAGACCTGAGTAGTGACCGGAAGGACGCAGGTGTCCAGGCTCTCGAAGGGCTGGGGTGATCTTCTAGCCCTAGTCCCACCCCTGAGCCGGGAGGTGAAGGGACCTGCCCAGGACCAAGACGTGGGTGGCTGAGCCGAGGAAGAGAAGCTCTGCAACACCCAGCACCTTTCAGACTCCCGACACACACGCGGCTTCCCCGAGGGAGGCTTTTCTCGCGGCGCTCGGCCTTCGCGACCCCGCCCGCGACCTTGGCCCCGGGGCCGGGCGCCTTACTTGCCGCTCTCCACGCGGTGGCCGGGATGTAGCCAAGCAACCGAGCTAGCCTCGTTACAGTCATGCTGCCGACTCCTGCAGCGTCCTCTGGGCCCAGCAGAGGATGAAGGAGCAGGAAGAAGGAGCAGGAAGAAGGAGCCAGCGGCGCTGTTCGGAGCCCAACCCACAGGCGGGGCGGATCTCTCGTGAGGCGGGGCGTGCTTGAGATTGGGTGGGGCCTGCGTAAGGAGGGGCGGGGCGTGCGTGTGGCCGGGCGGGGCGGGGCTTCCAGAGCTCTTCTAGGAGTCTATGCTCCAATCCTGGGCTGTGTGCAGGAAAAGGCGGATGGAGAGCGTCAGTCTTTTCGCGAAGAGCGACTCAAGCTACCCTGACCTTCCTGGTGATTAAAATCCCAAATCATGCTGAAGTTGGATGAGGGAATAATTCCGTGTATTCCTCTTAATCTGAGGCAGAGGTCTTTTGAAAGATCTCTTTTATAGTATACAAAGATAAAAGTACCTTTTACTCTTTTGCCCGTGTAATAGTTTTCTTTCCCCTCAATTCTCCTTTGTTTTTTAAACATCTAGTTGTTCAGTGCACTAATTCGTGATTTCTGACTCATTGACTAGATGACCTGAAAGATGACAGTTGTGAGTGAAGTGCAGAGCAAGAGAAGGCTTGCCATCTGGTCCAGGCTGTAGTGGAAGGAGCCCTGCCAATTGGCCCTTGAATTCCAAAGTTGCAGTGGTGTTTGGAACATATGTGGCAGATCAGGAGGCTTTATGTAACTTATGGAAATCTTTACAGAATCACAGTGCAGGTCCCTAGATTTTTTATTTTTCAGAAAATTTTTTGGCTAACTATTGGGCGCTGGTAATGTCTGACAGTGTGACATTAGGGGGCTATGCAATCTGAGTTTCTCATCAAGAACTGGGAGTTATCTGATCCTCCTAGATAAGGAGTCCTTTTACTAAGAGTATTATATACAGATCAGGGCCGGAAACAAAACTCAAGCAATTTTTATTAGCAGGTAGCTCCCACACATACATTTGACCCTTAGTTTATATATATAGCTTAACAAGTTGCTTGTGACTAGTTGACTGAGGAAAAAATTCGAAGCTGTTATACAGATGGCTTTGCTAAATATACTGACTCAGCTGTCAATGGACTGCCTTGGCATTTAGAGCCCCATTTAACAGAGGCCCTGAAGGAACAGGGTGGGGGAGAACAGAGAGAGATGCCTGGGGGAGAGATCCTCTCAAGAGGCTAGAACTTTATTTTGTACACTTTGCCTTCCCGGAAGGAGACATGGCTTGAGATAAAGCTCTAAAGATCTACATCACTTCATGGGCACTGGTTTAGTCAAGTGGGCAGGGACTGGGAATATAAAGGTATTGGAATAGTCCTTTGGAATAGGACCTCTCAAAATCACTCCAAAGCATAAGAACATTTGGATCTTGTTGCTCAATTAAAAAAAAAAAAAGGCTCCAATTTCAGAAGGTCTCTTAATCAGAACAAGATTACTGCTACTTACCTATCACTCCATCACATATACCAAAATTTCATATCTTAAAACAATAAACACTTATTCTCAGTTTCTATGGGTCAGGAATCCAGGAGCCAGTGTACCTCTGGCTCTCTGGCTCTAGGCCTTAAGGGAGGTTGCAGTCAAGGTCTTAGCTGGGGATCCAGTCCCAGATGGAGGCACAACTAGGGGAGGATCTGCTTCCAAGTTTACTAGCCCAATTACTGGCAGGATTTAATGCCTTGTGGGCTTTGGGACTGGAAACCTCCTTCAGCTCTTGCTATGTGGGCTTCTGCAAAGGTCACTTCATAATATGTGCAGTTGGTTTTCCACAGAATGAATGACAGAACAAGAAAACTGCTCAAGATGGAAACCACAGTCTTTGTGATCTCATCTCAGAATGACATCCCATCACTTTTGATGTGGTCTATCATTAGAAGTGAGTCAGTATATCCAGAGCCCTCCAAGGGGAAGAGATTACACAAAGGATGAATACCAGCAGATGGTGATCAACGAAGGCCATTTTAGAGGCTGCCTACCATAGTGACCCATTTTGTAGACATCAATCAGCCTCATTCTCTCACCACAGCTGGACCCACTACCAGGTAGCCATGGTGGCATAGAGATATACATATACTTTTAATATAGTCTTTTCCCCTGCCAAGACTGATTGGCTAGCACCACTACTTGCAGTGAACAATCTGTCTCCCTGATATAGCACTATATAGCCTGGGTGGCAGGTTTGATTACAATGGAATCTTACGATGATGAAGGAGGTAGCAACTTGTTCTATTGGAACAATGATACTGCATTTGGATTGGTTATACTTCTGACTTATACTTCTTTTATACATTCCTTCTGAATACCTTATACTACATATACTTTATATAACATCCCACACAACATTGCTTCTAATCAAAGAACTCACTTTCTTATGAAAGTTGTAGAATTCTGATGCCTCTGGGATTAACAAGCTTTATCACATATCCCCATCAGACCAGAAGCCAACTGGTCTTATAGAATAATGGACAACCCTACTGAAGGTTTACTTTTGGACGAAGGTCAGAAAATACTTTGAGATGCTGTCCTAAAGGTCTTGGCATATGCTCCAAATGACTTAACAGTGTTTTCAGTAGTATTTCTTCTGTTGACAGAATAACAGGATCCAAAGAGTAGTAGAGGGACTAATATCTTGTTATATTTAATATACTGTCCATATATTTTGCTTTCCATTGTGAGGAGAGGCAATCTGCCATGGGTCCTGGGCCTTCCTTCATATTATTGCTGAGTATGCTAACGGCAAGGCTTATCCATCTCCTGATACTTAGCAATTTCCGTAGTTAGTCATATAGGCATCTAATAGAGTATTACTACCATTTAACTGCTGCTCCCCTGGGGAAAAGAGACTGGCTTCTTTGCTGCTTGCTCAGAACTGCTTGGCCCTTGGCTCTGGACTTTTCTCCTGTGATGCAACCCATAGTGTGTACAGGAGTCATCTGGCCCTCTACATCACTGTGGGAATTGGGGCTCCATGAACTAGTGCAAATATGCTGATGCTTTGACTATGATTTTGCTGTAATAGTCTTTGGTACCCGGGAGTCTCCTGTTGGCATCCATTTCACTGTAGCAAGCAAGTCTACAAGCAGGATAAAATCTTAGACCCTTTATGGTTCTCACTATCCATCTCCATGATTCCAGGTTCTGTTGGCGTACCAATTTTTGTACACAGAGTGGGGTACAAGGGGATAGAATGTATTCTCTGCATTGGAAGTTGGGATTGTAAACTGGTCATTTTTTAGCTCATTCCTCTAGGTTAGGACTTAAAAAATTGGTCATGGTGCTAACTGGGGTGATTGGCCCTGAAGACCATGGAAGAAAAGGGAATAGGGAAAGGAGTCTGACTAGAACTTGGGAGATCTTATCTCCTGGATAAGATCCTCCTCACAATACCCATGTTGAATTATAAAAATTAAACAAAGATCTGCAATCATACATAGGCAAGGCCACTCAAGACTCAGATCCTTGCATCAACCACTAGGTAAAGACATTTCATTCACTGAGATACTGGTTGAACACAAAGGAAACAGAATAAATGGCAGTGGTGACAAATTGTAACAATTTAGCCTCCTGGCCGGCCAGTGGCAGAATTGAGAGCTGTATGGTTTTGTTTTTAAATCAGACCTTTGGGACAAAACATGCTGCTCCTCATATCCTACCCTGGAGATTGTTTCAATTTGTCTGTAATAGGGCTCTGGAATTTGTTTTAAATTTTTAATGTTTTATTTTTGAGAGAGAGAGCATGAGCAGGAGAGGGGCAGAGAGAGAGATAGAATCTGAAGCAGGCTCCAGGCTCCAAGCTGTCAGCACAGAACCCAATGAGGGGCTCAAACTCAGGAAATGCAAGATTATGACCTGAGCCGAAGTCGGATACTTAAAAGACTGAGCCACGCAGGCGCCCCTGGAACTTGTATTTTGAACAAGTAATTCAGGTAATTCTCAACAAGGAAGCTTGCAAAGCCCTGTTCTAACTATATTTTCTTCCCCATTGGTGCACACATGTGCTTATATATTAATTTCTCTTTTCTTTCCTATCTTACACTATTTTTGTATATGGGGTGGTGGTGGTTAGGTCACAATTTTGTCTATGGGCTGCATACTACTGAGACAAGATCATTACAGAACTAGAGGAATAGACATCACATGGAGATTCTGGACTTGAAAGTGGATGAGGGATAATAGTATTATGTTAGGAAAATTGTACTATTAGTAATATGTAAATGTGTAAATATGGGAAGAATGGTATATGTTGATGTTAGAAAGACAAAGAGATTGGGGTGCCTGGGTGGTTCAGTCAGTTAAGCATCCTACTTTGGCTTAGGTCACGATCTCGCGGTCTGTGAGTTTGAGCACCGCGTCAGGCTCTGTGCTGACAGCTCAGAGCCTGGAGCCTGCTTCAGAATGTGTCTCCCTCTCCCTCTCTGCCCCTCCCTTGCTGGAGCTCTGTCTCTCTCTCTCTCTCTCTCTCTCTCTCTCTCTCAAAAATAAATAAAACATTAAAAAAATAAATAAAAAAAGAAAGACAAAGAGATGGACAACAGTTGATCTCTCATGTTTCTATATCTGATTTTCAGTCATCAAACCTATTTCATATGCTTGGTGGACTTTGGTGAGAGAAATGGTGCCATCTTCTACTGCAGAAGCTGAGAAGGTTGGATATACTTGCTGTCTTTGAGGCCTGACAGCCTGAGTGCTGGCATAAACTAACCTTGGTCAGTTGGACATTCCCATCAGACTTTGAATCTGGAAGGAGTGATTCAAATAAGCAGAGTGTTTGGAATCCTGTTTTCAGAAGCACCACTACTAGTAGACATATACACAAACTTTCAGCTCTTTTTGAGGTCAGAGTTTGGCTACAATTTTGGTCATCCAGCTTCCTTTGGCTTCTATCTGTTTTCCAAAGCTCATTCTCCAGCCTTTCCAGAAATTCTGTGAGCTACCTAATATTCTTCCAATAAATTCTTTTTCTGCTTAATTTAATCATAATTGCTTTTTGTTGTTTGCAACAAGAATCCTTACGGGTATACACTTCAGTGAGATTCATTCTGTAAAAGTCAATTATAGTGTTTCAGACAATCACTTCCCCTCTCCCTCAGAACCCCATCCCACCCCTATAATCCGAATTTGGAGGTAAATAACATATGATAGTTTCCCTGGTAAATGAAAAGTGAAATCTGTTAGATTTTAAACCATAATCATTGATGTGCTTTTAAAACTGTTTTAAAGAGGGGTGGGATGGAGGGGAAAGTGGGTGATGGGCATTGAGGAGGGCACCTGTTGGGATGAGCACTGGGTATTGTATAGAAACCAGTTTGACAATAAATTTCATATTAAAAAAAAAAAAACTGTTGTTTTAAAACCAACAACCAACCAACCATGATTATAAGAGCAATTTATCTTCAAATAAAATGATTATGAGTAAGAATGAGTCCTTTGATAAACCTGGAAGATTATTCAAACTTAGAATAAGCATATTTCAAACTCAGGGCCAAGTATGTCAAGATGAAAAATGTGTGTGGCAAAAATATGTGGTGGTTAATGCATATATTTATATTTTCCAGTTATAATGCACTTGGTATATATTGCTTAGTCAATTCACTGAATTTTCAAACACTTTTACAAAGTAAAGAATTATGGAGAGCCAATGAAGTACCTTTCAACTACTTAATATATGCAAAAGATATAAATTATAAAAATAGAAAGGCTGTAAGTTATATAATTATGCTGGTCTATACAATTAATTAACATAGTCTATCCAATTTTAAATAAAAATATACTCTAGTATTCTGAAAATAAGCAAGTGTTTTAGCTGTTCCTCCAGATAGTCATTTGTTCATTTATTAACATCAGAGGCAATAACACAATGCTAAAAATAAAACATGCATCAATTATACAACACATACTTACAAAAACCTCTGTCCACCACAACTGGTGGATGCAAACAGACCTTCTATCCACCCTTAGTGCATTATTATTTTCACAAGTAAAACAGGAAAGGAAAATAGTGAATTTAATGCTATTCAGCACCTTTAGTAAAGTCAAAAGACTTAAACATCTCCATATATCAAAAACATTTGCATCTGTATCCCCAAACATGTAATTATTTTGTTCCATTTTTAACATGAATTATTTTATTTACATTACTTTTTAGTTCAACAAATTTTAACAATATTTAAAAATTATCTAAATTCATAAAAGTATTTCATAAATTTCAACACTTACTATGTACATACAAGAAAGTCCATGAAAAAAGTTAAAGAAATATAGTCAGAAAGTTCAAGCAACACTACCAAATTTAGCAAAATTCCAACCAAATCTATGCAGAGGGCATTCAAACATTCAAAAATCTCTAGATGCTGCTAACATGAACATGAAAAGTTCCAGTAATAAAAGTCAGTATGAGAAATAATGTTGAAATCACCAGTAGAAAATATATTTTAATAGGCATGACATATGTTTAATAGCAATAGTAATAATGACTTTTCTAGAAAACTTTTTTAACATGTCATCTAGGAACTACCTGGTTTGACTGGGCTAGAGTTGATTTCTTCAAAAAATATACTTTAGCAGCCATAGTTTTATTTCCAGTTAAAACATAGTAAAATGTTAAAAGTAAAATTTATAATTAACTAAATAATACCCCAATACTAGAAAATTTAAAATCTCATGCTATTCTAGCGATAATGGCCTTTAATATGATGTGTCCGATGTGAGAATTGTGGAAAGCCAATAATAAACAATCAGATATACATATGGGCTTAAAGTTTCACTGAAATACTTATGTAGCAAAATATATGAAAAAGTAATAGAAAAGTAAAAAGATAAAATTAAAAAAATATTGCACAGCCACATTACCTAGAAAGTAAAGTTGATGTTTAAAAAGCTCTAAACATGGATGATATAAATTATCTTCCATACAAAAAGGTATAAATATTCTTAGAACTATCAGCATCTACAGCTTAATATAATACATTATTTGAATCATTGTTGAATGAGGTAATTATCAAGTCTCTAACAATGTTTTTATCCTATTGGAAATATTTGAGGGCAGCAACCAGAAAGAATTTCTCTAAAAATATTTCCGAATCAAGAACAGCTATATGTGCAGCTCTCCCAATGAGTGAATCAGCTGTATTGGGCAATGCATTGATGACATTATATCGAACCAAGTTACAGTCCTTGCTTTGCAGAACTGGGCGAAGCAAGTTGTGGATCATTTCTGAATAGATCTGTCCTATGGAACAAATAGAAAGTAGGAAAATTAGTTCATGTAAGTAACTGAAAAAAATTCTATGCCAACTTTTATGTAATTTATAAAATTTAGTTTTATTATTTCCATTTAAAGCAGACAAATGTCTTTTAAAAGGTTTTCTTTTTCTTTGACCATCATTTTTTAGATGATTTTATAAAAAATATAAATAACCACATTATTTATCTAGCCAAGTAAAAATTGCAAATTTATTGTAAATTCTTGTCAATTTGATACTTTAACTCAAAGCAATGAATATAACAGAACAAACAGTTTTAGTCAACATTAAGTCACTTATGACTTGTTGAACCATTGTGACAATAAGGTAGCCATGCTAAGACATTTTGCCTTTTACACAGTATAGGGAATAGTCAGTAATACTGTAATGGTATTGTATGGTGACAGATGGTAGCCACACTTGAGGTGAGCATAGCATCATGTACACAGAAGCTGAATCACTACACTGTTCACATGAAACTAATGTAACGTTGTGTGTCAACTATACTAAAAAAAAAAGACATTTTGCTTTTTATAACTTTTAAAACTTGAACCTATAGCAAGTACTTTAAAAATGTTTGTGGCATTCAACTGTATTCCACATATTTCCACATTATTCTGAGCAAAAACAGCAACTTCCTATAGTTAGAAAGACAATGTGAGTTTGGCTCCAAAGTCAGACAGAATTATTTTTTTCATCCAAGGGTTTATTTAATGCTTGGGTCCTGCTTTTAAATCCAAAATTGTGCTCCTGTCTCCCTCTCTTTGGTTAATTCTTACAATGAATTTATTGAGCTCATTCTAAGCATAAGAGATGAAGGTTATGTGTGTGTGTGTGTGTGTGTGTGTGTGTGTGTGTGTGTGTATACACACGTATATATATATACATATATACACATATATTCATATATATATGTGTATATATACGTATATATATGTATGTATATATACATATATGTAAATACGCATGTATACATACATATATGTGTATATATACGTGTATATACACGTATATATACGTATATATACACGTATATATACACGTATATATACAAGTATATATACGTGTGTGTGTGTGTGTGTGTGTGTGTGTGTGTGTGTGTATATAAAAGCACAAAGTTTCTTACGAGGGGCAAACAGTTTTTAATGCTTGTGTATCACCACCTTACTATAGACGAGTGCAAACATATATCCATAGACCTGTGGATTTTAGGGAGGCAAGTATCAAATTTCTGAGAGGCAGAGTTTATCCCTGAGGAATCATGAGAAAGGAAAAGAATATGGAAGTACATTTAGAGAAAGGAGAGAGAGATATATGAGAGATTATTATCACATAAATTCATACAAAACTTTTTCTCTCACCTCTTCTCTTAGTTTTCTTTTTTTTTTTTTTTTTTTTTTTAAATTTTTTTTTTCAACGTTTATTTATTTTTGGGACAGAGAGAGACAGAGCATGAACGGGGGAGGGGCAGAGAGAGAGGGAGTCACAGAATCGGAAACAGGCTCCAGGCTCTGAGCCATCAACCCAGAGCCCGACGCGGGGCTCGAACTCACGGACCGCGAGATCGTGACCTGGCTGAAGTCGGACTCTTAACCGACTGCGCCACCCAGGCGCCCCATCTTCTCTTAGTTTTCATTATGATTGTCAAGCTGGATTTCTGGTTCTATGCTATTTAAAAAGTATTTTTACATAGGAATAAATCCAAACCTGTCTTTATTAGATTCCCCCTGCCCCCTAGTGGCAAAGATCACTGTTAAAACAAAGGGCATTTCTCTAGTTTTTGTGACCCATCTGGAAGTTAAATCTCTTCTTAATTTATCCTTAAATCCCTGCTACAACAGAAGTTAATAATAATAATTAAAAAAAGGTTATTTTGATGTCACAAAATGCTAAAAAAAATGTGTTAAATGAACAGAGCACCCATTGTGTGCCAGGCATCATGCCAGGCAATGCCAATACAAATATATGTAAGAGAGAGTCCCTGCCTAAACAGGCTGCTCACTGTTAAACTGTGGAAAATGCAAAGGATTAAGAGTTCATTTAAAAATCAGCCTCATTCCAAAAAAGGGACTGAGGAAATATGGGAAGGAAGGACACCTGTGTTTTTGCCCTAAGCCTGTAATTAATTAATCACCAGTGACTTTGGATCAGCCACTTAGCATCTCTGGGCCTCAATTATAAAATGAGCCAACAAGACCCAAGTCTCCTTCTGGCTCTAAATAGCTATGATTTAAATTTATTATTCAAAACTAGCAAAAGAATATATAAAATCTTTATTACTTTATTAAAGTGAGGTAAGTCTTTGCTGCCATCTTTGATGAAAAGCAAGATACAGCAGAACACGCAGCATGATTGTTACCATAATCACCAATCCCAACAGTTGTGAGGAAATCAAAGTACAGATTACCTTCGAGGCAGCAAAAGCAGCATTTGTAATTAGATAAAAGAACTCTTTCATAAGAATGATGGTTTTATTGGCAAAAACACCACATGCCAGGAGAAAAGAAAGGAAAAAAAAGAGTAAGGATAGATGTTAATAACAGTGGATGGAAAAGGAAATAAAGGGAGAGATGAGAGGAAGAAGAAAGAAAGGGACTACAAGAAAAATGTGGGAAAAAGCTCATGTTGTAGATACAACTGTGTGAAATACTTCTTTTTTTTTTAATACATAGAGATTTTACTGAGAAACTGATAAATAACTCAATGTAAAATAATGAATCAAAGTCATAGGCAGGCATTTCAAAGAATAATATGATCAATTAACATAGGAAAAAAGTTTTAATCTCATTTGTAGTTGGTAAAATACAAATACAAATCACAATGGGATGCACTGTCAGAGGAACAAATGGAGATAAAATACTTCTAATTTACTTAGTTACCTGACTGTTTGTCCTTTAAAGCTGTTTTACACATTTCAATACGAGCAGAGTGATAAGGAACGTAGCGATCCTGTAGAGATCCCACTAGCACAACATTTTTGAAATAGTGAAGCCCTATGAAGAAAAAATATGGAATTATAATGCAGTAAGTAACCAGATTTAAATTAGTAAGTTAATTTAAATTAACTTTTAATTTAATATATTAAGTTAAATTTAATATTTAATAATTTAATTTAATAAATAAACAATAAATAATAAATTTAATAAAAATTAAATAAAAGTTAATTTGAATTAACTTTTAATTTTATATTAAATATATTGTTTAATATATTATATTAATTAATTATATTCTATTATATTCTATTAATATGTTATATTTAATATATTAAGTGACCACAATTTTTTAAATTTCCTTAGTAGTACTAATAAGTTTATGGCTTTTTAAATCTGATGAATTCGTTCTCCAATTTCCATATATTATCTACAAAAAAACCCCTACCTTCATTGTTCTGTAGTTTACATGCTGGTATGAGAAATGTGTGTTTGTGCTGAGTGAGAGCAAGGACTGTGACATGGTAGTGCGTGGGTACAAGAGAGATTATATAGGGTGGGATAAAATTCTACAAGGAAGTATTTTATGACCTTCTTACTTTCTAAAAGATAATCCTCAATATTTAGGGCTGTTTCCTAAAGAAACAAAATCATACTTTTCCATAAGAACAAACAGTACACCCTATATGAAATCATTTAAAGCTGATTTTTAAGTTCTCATCTGACTCTTGCCTAATATTAATAATATTTTCTCCTTATTGAAGTATGATGTCAAGAGAATACATACTTAAGATTTTTCAGTAAAAATAGGAGGTTTGTGATCCATCCACGGATTTTAGTCAGGTTCTTCTATTTTTATTTTTCAGCAAACTACGTGAATTTAGGTCTTGTGATACTTTGAACTAATTAACTCATTTAAGCACTGAAAAACCAAGTTCCTGTCCACTTTACTACCAGTAATGTTTTTCTTAAATACTCTTGGATTGCTAGTGGAGCCTTTAAAAAAAAAATGTTTATCTATTTATTTTTGAAGGGGGAGTGCGCGGGAGGGGCAGAGACAGAGGGAGACGGAATCCCAAGCAGGCTCCACACTGTCAGCACAGAGCCTGATGCAGAGGCTGGAATTCACAAAACCCATGAGATCATAATCTGAGCTGAATCAAGAGTCGGAGGCTTACCCAACAGCTGGCTCCCCACCTTTTTAAAAAAATGTTTATTTTTGAGAGAAAGAGAAAGAGAGAGAGCATGCACAAACAGGGGAGAGGCAGAAAAGAGGGGGACAGAGGATCCGAAGAGGGCTCAGCACTGACAGCAGGGACCCTGACGCGGGCGAACCCACAAACCGTGAGATCATGACCTGAGCTGAAGTTTAGGAGACTTAACCAATTGAGCCACTCAGGCACCCCACTACCAGTAATGTTCTAATTTTACTATGTATTACTAATTTTGCTATGTAGCTCAGACTAATAAATAAAAAATAAGAAATCCATGTGGTTATTAAATAAGATACAAGCCAATAATGACAATACATTAGGATTGGGGTGCTTAGTTTAGGTCATATAATTTTGACCTAAGCAGAGAGGTCTTCAAACTGGTATACATCTACCTTTAGGGGTAATTTAAGACTTTCCATGCACTTGAAACTGTATGTCATATATGCACAGAGTTATACATACAATGTCACATCGTATATTAATTATACTTCAATTAAAAAAAAAACTCTAGATGGTGAGGATGGGCATGTATAGCTTTAAGGAAACTGAATTCTAGATCTCAACTTCTGTATGAGGGTTTTCCTAAAAATGACTTGTCCTTCTCCCACTTTATTAGAGAAAGGCATTTCTCCAATCTATTTCAGATTTTATTGTGGCATATGGCCTGAGGTATAAAAGTCTCTGGGGGAATGAAGCAAAATACGAATGAAATACAATGTTTTCTGACAAAAATAAGTTTGACTTGACTGTATGACAATAAGAATTAGCACTGCCAATTAGATTTTATGGCACACAAGTTCTAGAAACTATATGAACTGAATATATAACTCCAACTGAATGAATTTATATTTTTATGAAAATATAATTACAGGAAGTATGTACTACCTTATATGCCAGAAAATATATCCTTTGCCACTATTTAAAATTATAGAAAATATATTTTTGGTGTCACCCTAAAATTATACAAGTACATACTTCTTCAAAATTCTTTTAAGGGGTAGCCCAAACCGTGAAAAAAAACTGTCCTGTAGTATACCATCTTTACTTCTACCCAAGCTGTTCTAGGTACTGTGCTTTCTGAATCTAAGTTGATGCTGTTCACTAAAATTTTATCCCAAGTCGCATGAAACCAGCCTATGTAACAGCATAGCTGGCTTTTTCGTTTTTCTGAAAGATATATATTCGTGTTCCCCATAAAGGGCTATCATACTGTGCAACTTCAGGTGTCACGAGAATGACACTTCTTGGGGCTGCGCATTGCACAGCCTATGGCAGCCTTGCTAGGTAACATTCATTTGTGTGCTATGCTAAATGACTATTTTTCCTCAAACTGCCAGCACCTTCTATCCCCTCTTCAGTCTTACCTCATGACCTTGCTTCCTCTTTCACTGAAAAATATAGAAGAATCAGAACAGAACTTCCACATACTCCTATCTTAACCAAACTAACCTACCATACCTGTGACTTCATGTTCTGTCTTTGCTCTTCTACTGATGAGCTGTGTATGTTCCCACCTTAAGCCAGCCCTTTCACTAGAATGTGAGATGCCATTCCCTCCTTCCTAGTTAAAGACATGGCTCTAGTAGCTGTCTTGTCCCTCTCTTGTATCAATTTTCTCTTTTGTATGAATCATTATCATTAATAAAACACTGTAATATCTCCCATTAAACAAAAAAATCAATGAACCTGTCCTTAGACTCTATACTCCCAATGACCACCCAATTTCTTGGCACTGTTTTATTTCTATACCATATATTGTAAGAATAGGCATTATATTAACATCTATTTTTCAAAATAATAGCTCCTTGCAGAGATTCTGACATGGTTCTACAGGGAAATGACAGTACAGTACTGTACTTTTTTTTCAATGTTTATTTATTTTAAGAGAGAGAGGGAGAGAGGGAGTGCAAGTGAGGGAGGGGCAGAGAGAGGGAGAGAGAGAATCTCAAGCAGGCTCTGTGTTGTCAGCGTGGATCCTGACATGGGGCTCAATCTCACAGACCGTGATATCACGACTTGAGCTGAAATCAAGAGTTGAATGCTTAACTGACTGAGCCACCCTGGTGTCTGACAGTACTGTACTTGAAAAATGCATTTTAAAAGTTAGTAGTCTAATTTTAATAACAGTTTTTCAACAACAATGCGTTAATACTAATATTGTGCTTCTGCATGGCAGGTTTACTTTATTAGCAAGAACCAAGTTAGTTAAATAGACTGTGGCTCAGGGGGTACCTGGGTGGCTCAGGTGGTTAAGTGTCTGACTTCAGCTCAGGTCATGATCTCACAGTTTGTGGGTCTGAGCCTACTGTTGGGCTCTGAACTGACAGCTCAGAGCCTGGAGCCTGCTTCAGATTCTGTGTTTAATTAGAGTTCAGTTACAATTTTAACAATCTCGGGAGGTAGAATGCAAAGAAGTGAGGTCAAAGTTTTGCAAAATGCAAAGTTTTTTGAGGTATTTCAAAAAACTAAGTAATTTAGAAGACAGAGTACGATTAAAATGATGAAAGAAGAGTTAGCAAAAGAAAACAATATGTTCAGGTTTAGACATATTCAGTTTGATATGTAAGTAGAGATGTCTAGAGGGCAAATGAAGACTGGAATTCATTGATGAGGTCAGTGTGGAGGTGTAAAATCTAGGTATATATTGGGCAATCTAGTGGGTACTCTGAGAGTAGAGGAGCATTAAATGAGAGAGGGCATCAAGAAAGCTTTTAATAGCAGGTAGTATTTGAGTTTAACTTTAGAAGATGAAGAGAATTTGTTTTTGTTTTTTTTTTAAGTCTGTCCATTTATTTTGAGAAAGACAGAGTGTGTGTGTGCATGAGCAGGGGAGGAGCAGAGAGAGAGAATCCCAAACAGGCTCCATGCTGCTAGTGCAGAGCCCGACATGGAGCTCAAACTCACAAACCGTGAGATCATGCATGACCTGAGCTGAAACCAAGAGTCCAACACGCAACTGGACTGAGCCACCCAGGCGCCCTGAAGAGAATCAGTTCTAAAAAGATGAGTAAACACATGGTGTTACCACCATGGAATGGTGGTAGAAAAAACATGGGTGAGTGTAGCATAAAACATGTGTGGCATGACTAAAACAAAGGATATATCTGTGGGAAGAGCAGGATATGAAATCAGTAAAAGAATCAGGAACCAGATTATAAAGGATTTGATGCTGTAAGTCATGGAATTTAAAACTCATCCTGAAAGCCACAAGCCATCATGAAAAGATTTTTCAAACAGGAGCAATATGGCCTGATGTAATTTTCAGAAGGTAATTTTATCTAAAGAAGAAGTAAGACTAGGGAGAAAGGGGCACCGAGGAGGCAGAGTAACCAGTTTGGAGGCCATAGCAATAACTTCAGCAAGAGTGATGAAGGTTGAACTAAGAAAATAGCAAAGAAAAGAAAGTGAAGCCTCTATTAGTTACTAAGAAGGCTGAATGTTTCAGGGCTTAGTAACTAAGCAGATGTATGGGGAGAATGAGAAGGAGTCTAGAAGACAACTTCCAGGTTTTTGGTTGTGCAGACTGTGTTAGATGTAGAACTGAGAGAAGTTAATCTGAGGGGAAAGATGAGGTATCTAAAAATATTGCATTTGGGGCAACCATGAGACATCTAAGCAAATGTATTTATTTAGTAGGCAGCTGGACATGTAAGTCTAGAATACAGCCTAGAGGACTAAAGATACATACTTGAGTTACCAATGGTGAAGATGGATATGAAATGATGTTGTCAAAGAAGAATGTACAGAGTGAGAAGAGCATATGACAGAAGCTGGAGCCCAAGAACACCTATATTTAGGGGGCAAGGAGAGAAAAGGAATCTACGTCGGAAGCAAAGAGCCAACATGGAAGAAAATCAGGAAAGGCTGATAAAGACTGGGAGGTAGGAAAGTATTTCAAGAAGGAGGGTATTTTCAATAGTCACAAATGACAGCATGTTCAACTAAAAGAAAGAAAAGAGATACTTGGATATGGCAAGTTTCAATGGAGAAGTGAGGACAGAAATCAGATTATAATGGATTGAAGAGTGAAATAAAAGGTGAGGAAGTAGTGAAAGTAATTGTTTTCTTTTTTTATGAGGCTCAATTCTTATTAAAAAAGAGAAATACGGGTGCCTGGATGGCTCAATCGGTTAGGTGTCTGACTGGCTCAGGTCATAATCTTGCCATTCACGAGTGTGAGCCCTGCTTTGGGCTCTGTGCTGACAGCTCAGAGCCTGAAGCCTGCTTCAGATTCTGTGCCTCCCTCTCTCTCTGCCCCTCGCCTGCTTGCACTCTCTCTCTCTCTCTCTCTCTCTCTCTCTCAAAAATAAATAAAGATTAAAACAAATTAAAAAAAAAGAAATAGAACAATAGAATCAGTGATCAAAGGAGGTATCTATTATTATTAAAACTTAAGATGGGAGAAAACAAAATAACTTTATATGTTAAGGAATTAGTCACTGAAAGGAGAATGTTGAAAGACAGAGAGAAGGAATGGGTTCCAAAACAGAAAGGGAAATTATTCTTGCACCATAGACATATATCTTTTATTGAACTATAAGGAAAGCACAGGTGTGGTCATGTTTGTAGCTAAAAAGAAAGGAAGTAGGAAAATTCTTGCTTGATAGCCTTGACTCGCAGATAAAGTAGGAAAACAAAGTCATTTGTTGAAGTGAAGGTAGCAGTGGTAGTTAGAAGTTTGATGAAAAGAGGTAAAACCTGCAAAAGCTTCTAGGGAATGGTTAAGATGCTATTAGAGTTAACTAGATGGTAACTCCAAGGATCTACCGTGGTAGTGATTTGCAAGTCTGTATGATCCACTTTGGTAGAGCTCAACAAGCCAGGTAAAGAAACGGTAACACAGGTTGCTAGATGGCCATGATGGTAATACCTGGGGTAATAATGTATGCATGATAAAAATGATAAATCATGGGGTCTGGGATGGAACAGGAAGGGAGTGAACCATGAAGGACAGGGTAATTTAAGAATACTTAGTAGGGATCTTAAATAGTCTGAAAAGCAGATGAGAGTAAGGGAATGAGTGAGAAAGAGAATAGAATACTGTTGTCTCAGAATGGAAAATTGATTGAAATTTCAGGAGTGGAATGCAGCCATTAGTAGGGTTCCAAGTGGAGCGGAATGGAAGGTTACTATAGTTGAGAAAGCCTCTATTATGCTTGATGATCATCTAAAGGGTTGACTTAATCAAATTCCCAAAAATGATGCCAAGATTAGGTATATTAAGATCCAAGAAGAATATCTTCTCCCAAGTGTAATTCTCTATTTGTCAATGAACTCTTACTGGGGTTCTCACTGAATATGTGAGGAGTGACCAGGAGATCATTATATTAAAGATGACTAGGGGTGCCTGGGTGGCTCAATCGGTTAAGTGTCTGACATCGGCCTAGGTTATGATCTCGCAAATGGTGGGTTCGAGCCCCGTGTCGGGCTCTGTGCTGACAGCTCAGAGCCTGGAGTCTGCTTTGGATTCTGTGTCTCCCTCTCTCTCTGACTCTCCCCCACTCACGCTCTGTCTTTGGCTCTCAAAAATGAATAAACGTTAAAAAAAAAAAAAAGAAAAACGAAGATGACTAGAAGGTAGCAGAGCTTGGATGGTACAAATCCAAAGGAAAGTTTTATGACAATAGAGGAGTAATCATTGCAGTTTGAAAAGGAAAGCAAGAGGACTGCTTCCTCCCCTCTCAGTAGTACACAGTATATGAGAAACTGAGCTTCTCCTGTAGCAGGAGTTAGCAAGGAATGGCCTGTGGGATCTGGCCTGCTGCTTTTTCTTTTCTTTTTATTTGAAATAAAATTGTTGTTAATAAAATTGAAATAAAGTTGTTTTTGTTACTGTTTTGTTTTTTTTTTTTTAACACAGCCACACTCATTTATGTATTGTCTGTGTCTGTTTTTGTGCTACAATGCAACGGAGATCACATGGCCTGCAAAGCCAAAATATTTATCTGGCTCTTCAGAGAAAAAGTTTGCCAATATCTGCTCTACAACCAGAGGGAGTGGGGAAATGAGAGTAGGCTGGGGAAGTATCTAGTTTTCACTTATGTCTCCATTTTCTAAAGGAAATGGAGAGAGCATTCTTTGAAGAAGATAAACATTTGAGTCTGTTCCACTCAAATGGAGATTTCAAAGGACACAGTGGAAAAAAATATGGTAGGGAGACATGAGTGTGAGGGTGAGACAGGAAGAGATGGTAAAGTCAGAGGTAAGGTAATTTATAGACAGTGAGGATGGCAAAGTAGTAGTTGAGGACCTCAGGTTGTAAAAACCTGGAATGTAACGCAAGATAGGGACTATATTTGATAATCAGTTAATAAGAGATGAGTAACAAGATTCATCCAGTAGTAAGAATCTATAGAGGATATAATTATTAATAGTTTAGTTTCTGACATTTTCCAGAAGAGCTTTATAGCCATTGAATAGGAAGGTAGAAAAATATATGGCATTTAATAAAAAGGGTTAAAGACTGAGGTGGGGGCAGGAGGGCCAGGATATGCAGAGGCCTAGTTGCCAAACTGACTTATGATTAGTACTAAATTATAAATGTCAAAAAGTTAAGGATAATTTCGAAGTACCTGTGTTTACACAACACAAATACAATCCATTAAAATCAAACAACTATGTTATTAATTGCTTAGCTTTAATTAGGAGTCTATTTCATTATTAAAAAATTATAGTTGACTGGGGCACCTGGGTGGCTCAGTTGGTTAAGTGTCTGACTTCAGCTCAGGTCATGATCTCATGGCTTGTGAGTTTGAGCCCCGCGTCAGGCTCTGTGCTGATAGATCAGAGCCTGGAGCCTGCTTTAGCTTCCCTCTCTCTTTGCTCCTCCCTCTCTCTCTCAAAAATAAATTAACGTTAAAAAGTTACAGTTGACTGATACTTAATTTTTTAATTTTAATTTTTTAAATATTTATTTACTTTTGAGAAAGGGAGAGAGGCAGAGTGTGAGTGGCAGAGGGGCAGAGAGAGAGGGAGACACAGAATCTGAAGCAGGCTTCAGGCTCTGAGCCACCAGCACAGAGCCCGACATGGGGCTTGAACTCATGAACCATGAGATCATGACCTGAGCCGAAGTCAGAAACTTAACTGACTGAGCCACCCAAGCACGCCTGACTGATACTTTTTTAATCACCAGAAAGACATGTTGATAATTTATTTGCTAAAGGCTTATTTTAAATAGGTTTTCAAGTGAATATTTTCAAAACTCTTACTGTATACTTACCTGCTTTATTACTAAGCTTGTATAAGAAAGTTTGGCGGGGGTCTGAATGATCTCGACATGTCAGTTGTAAAAGAGAACCTGATTTTTTCCATTTCTGCATAAACCACAGACCTAGAGAGTTATAGATGACATGTGAGTAAAAGTGGAAATATAGGGTAACATATGTCAAGATTATTAATTTTAAAATACATTTCACTTCAAAAATGACATCTACCAAACTAGCATCTTCTTAGCTAATAACAAATATATTTGCAAAATATTTCCTTTTTCTGATAACAAATATAAACATATACATTTAACTATGGGTTAATGGTGGTTAACAGAGGGCTTGCTATTTCTAGCCTATTCAGTAATGAAATACATAATGGTTTAAGAAGAACAAATTTGGGAAAATTATACCTTTAGATATATTTGTTCAAATTCTAAAGAAGCAGAGATGGAAAAACTTCAAACACAGTAGTAGATCCAAATACTTAAGCACTGAATCTTCAGTCTAGAGATAAATATAGTTATGGAGGACTAATTGTATAAGGACTAACTCTTAGGATTAGCAATTGGTTAATGTTTTCTAGTAAGAGCTGATTATAATGAAGTTTCATATTTAATTGTATTTCTTTACAATGGTTACTTATCAGTAACCCATACTTAAATGCATCTTCCTCTTAAATTAAGTGAAACCCCAATCACTCTGGAATGGGTTTTCAAAACTGTGCAATATCAATTTCTACTTTTGTTACTTCTGATATTACAGAGGGGAACAGGGGAAGAAGAGAAAAAAAACTCTTTAACTGATTAAATTTGTAACTAAATTTTAGTGAAGAAATTCAAAATGCTGCATACTATTCACATTGGGTTCTAGTTTATGTTACTTACTGATTTCATCTTTTTCATGTCCTCTTTTTAAAATTATAAAAATCTACCACTATCCAAATCTATTTTGGATACCAGAGTTTGGAATGCGGCACAAGGAAAACAGTATGGTTTCTTTGTCAATGAAAGTAAAAGAGAAAATGGAAATAAGAGTTTCAAGGCTCAATGCAAAGAGACAAATGAAATCTAATTTATTCTCACAATGGGAATCAATAGCCTAAACTATAAAAACTACTTAAAAAATCCAAGGGAAGAACCAAACCAAACAAAAGGCAAAGCAAGTATCAGATTTTTCTTTTCTTTCTTTTTTTTGAGAGGGAGAAGGCACAAGTGAGCGAGGGGCAGAAAGAGAATCCCAGGAGGGGCAGAGAGGGGGAGAGAGAGAAAAGAGAGATAAACAGGGCTCACCCGAAGTGGGGCTCGAGGTCACCCAATGTGGGGCTCAAACTCATAACCTGAGCCGAAGTCCGATGCTTAACCGACTGAGACACCCAGGTGCCCCAAGTATCAGTTCTTTCTTAATGAAAATATTCATTCTAATCAAAATTGGGGTCTTAACTCTCATTTAATTTGTTCAAAAATTTTAGAATGTATTTTTTCATAATATCCCTTTTTTTGTTACAAAATCAGATTTAACATCCTACATTTAATATTTTATAACTTTATAATACCTTAAATACAGGTGTTTCCTTTTTATCTGCTCAACTAATGGAACGACAGAATAGCCTGTTTATAAGATAAACATTTATTGAAAATATTTAGATAGTTTAACTAAAAACAGTTAAAAATGCTTTTGTGACTTCTGACATATATCATCTCAATATAATATTCATTTTCTGAAATGACTTTTATCAGCTTGTTTCATGTGCATGACAAAGTAGAAAAATAGCTGTATCTTTTGTTTCATCAATTCCAAGTATGTGACATATCAGCTCTAAAATAAACACTAGAAAACATTAAATCCGTATTTAAATTTTCTCCCCATGCCGTATTTTTTATATTGAACAATAAAACTTTTTACCTGTATTAACAAGAGCACTGCTATTGTAGAGTGTACCAAGATGAGGTCCAGAAAGAGATAAAAAGGTATGAAGTTTGTTGAGGTAATATCTAAACCTTGGCCTTGTAAGCACTGAACGGATTATTAAATTGCCCAACGAATGTCCAATAAAGCTTTAAGAAAAAAAAAGACATTTCTCCCATAGTATTAATTTTAAAAAGAAATATTAACGCTAATATCACTATACACTGATGTGAAATACTAAGAATTTGGAAATTTCGAGAATGTTTTAAATTATGGTTTGATACTTTGAAATTATGTAACTTAAGTTTTGAAGATAAAAATGTGAGAATGTAGTAGAAAATTCCTATTATATAATTTAAATGTATATTCTGCAGAAACAAGATATTGCTTATCAGAAAATTTATATTCATAGTTTGTAAGTGCTTAGAAACAAATACATTTTAAAAGTAAACTACAGTTTGACTGGATGATAAATGGGCCTCCTTAACCACACATTGCAATTATTACTCATTAAGTCACGATTTAAAACAAAATAATGAAATTGTACCTATAAAGGATAACTTAGGAGAAATTACATATCTTTTTCATTTGTTCTCTGGTCTACACTCTAAAGTGGGAGAGTTCTTTGAGTACTTTCAAGGCACAGATAAAATATGTGTATTATCTTACTATAAATCTAAGATTATACCAAAAGAGTAACTAATATTTATAAAGCACCTCACTTTTATTAAGGAATAGTTTAAATCAAAAGAGCCTTTCTGCTTACCATCATTTTATAATAGATGGTATATTGATCCCTGGGAATAATAAGCAAGGAAAGAAGAGAGTTTGAAAGCTATCTTAAACTGGCTTATAGATACAGCTAGTGAGAAGCTCAGGATAAACTCCCCTCCCAAGGTGAAGTTCCTGAAGCTGTGGGGTGAGAGTTATGATGGTAACTAACAAGCCTCAATTAACCAGATAAGGCTTTTGAATAATGGTTGATTTTAATTGACAATCTAATCTAAAAGATGTAAGACTTTTGTGGATGAATGAAAAAACTAAAATATTATTTTCAAATGAATAAAAGGAATATAAGATCACTGTGTTAAATTTAGTAAACAAAAAGTTTACTAAACTTTTTGAGGCAGAATGATTAGTTTTGACTTTTTCTTTAAGTCCTACTATACTAGAACAAACAAACAAACATTTTTCTCTTTCCCATGTCTATCTACAATATCTGCTTAAATTATGAGACTTATATTGGCTGATCATCGTCTCTTGCTTGTGGAAAACAGACTTACAAAGTACAGTCATGAAATCTTGGAAGTATTTCTGTTGCTTCATTTGTTTGTATATATCCATTGCTCTATAATCTTTCTTATTGGTAACCACTTTATTGAGTGAGATATAATTCACGTAACATAAAATTCATTCATTTAAAATGTACAATTTAATAGTTTTAAGTGCATTAGCAGAGTTGTGCAACCACCACAAGAGATTTTTAGAACATTTTCAACACCTCAAAAAAATCCTATACCCTTTAGCTATTACCTCCCCATTTGCCATCTCCCCGAGCCCTAAGTAATCATTAATCTACTTTGGTCTCTGGTTTGCCAATTCTGGATTATTCATATAAATGGAAACATATAATGGTCTCTCCCTAAAGTTTAAAAATTTTTTCTTTTCTCTTTAAATTGGATAAACTGAATTGTCTCCTATATTTCATAATAGTGCAACAAAACTACTACAAATTCTGTAATTTTTCTATAATTCACAGACATAAAAATGTTATACAATATTACAGAATATGATAAAAGTTACCTTATTTTTGAGACTGTTAGACTATATATCTGAATATACTGTATTATTTCATCTAGAAGGCGATCAGTCATGCTATCAAAATCAGCAAAAGTATCATTCTAAACAAAGGAAAACAGACATATTATATATTGAATATGAATAATCACATGAAAAACTGAATATAAACATTTTTAATTTAGGTATTAAAATATGGTTAAGATCAATGTTTTTTAGAGAAGCTGGTGAATAATATTCATTATATTAAAATGAGCAAGAGTAAATTTCTAGGAAAAGAAAAGATTCAGTGTTCTTAATAACACTTGCTTCATTAGGTTGGTTGTTTAGCCCACCATCCACATTTAACATAAGGTTATTTACAATGGTTTAAGTAATAAAATTTTTGCATAGAAATGTGAAATTCTAGAAATTTTGTGCATGTGAAGAGCTCACAAGTCACACTGTAAGTGATTTCAATTTCCTTGTGATACGTATTAATGTTAAATTTCATACAAATCAGAAAAGTTATTTCTAGTTGTAACAGACATTTTGTAGTAAGCAAATATTTAGGTAGAAAGCAATACAAAAATCTTTGTTTCCACTGGAAACACTGCTATAATACTGTACCTGATTTCTCTCAGACATAAGAAAATCAATTCTTCCCCCAGGCAGTCCAAGTTCAATGTAAGTTTTTACTAATCGGAGATCTGCACTGTTACCTAGAAAATGAAGACAATGAAAAATTATGTCTAAAGGATGAGATAAAGCAAAAGGTATAAAGTATATCATCATATATTTGAAGACCAATATATATCTGTCTTTAAATATATGATGTCTGCCAGTTTTGAACAGACAAAGCACTCTGAAATAGAGTCCTCAATTTTCATTTCAAAGCTGATTTCCATTAGCCAGACAATGTCTTTCACACCTGGTTTCTTAGGAGTTTTGGTCACACTGATGCTTTCACTTTCCTATCGGACGGTGTATTTATTATACTGTTAGCTTTGGAGATTGCTGAACGTGGTTGCTGTGAATGACTGACGGAAGTACTCCTTCCATCACTATTATAGTTGATCATTTAACAAACCTTGAACGTGTTTCAGATTTAATCTGTTCACTTCCTTTGGCGGTATTGCAACAGTTAAGTAGAAATAAAATTCCATTTACATAATCTAAGAGAGTTTATTTTAATTACTAACTTAAAAGATATCTATAAATATAGAATACTTATTAGATATAATACATAACATAAAAATAATTATTGCTTTTAAAAATTAGTGGCTTTTTGGTTACTTCCTTCAGTTTAATTAGCAATGTAAAGATGTTCCCGATTATTGGATTTCTACTTTACCCTCCCAATATTTTTATCTTTTAGATATTTCAAGCATTGATAGAGATAACTGTTTTATTCCTGATTTTACAAGGAATACTACTAGTGTTTCACTACAAAGTATATGTTTTCCACTGGCTGAGAATATATATGCTTAATCATATTAATAAATCAGATTAATGCTTTTTAAAACTTAAGGTTTGGTGCTTAGTGGTCAAAACTGGGAATGGACATTGAATTTTATCAATAGTTTCTTACTTGATTTGCTGATGTAGTTATATTTTACTAATAAATTTCCTTTATTATTAAGTAAATTTCCTTATAGGTACTTATCTTTGCATTCTGGGAATTAAATCCTAGTTGTTGTAGTGACTTAATGTATTGATTCTACTTACTAGATATTTTGGGGGACATATAAAAATTTTTCTTACTCATTTACTTACCTGTTTATTTCCACAACATTGCTAGAGTGTTATTAAATCATTATTAAATTTATGTCAGATAGGTCTGCTTCTCTTTGGGGTGTGGGTTTGACATCTTTTCCAGATTTAGTAACAAGGTTAGGTTAACTTCAAGGAATAAAATAAGCTGCATTCCATTTTTTTTCCTATTATTCTGGAATAATTTATGTAATAGGGGGTAATGTGTTTCATAAAAATTTCAAAGAAGAATTTTCCAGAGAGTCTACTGGGCCAAGAAGTCTTTCTTGGGCAATAATCCTTTGAAAATTTTATTCCGGGGGCTGGCGGGGGTGGGAGGTCAGTATTGGAGATACTTTATTTCTTGAGAGTTAAGTTTTGCTTTTTTTTAAAGAAAAATCTTCAATTTCGTGAATATTTACTAGCTTAGACCTGTGTTTAGTATTTTTATAATTTACAAAATCTTTCCTCAATTTGTTCTTACAGAATATTATAGCACAGTAATAATCTGCTAGTCTAGAAATATTTGGCATTTTCTAACATAGTTCCTAATCTAGGGGAAAAAGTCTGTTCAGTAACCAAAATAGCTGCCATAAAACTATAGCACTATATTTAGAATTTAAATTATACCTAGTTAGTGAATCTTTAATTCTTAGGTATTGATTTTTCTAGTTCATAAGGCTTAAAGCATCAGGCTAAAGGGGCACTAGGAAGACTATCAAAGGGAGACAAAATGACTGCCATGAGGTGACTGCTGACAAAACGAACAACAGAAGATAGAAAAATCCAAAGTTAAAATAAATAAGTTGTTGGTACATGGATAGAATGTTGGTACAGTTCCATGGAAAATTTATTTAAAAGTTAATCTAATACTATGCAAAGTTAAACATATTTGTCTTAGAATGTATTTAAGATTCAAATAATTTAAGCAATTTAAAATATTTTCCAATTCAAAGATTAAATAAAAACCAAATGAAATCTATTAGGAAAATATATTGAGTTGCCATGGGTTATATCAAATAGATATTACCTACCATCTAACCCATGCACACAGACAATAAGATGTACTCCATCTTCAGAACCATCCTCTTCTTCCATGCTAAAATAAGGGACTGAGGATGCCAACAGAGGGATATCACTGTACATGAACCCAGGGAGTTTAAGTTGCTTCAATTCTTCTTTTGCCTGAAGGAAGCTGAACAAAATATAATAAGAGATACTCTTTACTAAGTATCATATTCAGTTTTTAGAGCCAAAAAGACAGTATGCTGAATTTAGGGAACTATAAGAAGAAACCCAGCAGATATTGGGGTTTAAAATAATCAAAATATTTGGGATCGCCTAAATAATTTAGAAATCAGAGAGTAATTTTCTTTGCTATTTTTAGTACATATTCTGCTAAGATACAATGAATGCTTTAAACTTGAAATCAACTAAGAAAATATTAAGAGTGAAGTTATGCTTCCTACCAAATTTTATATTGTGTAGAAAAGCTGGGAGAAGTACCAGAAAGATGACAATCTGATGCTTATTCTGTAATCAAAGCTTATCCTCTTTGCTTCTTTTCAATTTTATTTAAATGTATACTGAGGAGCTGTTCTACAAGTTAACAGGAAGAATGGTAGTTATAACACTTAGATTATTTATATTTTTCCTTTAAAAATACCAATAAAAAGGAACAGAACCAAGAGGGGGATGTGACTAAATATAATTAGTGGTATATACTCATTTTGAATGAGTGATAAATCTAATCAACTTAGGAACTGCAAACATCAAAAAGTATTAACTAAAATAGTTAATTGTTAAAATAATATTATATCATTTGGACTGAGAAGAAGCTGATGAACCCTACTAAACTGAGCAGGATACACTGGATGAAGACATAAAGTGTTTTCATTAATGACTCAGAAAAATTTGAGGTACCCAGAAGGTGATATAACCTTCAGTGTTACAATTCTTTAACAGATCATACCACCTCCCTTGTTTCACTAGCTTTGGCAGTATTTATCTTAATTATATATATAAATCTGAATAATCTGGGAACTTGGAAAATCTATTGTAGACATGTCCAGACCTTTTACTCCAGGGATTATAATTCCAACTGGAATAAGGCAGCAGAGTATTTTGAGAACTAGTGCCATGTTAGTAAACTTATATCCTCAAATTTTTCTGAATACTTTACTGCTCCACGAAATCTCAAGTCTGGAAACCACGGACTTAGCTGAGATAATCTGGGTCTGGTAGGTTTAGGAAGTTTCTACTAACCTTTTGTTCATTATCTAATATTGCCCTTATTTGCTAGATGCACTTATAAAATCTATGCTGTCTGGAAGTTAGTGGGGGAGAAATGAGGTACTGATGAAAGAAAGAGTTTTAACCCCAATTATTCCATACATCTGGCATATAACTACCAATGGAAAATGTATCAAAAATGTCTAGCCCACAGAACAGGACAATCATATGGAGAACTACATGTCTTCTGTCACAGAGTATACGGAGTTCATGTCTCCATTTTAGATAGTTAATCAAAGAAGGACTTTCCGTATTACAGAAACCAGAGAACATGAAATATATATGTTATCAGAGACATACATATATATGTTCTATACGTATATTTAGTAGCACATGCCATTGTGCTCTATTACTTACGCTTGTATTTGAGGTTTTGGTGAGTTGTCATACCAGGAAACTGATGAAGTCAAGTTGTAAGAAGTGCTGCTTGGCTGTTTTGTAATGGCATCAAATTTACTTTTCGAAGAATACTTAACACTACAAGGAGACTCTCGTGGTGCAGATGGGAAGGACAAACAACCAGAAGTACAGACAGCAGGCATATTTATACCATCTTTTAGATAATCACTGTTTAGTTTTTCAGATTTTATAAGTCTTTCTTCTTCTAGTGCATCTCTGTTTGTATAGTGAGCATTTACTTTTTCATCCAAAGCTGAATAATCTGTTTCTTCATAATACCCATTTTGAACCATTTGCTGATCCTGTTCTTCCTCCTCATCCTCTTTACCCTGTTCCTGATGAAGATTACTAATTTCTTTTTCAGAAGTTTTCTTCTGAGGGCTAACTGAGTTGCTATAGCTAACAGCACATGTGTCAGAAATATCCGTACTGCTGTGAGAGCCAAAATAATTTTCCACAAGCCCTTGTTTAACCATATCAGGACTGGCTGAAAAAGGATCACTTGTACCCAGGTGAGTTTCATTTTTAACTGTTTGGGCTTCTGAATTTATTTGTTTGAGATTTAAGGTATCATCATTTTTTCTTTTTACAGTTTCATCTTTTCTAACTTCTGTATTAGTAGAAATGAAACCTGAAACGACACAAGGGGCACCTACACAAACCAGTGTTGAATTTAATGTAATTGCTGTCCCTGCAGAGTTATTAGATTTATCAGGACTCTGGGAGTCTTTACACATAGTGTCCAAGTTAGGTTTGGAGCTGCAACTACTTTTCACATCACAGGAAGTATCTTCATCTGAAAAAACAAATTGTAAAGGGTCTTTAGTGCTTGAATTTATGGAATGTATTGCTATAGTTTCATTGTCCAAATGCCCTGAAAATATGACACTCTGCTGTTGCAAAATAATACTGGACTTTTTACTATCGTCACATTTTGGCAAGTCAACTGTTCCTACGTTTAATACACTTTTGCTATCACTTAGGTGGCATTCAGGCACAACAGGTTTCTTAGAATTTTCATCAGGTGACAGTTCATCATCAGAAGGTAGAGAGTTTATGGATGTCAAAGATGACTGTATTTCACTTAAAGCACTTGTACTCTCAGTACAATGACTTCCTAATGAAAATTTTACATTATAATCAGGTTTCATCAAAACTTGAGGAAATAATCTTTCGTTATTGTAAGGACCTTGCCCTTGCACAGTTTCAAATACGTCAGGATTTGGATGTGTTGCAAAAGAACTTGGTTCACTTTCAACACCTGAATCTGAAAATCTAGATGAGGCATATGTGGCATTAATATCTGGTAACTTAATTGTATCTCCACTTACTACAACATGGTATTCTTTTGTAGAAGAAGCAGGTTGGTTACTTCTTAACTTAGCTAATGATTCTCCAATAGAATGGCACTTTGCATCCTGCACAGCTTCCTTTTCAAGTGTTATTTCTATAGATTTAGATTTACCATTAGATTCTAAGGACTCAAAGTTGGGTAGGTGTAAATTATCCACAAATAGTTCATCTGGTCGAAGCTCTGTCCAAGGTCCTATTTTAACAGTTATTTTCTCTCCACTGAAAGGATCCTTATTACAGGGCTTCACTTCAATTGTTCTGACTCCTGAAGATGGGGCTGTTTGATGATCAGGGCAATCGTCAGATGAACTTCTAGATGTCACATTGTGTTCCACTTGTGTAATTTCACTATCGTCCTGGGAGATATCAAGTTTACCTGAAATGGACAAATTTGCACAAAGATTTAGGCTGCCAGAGCTCAAAGGATCAAACAGGTCTGGTTGCATATTTTCAATGTCTGGAGACTTTTGTTCAGTTCTCTCTGTATTAGTTGGCAAAAAGCTAGCTTCCTTTTGACTTGTCTGTCTGATGTAGGTCTTTAGGTCAAAATTATATCCACATATGGTGGGATCCAGACCTTCCTTCTGACTATGTGAAGGATTGCCTTCAAAGCATTTAAAGAGATCATTTGATGCTGTACTTTTCAAGCATTTGTAGCCTACCAAAACCACAGAATCCTTAGAGTTCTGTTTTATTAATTTTTTTGTGTTTTCAGGTTTCATTGTTTTCATGAGCTTAGTAACCTTAACCTTGGATTTATTCGATTCTTCGTTCTTTCCTTTTAGAGATTTTGTTAGCTGCTTTTCACCTTCTGTATACCAAAAACTGGAGGCACCAGCAGGTTTGACTTTCAACTCTGGGCTAGAAAGTCCAGCTATAGAGCTTTCTTCAGTCTCATATTTATCCATTCTATTGGACTCTGATCTCTGAAGATTCTGAATTCCCATCCAGGGTGCATCTAAGTCTTTTATCCAAAGAAAAAAAGATTCATATTTAAAACAACGTGTACGAACTCACATGATTTAAGACTACGTTTACTGACTATAACCTTCTAATAACCTCAAAGATAAATAAAACGAGAGGGGGAAAAAGGGTCCCACAGCAAGGAATGGTATTATATATCTTACGAAGAATATACTGAAAATGACACACACAACTTAGATAGTTTAGATTATACTTACCTTCAATAACTGAATCTAAATACCTATCTTCAAAGATTATAGGTAATGAATTGAGATCTCCATCTAGTTCACTACATTCAATAGGTAGAGGTGGAAGAGAACTGCAGAAGGAAGTATTTTTGATAGCGGTGCACATCTGTAGATGACTCTGAGCACTGAAAAATATTTCTTTAAGTCAGAGTGTAATTAAAAAATATCATACTCAATTCCACTTTATAGACACCACCCTTTCTCTCACCATTCTCATCTGGCCCTTTCCTAAAGATATAACCTCCTAATGAAAGAGCTCTGTAGTCAGAGATAGAAACTGGTACAGTGAACATTATGGTTTGTTGACAATTATGGACTTACAAAATTATGGTTTGTTGATAAACTATTTAATTTCTATTATGTTCTTCTATATTTTTAAATGTTATTTCAAAATTTTATCTCTGCTTGATGTGCAAATTTACTGATTTGCTGAGAATAGCATACAGGAGAAATGTCAAAAGCTCAAATGTCTACTAATAACTTGATAATACTATTGAAAAAAATGTATTCCACGGCTACTGCTATACTTAACATATGTTTGTGAATATAATTAATAACTATTAAAAACAAGGTGTTTAACTTTGAATACAAAATGCTTTTTTAAAAACCTTTTCTTATGGAAAATTTCAAACATATCAAAGTAAATAGAATAGTATAATAAACCCTGTCACTCAACTTCAGCAATTAACATTTTGCTTTTCTTGTCTATATACCTGCACTCACTGCCGACCCCCATACTCCATTATTATAGTTTTTATGAGGTATAACTCACACGCTTTGAAATATACAAATCTTAGCTGTATGATTTTGACAAAGGGATACACAATACAGAATATTTCTATCTACTCTGAGAGTTCTCTCATGTCTTTCTAGTCAAACACCTAGCCCAAGTCAACAAGACAACCACTGTTCTGACTTTTTTCACCTTAGTTTTTGCTTGTTCCATATTTACTCTTTATGTCTGACTTCTTCACTCAGCGTAATGTCCTCAAAATATTCTTTAAAGCCAAAGAAAATCAGATCTAAATATACTCAGTAGGAAAAATGAAAGGCATCTATTCTGGATATTTTAGCTGTAGATCATTTTCATAAAAAAAGGCAGTGTCAGACCACTTGTGAAAATCTGTAATTTATATATTACAGATGTTAAGAGATTCTTACCTGCAAATATAAAGATATAAGATGGAAAAATGGAAGGCTGGAGCCAGAGCTGTTTAGGACTACCAAGATTATAATAGGTCTGATATGGGAGCGATGAGAATAGGGCATATGCTTCTTTATGTAAGGTATGGGTCTTTGGTAAAGTTATTCATAGAATTAAACCAAATTTCTTTAAATAGGGAATTTCTGAACTTTAAATTCTAATTTCTTCTATTGTAAATACCATATATTTGGTGTGAAAAACTTTGAGACAGAGATCTCAAGAGGAGGTATAATCCTTTAAACTATGGGTCTGTGCTACTCACTGAAGTTCCTGGTATGCAATGGCTGCTTCTCTTGGATGTTCAAAACAGAAGAATGCTTCAGAAAATCTGCGTACCTGAAAAAAATCCAAAAGGGTATATGAATAAAATGGCATGATTTACAAGGTCAATCAATGGTAGAAAAAGAAACTTCCCTCCATTAGGCCTTCTATAACCACCCCTATACAAGAATTAATTTCCCTCCTCAATGTTGCTAAAGTACTGTATTTTGGTACTGCATGAAATAAGAGAAACAATAAAATGTAGAGTGAGAAGTTTAGGTTTACATTATGGATCCATGATCTATCCTCCTCGAAGACAAAGATTTAGTTTGTCTTATTCACCATTAGATCCCAGTACCAAGAACAGTGTCCAACACATGGAAAAAAAAAATCAAAGAATCAGCCAGCACTTACACCATACTATATGCCAATTATGCAAGTATATGCTGAACAATAGCCAGATGAACTAACTGACCAACTTACTGGCATTGTGACTCCAGGACATTTCACCTTTGAGCTTCAGATGACTCATTTTCAAATTTCTCCTAATACCCTGTTCTACATTTAAGGTTATTGTGAAGAATAAACAAGGTAACATGTGACAGCAGTTTGTGGTCTGGTAAGTGTATATAAATAAAAGCTATTATAACTGCCATTATAACATTTATCATATTTTTCCTTAAAATACTTAGTATACATGAATTGTCTCTGCTACCAATGTGTAGTGTTCTTTAGAGTATGAACTATGTTTTGATGACCTTTTCTTTTGTTGTTGTTGTTTTGTTTTTTTTTTGTTTTTGTTTTGATGATCTTGGTTACCTCCAAACATTTATCTTGGTATGTTTTAGAAGTACTTGGCAAATGTTGGTCGAATCTAGCTGAATACTTCCTTCATCATTGTTGTATTTAGACCCTTTCATTTCTAATTGTTCAAGAAAAGGCTCTATCAGCTATCAGAGGAATATGAAGCAATAGTAAAGAGATGGAAAAGATGTTTTGTTTGGAAGGTACAGGGAAGAGAGACAAATTACAATACATCCTGAGATTATATTATAGCTAAGATTCTTTTCTAAAAGGGAATATGATTTAAGGTTCTTTGATTTTCAACATAAAGTAAAATGGAGATATATTTTACTTGTCATCAACACTTAGCCAGCTAAATTTCTGACTTACTAAACTTGCTTCTGTAAGTAGATGAGACTGGGTCTTTAGAGGAAGAAGTCAGGGAGGGAGTTAAGGAGAGATGGATGTGAGGCATCTGTAAGAAGAATGTGGTTTGTGTTTTTACTTTCAGATACTGTCCAATTGTTTCTTCTTTCTCTCCAACACTAAGGGAAAGATGAAGAAAGGGTTCAGCCTGCCTGTCTATCTATGAGAGATGTTTTCCCCTGAGGGTTGTAAAATGTGAAGAAATGCAGCTTGAAGCTATCTGGATTCCTGCAGTTGTTGCTGGGCCTACAAAACTGGCTGGTTGGTTTTCCTTCTCTCCTTATCTACTCTGATCTGACAATAATAACTATCATTTCTTGATAGCATTCTACCTACCAGGCTCCATGCTAAGCATTTCATTTTCACTCTGTTATTTAAACCATAAAAAACCCTATGAAGTGAGTATGTCTTCATTTAATAAGTGAGGAAACAGGGACAAAGAGGGAATTACTTGGCCAAGATAACATAGCTACTCATTGATAAATATGGGATTCAAATAAAGATTTAAGAAATTCCAGATCTTTGCTTCAAACCACTTATCTCTTCCCTTCTACACAAAGACTCCCTATTAAGAGAAAGCCTTTCCTTCCCTCCATGTACCCACACAAAATTCTTTATCTAATTTTCCCCTGCCATAATTTTCTGCTATGGCAATGTGTAATAAATAACTCTATTCAATGTACTGTGTGGCTAGAACTAAGGTATGACTACCACCTGATGGCAGCACTACTTAATTTGGGGCAAAAGATATACATAGAAAAATATTAAATTTACAAATTCAAACCTAGGATAAGTAATATATATTTACTACTTTGGTATATATGCTTGTAACACAAATTTTGTGTATGTACCCTAATTTTAAAAAATTCACTTAGTTGGCAATATCAACTATTTAAAATTTAGCAAACAGCTAGGATGTTAAAAAAAGCTTCTCAACGTTCAAAATGGGTATTTATCAATGTTTTACAGAACTAAGTGTTAATGTATCGGTGTTCACTCTAACATGCTGCTTAAATTGCTAAATAATATTTATTACAGCATAAATTTATAACAAATTTATTATAGTATAATAATATATTACAAATAGCATTTGTATAAAATGACTAGCATATAAAATCACAGTATTTATTATAATACTTATAATAAATAACATGTATTATTAACATAATTATAATACATTAATAATATATTTATGATAATAATTTTATACATGCCTATCCAGGTAATATTTGAATCTTGAATGCAGGATTGCAGGATTTAAATATCAGATAGATCATATTACCTATGTTACCTTGAAGAAAACAGTCACCTCACACATGTTTACTAAACAAAAATTCTTTAATTTTTTTTTTTTTTTTAACATTTATTCACCTTTGAGAGACACATAGAGCACAAGTGGGGAGGGGCAGAGAGAGAGGGAGACACAGAATCCGAAGCAGGCTCCAGGCTCTAAGCTGTCAGCACAGAGCCCAATGCGGGGCCCAAACCCATGAAACGTGAGATCATGACCTGAGCTGAAGTCAGATGCTCAACCAACTGAGCCACCCAGGTGCCCCAAATTCTTAAGACTGTACTCATAGTAGGATACTTTAAAGATCCCTTTATGCACAATGCTGATTTATGGTCACTACCAGATATAACTTAACTGGTTTATGTACTTTTCTTTTTTTTTTTTAAATATTGATTTATTTTGAGAGAGAGAGAGAGAGAGAGAGCAGGGGAGAGGTAAAGGGGGGCAGGGAGGGGGGGGGGGGAGAGAGAGAGAGAGAGAGAGAGAGAGAAAGAGAGAGAGAGAATGAATCCCAAGCAGGCTCTGTGCAGTCAGTGCAGAGCCTGATGCAGGGCTCGAACCCATGAACCATGATATCATGACCTGAACTGAAACCAAGAGAGTCAGTCACTTAACTGGCTGAGCCACCCAGGCGCCCCAAGTTATTTACTTTTCAATCCACAGCATATGAAAAAAGCAAATGAGACAAAGGAAAAAGGAGAACAGAATATACATAAATGTACATAAGTATACTAGGCAGTTATGAGAGCTTGATACTGAAACAAAAAGGCCCTGCTTTAAAAGCATAAAACATAAACCTACAACATTCCCATAAAAAGCAGACAAAATAAATTAAAATTAATATAATTTGGAACCCTTTAATGGAGGATCTAACATACAAACAATTTCATTGTATTCATTCATTCATTCATTTTTAATGTTTATTTTTTGAAAGAGAGAGTGACAGAGAGACAGAGAGAGATGGAGTGTGAGTGGGGGAGGGGCAGAGAGACAGGGAGACACAGAATTAGAAGCAGGCTCCAGCACAGAGCCAGATGTGGGGCTCGAGGGGCTCGAACCCACAAACTGTGAGATCATGACCTGAGTTGAAGTCGGACACTTAACCGTGAGCCACCCAGGCGCCTCTAGACATTTTTAATAGCATGAAACACCGGTGTATTAAACCCTTGAGCACACAATGTAAACCAAAATCTGAGCAAGATTTTTTTAAAATAAAAATTTACCAGCTGATTTTAAATTTACATAAAAATGCAAGGGATCTGAAAGAGAACAATCTGAAAGAGAAGAAAAACAAAATTGGAGAATGTACAACTACAAGACAATCAAGTTAGGGTGGTATTCATATAAAGATATGTAAGAGATCAATGAAACAGAAAAGAAGGCCAAGAAATAGATTCAACTTATCAGTCAACTGAGTCTCAACAAAGATGCTAAGGCAATTCAATAAAAGAAAGTCTTTTCGGGGAACCAGCTCGTTGAGTGACTGACTTCAGCTTAGGTCATGATCTTTTGGTTCCTGAGTTGGAGCCTTGCATTGAGGCTGCTGTCAGCCTGTCAGTGCAGAGCTGGCCTCAGATCCTCTGTCTCCCTCTCTCTGCCCCTCCCCTGCTTGCGCTCTCCCCAAAACAAACAAACAAACAGACAGACAGACAGAAGGGCTTTTCAAATAATGGTGCTAGAATTGTAAATGGAATTGTTTTCTTAATTTCTCTTTCTGCTATTTTGCTATTAGTGTATGGAGATGCAATAGATTTCTCTATATTAATTTTTGTCTCCTGTGATTTTACTGAATTCATTTATTACTTATAATAGTTTTTTGGTAGAAAAACTCTTTAGAGTTTTCTTTAAAAAAATTTTTTTTTTTTTTTTTTTTTTTTTACATCTATTCACTTCTGAGAGACAGAGTGTGAGCAAGGGAGAGACAGAGAGAGGAAGACACAGAATCCGAAGCAGACTCCAGGCTCGGAGCTGTCAGCACAGAGCCCAACGCGGGGCTCAAACCCATAAACCATGAGATCACGAACTGAGCCAAAGTTGGACGCTCAACTGACTGAGCCGCTGAGGGGACCCTACAGTTTTCTTTATATATTATTATGTCATTGGCAAACAGTGACAGATTTACTTCTTCACTACCACTTTGAATGCCTTTTATTTCCTTTTCTTGTCTGATAGTTATGGCCAGGACTTCCTGTATGATGTTTAATAAAAATGGGGAGAGTTGATATCCTTGTCTTGTTCCTGATCATAGAGGAAAAGCTTTCAGTTTTTCACTACTCAGTATGATATTAGCTGTGTTTTTAATATGTCACCTTTATTATGTTAAGGTATGTTCTCTCTAACCCACTTTGTTGAGAGTTTTCATCATGCATGGATGTTATATTTTGTTAAATGCTTTTTCTATGTCTGTCAAGATTATTTGGTTTTTATCCTCTGTCTTGTTAAAGTGATATATCACACTGATTGACTTATGAATATTCAACCATTCTTGCATCCCTGGAATAAATCCCAGGGACAGCAGTGACTGATACTGTTAGTGTATTGTTAAATTTGGTTTGCTAATATTTTGCTGAGGATTTTTGCAAGTATGTTCTTTAGGAATACTGGCCTTTAGTTTTCTTTCTTTATATGTCTTTGGTTTTGGTATCAGAGTAATACTGGCCTCACAGAAGGAGTCTGGAAGTTCTTCTATTTTCTGGAATAGTTGGAGAAAAATAGGTATTAACTCTGTGTTAGATTTGTGATAGAATTCCTGTGAAGCTTGGACTTTTATTTGTTGGGGGTTTTTTAATTACTGATTCAATTTCATTACTACTGATGGATCTGTTCAAATTTTCTATTTCTTCCTGATTCAGTTATGGAAAATTCTAAGAATTTACCCATTTCTTTTAGGTTGTCCAATTTGTTGGCATATAGTTTTTCATAGTTCTGTTATAATCCTTTGTATTTCTATGGAATTGGTTGTTATTTTTCCTGTTTCATTTCTGATTTTATTTACTTGAGTCCTTTTTTCTTTATGAGTCTAGCTAAAGGTTTATTAATTTTATTTTTTCAAAGAACCAGCTCTCGATTTCATTGGTCTTTTCTATTACTTTTTAGTCTCAATTTATTTTCACTCTATTATTTCTACTTCTACTATCTCTGGATTTCTTTTTCTAGTTCCTCTTGGTATAAGGTTAGAATGTACAATTGTGCCAAGAAGGATAAAATACCTAGGAATAAATTTAACCAAGAGATCAAAGACTTGTACTCTGAAAACTATAGTAACTGATGAAAGAAACTGAAGAAAATACAAACAAATGGAAAGCTATTCCATGCTCATGGATGGGAAGAAGTAATATTGTTAAAATGTCCATACTACTGAGAGCAATTGATAGATTCAATGCAATTCCTATTAAAATAGCAACAGTTTTTTCCACAGAACTAAAACAAACATCCTAAATTTGTATGGAACCAAAACAGATCCCCAATAGCCAAAGCAATGTTAAGAAAGAACAAAACTGCGGATACCACAATCCCAGATTTCAAGATATGCTACAAACCTAGAGTAGTTGAAACTGTATGGCACTGGTATAAAAATAGACACACAGATCAACAGAATAGGATAGAGAGCCCAGAAATAAACCCAATCTTATACTGCCAATCTATGACAAAAGAGGCAAGAATATACAATGGGAAAAAACAGTCTCTTTAATAAATGGTGCTGGGAAAACTGGACAGCTACATGCAAGAAGATAAATTTGGGCCATGTGCTTACAACAAACACAAAGGTAAAATAAAGTCCTAAATGTGAGAACTGAAACCGTGAAACTCCTAAAAATACAGGCAGTAATCTCTTGGGACATTGGCCTTAGCAACACATTTATGGATATGTCTCCTTAAGCAAGGGAAACAAAAGCAAAATTAAACTTTTGGGACTACATCAAACTAAAAAACTTTTGCACAGTGAAGGAAACCATCAATGAAACAAAAAGGCAACCTATTAAATCGAAAAAGATATTTGCAAATAATATATCTAATAAAGGGTTAATATCCAAAAATACAAAGAACCTACACAATTTAAAACACACAAAAACCCAAATAATGCAATTAAAAATGTGCAGAGGACCTTAACAGACATTTTTCCAAAGAAAATATACAGATGGCCAAGAGACACATGAAAAGATACTATCACTAATCATTAGGGAAATGCCAATGAAAACCACAATGAACTACTACCTCACACCAATCCAAATAGCTAGTATCTAAAAGCCAATTGGAGAGGATATGAAGAAAAGATAACCCTTGTATACTGATGGTAGAAATTTAAGTTGGTACAACCACTGTGGAAATTAGTATAACCACTACTGGGTAGTGGAATTTACCCAAAGAAAATGAAAACAATAATTCAAAAATATATATTCACCCCTATGTTTATTGCAGCATTATTTACATTAGCCAAGATATGGAAGCAATTAAAGCATCCATCCACAGGTAAATGAGTAAAGAAGATGTGGGATATATATATAATGAAATACTACTTAGCCATAAAAAGAATGAAACCTTGCCACTTGCAACAACATGGATGGACCTAGAGAGTATTATGCCATGAAGTAAGTCAGAGAAAGACAAATACCATATGATTTCACTTACTGTGGGATCTAAAAGACAAAACAAAAAAAAACATAAACAGACTCATCAATACAGAGAATTGGTAGTGGCCAGAGAGGATGGGGTTCAAGGGATGAACTAAATAGGTGAAGGGGATTAAGAGGCACAAACTTCCAGTTATAAAATAAATTAAGACATGGAGTTGAAAAGTATGTCATAGGGAATGTAGACAATAATATTGTAATAACAGTATATGGTGACAGATGGCGACTACACTTATCAATGTTGAGCAGTCAGTAATGTATAGAATTGTCAAGTCACTATGTTGTACACCTGAAACTAATATAACACTGTATGTCAACTACACCTCCATGATAAAATTTTTTTAAATGGTGCTGGAACAACTTAATAAACTAACTAAAAAAAAATGGATCTTGGGGCATCAATTGGTAGAGCATGCAACTCTCAGTCATGACGTTCTGAGTTCAAGCCTCACATGGGGCATGGAGCCTACTTAAAAAAAAAAAAGAGAGAGAAAATGGATGTTGACCTCTACCTTAAATCACGTTCAAAAGTTAATTCAAGACAGACAATGGACTTTAATGTAAAAGATGTATTTCTAATACACCTAGAGGCAAACAAAGGATAGTATTTTCATGACCTTGGGATAGGCAAAAATTTCTTAGGGCACAAAAATCACCAAAACCAAAAGAAAAAAAAAAAAAAAAGAGACTGGGTTTAAACAAGTATTTTCATCTACATGCACTATCAACAAAATGAAAATACAAGCCCCAGACTAAAGAAAAAATTTTAATACATATATTTGACAATGTACTTATAACAAGAATATATAAATACTCCTAAATAGGTAAACAATAAAAAACAACCTAATTTAACACTATACAAAACTGAATTCAAAATAAAAAAATCTCATTATTATTAGTCATCAGAGAAATGCAAAATAAAACCATACTGAAATACTACTTCGCACCTACTGTTGTGGCTAAAATCAAAGACTGAAAATACCAAATAATGCAAGGATATGAGCAACTGGAACTCTCATATATTGATGGTGGAGTTTAAAACTGTATGGCTGTTTTGGAAAAAATGATTAGCAGTTTTCATAAAGTTAAAGATAAACCTACTCTAAGGTCACACAATTCCATTCCTATATATTTATATAACTGAAATAAAAACCTACGTTCACAAAAAGAATTGTTAGTTTCTTTATTCATAATAGCCAAAAAATGAAAACAAATAACAGGACAACAGATATTGAATACTGCTCAGCAACAACAACAAAAAAAAGAATGAACTACTGATATACACACAGCATGAATCAATCTAAAAATGGGTGAAGTAGGGGCGCCTGGGTGGCGCAGTCGGTTAAGCGTCCGACTTCAGCCAGGTCACGATCTCGCGGTCCGTGAGTTCGAGCCCCGCGTTGGGCTCTGGGCTGATGGCTCAGAGCCTGGAGCCTGTTTCCGATTCTGTGTCTCCCTCTCTCTCTGCCCCTCCCCTGTTCATGCTCTGTCTCTCTCTGTCCCAAAAATAAACATTGAAAAAAAAAATAAAAAAAAAAATAATAAATAAAAATAAAAATAAAAATGGGTGAAGCAAGTCAGATGCAGAAAGAGTACATATTGTATTACTGAATCTATAGGTCTTTAAGTGTAGATAAAATTAAATTGTGGTTATAGAAATCAGAAGAGGGATTGCTTATGGGATGTGGGAACAAAATGAAAAGCAGCACAAGGTAATTTCCTGAAGTAATAGAAATGTCCTATATATTGACTGGTGTGTTAGTGACATGGGGTGAACAGATTTCTCAAAACTCATTTGGTCATACACTTGAAATTTGTGCATTTCACTGGTTTAAACTTGACTTCAATAAAATAAAAATAAACCCTCACTACTTGATGTAATACATATATTCTAACACTTGGTAGACTGTCACAATAAAATCCATGTTCTACTCTTCTCATATCCTCATCTATCTGTTGGATGTGTAGTTTATACAATCTATTGTGTTTCACTGACACTGGGAGTTGGTCTACTGGCCTCTGTCACTTCAATCAATGGCAAACATGAGTTGCTGAGTCTCCTAGATCATATAACTCTTACCTCTCTAGAACCTTTAAGTTCTCAAGAACACTGAGTTCAACTCAATCATAATCCTCACTTTTGTCCAAGTGTTTTGAGATATAGCCCCTTTTGGATCCATGTATAATAATGCCTTCATAGGAAATTTTATCCCAAGTCATTTGTGTAATACTAAATTTTTTTTCATTAGTTTCATAAATTTGTGATCACTATAACAATATTTTGTGTTGGTTTTTAGAAAATCTTTACAAAGTTTGTTTAAACTGATATTCAACACTTGCCAGTGTAAAGTTCAATCCCAGCAATAATGACTAATATGTGTACATATCTTTGACTCCCTTTTTTACTGATCTTATCAGGTAGCCTGTAAAATCATTTAAAACACTGTCATGGGGGCGCCTGGGTGGCGTAGTCGGTTAAGCGTCCGACTTCAGCCAGGTCACGATCTCGCGGTCCGTGAGTTCGAGCCCCGCGTCGGGCTCTGGGCTGGTGGCTCAGAGCCTGGAGCCTGTTTCCGATTCTGTGTCTCCCTCTCTCTCTGCCCCTCCCCCGTTCATGCTCTGTCTCTCTCTGTCCCAAAAATAAATAAACGTTGAAAAAAAAAAAAATTTAAAACACTGTCATGGCCTAAGGTGTTTTAAGCTAACATGCCTTCTCTAAACAGTCTCTAAATAGTGATAAGAACTTTAGTGATCTATTCCCTGAGCATTTTGTTTTGGAATGCTCTTTAAAGTCATTTAAGAAACTCTATCTTTCACTTGCCACCATGTTTCATACAACCTTAATCTCTGACTTTATATCCTTTTATACTGAAGACAATAAATTTTTTCTCTTACTTTATGTTCAAAATAAAGTTGAGAGAGCACTCAATAATATGTTTATAAGGGCTTAAATAGAAAGTAAATCTTTCTTTTTTTTACAGGATTCCTTTCTTTGGGAGAGGGGAACCTCACCTTACATTAAAAGCATATGTGACAATATTGATTAGAGATAATAAAATTAATTCCTTTTCATGTTTTTCTCCAGTTAAGTGGTTAAACAGAAGAGGCAGAGATTATATTTTATGCCTGGTTTTAAAAAATATGTTACCAATGATAATTCAAGAAGCTTGTATTAGTATTTATAAAATTTAGATCTCTTGAATGTAAAGTTTCTGTGCTAATAAGCCTCTATGAGGACTATATATGTTATGTATATATACATACACACACAGACATATATTCATACATATATACACAGACATACATACATAGATATTAGGCATGAAAATCTAACTGTAACATAGATATATACATTAAGGAAATTTAAATTAAAAAACCCATTTTTCCCTTGCTATGTGGATTTTCTCCAACTGTATGTAATAAATGAATGATCCCAAGAAAATTTTATTGGTAGGACTCATAACGATAACACTTTCTTTCAATTAAAAAAAGGGTTAAGTTACATTGTTTAAAAATTTTACTATGAAAATAACTGCTGAATATATTGGCTTTAATTTATAAGACCCTTTTATTAAAAAAATTAGTTTAGGACTTTTTTTCCTGTCCTGATGCCCTGTGTATAAAGGGATACTATCAAGAGAGTAAAAAAGGCAATCCATGAATAGAAGAAAATATTTGAAAATAATATGTCTGATAATGGTCTAGTTTCCAGAATATATAAAGAACTCCTGAAACTCAATTAACAAAAGGCAACCAATTAAAAAATGGGCAAAGGACTTTGAATACACACTTCTTTGAATACACATTTCTCAAATAATACAAATGGCCAACAAGCACACAAAAAGATACTCAGTATCATTAGTCATTAGTGAAATGCCAATCAAAGCCACAATGAAATACCACTGTGCAACCCAGTAGGTTGGCCACAATAAAAATAACAAATCTTGCCCTACTCAAGATTTAATAGAGCCGAGCCCCAGACATGGAAAGCAAAGGTAGCAGCACTATCAACAATAGCCCAATTATGAAAAGAGCCCAAATGTTTACTGAATGATGAATGGATAACGAAGATTAGTATACATATACAATGGAATATTACTCGGAGAAATAATATTACTCTTTTCAAAAAGAAGGAAATCTTGCCCCAAACTTTACATTTCTAAGAGCACAACAATGTATTCTATCTAACCAGAAAGAAAAAATAGCTCTTTCTCTCTCCAATTTTAAGATGAATCCTTTGGCTTCTAGTCATTGGTTATGGGAGAATCACTAAATATGCAACTACAAGGTAGAAGAGATGTTACTCAAAGAAAATAGGGTTATGGGAGCAAAGGTGGGCACAACTCTGAATAAAACATAGATGCCAAACAGGGCACAGAAATTTGCATATGAGGATGTCCAATGAAGATTTCTTTAAAAAATATTATTTTAAAGACTACTTTTTTAGAGCAGTTTTAGGTTCACACTAAAATTGACAGGAGGGGCGCCTGGGTGGCTCATGTTGGTTAAGTGTCCAACTCTTGACTTCAGCTCAAGTCATGACCTCATGGTTCCTGAGATCAAGCCCTGCTTTGGGCTCTACAGTGGAGAGCCCAAAGTGGAGCCTGCTTGGGCTTCTCTCTCTCCCTCTCTCTCTCTGATCCTCCCCTGTTCACGCTTGCTCACATGTGTATGCACGCTCTCTCCCTCTCTCCCAAAATAAATAAACTTTAACAAATTCAGAGGAATATACAGAGATCAATGAAAATTCTTAAAACTTCCCTAATTCTGACAATTGTATACTTTGAAATACTATTTTACGAAGGCTTATAAAGCAAATTATTTTCATTTTACAGTCTAAGGAAAGGCTTGTAAAATGAAGAGTTTAAATGAGTAATAGCAAAGAATATTAAGTAATCAAACAGCAAAAACATTACATCAACTTGGATTTCTTTGCTTTAGGTTAGGATCATAAATATCAGTGCATATTGAGTAAAGCCATGTTTACCACATGTTCTGCTTCCACGCAAGATTACTAAGCTCAAAATTATTTTCTTCTTGACCAAGGAATTCTTTCCCATTTTCTGCACCTCCATAAGACATACTTCATTAATCCAAAAATATATAAAACAAGGTTAAATCCGCTTTGGTATCCTATTTGATAGGGTTGCACCAGACATACTTAAATTGAAAAATTATTTGTTGCTTACCCAAAATTCAGATGTAACTAGGCATCCTATATTTTTATTTGCTATATCTGGCAATTCTACAAAACAGGACATTGAAATACAAATAATTTTTTTAGTGTAAGTATTTCCCAAACGCTGCATACTAAAAGTTATACTAAAAGTTATTCATTGCTGGGGCGCCTGGGTGGCGCAGTCGGTTAAGCGTCCGACTTCAGCCAGGTCACGATCTCGCAGTCCGTGAGTTCGAGCCCCGCGTCAGGCTCTGGGCTGATGGCTCGGAGCCTGGAGGCTGTTTCCGATTCTGTGACTCCCTCTCTCTCTGCCCCTCCCCCGTTCATGCTCTGTCTCTCTCTGTCCCAAAAATAAATAAACGTTGAAAAAAAATTAAAAAAAAAAAAGTTATTCATTGCTTACCTAAATTAAAATTTAATCAGGTACTCTGTATTTTATCTGTCAACTCAAGGTATTTATTTAGTAGGACAGAAGTAAAGATTTATTCAAGTTGTCCCTGAAAGAATGCCAGATCAACTGTTATTCTGTCTTATTTCAGCAGCCCTAACAAGAGCTTGTTCAGGGCAGAATACAAGTCTGCAATGCTAGGACAAAGTACAAAGCACACAACATGGCTCTCCAAACCTGTAAATGGCATATGTTGATCTCAACACTGGACTTAACAATTCTAGGCACAAGCTACAATACACATTAAATATGGCATCTCTGATGGTATAATGGGAAGCACTGTAACACAAGAGGCATCTTTGGAAGCACTAGCAATAAAGATCAGTGAAACTGTTGAGGAAATAAACTGGTTAAAATAAGTTCTCCAAAAACACTGTTGAAAGACAATTCTTCAGGGTCTGTTACATTTCTAAGTCTTGTGAGCAGAAACATTGACTGTCCTTGTTACAGACTATCTTTTCAAGGATGTTTGTATTGAGAATAGCCTAGGAAGACAGAGATACATTTTCCTCAGGAGCAAAGAGCAGATTTGCTCACAGCCTTGGTAGATAAAGATTCCCTTTGGAGTAAATAACATGCATGCCCATGTCCATTACAAAATGGGACATGTACTGCAAATGTGGGACCCCTATGCATCAATAAATGTATGCTAGGTTACAGGTTACCTTATGTGCTTATAAGTCCTTTACAGATCTCAGATTCCTTATAGTTCTTGACACATAGAAACTTCATTATAATTTATTGATTTTCGATTTATTTTTTTGCTTTTTATAAGTTATCTTCCTTGATAATTCCATTTCTCAGTTTAAAATGACAAAGACATCTTTCACTTGATATTAAATACCTTTAACCTTTTTTCTCAGCTATACTGACTCAGGTGTATCTGACATACCACATGCAACATACATGTTTAAGGAGTACAAGGTATTGATTTGATGCACTTATATACTGCAAGATGATTACCACCTTAAGCATTAGCTAACACATCCATCATGTCACGTAATTACCATTTCTTTTTTGTGGTAAGAACATTTAGGATCCATTCTCTTCCCAACTTTCAGGTATACAGTACAGTACTGTTAACTAAAACACCATGATATAAATTAGATCCCCAGAAATTATTTATCTTATAACTGGAAGTCTGCACCCTTTGAACAGTAGCTCCCTATTTCACACCACCCTTCCACTGCTGGTAATCACCATTCTATTATGTTTCTATGAGTTCAGCTTTTTTAGAATCTACATGTAAGTGATATCATACAGTACTTGGTTTTCCCTGACTTGTTTCTCTTAGTGTAATGCCCTCAAGGTCCATCTGTGTTGTTGCAAATGGAAGGATGTCCTTTCTAATAATTGAATAATATTCCATTGTATATACAGGTTTCTCCCACTATCTAAAAACAGAGGATTCCAGTGAAAACTTTGAGTTTTTAAAAAAATTTTTTTAACATTTACTTTTGAGAGACAGAGACAGAGACAAAGAGAGAGAGAGAGAGAGAGAGAGAGAGAGAGAGAGAGAGAATGATAACATATGGGGGAGGGGCAGAGAAAGAGGGAGACACAGAATCTGAAGCAGGTTCCAGGCTCTGAGCTGTCAGCACAGAGCCCGATGTGGGGCTGGAACTCTCACAAACTGTAAGATCATGACCTGAGGTGAAGTCAGATGCTTAACCGACTGAGCCACCCAGGCACCACCCGACTATGAAACCTTTCTTAAGCTGAATTGGCATAAAGTAAGAAAGCAATGACAATTTCATAAATGGTCATAAAACCATTTCATAAAACCAACAATCTTCTTGGTATTTCTTCTGGTTAGCAAAAACAGGTAACTAGTGGAGGTCTTTCACAAAAGCAAAGTGATAGTATGGGAAACCTAAATATACCACATCTTCTTTATCCAGTCATCCATTTACAGACACTTAGGTTATTTCCATGTCTTGGCTATTATGAATAATGCTGCAATAAACATGGGAGTGCAGGTATCTCTTCGAGATCCTGTTTTCTTTTCCGTTGGATATGTACCTGGAAGTGATATTGCTAGGCCATATGGTAGTTCTATTTTTAAGACTTTAAGAAACTTCCACACTGTTTTGCCATAGTGTCTGCACCAATTTACATACACACCAACAGTGCACAAGGGTTCCCTTTTTATCAGATCCTTGCTAACACTTGTTATCTCTTGACTTTTTATAACAGCCATTCTAACAAGTATGAGGTGATGACTCATTGCGATTTTGATTTGCACTTTCCTAATGATCAGTGACACTCAGCATCTTTTCATGTACCCATTGGTTATTTGCATGTCTGTATAAATGGCTCTTCAGTGCCTCTGTGCATTTTTTAATCAGTTTTTTTTTTTTTAGTTGAGTTGCGGGAGTTCTTCATATATTTTAAATATTAAGCTCATCATATACATGACTTGCAAATATTTTCTCGATTAACTAAGTTGCCTTTTCATTTTGTTGACGGTTTCCATTGCTGTGTAGAAGCTTCTTAGTTTGATGTAGTCCCACTTATTTACCTATGCCTTTGCTTTTGGTGTCAAATCCAAAATATCACTGCCAAAACCAATGTCAGGGAGCTTTTTCCCTGTTTTCCTCTAGGGGTTTTATAGTCTCAGGTGTTAGGCTGAAGTCTTTAGTCCATTTTGAGCTAATTTTTGTGAATGGTTTTAGGTAGGGGTCCAATTTCATTCTTCTACATGTGGTTACTCGTTTTTCCCAGCACCTCTTATTGAAGACACCATTTCCCATTGAGTATAGTTGGCTCTTTTGTCAAATATAAGTTGGCCATATATGCAAAAGTTTGTTTCTAGGCTCTTGATTTGGTTCCATTTGTCTATTTGCCTATTTTTATGCCAGTACCATGCTGTTTTGATTATTACAGCTTTGTAATATAGTCTGAAATCAGAAAATGTGAAGCCTTCAGCTTTGCTCTTCTTTCACAGTCTTGCTTTGGTTATTTAGGGTCTTTTGTGGTTCCATATAAATTTTAGAACTGTGATTTTCTATTTCCGTGAAAAATACTCTTGGAATTTCGATAAGGATTGAACTGAAACTATAGATGGATATTTAACCATATTAATTCTGATCAATGAACATGGAATATCTTTCCATTTGTGTTTCTGTCATTTTCTTTCATCAAAGTCTTGTAGTTTTCAGTAACAGATCTTATAACTTCTGGTTAAATTTATTCCTAAGTATTTTCTTATTTTTGATGCTATTGTGAATGGGACTCTTCTCTTTATTTCTTTTTCAAGTATTTCACTGTTAGTGTACAGAATGCAACTAAGTTTTATATATTGATTTTGTATCCCAAAACTTTACTGAATTTGTTGATTAATACCAACAGTTTTTTGATGAAGTCATAAGCATTTTTTAATATATAAAATCATATCATCTGCAACCAGAAGCAATTTTACTTCCTTTTTTAAAAAATGTTTATTTTGAGAGAGAGCGTGAGTGGGGGAGGGGCAGAAAGAGAGAGAGAAGGAGAGAGGGACTCCCAAGCAGGCTCCACATTGATGTCAGTGCAAAGCCAGATGTGGGGCTCAATCTCACGAACCACGAGATCATGACCTGAGCTAAAATCAAGAGTCAGAAGCTGAAATGACAAAGCCACCGAAGCACCCCTACTTCTTCCATTCTGATTTGGATGTCTTTTATTGCTTTTTATTGTCTAATTGCTTAATGAGGACTTCCAGTACTTTGTTGAATAGCAGTGATGAAAATGGGCACCCTTGTCCTGTTCATGATAGTAAAGGAAAAGGTTTCAACTTTTTACCCTTGGGTATGATGTTAGCTGTGGGCTTGTCATATTACTATTATGTTGAGGTACATTCCTTCTATATCTAGTTGAGAGTTTTTATCATAAAAGAATATTGTATTTTGCCACATACTTTTTCTGCATCTATTGAGAGGATCATGTAATTTTAATCTTTCATTCTATTAATGTGGTATATCACATTTATTTACTTGTGTGTACTGAAGCATCCTTGCATCCCAGGGATAAATCCCATGTGATCATGGTGTATGATCCTTTTAATCTGTTCAGTTCAGTTTGCTAATATTATGTTAAGAATTTTTGCATCTACATTCATCAAGGATATTGGATTGTTGTTTACTTCTCTTGTATTCTCTTTATCTGGCTTTAGTATTAGGCTAATGTTGGCATTGTAAAAAAGTTTGGAAGTGTTCTTTTTTGATTTTTTTGGGAAGAATTTGAGAAAGATTAGCTTTAATCCTTTACATATTTGGTAGAATTCACTAGTGAAGCCATCTTTTCCTAGACTTCTCTTTGATGAGTAATTGTTGGTTAACGATTCAATCTCTTTACTCATCCAATTTGTTGGTTTATAATTGTTCATAATCCTTTGTATTTCTGTGGTTATCAGTTGCACTCTATCTTCTTTCATTTTATATTATAAATTATTTTCTCAGTCTAGCTAAAAGTGTTGAGCTTATCTTTTCCAAACAAACAAACAAACAAACCTTGTTCTTAGTTTTGATTTTTCCTATTGTTTTTTGGTCTTATTTCTGTTATAATCTTTGTTAATTCCTTCCTTCTGCTAACTTTGGGCTTAAGTTTGTTCTTTTTCTAGTTCCCTGATATGTAAATTTAGGTTATTTATTTGAGATTTGTGGCCCATTGGTTATTTAGGAGTGCTGTTTTACATCCATATATTTGTGATTTTTCCAGATTTCCTTCTGTTAATTGATTTCTAGTTTCACACTGTTGTGATTTAAAGATACTTGGTATGATTTCAATCTTTTAAAATTTGCTAAGAATCTTCCATGTACACCTGAGAAAAAAGTGTATTCTGCTGCTGTTGGATCAAGTATTTTATGTATATTTGTTAGGTACATTTGGTCTGAAGTATGGTTCAAGCCCAATGTTTCCTCATTGATTTTCTATCTGGATGATCTATCCATTGTTGAAAGTGGGGTAATGAAGTCCCCTACTATTACTGTATTGTTTTCTATTTCTCCCTTCAGATCTGTTAGTATCTGCTTAGTATATTTAGGTGCTCCAATGCTGGGTGCATATATACTTAAAATGGTTAGATCTTCTTGAAGAACTGACCTCTTTATCATTATATAATGACCTTCTTTATCTCATTTTCATTGTTTTTTTAAAAAAATTATTAACGTTGATTCACTTTTTGAGAGACAGAGACAGAGACAAGTGCGAGCAGGGCAGCGGCAGGGAAAGAGGGAGACACAGAATCTGAAGCAGGCTCCAGGCTCTGAGCTGTCAGCACAGAGCCTGACGTGGAGCTCCAACCCACGAACCGGGAGATCATGACCTGAGCCAAAGTTGGATGCTCAATCGACTGAGTCACCTAGTTGCCCGTCTCTTATTATCATTTTGACTTAAAGTCTATTTTGTGTGATATAAGTACAACTAACCTTAAAAAAACAAGTATAGCTATCCTTATTCTTAGGTTTCTGCTTGCATTGAATGTCTTTCTCCATTGCTTCACTTTGAGCCCATGTGTGTCCTTAAAGCTGAAGTGAGTCTCTCGTAGGCACCATATAGTTGGTTCTTTTTTTGTCTACTCAGCCACTCTATGACTTTTGATTGGAGAATTCAATCCATTTACATTTAGAGTACTGATATGTAAGGATTAATTAATGCCATTTCATTAGTTGTTTTCTGGCTGTTTTGTAGCTCTCTTCTTCCAGTCTTTGTTTTTCCTAACAAATCCACTGATTGTAGATTACAATCTTCTCTTTTCTTGCAACTTTCAATATTATCTCTTTGATTTTGATTTTTGACAGTTTTATTATAGTGTGTTGGAGGGGACCTCCCTAGATTTAGTTGGTTTGGTGGTGACCTATGAGCTTTATGTACTTGGATATCCAAATGTCTTCCCATGTTTGGGACACTCTCAGTAATTATTTCTTCAAATAGGCTTTCTGTTCCCTTCTCCCTCTCTTTTTCTTCTGGAGCTTGAATAATTACAAATTATTACTTTTGCTGGTATCTCATAGATCAGGAAGCCTTTCTTCACTCTTTTTCATTCTTTTTTTCTTTGCTCTCCTCTGACTGGAATTTCAAGTTCCTATCTTTTATCACAGATTCTTTTTTTCTGTTTGGCTCATTCTGTCGTGAATGCTCTCTACGGCATTTATCATTTCATTCACCAAATTCTTCAGCTCCAGAATTTGCTTTTGATTTTTTTTTTTTAATGATTTCTATCTCTTTGTTAATCTTCTCATTTTGTGCATGGCTTTCTTAATCTTGTTGAATTATCTTTCTGTGTTTTCTTGTAGCTGAGTTTCCTTAAAATGGCTACTTTGAATTCTTTATTGGGTAAATTTCTGATCTCCCTGTTTTTGGGTTCGGTTACTGGAGGATTATGATCCTTTGGTGATGTCATTTTCCCCTGATGTTTCATGTTCCTTGGAGTTTTGCATTTCTACCTTAACATTTGAAGTAGCAGTCACCTCCTCCAGTATTTACTGTCTTCGGGGCAGAAATATTTCCTCAGTCTTGACAGGGATTCTGAGGTTTTCTCAGGCTTTCTATGGATATACCTGCTCTATATTTCTTGCTCCCTCTTTGGCAAACTTTTTAATATTGTATTCCTTCTCTCCTTCCTGCAACATATCAGGCTGAGTGCTGACTGCCTATCTTTTATTTCTCAAATGTGATGCCACAGCTCATTTACGGTCTCTTCCTGGCCTGCAGCTACAGATCTGCCAAAGTTTACTTTTGTCACTGCCTTCAGCAGCGCACAAAGGGAGCCAGATGCAGAGTAGAAGGGAGGGTGTGGGTGAGGCATATGGAATGGTGGAGGTACCCATGGCCAGTTGGAGGGATCCACAGCCGAGGCTGTCCAAGTAGCTCATGAGCAAACTTTTAACGGAGTTTGTGATGTAGTGAGAAGTATGAGTCCCTTTAATGCTTTCTGAGAGACCCATCTGCCACTCTCCCAGTCTCTTTCCACTTTACCCCCCCAAGTCATGGAACTCCTGATTTAGAACTCTAGATGGGATGAGAGAGAGAGAGAGAGAGAGAGAGAGAGAGAGAGAGAGAAAGCGAGAGAGCGAGAGAGCAAGAGAGAGAGAGAGAGAGAGAGAGAGAGAGAGAGAGAGAGGAGCCACTTTGGCAATGTCCTGCACAGCTAGGGAAGCTGGGTACTCAACTCATCCATTCTTCTTTTTCTCTGCATGAAAAATCACAGGCCAAGAAGGGTTCTCTTAGACGTAAGCTGTGCTATTTTGGGCGAGGGATGATATATTTAAAGACAAGCTATTCCTCTTGCTAGAATTCTAATGCATCCAAACTTGTACTTTTTTTTTTTTGCCAATGGAATACTGGAACTTCTCTTCTGGAAATATGAACTTCTGCAAAGGTTCTCTCAACCCTGGGTAACTATCTAAATCTAATTCCCCAGGGGTTCCCAGACTGTAGCCACGAGCATCAAGAGCTGGTAAACAGGCCACTGCAGGGTCAAGACTGAAATCCTTCCACTTATTATCCAATGCACAGGTGGGTGAGCTGCCTCCAGGGTTCCTTAGTATATGGTATTAGATCCCACAGCTCCCACAGTCACTTCTGTTCATGGATAGATGCTAAATTTTTGTTGTTGTGGGTGGGACAAAAACAAAAGACATTTTATACTGCCATGATTCTGATATTACTGCCTTTCATCTTTTTATGTAATATGGGGTACTGGAATCATTCATACATAATAGTCTCTATGCTTTAATGTGAATGTGTATGGCATGTAACCACAAAATTCTACCAGTCTGATTGACTTAATTTTCCAAGATTCAGGAAATCTGTCCTTTCTGAATATTGATATCACATAACATGGTAGAACAAATGTTAAACTAATTCATTACATTGTTCTTATCAAGTATAGAATTACATTTCCTCTTTTTAGTCCAACTCTTTCTTTGCCTCATTATTTGCTTTCACTCCAACAAGAGATTCCATATCATACGTTCATTTCTGTAACTTAGTTCAATTGCACTGTTTCTGAATACATTATCAGACAGCCTATATACTTCATTACAGCCAATTCTGTCCCAGTACAAACAATGAATGACCTTTGGACTACTTCGGTTACTGTAGGCTTAGCAATGTATTCTCAGAATACTGATAAACTTTATGAACAAAGTTCCTATTCAACTGCATAAATGGGAATCAAAGGACATAATATACCACCATTTCCAGTTTTTGTGATATACATCAGAGCAGGGCATGACAGGGCAAGGATTATTATTCCTGGTTAAGTAACATTAGGGCACTTTCTCTCTGTGTCTTAATTACCTTTCCTTGATTCTTTTAGGAGTTAAATAGGCCATTTTTTATTATCTAGAATGGAGTGAGAAAAACGAAGCTCTAGGAAAAATTTCAGTTTATCTTTGACATTTTAGTTTTCCAAAAACCCAATTTTATCTTGGCCTTCCTTCTTTGCTCCCTTTTTTCAAAGTTGCGTTCATCAGCTTCTCTACTGGCTTACCTTCTTGTTCTTATTCTACCCAGGACAACCCCAACCTCGTAAAATATTATGCTACAAAGTTGCCTCTGATCCTTGCTATAATTCCCTTCTCTATCTTGAGAGGCAGTATGTCAAACGGTAAGGAACACAGGCTATTGAACCATTGCTTGGGTCTGAATCCCATCTCTGCCACTTACTACCTGGTAACAACAAATAAGACACATTTATAACCATAATGGGAGATTTTACCACACTTTTCTTGGTAGTTGATAGCACTAGCAGCCATAAATTCATGAAGAATATGAAAAATTTGAACAAAATGATCTATAAACTTAACCCAGCATATTTTACACTTAACCCAGCAATCTGATGAATACACATTCCTAGTATAAAGCAAGTCTCCAAGAATACTGAAATACTGAAATCACAGACTTTTCTAACCACAATGAAGATAAACTAGAAATCAACAACAAAAAGGCAACCAGGAAATCAATACATTTGGAAACAAAGAAACACAGCCTTGGAAATACAGGCTCTTTAGTTAGCAAGAGACGGAGATGTGGTCAGATAACCTCAGGCTGTGTGGGATTTTTATAAGGATATAAAGTAAGGACATCCAAGGAAGTGACTCTGTAGCCAAACAGCCAGTTCTTATGAAATTGAAATGCTGTTCATTGCCATTTAGCAAATAACACCTAGACTAATATCCTAGTATCACTCTAGTAGCAGTTCAGAAACCAGTGTTTGTTCTTTCCTTTTCTAGTCATTTCTCCATTCTCACGTTCCTCTCTATCTCTGACACTCTCCCTGCTTTGCTTTTGATCCTTTTTACTTTCATCCCTATCTTGTAATAAATGGTTTATTCATGGCTTCTATTGTCTCATGACTTTTGTCTATGACCTTCTCTTGGTTTCTGCCACTGTTTAGTAATTGGGTCTCTTCTTTTGTGTCCCATGTTTGAATTATTCAAGACAAATGATCTGAATACTTTATTCAGTCATTCTTCTAATAGAAAATGCTCCAAATCAGCAGAGTTAATGCAGCAGCCACCTTCAAAAATTACCAGTCTTCTCTATGTTCACGCTGTAGATGACTACTTTTGGTCTAAGTGCCAACCTCTAATTCAAATTGCAGGGTCACTTGATACAAAATATGGCAATTTTTGGACAAGAACGGTCTCTGGTCCCTTATTTCACAAGACTATGGGCAGGCACTCAATTTCTTGGATTTCTGAGCAAGGCAAAAATAACAACTGCTAAATATAGGACAACATATCTAGTGTATTCTTTAAAATGGTTTTGTTTACCTATAGTGCTTTAAATCAAAGATTTCCCAACCAAATTATTATTGGTATGCTGCATAATTTCCCATTTGGGGTAGTGTGTGTGTATAAAGTCCTATCATTGACTAGTCCTATGGAGTCCTGTCATTGACTAGTAAATTGTTTATGTTTATATCCAGAAAAAGAAGGAATAGATGTATTTATTATTTTTATAAACCATTTTATATACTAATGAGAAAAAAACTTCTAAACAACCCTGAATCAAAGAATAAACTGCTCACAAAATTTAGAAAATACTGAGAACCGAAGGATAAAAAGAACATATTAAAAACTTGTACTAAAGCAGTACTTAAGGAAAAACTTATCAACTTAAATGTATAAAGCAGAAAAAAAGAAATGCTATAATCAATAAGCTAAACATCTACTTATAGAAGCTTTAAAAAGCAAAATAAACCTTTAGAAAGTAAGAGGAACTACTAAAGTCAAAAGGAAAACTAATAAAACCCAAAACAAAACACACGAGACAATTAACATCAAGTTAGTTCTTTGAAAAAACTAGTAAAATGACACTTCTGATGGGACCAGTCAAGAAAAAAAGAATAAAGGCACAAATAACTGACAGCAAAAATAAAACAGAAAAACACTACAGATACTTAAGATGTTAAAAAAAATAATTGAAGGATATTATGAATTATTTGGTGCCAATAAATTAATAAATTTAGACAGAACAAACTCCTTAAAAAACATAATTTACCAAAACTGATTGACAAAGAAATAAAATATAGTACATTTCCACTATTACTATATCACCTGAATCTAACCATAAGGAAACATAATACACATAATACAAACCCAAACTGAACAATGGTCTACAAAACTAGCCAATACTCTTTATGAAAGACAAAGAAAATACAAAGAACTATTCCAGATTAAATGAGTCTAAAGAATTTAAATGGTCATGAAAACTGAATGCAATGTGTGATTCTGAGTTTGATCCTGGAAAAGGGGAAAAGTCAGGCAGGACATTATTAAGACAAATAATAAAATATCAAATGAGTTTTGCATTAGATATCAATATTGTATCAATATTAAATTTCATAAAGTTGATCACTGTCCTATGGTTAAGTAAGAAAGTATTTTTGTTCTTAGTCAATATGCCCTTAAGTATTTATGGATAAAAGAACATGATGCGTCTAAAAAACAAATGATCCAGGAAAAAAAAAATCCGTGTGTGTGTGTGTATAACCTATCTATAAAAAGAAGGAATGATAAACATGACAAAATTGTAACTTGTGATTCTGAAGAAGAGTATATAGGATTATTCTGTACTATTTTAGTAACTCTTCTGTAAATTCTCTATTATAGTTTATAAGCTTTATGACTTTGCTTTTCATATTTGTCTTCAATCCATCTTAAACTGAATTTTACATAGTATTTTTTTTCCACATGAATACCTAATTGTCCCAACATCATTTATTGAAAATCTCAACTTTTCTTGAAATCTTGAGGTTTCTCTATATGTTGCTCTGGATATATTATGTCCAAGTATGGATACGTCTATATCTGGCCTTTCTCTTCTGTTCCATTTACACTAAAATTAAGACCTCTAATTTATCAAAAGACAGCACAAAGATAATGGGGAAAAAAAAAACAATGACACAAGAGAAGATTTATTTACAAAACATGTAACAAAGCCCAATACATAGAAAAGTATTCCAAATCAAGATGAAAAAGAAAGGTAATCCTATAGAAAAATGATTAAACAATTTGAACAGGTATTTTACAAACAGGAAATCTACATAGCCAATAGTCATACAAAATAGTGTTCAACCTCACAGGTCATCAGAGAAATGCAAATTAAAACTACAATGGTATCAGACTGGCAAAATTTAAAGTCTGCCAAAAATCAAGAGGTGTGGGGTGTATGTGGAATAACAAGAGCTCTCATCAAGTGTTGGTGGCAGTGGAAACTGGCACCACTTTGGAAAATAGTGTGGCACTTGCTTGTAAATAACTGACGTTATACAGATCCTATGACATAGCATAGCAATTTCCCTTACAAGTAAATAATTCAGAGAAACTATCATGCCAGGAAGTATGTACAAGAATGTTCATAGTAGCTTGGTTTGTAATAGCTACAAGTTAGGAGTAATCCAAATGTCCATCAGCAGAATGGATACACATACTGTGGGTATATGCAAATAAAATACATCACACCAATGAAAATGAACAGTTATAGCTACTGATAAAAACATGGATTAATCTCACAAACACAATCTTGAGTGAAAGAAGATATAAAAGAATATACACTGTATCATCTCATTTATATAGAATTCAATAACATAGGCTGAGTAACATGACAGGATGAAACAACTTGTATTATTTAGAATGCATACACAGATGGTAAAACTAAAAGAAGTGATGAACTCCTTATCAGAAAAGATAAGATGGTGATTACTTCTAAATGTCAGGGAGAGAAGAGAAATTGGAAAAAACACACAAGGCACTGCTGTGGTATTCACAATTTTCTATTTCTTGGTCTGGGTGAGAGTTAAAAGGATATGTGCCTGTAATTAATTGTTAAAATGTGCATGTTTTATGTACTTTTCTAATTTTGATAATATGTTTTATAATTAAGAAAAGAAAAAGGAAAAAAAGAAAACACGGTGTTTTCAAGGACCTACTAGTAAGTAGGTCAGGAAAATTAATGTGTGTACAGAGCATACAAAGAGATAAGACTGGAAAAGTAGTCAGATGTTTCATATATCAAAGCCTCTTGATAAGCTATACAATAAAATTGTACAAAAATTTCTGCACAAGGTCCATAGTAAGCCTACAGCAAACATGTGTGTCTAGATTACTACCCCCTGACTTTCCAAGTTTGTAATACACATTCCTAAATGAGGCAAAAGGAGGAAAAGTCGGAGAAAGAGTCTAGATTAGTTTAAGATGGCTCTCTTGTTCCTGATTTGTTTCTAATGAGACCTGACTAATACCTGTTCTTGGGTTCCAGTGGCTAGCCTGTATCATATAGTTTTCTATTTTAGTTACACTTAGATGATTTTTCTTATTGGCAAGAGTTGCAACTGAGACAAATCATGTGATTAACTGTATTGTTTTATTATTAACTTAAGAAATCAAACAATAACACAACAGTAAATGTCTCTTTTCTAATTTATCAACATAAGGGTAAAAATCAGGTTTTTTATTCATAATGAAATTCAAAGATAATTAATACTGATCAAAATGTTCTAACATCACTTTTCTTTAACTTACCCTCAAAGTATGGTGCTCTTGTGCTAATAAAAGTCTCAGTTCTTCATGTAGTGTTATAACTTCCAGAAACTGACCCCATAAAGCCATGAGAAGGGAACAAAGTTGTGCAAGATTCATATTTATAAGTTCTGCCAGTTCATCAGGATTTTCTATTTTCTGAAATGACAAGAAAAAAACTTCACTGCTTCCTGAGACTTACTATATCTAAATATAATGTTATTGGAACATCAATACAAAGGCAAATTTTTAGTTTTAAAAAGTGTGTGTGTGTGCACGTGCTCATATGTATAGAGACCAAGTGAACAATGGCTTTTTAAAAAAATTTGACAGTTACTACAGCAACTTAATTGATATTTCAATATCTGAGGTATCTTGTTACCAAAATAATGTCAAATATAGTTTAAAATTACACATAGGATTCTAAAGAGCATGATCAACTCAAACACTAAAATCTTGAGAATTTTAAACATAAGTACAAATCATGATGAAAGTTATAGAAGTGTTAGAAGATAATGAAATCTTAAGATTTTTCCCTCCAATCTAACTGAAGTACTTAGAAAATCTGTAACTCCTCAGAAAGAACAGAGATACTTTCTAAAGTACTAACTGCTTTTCCTTCATCCTAAGTTTCTAAGTTTTATTTTGCCCTTGATAGTCCTTTTATAGTCATCAAACACTTCTTTCTCTTTTCTAACAATTCATTTACCCACTGTTTATTGAGCACATTTTAAATGCTAGGGCCCACATTCCAATCTACATCAAAGATTAACAGGAGAAGCTCAGTTTAGTAAGGAAACAAAAGTGGATAACCAATTTTACTATGCTGTTACGAGGGTTCTAATATTGGTATTAAATTGTCCCATTTATTTAAATATTCTCCTAAACTCATGATAAAAGTTAAAAGTAATAAACTATACCACAAAATGCAGAATCTTCTATAAGCCATTGGATTTCTTGCGTAAGTAAAATATGGATTTGTGAACAAAGAAAAATAAGACTACATTATACATCAGAATAATTCCTTCTCTTTTGGACAGGCATTTTGTTATGAAGGCAAGCCTTTCTTTAATTCACTGAGGCAGCACTGTTCAGGCAGATTATATCTTACTGGAAAAATTTGTCTTCAATTGCTAGTAACACTAGGAAATCTACCTTAAATATACAGATAGATGATGATTTCATTTCCCCATCCTAAAGAAGGTAGTAGTCTATTCCGGTTAAGGTTGAAAGCCACTCTCATAGTTTCAATTATCACATACACTAATGACTGCTGAATCTTTATATCTGGACCACATCTCTCCCGAACTCTAGAGCCATCACTCACTAGATGACTATATTTGAATGTGATAAGAAACGTGTTCAAGTTCAGCATATCCTAAAGAGTACTAATTATATCTTCATGCTCCCTTTAAAAAAAAAAAATGTTGCTTATCACACTTAATCTTACTCAGTTTATTTTTACTTCTTTTTTTTTTAAGTGTATTTATTTATTTTGAGAAAGAGAGAGAGAGCAAAGGAGGGGCAGAGAGAGAGGGGGAGAGAGAATCCCAAGCAGACTGTGCACTGTCAGGGCAGAGCCCAACGTGGGGCTCAAGCTTAGGAACCATGAAATCATGACCTGAGCCAAAATCAAGAGTTGGGGGCCTAACTGAGCCACCCAGGCACCCCTATTTTTACTTATTTTTGAAGTTTGCAATTCAGTAGGCTTTTATTTTCTATCCTAGCTCAGAGAGGACATAAAACAAAAATTCAGCAAAATTAGTAAGAAGGGAAGGGATTGTGTTTTATACACTTTTGTGACTTTGGTTACTAGTACACACAGTAGTCACTCAATAAATATTTATTGAATGAATAAATGAATGAATGAATAAGGAATTACAGACTTCAGATAAGGAAAAAGTCCCCCAAATTTATGGACAAACTCAGAAAATGCTGAAAAATTCCAGAATTCCTGAATGGAAACTAAGAGACTCAACATATAATAAATATTGATTCGTCAATGTATAATAAATCTACAAATGTCTTTTGCCCCAGGAAATAGTTTATAAACGTATTAGAAATGATGCTAACAAGTTTTTCATGTCTCTCTTAAGAACAAACAGAAGATTAAAGTGTACTCTAAAATAAGTTGAAACAAGCAGTCTTGTTCCAAGAATAGTGTTAAGGGAGTTTAGAAAAAGAGGACTTGAATAAACATTTGACAGTAACTAAACAGCAGTGTGTAAGGCAAGCAATGCTATTCTTTGTATAATCTCCACACATGTAGAAATAATTCTCTTGGTTTTACCATAGGTTGAACAATGTAAACAACACTTTTTTTTAATCCCCTGAAAGCAAGGCTGTCTAACTACCCTGTAATTATTAATTTTCCTTTTCAGAAATCATGGCACCAAGGTTCTTAGAGGACTTTAGTATTTTCATTATTAGGAAAGCATCCTTACAAGCATAAATAAATTACTCCTCTGGTTTACATAAATCTTTGCACTATGTCTCAAAATATAAATAAAATATTTTTATGTTAAAAAGGAAATTAGAAAAAATGTTAACAAATTGTGTTATATGTATAAATGTAGGAATACGATCTTACATTTGTATAATATTTTCTCAAATAACATCTTGTCTTTTATGGATATGTACTTTTTCATAGCAGTCATTGATCTTGTTTGATTACAAAATGCTGCTTACTTAAATATTAGACTTGGAAAACAGGTGAAGAACAAAAAAGAAAATTAAGTTCATTTTAGCGTGGAGTCTTCAATTTTTTTTCAGTTATATACATAGAGAAAACTCTAGAATCATATATACTATTATGCCATTTCCATTGAATAATGAGGATTTTTTTAAACGTTTATTTTTGAGAGAGAGAGCGTGTGAGCAGGGGAAGGGCAGAGAGAGAGGGAGACACAGAATCTCAGGTAGGCTCTAGGCACTGAGCTGTCAGCACAGAGTCCAATGACATGGGGCTCGAACTCATGGACTGTGAGATCATGACTTGAGCCTAAGTGGATGCTTAACTGACTGAACCACCAGGTGCCCTTTGAAAGCATGTTTTTCAGGTTTTATAACTTTTTTATTACAAAAAAAATTTTTTTTTACATTTATTTATTTTTGAGAGACAGAGAGACACAGAGTACAAGTGGGGAGGGGCAGAGAATGAGACACAGAATCCAAAGTAGGCTCCAGGCTCTGAACTGTCAGCACAGAGCCCGATGCAGGGCTCAAACCCGAAAACTGTGAGATCATGACCTGAGCCAAAGTCGAATGCTTAACTGACTGAGCCACCCAGGCACCCCTGTATAACATTTTTTAGACTGTAAGTGTCCCATAACTTGTTTAACCATTCTCCTACCATTGGGTATTTACTTAGGTTAATATTTTTACATTATAAATTACAATGTATATGAATCTCTGATTTTTTATTTGGTACTGATTGCCAAGTAATACCCTGGCTTTGAATATATACTGCCAAATTAATATCTGAAAAAGATCTCCAAGATCTATGAGAGAAATATAAGAATCTGTATCTTATCACATCTTAACAAGCATTACATTATTAGAAAATCACAGCCAACCTGATAGGTTAAAAAAGGTATGAGAATACTTAAAATTTTGTTTATTTCATGATTGTGAGATTGAATATGTTTCAATTATTAACCTATTTTGTAAATGAGTATCCTATACTAACTTAAAAATGGTTATAGGTTTTCTTATTGATTTGAAAGAGCTCTTCAAATAGTATATCTTTTGTCTATTCTATTTGCTGTCAAAATTTACCATATGTTGTTGATCTTAAGTTTTATGATGTCCATTTACATACTGAAATTTAAATGTGTACCTAAAAAATTATTAGTAATATATCAATACATACAGTATTTTTAAAATCTAGCACAGATGGATATAGAGCAAAGAATAAAAATTTTCCTTTACAATTCCATCCTTCATGCAACTCTTGTCTGTATTATTGTTAACAGTTTGAAATACATACATATGTGTATGTATATATATGATACAAAGTATATGTATTGTATGTATATATAAGTAGGGGAAGGGCAGACAGAGAGGGACAGAGAGAATCCCAAGCAGGGTTGGTGGTCAGTGCGGAGCCAAACGGTGGAGCTCTATCTCACAAACAGTGAGATCATAACCTGAGCTGAAACAGACTCAGATGCTGAACTGAGTCCCCACCAAGAAGCTGCTGTTTTTCTATTCTTTTAGAGAAGTCATTCTCTATTTCCATTAGTTTTATATACATTTTAACATACATTTGGGCAAGTCCCTCTACAAAAATGTATTTTTTAAGGTTTTTCTTAGTCATTTTTACCTTTCTCCAAGTGCTCTTTAAAGTGAGTCAAATTTTAACATTTCCAATGGTATTTTGATATGAATGTATCAATTATTAACTTAAGAAAAACTGGTATCTTTCCGTGACTGTTTCTCTTTCCATTCAAAAGTATCATGTTTACTTATTCAAATATCTCAGTGAAACACTGAAGATTTTTTCACATTAATTGTACACATCTTATTAAGATTACTTCTAAATGTTTAATGTTCTTGTGAGCAACTATTATGATAACATTGTTGATTTTTAAAGAAAATACTCTTATTTGAGCTGTGGGGAAAACCTCTAGAAGAGGATACAAAATTACTTGTGTATCATGCATATGCATAATTTTACAAGGAGAAGGTAAATACCTTTTCAAAGTGGTCTAGTCCTTATTCAAATTTACATACAGAAATACATTCCAAAGCCAAATATATATTTTTGTTTATGTCTCTGATTTGTAGCTAACTAAGAGTGAAATATATAGTAATCTTAAAACAGAATACTTAAAATAGAACATTTAGTTTCACGGCCAAAAAAAAAAAAAACAAAAAAAAAAAAAAAAAAGGAAAAAGAAAAATCAATTTAATTTAATTTCAAGAATAAACTACTGGAAAAATGGTCTGAGACAAACTGGTCTGCTGAAATAAATCAATTTTCATTTCTGAACTATCATTTTGTAAATATATGTAATTTTAAGGATGATTTAAAAATTGTCCAGAAATTCTTTTGAGTAAACTAATTGAAGAAAATGCACATTTCTGACAATTAGTTGTCTTTGCTATCTCATTCATATGCAGAATAATGTATATTTTAAAAATAAGTTAATTTCATGCTGAAGCCAAATAACTTTTTATCAACTAAGCTGTTATTCTACTATGATCAACCACTTGAGGAAGAATAAATCATTAAGTTTTCTTGGATAAAATATTTAGAATAGGAAACAGAATCCACTCAAATAACTTGATAATGTTAATTTAAAAAAATCCAAGTACCTTAACTTCTTCACATAGTTCAGTAAGTCGAGCTTCTACATCCATTTCCTCTGAAAGGAGTAAAGAGTAATTAGAGGAAATATTTCAATATTAGATCTGAATCTATTTTTAAAATTATCTAAATACAGTTGGCCCCTGAACAATACAGGGGTTAGGGGCATCAATCCCCCCGTGCAGTCTAACTTCTGACTCCCCTAAAACTTAAATACTAAATAGCCTACTGCTGACCAGGAAGACTTATAAATAACATAAACAGTTGATGAACACATATTTTGTACGTTGTATGTATTATAGACTCTATTTTTATAAAAATAAGCTAGAGAAAAAAATGTTAAGAAAATCATAAATGAAAATACATTTAGTCCTATTCTATATTGAAAAAAGATACTCGTTTAAATGGACCTGTGCAGTTCAAGTCCCAGGTTTGAGTCAAGTGTAAATTACCTTTAAAAAACCAGAAGGTTGAGAAATATCTGCACTATATTCAATGAAGTAAATTTCAATGTAATATACTGTCATAAACACATTAATCATGTAGGTAATGTTAAACCTATTAAATTCTATGTTCTTATTATTAGTGTTCCAGTTCTCATAAGAGGTTAACACTGTCAAGGAAATATTGACTGTGGACCTAAAGTAACTTGCACAACTATATCACAGAAAAGATAAAACATATAATTAGGTGTTACTGCATTGTATACATTGCAAATTTCAAACAGTTTAACATTTGTCTTAAGTATGTACATGCCTTGTTTGTTTTTTGTTTTTTTAACAAAAGCTGTTCCTAAAAAATTCAAGTCAAATTAATCTTTAGCGCCAAAACACTTAAAACATACATGGATCAGAAGTTTATATAATGGTAATGAATGAAAAAATCTTTGAGTTTCTAATTTAGTTTAATACACGCAGATTTCTCTAAGACAGTCTAAAACTGAAGTATATTTTGTCCATACAATTGATTTATTTAATGTATGCTACAACCTTCTATAAGGAGGTGTACAGATTAACCTAAATTAAAGTGGTAATATTTAGAAGGGAATACAGAAACTAATAGAACAGAAAGGTTCCCTGCTTTTTGCAAGGAAGAAATTTCACTAAGGCCTGAAATATGTTTAGATACACCTAACTTTTAATCAGAAATCAAACTAAAATGAGTTCTCCTACAAGAACTATAAGTTTTTGTGATCACACAAAACTCCATTGTCTTGTTGCTCCACAACCTTGTTAAGTGATCATTCTCACACAAACGCAAGAATACATTCTAGAACATCCCTGAATTCATTCATCAGCTCCCTATCTCATAAGGTAGATAGACTTCAATGTATACTATTTGATAAAAAGAAAAATAAACATTTAAATTTGATAAAATAAAGTTACATTTATGTGGTAAACACAATCAACCTATGATGTGAACAAATATTCCACTAATAACTAAAATCATTAGAACACATAAATATTTGAGTCACATAATATATAAATAAAATTGTATTTACATACTGTATTAGATACTGCTCATCTATGAGAAGCAACTCCTCATCTTTTAAAGTTTTATCACAAGATTGCAGCAATTCAGGCACATCTTCAGACTCCACTTTTAATTCTAGTTCTCTTGTTAGATCCGCACTTACTTTCCACATCTACACTTACTTCCTCCACTAAAGTCTGGAACCCCTCAAAGTCATCCACAAGAGTTGGAATAAATTTTCAAACTGCTTTTAAGGTTGATTTTGACTTCTTCTCATAAATCACACATATTCTTAACGGCATCTCAGATGGTGAATCATTTCCAGAAGGTTTTCAATTTACTTTGCCCAGATCCATTAGAGGACTCACCATCTATGGCAGCTACAGCCTTATGAAATGGCTTTCAAGCCTTATTATTTAAGAAATACATGAAATTAAGACTTGAAAGCCAAATGACTCCTTGATCCATGGCTGCAGAATGGATACTGTGGTAGCAGACATGAAAACAACATTAATCTCATTCTGATCTCCATCAGAGCTCTTGTGGGGTCAGGTGCATTATCAATTAACAGTCATATTTTGAAAGGAATATTTTTTCTGAGTAGTAGGTCTCAACAGCAGGCTTAAAATATTCAGTAAACTATGTTGAAAACATATGTGATGTCATTTAGGCCTTGTTGTTCCATTCATGGGGCACAGACAGAGTAGATTTACCATAATTCTTAAATGCCCTAGAATTTATGGAATGGTATACGAACACTGGCTTCAACTTAGAGTCACCAACTATATTAGCCCCTAATAAGAGAGTCGGTCTATCCTTTGAAACTTTGACCAGGCAGTGACTTCTCTTCCCTAGCTGTGGAAGTCCTACATGGCATCTTTTTCCAGTAAAAGGCTATTTTGTCTACATTGAAAATATATTGTTTAATGTAGCCACCTTCATTAATTATCTTAGCTAGATCTTCTGGATAACTTGCAGCAGCTTTTATATCAACAGTTTGCTGCGTCATCTTGCACTTTGTTGTTATACAGACAGCTTCTTTACCTAAGCCTCATAAACCAGTCTCTGCTAGCTTCAAACTTTCCTCTGGAAGCCTCCTCATCTCTCTTGGCCTTCATAAAACTGAAGAGTTAGAGACTTGTTCGAGATTAGGCTTTGCCTGAAGGGAATGTTTGGATGGTTTGATCTTTAACTTTCTATTTAAATTCCACTTAACATACAGAATAATATTAGTTTAAGGTATACAATTTAGTGATTCAACACTTAACATGTAACATCCAGTGCTCATCCCAACAAGTGCACTCCTTAATCTCCATATTTAAGCCATTCCCTGCCCCAACCAACCTCCTCTCTAATAACTATCAGTTTGTTCTCTACAGTTAAGAATCTGTTTCTTGGATCCTTTCTGTCATGCACAATGTGGGGAGGCCTCAAGCTAAGATGCTCAGGGAATCGTTTTTTAGAAGTGTTAGATCTAGGTACCGAGGCACACAGACTGGGGTACTCGCTTAATCACATCAGCAGGGCTACTCCAAGGAACAAATCAAAGCACACCTGGTGTAGGGTCCGAAATATTACTATGAGTAGGGTAATAAAATAACCAAAGTCACAACAACAGAGAGCAAATAACAAGCCCCCAAAAAAACACCTCCTGAAGGGCCAGGCCCTAGACAGTGTATGGCCTGCCGTTAATATAGCGGTGCTCACAGGTGCAGAGCACACAAGCTTTTAAAACGCATAAGGTAGAGAAAGCTAGCCAAAGTGACAAAACGGAAGAATTCTTCTCAAAAGAAACTCCAGGAAGTCGCGACAGCTAATGAATTGATCAAAACCAACGTAAGCAATATAACGGAACAAGAATTTAGAATAATAGACATAAAATTAATCACTGGGCTTGAAAAAAGCAGAGGACAGCAGAGAATCTATTGCTATAGAGATCAAGGGACTAAAAAATAGTCATGATGAATTAAAAATGCTATAACTGAAGTGCAAGATAAAATGGAGGCAGCCAGAGTGCACATTGAAGAGGCAGAGGAGAGAATAGGTGAATTAGAAGATAATATTATGGAAAAAGAGGAGGCTGAGAAAAAGAGAGATAAATTCAGGAGTACTAGGGGAGATTTAGAGAACTAAGTGATGCAATCAAATGGAACAATATCCGTATCACAGGAATTCCAGAAGAAGAGACAGAGAAAGGGGCTGAAGGTGTACTTGAACAAATCATAGCTGAGAACTTCCCTGATCTGGGGAAGGAAAAAGGCATTGAAATCCAAGAGGCACAGAGAACTCCATTCATACGTAACTTGAATTGATCTCCTGCACGACATAATATAGTGAAACTGGCAAAATACAACGATAAGGAGAGAATTCTGAAAGTAGCTAGGGATAAATGGGCCCTAACATACAAAGGGAGACACATAAGGGAACTAGCAGACCTATCTACTGAAACTTGACAGGCCAGAAAGGAATGGCAGAAAATCTTCAATGTGCTGAACAGAAAAAATATGTAGCCGGGAATCCTTTATCCAGCAAGCCCGTCATTTAGAATAGAAGGAAATAAGGGTCTTCCCTAACAAACAAAAACTGAAGGAATTCATCACCACTAAACCAGCCCTACAAGAGATCCTAAGGGGGATCCTATCCTGTGAGACCAAGTACCAGAGACATCACTACAAGGATGAAACCTACAGACATCACAATGACTCTAAACCCATATCTTTCTATAATAACACTGAACGTAAATGGACTAAATGCACCAACCAAAAGACACAGGGTATCAGAATGGATAAAAAAACAAGACCCATCTATTTGCTGTCTACAAGAGACTCATTTTAGACCTGAGGACACCTTTAGATTGAGAGTGAGGGGATGGAGAACTATTTATCATGCCACTGGAAGTCAAAAAAAGCTGGAGTAGCCATACTTATATCAGACAAACTAGACTTTAAATTAAAGGCTATAACAAGAGATGAAGAAGGGCATTATATGATAATTACAGGATCTATCCACAGGAAGAGCTAACAATTATAAATATCTATGCGCCAAATACGGGAGCCCCCAAATATATAAAACAATTAATCACAAACATAAGCAACCTTATTGATAAGAATGTGGTAATTGCAGGGGACTTTAATACTCCACTTACAGTAATGGATAGAACATCTAGGCAGAGAATAAATAAGGAAACAAGGGCCCTGAATGATATATTGGATCAGATGGACTTGACAGATATATTTAGAACTCTGCATCCCAAAGCAACAGAATATACTTTCTTCTCGAGTGCACAGGAAACATTCTCCAAGACAGATCACATACTGGGTCACAAAACAGCCCGTCATAAGTATACAAGAATTGAAATCATACCATGCATACTTTCAGACCACACTGCTATGAAGCTTGAAATCAACCACAGGAAAAAGTCTGGAAAACCTCCAAAAGCATGGAGGTAAAGGACACCCTACTAAAGAATGAGTGGGTCAACCAGGCATTTAGAGGAGAAATTAAAAAATATATGGAAACAAATGAAAATGAAAATACAACAATCCAAACACTTTCGGATGCAGCAAAGGCAGTCCTGAGAGGAAAATAGATTGCCATCCAAGCCTATCTCAAAAACAAGAAAAATCCCAAATACAAAATCTAACAGCACACCTAAAGGAAATAGAAGCAGAACAGCAAAGACACCCTAAACCCAGCAGAAGAAGAGAAATAATAAAGATCAGAGCAGAAATAAACAATATAGAATCTAAAAAAACTGTAGAGCAGATCAATGTAACCAAGAGTTGGTTTTTTGAAAAAATAAACAAAATTGATAAACCTCTAGCCATGCTTCTCAAAAAGAAAAGGGAGATGACCCAAATAGATAATATCATGAATGAAAATGGAATTATAACAACCAACCCCTCAGAAATTCAAGCAATTATCCGGAATACAATGAAAAATTATATGCCAACAAACTGGACCACCTGGGAGAAATGGACGAATTCCTAAGCACTCACACACTTCCAAATCTCAAACAGGAAAAAAAAGAAAATTTGAACAGACCCATAACCAGCAACGAAATTGAATCAGTTACCAAAAATCTCCCAACAAATAAGAATCCAGGACCAGATGGGTTCCCTGGAGAATTCTACCAGACATTTAAAGCACAGAGAATACCTATCCTCCTCAAGCTGTTCCAAAAAGTAGAAAGGGAAGGAAAACTTCCAGACTCATTCTATGAAGCCAGCATTACTTTGATTCCCAAACCTGACAGAGACCCAGCAAAAAAAAGAGAACGACAGGCCAATATCCCTGATGAATATGGATGCAAAAATGCTCAATAACATACTAGCAAATCGAATTCAACAGCATATAAAAAGAATTATTCACATGATCAAGTGGGATTCATTCCTGGGCTGCAGGGCTGGTTCAACATTTGCAAATAAATCAATGTGATACATTACATTAATAAAAGAAAAGATGAGAACCATATGATCCTGTCAATTGATGCAGAAAAAGCATTTGACAAAACTCAGCATCCTTTCTTAGTAAAAACCCTCGAGAAAGTCAGGATAGAAGGAACATACTTAAACATCATAAAAGCCATTTATGAAAAGTCCACAGCTAATATCATCCTCAATGGGGAAAAACTGACGGCTTTCCCCCTGAGATCAGGAACAAGACAGGGATGTCCACTCTCACAGTTGTTGTTTAACACAGTGTTGGAAGTTCTAGCATCACCAATCAGACAACAAAAGGAAATCAAAGGCATCAAAATTGGCACAGATGAAGTCAAGCTTTCACTTTTTGCAGATGACATGATATTATACATGGAAAACCCGACAGACTCCACCAAATATCTGCTAGAACTGATACATGAATTTAGCAAAGTCGTGACAGAAAATTAATGTACAGAAATCAGTTGCATTCTTATCCACTAATAATGAAGCAACAGAAAGACAAATAAAGAAACTGATCCCATTCACAATTGCACCAAGAATCATAAAATACCTAGGACTAAACCCAACCAAAGATGTAAAAGATCTCTATGCTGAAAACTGTAGAAAGCTTATGAAGGAAATTGAAGAAGATATAAAGAAATGGAAAAACATTCCGTGCTCATGGACTGAAATAAATACTGTTAAAATGTGTCAATACTACCCAAAGCAATCTACACATTCAAGGCAATCCCAATCAAAATTGCACCAGCATTCTTCTCGAAGCTAGAACAAGCAATCCTAAAATTTGTATGGAACCACAAAAGACCCTGAATACCCAAAACAGTATTGAACAAGAAAACCAAAGCAGAAGGCATCACAATCCCAGACTTTAGCCTCTACTACAAAGCTCTAATCATCAAGACAGCATTGTATTAGCATAAAAACAGACACACAGACCAAAGGAATAGAGTAGAGGCCCTAGAATTGGACCCCCAAAAGTATGACCAACTTTGACAAAGCAGGAAAGAATATCCAATGGAAAAAAGACAGTCTCTTTAACAAATGGTGCTGGGAGAACTGGACAGCAACATGCAGAAGGATGAAACTAGACCACTTTCTTACACCATTCACAAAAATAAACTCTAAATGCATAAAGGACCTAAATGTGAGACAGGAAATCATCAAAACCCTAGAGGAGAAAGCAGGAAAAAACTTCTCTGACCTCAGCCGCAGCAACTTCTTACTTGACACATCCCCAAAGGCGAGGGAATTAAAAGCAAAAATGAACTATTGGGACCTCATGAAGATAAAAAGGTCAGCACTGCAAAGGAAACAATCAACAAAACTAAAATGCAACTAACGGAATGGGAAAAAGTATTTGCAAATGACATATCGGACAAAGGGCTAGTATCCAAAATCTATAAAGAACTCACCAAACTCCACACCCAAAAAACAAATAATCCAGTGAAGAAATGGGCAGAAAACATGAATAGACACTTCTCTAAAGAAGACATCCGGATGGCCAACAGGCACATGAAAAGATGCTCAACGTCGCTCCTCATCAGGGAAATACAAATCAAAACCACACTCAGATACCACCTCATGCCAGTCAGAGTGGCTAAAATGAACAAATCAGGAGACTATAGATGCTGGAGAGGATGTGGAGAAACGGGAACCCTCTTGCACTGTTGGTGGGAATGCAAACTGGTGCAGCCACTCTGGAAAACAGTGTGGAGGTTCCTCAAAAAATTAAAAATAGATCTACCGTATGACCCAGCAATAGCACTGCCAGGAATTTACCCAAACGATACAGGAATGCTGATGCATAGGAGCACTTGTACCCCAATGTTTATAGCCGTACTTTCAACAATAGCCAAATTATGGAAAGAGCCTAACTGTCCATCAGTTGACAAATGGATAAAGATGTGGTTTATATATATAATGGAATACTACTTGGCAATGAGAAAGAATGAAACCTGGCCATTTGTAGCACTGTGGGTGGAACTGGAGAGTGTTATGCTAAGTGAAATAAGTCAGGCAGAGAAAGGCAGATACCCTATGTTTTCACTCATGTGGATCCTGAGAAACTTAACAAAAGTCCATGGGGAAGGGATAGGGGGAAAAAAAAGAAAAAGCTACACAGAGGGAAGGAGGCAAACCATAAGAGACTCTTAAATACTGAGAACAAACAGGATTGATGGGGTGGGGGGGAGGGAAAAGAGGATGATGGGCACTGAGGAGGGCACCTGTTGGGATGAGCACTGGATATTGTATGCAAACCAATTACATATTAAAAGAAAAAAAATGAATCTGTTTCTTGGTTTGCCTCTCTTTTTTTTTTTTGTCCCCTACGCTTCTTTGTTTTGTTTCTTGAATACCACATATGAGTGAAATTGCTACTAAAGCTTTCTCCATAATAGCAATAAGGCTGTTTTGTTTTCTCATCATAATGTGTTCAATGGAGTAGCACTTTCAATTTTCTTCAAGAACTTCTCCTTTGCATTCACAATTCAGTTAATTGGTTGGAGAAAGAGGTTCAGCTTTTGGCCTGTTGTGGCCTTCAAAGTATCTTCCTCACTAAGCTTAATCATCTCTAGCTTTTGACTTAAAATGAGAGATGTATAACACTTCCTTTCACGTAAACACTTAAAGGCCATTGTAGGGTTATTATTAATTGGCCTAATTTCAATATTGTTGTGTCTCAGGGAATAGAGAGGCTCAAGGAAACGGAGAGAGATGAGGGAAAAGCTGGTCAGTGGAGCAGTCAGAACACATATTTATTAATAAATTCACCATCTTACATGGGTGTGGTTCATGGTGCCCCAAACAATTACAATAGTAACATCAAAGATTGCTGGGTACAGATCACTGTAACAAATATTAAAATAATGTAAAAAATTTTAAAGACTGTGAGAATTACCAAAATGTGACAGACATATGGAGTGAGTAAATGCTGTTGGAAAAGTGGTGCCAACAAACCCGTTCAGTGCAGGGTTGCCACAAATTTTCAATTTGTAAGAAATGCAGTATCTGTAAAGTACAATAAAACGAGGTATGCCTTTATATGGGTTTTGGAGTCACTTTTTTTTTTTTTTAAATAAAAACATGATTGTGTTTTACACACTTTTCTACACTTTGCTTTTTTCTCTCAGCAATACTCCATAGAAATCTGGTATGCAGCCCTAATTTTTTTTTTAAATGGCTGCACAATATTCCTTGGTGTGCATGCCTTATAATTTCCTTGATTGATGGTCAGTAGAAAATGACAGAAATATGGGGACCCTGGGTTTTTCTCCTCCCTCAAACACAGCTGTACTGAAGTCAGATCACTCAGGATACCCAGGAAATCGGTATGAGGACTGGCAGAAGGATCTCCACAGTTGGAGGGAGACAGTGTGCAGGTGTGAGGTGTGTGGAAGAGAATTGGGGGAGAGAAAAACAGTGGTGCCACGGTGGGGAGTGAACCCTTTCTGTGCAGAGACAAAAGGGAGAGAAAGAGAAAGGGTTTGAGAGTGCAGTGTTGGATTCGTACAAGAGGAAAACCTCTCTGGACCATAGACTGGGGAGTGAGAGGTACTCAGTGTCCCAGGTTTTTTGCAAATAGTCTGTGGAGCTCAAACTCTGAGGTTTTGGGAGTGTATGACATTCTCCAGAGTGGAGCTGTGGTGTTTGCCCCTGGGGAGGAGGGCGCTGGCCCTGGAGTGGATAGGATAGTGTGGTAATGGGATCTCCTGGGTCGCACTGGAAGAGAACATTCCACTTCTTGAAGTACTTTTGGAAGAAGTATATTGCCTCTCCAAGGACAAAAGACCCTGTAGGTGCCCGTGAAAGGCGGACAGAAGCACGCACACACAGAGGCAGATAACCATAGATTCTGCACAGGTAAGGGATTGTTTTTCTGACACAAAGGACATCAGACATAGCACAAAGAAGCTCTACTCCAGAAGAGGAGAGTGGGTCCATGTGGTACCTGGTCCTTTAAGATTTTGAGTTCTGAATCCTAGCCACACACCAGAGCTGTGGCGTAGGGCGTGCTGACTGCCCTCACTATTCTTTGAGGGCTTCCTGAACAAATTGGGGTGTGAGATCCCCTGTCCAAGGATAAGAGAGTGGGGTGGCACCATTTTCCCTCTTACCACTGACATGGTGGGACTTCAGAGAGCAACACAACTGACCCCAGTGGAGGTGGGACCTGCTCACACCAAGCCCCGTCCCTCTGTGCCTGGCAATTGCATATTTACTGGGGCAGGTCTGACCCTGAGTGAGTCCAGCAGTCCTCTCCTCCAGAAGACCAGCACAGGCAGCACCCTGCATGTACCAAGGCTAATGTCATAGAGTACTTCAAAGCGTCACCTGCAGTTCTGGTGGAAACTGGATCAGGCTTACTTTTTTTCTTCTTCTTTTTATTCCCTTTGGAATCAGCCTTATGGCTTTTTTCTTTGTTTTTTCATTTCCTTTTCTCATTTTCTTTCTCTTTCTTCTTTTCTTTTTCTTTGGAATAAGGCTTATATATTTTGATTGTTTGGTTTTTTTTCATTCCTTTTCCTTTTCTTTTGGATCAGGTTTCTTTCCCCCCCCCCCCCCCCCCCTCTTCTTTATTCTTTTGTTCTTTTCTTTCCAGGCTTATTTTAACAAACAAATCAGAGCACACCTAGTTAAAGGTCCAAACACTCCCCACTGCAAGCAAGGAACTCTGCAGAGGGCTGACCAGTCTTGAAGAGCAGCCCAAAACCCAATAGCAGAGTGCACACAGCATACACTAGAAACACTTCCTTAAGTGCCAGGCTCTGATCAGTGTATGACCCCTTTTTAATACAGCATTACTCTCAGGCGCAGGAAACATAACAAGCTTTCAAAACATGCAAAAGACAGAAACTTAGCTAAAATGACAAGATACAGGAATTCACCCCAAAAGAAGAAATCACAGTCAGGAACTTGCTAAAAACAGATATAAGCAATATCTTATAATGGAATATAAGCAATATCTAAATAGGAATTTAGAACAACAGTCATAAGACTACTAGCTTGGCTTGAAAGAAAAGCACTGAACACACCAGAGAAACTCTTGCTGCAGAGATAAAAGACCTAAAAACAGATCAGGCTGAAATAAAAAATGGTGTAACTGAGAGGCAAAACTGATGGTAAATAGTCACAACAAGGAATGAAGAAGAAGAGGAAAGAAAAGGTGATACAGAAGATAAAATTATGGAAAATAACAATGCTGAAAAGAAGAGGGAAAGAAAACTATTAGATCATGAAAGTAGACTTAGGGAACTCAGTGATTCCATTAAGTGAAATAATATCTGTATCATAGGAGTCCCAGAAGAAAACAGGTAAAAGGGGCAGAAGGTTTATTTGAACAAATTATAGCTGAGAACTTACTTAATCTAGCAAAAAACAAACAAACAAAACAAAAACAAAACAAAACAAAACAAAACAAAACAAAAAAACACACCAGGCATTCAAGTCCAAGAGGCACAGAGAACTCCTGTCAAAATCAACAAAACAGGTCAATGCCACTACATATCATAGTGAAACTTACAAAATACAAAATAAAGAGAAAATTCTGAGAGTAGTTAGGGACAATAGGACCTTAACCTACAAGGTTCGACAAGTAGGATTAGCAGCAGACCGGTCCACTGAAACTTGGCAGGTCAGAAGGGAGTGACAGGAAATATTCAACGTGCTGAAAGGGAAAAATATGTAGCCAAGAATTCTTTATCCAGCAAGGCTGTCATTCAGAATAGAAGGAGAGATGTAGGATTTCCCAAACAAAAACAAAAGGAGTTCATGACCACTAAACCAGCCCTGCAAGAAATTTTAAGGGGGACTCTCTGAGTGGAGGAAAAAAAAAAAAATAAAAAAATAAAAAAACCCCAAAGCAACAAAGACTAGAAAGGACCAGAGAACATCACCAGGAACACCAATTCTACAGGTGACATAGCAGCTAACATCTATTACACTAATGGATGTCAAAAGAAAGCCACAGTAGCCATAGTTATATCAGACAAACTAGATTTTAAAACAAAGACTGTAATAAGAAATGAAGAAGGGCATAACATCACAATTAAGGATGTATCCACCAATAAGATCTAACAACTGTAAATATTATGCCAACTTGGAAGAATCCAAATATATAAATCAATTAATAACAAATATAAAGAAACCCATTGTTAAAAATACAATAATAGTAGAGGATTTTAACATCCTACATACAGCAATGGAAAGATCATGTAAGCAGAAAGTCAACAATGAAACACCAGCTTTGAATTTTACAACGAACCAGATGGACTTAACAGATATATTCAGAACATTTCATCGGGAAGTAGCAGAATACACATTCTTCTTGAGTGCACATGGAACATTCTCCAGAATAGATCACATACTGGGTCACAAAACAGCCCTCAACAAGTACAAAAAGATCAAAATCATACCATACATATTTTCAGATCACAACTCTGTGACACTTCTAGTTAACCACAAGAAAAAATTTTGCAAAGCCCTCAAATACAAGGAGGTTTAAAGAATAACCTACTAAGGAAATGAATGGTTTAACCAGAAAACTAAAGAAAAAATTTAAAAAATACATGGAAACAAATGAAAATGAAAACACAACAGGCCAAAACCTTTGGAATGCAACAAAGGCAGTCCTAAGAGGGAAGTATATTGCAATTCAGGCCTACCTCAAGAAGCAAGAAAGGTCCCAAATATACAACCTAACCTTACAGCTAAAGGAGCTATAAAAGGAACAGCAAATAAAGCCTCTTGCCAGAAGAAGGGAAATAATAAAGATTAGATCAGAAATAAATGATATAGAAATTAAAAAAAAAAAAACAGAACAGATTGACAAAACTAACAGCTGTTTCTTTGAAAGAATAAACACAATTGATAAACCCTTAGCCAGACCTACCAAAAACAAAAGAGAAGGTCCCCAAATAGATAAAATCACAAATGGAAGAGAAGAGATCACAACCAACATGATAGAAATACAAACAAGTATAATACTATGAAAAATTATATGCCAACAAACTAAGCAATCTGGAAGAAATGGACAAATTCCTAGAAATTCACACACTACCACAATTTTAATAGGAAGAAATGGAAAATTTGAATGAACCCATAACCATTAAGGAATTGAATCAGTAATCAAAAATCTCCCAACAAACAAGAGTCAGGGCCAGATGGCATCCTAGGGGAATTCTACCAGATATTTAAAAAAAGACTTAATACCTATTCTTCTCAAACTTTTCCAAAAATAGAAATGGAAGGAAAACTTTCAAACTCATTCTATGAAGCCAGCATTACCTTGATTCCAAAACCAAAGAACCCATCAAAAAGGAGAATTATAGGCCAATATCCCTTATGAACATGGATGTAAAAATTCTCAACAGGATACTAGCAAATTGAATTCAACAGTACATTAAACGAATTATTCACCATGATCAAGTGGGATTTATTCCTGGGCTGCACAGCTAGCTCAATATTCGCAAATCCATCAATGTGATACATCACATTAATCAAAAAAAGGATAAGATCCACATGATCCCCTCAATAGAGGCAGAAAAAGCATTTGAAGAAATATAGCATCCAATCTTGATAAAAACCCTCAAGAGAGTAGGGTTAGATGAACATACTACAACATGATAAAGGGCATGTATGAAAGACCCACAGCAAATCTCATCCTCAATGGGGAAAAACTGAGTCTTTCTCTTACGGTCAGGAAGAAGACATGAATGTCAACTCTCACCATTAGTATTTAACATAGTACTGGAAGTCTTAGCCTCAGCAATCACACAACAAAAACAAATAAAGGACATACAAATTGGTGAGGAGGAAATCAAACTTTCACCATTTGCTGATGACATGATATTCTATGTAGGAAACCCGAAACATATAAAACTCCCGAAAGACTCCACCAAAAATCTACCAGAATATATGAATTCAGCAAAGTGGCAGGACATAAAATAAATATTTAGAAATCTGTTGCATTTCTATACACTAATAATGAAACAGCAGAAAATGAAAGCAAGGAATCGATTTCATTTACAATGGCACCAAAACCAATAAGATACTTAGGAATAAACCCAACTAAAGAGGTTAAAGATCTCTGAAAACTATAGAACACTCATGAAAGAAACTGAAGAAAACACAAAGAAATGGAAAAGCATTCCATGCCCATTGCCTGGAAGAACAAACATTATTAAAATGCCTTCAACAGGGGCGCCTGGGTGGCGCAGTCGGTTAAGCGTCCAACTTCAGCCAGGTCACGATCTCGCGGTCCGTGAGTTCGAGCCCCGCGTCAGGCTCTGGGCTGATGGCTCAGAGCCTGGAGCCTGTTCCCGATTCTGTGTCTCCCTCTCTCTCTGCCCCTCCCCCGTTCATGCTCTGTCTCTCTCTGTCCCAAAAATAAATAAACGTTGAAAAAAAAAAATTAAAAAAAAAAATGCCTTCAACAAAGCAAGAAAGAATATCCAATGGAAAAAAGACAGTCTCTTCAGCAAATGGTGCTGGGAAAACTGGATGGTGACATGGTGGAAAACTGCCATTCCATAGGCAGAAGATATTTGCAAATGACATATCCAATAAAGGCTTAGTATCCAATCTCTATGAAGAACTTACCAAACTCAGCACCCAAAAAACAAACAACCCAGTTAAGAAACAGGCAGAAGACATAAATAGACATTTTTTCCCAAAGACATCCAGATGGCTGATAGACAAATGAAAAGATGCTCAATATCACCCATCATCAGGGAAATACAAATCAAAACCACAATGGGATATCACCTCACACCTGCAGAATGGTTAAAATTAACAACACAAGAAACAATAGGTATTGGCGAAGATGTGGAGAAAGGTGAACCCTCTTGCACTGTTAGGGGGGAATGCAAACTGCTGCAGCCTCTCTGGAGAACAGTATGGAGGTTCCTCAAAAAATTAAACCAGCAATTACATTTCAAATATTTACCTAAAGGGTACAAAGTTACAGATTCAAAGGGGTACATGTACCCCAATGTTTATAGCAGCATTATTAACAATAGCCAAACTAAGAAGAGAGCCCAAATGTCCATCAACTGATGAATGAATAAAGACGGTGTGGTATACACACACAGGAATATTAGCCATAAAAAAAATGATATCTTGCCATTTGTAATGATGTGGATGGAGCTAGAATGTATTATGCTAAGCAAAATAAGTCAAAGACAAATACCATATGATTTCACTCATATGTGGAATTAAAGAAACAAAACAGATGAACACAGGAGAAGGAAAGGGAAAAAAAGAGAGGGAAACAAACACATGAGACTCTTAATAATAGAGAACAAACTGAGGGTTGATGGAGGGAGGTTGGTGAGAGATGGACTAGATGGGTGATGGGTATTAAGGAGGGCACTTGTGACAACACTGAGTGTTGTATGTAAGTGATGAATCACTGAATTCTACTCCTAAAGCCAATATTGTCCTGTGTTAACTAACTAAAATTAAAAAAGAAAATTTCCTTCATATTCTACTCTTTTTCATTTGAAAAATGGGCATTTATCTTTATTTTCAGAGTTTTATCATAAAGATAAATACTATAATAAACATGTTTATACATATATCTTTACATACTAGTACTCATATTTTTATGATAAAGGTTAACCAAAGTGGGGATGCTAGGTCAAAGGGTAAATATATCTTACATTTATTTTCTAAATCCACCCACCCATTCATCTATTCATTCATTCAACTGATATCTGTAATAACATAGCTCAGAAAATGCCAATATAATACCAGGTTTTAAGGATAAAAAATACCTCAATAAAAGTATCACTTAACTTCATTATGGTTTGAATCAGGTCTTTTCCCATCTAACCAAAAACTGGGCCCTTCTTTATATAGAACTTAATATACGCAGCATTTTGTACAGTTATTTAGAATTTAGCATGCTCAAACATAAGCTGATAGGCTGGCAATATAACAGTTTAAACAAGAAATATATTTTCATCCACTAAAGTATGTCAGAATGATCACAATTTAGTATTATGAATTCTTTAATTTTATACTTTATATGAGAATATAAAATTATATTCTAAAATAATAACCACAAATAAATCTTTAACCTTTCTTTTTTCTTTTCTGACAATAAGATCAGTTTCTCCATTAACAGTTTTAGTGAAAATTGACCTAACTTTTTCTGAGCTATTTTCATCTGAGAAATAGTGAGAAAGACTTTGGCTCCTTAATTTCATTTTGTTCATATTTCTGAAAACCAAGAAATAAACACTATGATTTTATTTTTTATTTCTATAGTTTTTCATAACTTTTAAAAAATGTAATTGTAATGGGCCTATTCAACACCAAGTAAAAACCTTCAATATACTTATGAAAGTACAGTAAGTTAAGTACTATTGCTATTCAAGAACAAAAGTCTAAAATATGCAGGGAAACATATAAATAAAATAATGAAATCAGATTATTTCCGTTAAAATATGTAATATCTGGATAGTAATGTTTTGATACTATTTTGCTTTTGAAGCTAAGAACAGTAAAAAATAAATCTAAATTGACTTAGAAAGCAAAACCAGATACTGAAGATATTTCTCTTCTTTATTTCTAATAGTGCATGAAATTAATTCGCTTCAGTTTTTAAGCCACATTTCATTATAATTGGGCCTACCCAAAGATAAGCTGACTTTGGACAAATTTAAGGTAATTATCAGTAAACACAAATTCTGGCAATACACATGGTTTCCAAAAAGTGCTCTTTGTAGGAACTGTAAAAAGAATATGGAAAATAGCCAAAGAAATATTTGTATTTACCTTTTCAAGTTTTAATTAAAAACATCAATATTATAAATTAAGAAATTAACTGAAGCTTATTTACAAACAAAACTGATTCTAGAATTTCTAAAATAATAGTGGTAGGAACATACTATATTAATAAATACGTATTTATGAAATTTGACACTAATTTAAAGCAAAATTTCATACTAATAGAAAAGGATTATTTACTTAACCTATTTGTAAACATACCTAGACAGGTGTCTTTCTGGGTTCGTGGCTGTTTTCTTCTGAGAAGGCGCTCATAAAGGACCTGCATGTTGGCCTTGGCTAGTTACAAGGATTGCACACAGCACTAGTTACTAATACTCCTTTTACAATAAAGTTTACTAGAATTTTCCAACCTGATAATAGACTTAGTATTGATCTGACAGTGCAGTTAGATTAGAACACCACAGCAGAGTCTTTCAGTTAGTTAATTAGCTTATTAGAATTGCAAATGATGTACATTTAAGTTTATATTACTTTGTTCTTTTTTCTATTTAAATGTATGAACTACTCAACATTTCATAATCCAATGTTATTTTTATGTTTTAATTTCTTAGACTAAGAATTTTAGAGGTGGCAGGGATCTGAGAAATGAGCTAGATCAACCCCTGCTTTTACAAGTGTAGATACCAGGGCCCAGAAAGTTTACATCATTTGCCAAAGCCTAGATTCCTGAACTTGTGACTCTCATTTCCAGTAAGAGCTCCTTGCACCAAACGCATATTTAACTACACATTATTTAAAAAAAAAAAAAAAATGTACATCATTCAACTAGTAGAAAAGAAAATGGCAAAAGCAGAAAGGAATTCAAGGTATTATTTTAAAAGAGGGAATAGGGTTTAGATCTATTTTTCAAAGCATGGTAGAGTTTAAGACTTTTATATATACTTATTTGAAAACTCAAGAAAAATATCAAATAGTAGAAGGAAACACAATAAACACCCTTTAATTAAGAACTACTTTATATCCACCTATTAAAACTGGTGAATATAATGATAGTCAACAGTGCTTTATGGAAGTACTCTCTAGTGCTTGAAATATAATTTTGCTAGGATAAAAATAAATAATGTTAATAATTCAGAATATGTAATTATTTTTTTAAATAGTTAATAGTATTTTTTAGGTATTTAGAAGATGCATTGAAGAATAAATTAAAATTCACAATAAATAGAAAATATAAAAATGAAAAGTTTAAGAATAACAAATGCTACCAATAAATATTTATTGAAGATGAGTCTTGATTTTAAAGATCCCTAGTAAACTATGATAAGTTATGTGTTGATGCCTATATAGTTTATAAGTAACAACAAAAACTATATTGTGCCATTTCATTCATTCATTCATATATATTATTCAATAAATATATTGAGTAGGTAGTATGTGTAAGGTACTAATAATTTTATTCTATCACTATTTAAGACTAAAGTCTAGGTTTGCCTTAGAAGTTGGTTTGTGATAAAATATTTTAAGCAAATAATTTGGAATAAAGTTTGTATGCGTTTAGTACCTAACTTCTGATATTAAATATAAGGGCTCTTTTAATTATGATTTTTCTATATTACATGTATAAGGCCAAAGTAATATATATAAAAGCCACCCTTACCCATAAGATAATTTATAACCTGATAAATAAATGAATTATCATGCTGAATTATATTAATAAATTAGTAATAAAGTGCTAATACTGTGTAAGATATTTGAAATAAATCTTGGCTTTGAAGAGATGCTTGTTTTAATCATTATGTATTTAACAATAAATATTACTTCCTTTTAGAAATATTTTTATCTAACTTAAAATGTGACTCGCGCTTTTTCGTTCTCAAGTATTACATGTTAAATCTATTTGAAAATTATATGCAGATAGATGTCTTCCTTATACCGATATTTATGTGCCCATCTCAGGTACAACTCTCTACATTAAAGCCCCAAGAAGTCCTGTCTTGCTGGGTGAGTTCCTCCTGTCCATCCCAATGTTGAACTGATCACTTATTAAAAGAAGAGAAGTCAAGGTTCTTTAAAGAGAGACCCTATTCTTTCCTCAGTAATTAGCTTAATACCTGACACAGTAGGTGCCCATAAAAGCCCAAGGGAACTACACCATTAAGAAGTCTTACTCCTAGAGCTCCTTTACACCCTCTGCCTTTTGGATGTCCTCGTTTTTCCTTCCTACTTATGCACATCTGGTTCCCCTCAATCACTCTTTCAAATGAAAACCACTTTGTGTATACAGTCCCAAAGCTAGTAAGGGACAGAAATGGCTCCAAACATGCACTCTTAAGCACTACAAGATAATGCCTCTATGAATTCTACTACACCATTCAACATCCAAACTACTAACAGATTTTTCTTGTAGAAATACCATTATTCATGGCTTCTAAGTTTCACACTGCTTCTTTTTAGAATTCTATTTTTCAGGCACTTGGTATTGTCCTTCATCAATGTTGTAATTTAATAATTTTGTACTTTGGTCATTAACCAAAATTTATAATGTGATTCTAAGAAAATGTGCTGGAGTTCCAAAAAAATCAAATTAAAAAATATATGAGCATCATTGTTCCATGAATTGAGGATAGTGATAGTCTAGATTAGTTCTATTCTACAAACATTTCTTACATGTTCAAAAGAGAACATTTAAAAAAGTTGACTTTTGAGGCAGTGGTTTCCTACAAGATTTTCCTAAGAGAAACAGAAGGATTCTAAATACACAAAATAGCAAGGAAAAAGAGTATTTCAGAGAGTGATCAAAATGTTTCTACCATTTTTGTCTTGGGAAAGAATACATGAACAAAAAAGAATAAATTTTCCTATTGTTTGTACATCTGTATATACATTGGGATCCTTGAATTAAGTATTCTAAGTAGTCAACTGAGTGGTATCTGTTAATCAAATCCACTGGAGTAACTGCTGATAGGCAGTGGCACAATATCAGCATTTTCTCACAGTTGAATTTAAGTGACATACAAATCATTACATGTTCTTACAATTCTTTTATATCCCCAAATAGGCAATTATAATAATAGGCTAACTAGTCTCAAACCCAAGAATTATTTTCAATAACAGTGACTATTTTTAAGAGTGCCTCAATACTGTTAAAAGACTGAGATCCTTGAGAAACAAATAAACAAAGAAAACTGATTAAGTAAAATTTGAAAGTAATTCTTGATTTATTCAAGTATATAATGATAAAATTAATTTATTCTGAGAATTTTAAAATGTGCTTATTATGATGAACTATTAGCTGATGTTTGAAAAGAAAAGCTTATTAAGCTAACATGAAAGGTCTGAATAAAAACCTATTTTTGCTAATCTCCAAAATTTATCTTCTGTGAAATATGTGCAAAAGCATTCTGTATACCATTCTACAAATGGTATGCAAAATCAAGACAAGATCATTTTTTATTGTGTACTGTAACATATATGCAGATATTACTGCTGGACTAAAACCAAGATTGATTATTTTAATGATTTAAATAAATTTCAGAATGTTAAAACTGAGTAACATTATTCTCTGAATTAAAAGAAATAAGATCTGAGATCACTTAGAACCAAATGTATATAAAAATGATCCAAGCACCTACAATCTGCTTAGACTTAAATATTTGGAAGTACAGATTTAGCTCATCTCCCCATGATTTTGTAGAGAATTGTAACATTTGCTATCTAGTATGTTTTCTGGTTATATTTTAATAGGAATGGTATATTGACATATATTTTTAAAAAATCTATCAAAAGACTCATTTCAAACTTAGAACCAAGAAGTTATTTCTCAATAGCATAAAAAGAATTTTTAAATTGCAGAAAGTAATATCAAGGGTCAAAAAAGATGGAATTGAGAAAGAAGTAGAAGTGAAGCATATAAACACTGTAGTTTTAGTAAAGAAAAGCTACGGCAAAGCTGATAACTAGCAAAATGAGAATGAAGAGAAGACTTCAACTATAGATTAGGTCTGGCTACTTTTAACATACCCAGTTCTAGTTTCTGACAAGAGGGAATCTCTTCTGTTACCGTAATGAAGTAGCTGTGCAATCCTTTGAAGGCTAGCAGCAAAGTGGCACAAAGTGTATAATGGAAATGATACGCATGATGTAGGAAGGAGTCTGCAATGATGAAGCTGCAACCCTAAACAAAGAATAGATTTGGGATATACAGTATTAGTAACCAAAAAATACTACACTTAAAACTTCGAATAATAAAGGAAAAATTCTAAACATTTACTAACTATTCTAAACCATAAAAATTCAGTAATATTTTAGAGAATTGCTTCTGTTCATACAAGTAATTGAAACATATAAAATGTGACTCTAGTAATTTCAATTACAGTGGGCTTTTAAAACAAACAGATTAAATTATGGTTTTTGAAAATTGGAGATTCAAATTACATTTGCACTGCAGGACAGATACTCTGCTTCTATAGTATAAGTCCCTTTCCTTTTAAGGAAATATTGGTTGTACTTATACTATTGCAAGCTGAGTCTCAACTCTGGCAACTGTTCTTTACAAGCTCCTTTGGAATGATTCTACCAGTTCTGTTAAGGGAGCAAGAGGTGATAGTAACAAGTTAAAAAAGACATTGTCAAAGATCTTTATCCATTAAATCTGGTTAATCGCTAAGTATCAGGTTAGTTTTCACAATAAACAACTGGAACCAACCAATTTGTTAAGATCATATTCAACTAGATCTGTAAATTACTGAATTCAAATAATTAATAACATAAACATCACATTCACAGATACAACAGTTAAAAAACACTTCATCTAAAATAAGAGGAAAAAAGGATGCATAAGTATTTCAGTTCTTACGTCTGGTGATAACTGTTTTGTGTAGTTTATACCAAAGACCACACTTTCAAGAGTAGGAATCACAGAATCTTTGTTTTGTGCTGGTGCATTTCTATTTAGCCAAGTTGTCTTCACAGGGCGAGGAAAGCTGGAGAAATAATTATTACATTATTATTGTCCTAATAGGCTATTTGAATATTGAATACTTACAAAAGAAAATCTTATAAAAATAAAGAGCAAGGGTTTTGCAAAGTTATAATTTCTAAAGTATTCTGAAAAATTTCCTTTAATAACTGAAATCATTTATGAAAAGACAAAGAATATATAAAAAATCAAGACTAGATGCCTGAGATAACGTCTCCATAACTGGGTTTTAGGAAGTCTCAAAGGATTCTAAAAATAAAAACAGTGTGGAATCCAAGTAGTTAAATGACAAATGAGGATCAAGCTTTAATTTGGAAATACTAATCTGTCAGAACTGGTACCAAGTTCATAAAGTTAATCAAATATGGACTCTACTTATAGAAATAGCTTCCCACTTAAATATAGAAAAAGAAAAGCTACTAAATCTATTTGTTGCCTCTATTTAGCAAAAACAAGGTATTTCCTTTCTCTTTACTATAAGCCTATGAACTCTATTAAGACAATCTTCAAGCAGTTCAAGGTACTGTCTCAATCATATATGAACTATTGTTAATATTAACATTACATTTAATATACCATAAGTTCTATACAGTAAAAGGCATATTCTATTTGAATGTTTAAAGTCATATACAATTTTGAGATAAAGTATTGGTTAATTATAAGTAGCCCAAAGCATTTGGACTGTTTGACAGTTTGGCAAAATGGAAAAGACAGGAATGAAAGTCAATTTTGCCATAAGCAGAAAGCAGTCTTCATTTGCAAAATCAATTTGCTTTGCAAAAATTAAATATCCACATCCCAGCAAAGAAGGGAGTTGCAAGTCAATGGTAACTTACATTTGCCACAATGTGTTTTTCAGAATTGAGTCATAGAAGTTATACTTAGAAAAGTTCACATATAAAAACAGTACATAGGGGCACCTAGGTGGCTTAGTCAGTTAAGCGTCGGACTTCAGCGCAGGTCATGATCTCATGGTTCATGAGTTTGAGCCCCACATCAGGCTCTGTGATGACAGCTCAGAGCCTGGAGCCTGTTTTGGATTTTGTGTCTCCCTCTCTCTCTCTCTGCCTCTCCCCTGCTCATGCTCTGTCTCTCTCTCTCAAAAATGAATAAACTTAAAAAAAAAAATCTAAAAACAGATTATGTAAAATACAAGCAAAGAAAGAAATCTAACCCCACTTATTATAAGTAATTGATTTAATGTCTGTAGTTGTGTTGATCATAGAAATTATTTTAAATAAAAATAGCATTTAAAAAGATGATATTTGTAAAATATTGTTTCATTTTGTTTAGAGGAGAAAAAAGCCATTTAATAAAACCTCAGAAAAAACTTGTCAAAGCATAGTGAGGAATGTTACCCTTAACGTGACCCCTCTACTGGCATGCACCAGCAAAAAGCTTTTCTTTACCCCTTCCTTGCTTCCCTTCTCAGTTCCAGGAAAGGAAAAAGGCAGCAAAAGGTGTTGCATCTTTCATGGCAAAGTTCTAGCCACAACAGAGGGGAGATCAAGGCCCACGGCAGCTAAATAAAAGAACAGCAACCTCAGCTGTTGTGGCATCTCATTTTCTTTTCCAGTCACTAACCAGAGCCAACAGCTAATCCTTTGGCTTCTAATTCCGAGCCAAAAATGTCTCTAGGAGACATTGGACGGTCTCTAGGAGATGAGCTGCCTCTTTCTCCTACTAGTCTGTGGCAAAAACTGCTGCATTGCAAGAGGAAGCACACATTTAACTCACTAGGATTAGTGATGTAAATATCACTAACTCTATTTATTTGGGGCCTTAGGAAGCAACATCAATAAGATGAGCTAACCTCTATAAATTGTGTATTTCTCAGAAGAGAAATTAAGCCAATATTCTAAAGAAAAAAAATGGCTGTGGGGCGCCTGGGTGGTGCAGTCGGTTAAGCGTCCGACTTCAGCCAGGTCACGATCTCGCGGTCCGTGAGTTCGAGCCCCACGTCGGGCTCTGGGCTGATGGCTCAGAGCCTGGAGCCTGTTTCAGATTCTGTGTCTCCCTCTCTCTGCCCCTCCCCTGTTCATGCTCTGTCTCTCTCTGTCCCAAAAATAAATAAAACGTTAAAAAAAAAAATTTTTAAAAAAAAAAAAGAAAAAAAATGGCTGAAATATTTTAGTTAGAGATTATTGAAATTACAGTAACAAGAGATTCAGAAAACTACAGAAATATATTTTATAAATAAACTTTTAGCATTAAAACCTAACATGTAATTCATTAAAAATATTGTATACTATTCATTTCAAAGTCATATTTCAAAAGAAGCACTTTATCAAAGAAATTTCATTTACCTTTCATGTTATTACATACTAATTTATTCAATCAATATCTAAAAATTTTTTGAAAAAGTTTACAATAAAATTATATAATAGGAACACTTTCCTGTTTACAAAAGTTATAGCAACCGAGAACAAGCTCTCAAAGTCCTAAGAGTTAAAAAAAAAAAAAGATAATAAAACAACTAGTTACAGGTATAAGGAAAGCAAAGCAAGTCATTAGGAAAAAGACTTCTTCCTGAGCTGTCAGCACAGAGCCTAATGCAGGGCTCAATCCCACGAACCATGAGATCATGACTTGAGTGGAAACCAAGAGTCAGATGCTTAACCAACTGAGCCACACAAGCGCCCCCGCCCCCTACTTAGTTTTTCTGACAAATCAGTTTAACATCACATTCCTGAAGCACCATCCTAAGTATCAGTTGTTGGGATCAGATTTGTGACAGAAATTGTAAAGTAGACAGTTCAGAAATCAAATCAATTTGGAGTCTTTTTCATGTAAGTTACTGATTTTAAGTGTCTATCTGTTGCCCATACCACAAAAGGACAATGTTTAAAAAACTGAAAAGCTTGACATGTATTCTTACATAATGAAAAACAATTCATCTCCCTATGGAAGTGGGCAGAAATAAATAATTATCTCAACGCATTTATTATAATCCAGAATATCATGTACCTTTAGGAGAAAATGGTACATGATACAGTTTAAAAGCTTATTAGTAAAGATCCATAAAATTGATTAATGACTTGGAAAACAAGAATTATTATATAGCAACAGATTTAAGAAAGAATTAGCTGATCCAGAGACGAGGCCAAAAAAAGAAGAAAAAAATGAATATACTTTTCCAGAGAATGAATATAGTACAGCACTGCTTAAAAACACAGGTACAGGGCACCTGGGTGGCTCAGTCAGTTGAGCATCCAACTTTGGCTCAGGTCATGATCTCACAGTCCGTGAGCCCAGTGTCAGGCTCTGTGCTGACAGCTCAGAGCCTGGAGCCTGTTTCAGATTCTGTGTCTCCCTCTCTCTCTGACCCTCCCCCGTTCATGCTCTGTCTCTCTCTGTCTCAAAAATAAATAAACGTTAAAAAAACAAACAAACAAAAAACACAGGTACAAGGGCACCTGGGTGGCTCAACAGGTTAAGTATCCAACTTTGGATCAGGTCATGATCTTACGATTGGTGAGTTCAAGCCACGCATCAGGCTGTCATCCTCTCTCCCCAACTCTTTCCCTTTCTCTCCCCCCCTCCCACACACTCTCTCTCTCTCAAAAATAAAGAAACATTTAAAAAACAAAAACACAGGTACAGACTAAACAATGCTGTATGATTATTTCCAGACTGCACTGGTTTTCTTGATCAGTTTATTTGACAAAGATTGTTTCATACTTCTTCATTAAAAGACTTATCAATCTAATATTCCCATGCTCTTAAATATTATTATTTTATAACTTTAGTATAAAATGAAAGTACTTAATAATTATAAATTTAGAAATTCCTAATTAACTTTATCAATGTATATGTTTTCACTATAAAATAAAAGATACTACATTAATTAGGACCAGGGTATTGGTTAAATTTACCTTATTAGTGGCTGGTGCAGTGCAACCAATGATGCGTGGACTGTAACAGACACAACAGAGAGGTGGAAATAATCAAACATAACATTAACATGATGATGAAGGCCTCTATGGAGGCTAAAGTGCAGCTTCAATGTTCGGCTACTTATTAGCTGCAAGGCGTTCAGGTCGTCTGCCCTATAAAAAGCAACACATTTGCATATAAGTATGGCATAATAAAGTAAAGGCTAATATTTAATTAATTACTTTTTAAAAACTCAGAATAATTTTTGAAGCATCACATCTCATTAGACAGAAATGTTAAATCTAGTAATAATAACCAGATCTTACCTTTAGTTTTCTACCAGTCCATGATATAGACTGGTTTTTTTTTTTGTTGTTGTTGTTGTTTTACTAATGTTCCTATAAAACGAATCCTTTTTGACAGACTAAGAAGTACTCTTACTTTACACTAAATTTTACTCCCTAGGGTATACTGTTCATTATAAGGTTGCAGTATAACAGAAGTCAAATCTTATAATAATAAATCCCAAAAGACAGTTAAAATTACTTTTATTGTACAAAATTTTGTTATTAAGTGATGCTTGAAAGTAAGCAACTGGTAGATATTTTATTATAAATATTTAGTCTGTCAGATTTCTACATATAAAAAATTAAAACAATGCCATGAGAATGATTCCCAATGAGTTTGTGTGTGTGTGTATGTATTTTAACCCATACATATGTTGTAACTACCTATAGTTAAACTACTTACTCATTTCATTTTACTTTATTTATAAAATTCTGAGTTGGTTTGAAAATAATCCCTTAAGGAATTCTTTGTAATAAACAAGTATTATAGAGGAGCAGTAGCGGCCACATCAAAAATTCTTATTCCTCCCCGATAGTAAAGAGGACATCTCAAGTAGACTTTTCAGGATGTGACTGCTTAGCCATTTTTCCCACAAGAGTCTAAATGTATGTACAACTTTTAAAAAGTATTTCTACAAGTATGTTTGAAATGAGAAAAAAAAACTGCAGAAGATAGAATTGCTAAACAAATCTCTGATTCTTGTTTTAAATGAATATAAGCACGTGTCCCTAACATATATGACTGAATGTCCGCATGTGTGAACAAGTTCAGAGTAGCCAGTCCTAAAACTTCCTCAAGGGCTCTAGGAATTACTGAACTAGAAATAACTGCAAAGTATAAGAGTCATCAGTCTTGATAACACTCTACATATCAAGAGTCCCGCCTTAACATGGCATCACTCATGCTACTAAGATGGTCAGTGATATAGTGAAAGAGAGTTCAGTTACATTTAAATGTCTCATAGTAGTGGTATTATCAGTGGAGTTTCTAGAGTCTAGGAAATTGTATCATATTTCTTCAACTTGTCTGATTTGCTACCTGGGGCACACAGAATGGACATGGGTACAAAAGAGTATGTGTAACCACTCTCATGAGACTGTTCCAGTTAGACAGAAGTAGTTTATTTAATTTTATTTTTTAATATAATTTATTGACAAATTGGTTTCCATGTAACACCCAGTGCTCATCCCAACAAGTGCCCTCCTCAATGCTCATCACCCACTTTCCTCTCTCCCCCCACCCTCCATCAACCCTCAGTTTGTTCTCAGTATCCAAGAGTCTCTTATAGTTTGCCTCCCTCCCTCTCTGTAACTGTTTTTTTTCCCCTTGCACTCCCCCATGGTCTTCTGTTAAGTTTCTCAAGATCCATCTATGAGTGAAAACAAATGGTATCTAGACAGAAGTAGTTTAAATAAACAAGAAAGGGACAGGATAGATTTCTAACAAAATGGAGAATAGATACCAGTTATGAGAAACGAAAGATTTTTAATTGTTTGATTAGTCTACTTACGAATAATCTCCATCTGTGAAGTGTAGATCCAAAGATAACAGAAAATTCATTTCTTCAAGGGTTTCTTCAATCTCAAGAGAAATTACAATGTAAGATATTTTTGAATACTTACACAAAGTTAGAAATAAGCCTTGAGGCTCTATAAAAAATATTTAAATATATATGAAGAGATGTTTACCTTTTTTTCATCCAACAACATTTTAACTTTGAAGATCATGACATCATTTAAAACAACCTCCTCATTTTTATATAGAATTTGAAATGTTTTACTGCAAATCAGAGAATCATGAACTGAAGCTGGAAAGGCTAAAGTCATACCTAAAACAGATAAGATATGTAACTGACAGGTAAAAAGTAAAAACACAATACAAGTAAATTAATACTTTAAAATACCGTAAGTTTTATTGTATTACTCCAGTACCATTACCATTTTACATAGCAGTATTAGAACATTTCTGAAAGTTTACTACTTTCTATGTAAAAAAATGAATAAATAAGTACATTATAACCATCATAAAATTTTTGTACAACTTATCTTAATCTGAGAAGGTAAATGAGGAATCTCAAGGTAGATTCTTTTAAAAGGAACAACTGATCTGTACACGCAGAAGGAAGCAATTTAGTTTTCCATAGATGCATAGTGAAGAATTTGATTGGCCATTGTCCTGCTTGCTGGGTGGCAACCTCTAAATCCTTGGAATAAAGAGTTTGGCTTTTGTCCCAATTCCTTGTAAGAGGCCTCTAAATCCTTAGAATTTCCCAGTGACGAGTTATTCATGGTAGGCCCAAATAATGGTAAGGAGATGACTCAGGATGGAGGCTGTAGTCAACTACGTGACTACAGAGTTGGTGACTGACCCACATGGTTTAAGCTCAACCTCCAGTGAGGGGAAGGGGACTGAAGACTGAGCAATGATTCAATCAGGTGAGCTTTCCTGATTGGCAATATTCTACATATTGTCACATGCAAACTTTCTGGGAGGGTAATATGTCCTGACTCCTTGCAGAGAGAACAAAGAAGCTTTACAAATCTGGAACCCTTTCAGACCTTGCCCTATGCACCTCTTCTTTTGGCTGGCTCTGATATGTATCCCTTTGCTATAATAAAACTGTAATAATAAGTAGAGTGCTTTCCTGAGTTCTGTGCGTTGTTTCAGTGAATTATCACACCTGAAGTGTAATGGGAACCCCAAATTTGTTGCTATCTAATCAGAAATGAGGGTAGCCAGTGGACCCTTTAAGTGGCACCTTATGTCTGAAGTAAGATCAGTCTCATGGAAGACCATGCCCTTTACATGTCAAGTTTGTTCTACCTCCGTCCAGGTTGTTGGTGTCAGGTCATTCCAACAAGGTGGAATCTAAACATTTCAACAAGGTGGGTATCTCTGCACAGCAGGGAGCCTAGAGTGGGACACCAGAGTTCAAATGGAATAAGAAGGTATCCATATGGAGTGGTGACCTGAGGTCAGAACCCGTGTAGGATGAAAAGGGCAAACCTAGTGAAGGGATGACTTAGGGTGAGGTACTAAGAGCCCTTCTTCTGCCTTAGTTCTAGAACGTGGCTAATAAATATTGGATTAGTGTGCCTCAACAAGTAGATATTTTGAGGTCTGTCATATGAAAGATTCTTGCTGCCATGGTATCATTTTTTAACTTAGGAACAGATTAAAAGCTTGACCAGATTCTTTTCACTGCTCAGTTTATCTGAGGGCACACTGATGGAAGTTTCTGCCCTATTGCCTAGATCATAAGAGGGCAGTCTTTTCACTGAACAGAAGGTTTCTGCTTTGACCCATTCCCTTGGAGGAAGAAAAGTTAAATGTTAAGTTTAGAGGCAAATCAGCCTACTCAATGTGTTTGTTATCTAATACTTCATCATATTACAAACTTACCAGAAGCACTGTGATGAGATCTAAATTTCACATGATTCACTCCTGACCTTGTCGGCTAACTTCCCCCAAAAAGGGGTCTTAAAACTTTTTAGTATACAGAAGCGTACTATGACCCAGAGACTTCATTCAGCTTTTTCTCTGGGAGACTTCTTTTAACAGTAGTGATACTACAGCTTTCTTACACAACTAGGCTTGTGCTTACTATTCAGTTTCTCCAACTCAACCAGATATATATACTTGGATGACATTCACAGGTGATAAAACTATACAGAAAGCAAAAAGAATGATTAACACAAAAATGAGGTGGGGTATACAGGAGGTTTTTATGGTAGTAGTAATGTTCTATTTCTTTTTTTCTTTTTTAATGTTTTTATTTATTTTTGAGAGAGAGCAAGAAAGCATGAGCAGTGGAGGGCAGACAGAGAGGGAGACACAGGATGCGAAGCAGGCTCCAGGCTCTGAGCTGTCAGCACAGAGCCCGATGTGGGGCTCAAACTCACAAACCATGAGATCATGACCTGAGCCGAAGTCAGATACTCAACCGACTGAGCTACCCAGGCACCCCAACAATGTTCTATTTCTTAAATGAAGGAATGAGTATTTGGGTATTCATTTTATTATTTAATAAAATAATGTTTTATATGATCTTCAAAAATGTGATACTTTTCATAAAAATTCTAAACATGTGTTGTACAGTTACTCTGTGACATACATTGTTTCAAGTTAAGTACACCAAACCAAAGGAAAAAAAAACCCCACTTTCCCTGCCCTCCTCGAATTCTGTAAATTACATCTGTACTGAGTATGACAGAAATAGAGTGCTATGTTATCTTCTGAGGGTGAACCTCGTCTGGGATCTCAGGAAAGACCCTATTGACAATGGTATTTGACAATACCATAAAAAAGAGTCAAATGAAGATGGAAAGGGAGAGAATCTGAAGAGAAGGAATATAAACTTCTTGAAGTCAAGGTCCATGTCTCACATTCTTCTTACTCCATATAGTGGTATTATGTATAGGGTCAGCACTTGTGGAGAAACTGGAACACTTGTACACTATTGGTGAGAATGTAAAATGGTGTTGCCACTACTGGAAACAGAATGAAGGTTCCTCAAAAAATTAAAAATAGAACTATTATATGATCCAGCAATTATACATCTGCTATTTATCCCAAAGAATTGAAAACAGGATCTTGAAGATATATCTGCACTTCCATAATTCACTGCCGCATGATTCACAATAGCTAAGTGGTAGAAATAACCTGTCCGTAAATAGGTGAATGGGTAAAGAAAATGATTTATACAACAGAATATTTTCAACCTTAATAAAAGGAAATCCTATAATATGCAGCAACGTATGGATAGACCATGACGACTTAAGCTAAGTGAAACAGGCCAAACGCTGCATGATTCTATTTATATGTGCTATCTAAAATAGTCAAACTCATCAAAGAAAGTAGAATAGCGATTGCTAGGGGCCGCGGGGAGGGAGAAATGAGGAACTGCTATTCAGTGGTACAGAGTTTCAGTCATGCAAAGTTAAAAAGCTCTAGAACTCTGCTGTACAACAATGTGCACTCCTAAATTATAGCAACACTATACTATATACTGTAAAGTCTGTTGAAAGTAGATTTTTAACACACGGAATAAAGAATGTGCTTTACTCTGAAGCATTAATATGTTAATATCTCATGGCAATTTACTTAGAGAAAAGTCCCCACGTTTTTATCCTAAGGTAAACACTAATCTTCCTGACATACTGCAGTTAGGTCTGGGGTGGCCAACTATAACAGCTGACCTGATTACAGACCTTTAATTCATCTCTGATTTCAGGCCCACTCCTTATTTCCCTTCACCTGCTGTACCTTCCTGAAATCCCTGGGAGAAGGTGTCCTTAAAAAGCAGTTCAGCTCTCACTTCTGTTTTCTGCCTGCAAAAACTTACTGAAATATTTTACTATTCCTTTTTTGTGTCTTATATTGCTATTACCGAAGAGTCTTAGAAACAAAAAGACCCAAACATATGTGTACAGTTCTTTTCTTGTCTTGACTGTGAAACACTCTGTGCTTTTTAATCTTTACTAGATGATAACTTCCATCAATGAGGTCAGGACCACATATATCATTTTCATTGCTATAATTTAGGAGTGAGCACTATGTCTTACACATAATAAGCCCTTATCATGTATTTATTCAATACTTGAACTTTCATCAAACTTAATTTAGTGCCCTAATTTCTTGTTGAAAGAACTCTATTGTCACTTTGCCTGTCAGTTATCTGCTAACCCAAACATCTGATCTACACTTTTAGAGACCTGTGATAGAGGCCTATGAATACTTACATTAAGTTGTGATAATTTATGTTTTATATTTTATTCCTATCATTATCTTTCACATTTATATTCCCTTTGCTTAAACAGCTAGTACTGATATCTGTTATTTATTTTGTGAACAAGTGAGCATTCATTCAACCATAATTTATTAAGCTTCTAAAGTATCGGGAACTAAGAGATATGAACATAAATAAGAACCCTGCCCTTGTTTTCAGAGTTCCCAATCTAGTTTGAATAGAAACATTCAAGCAAATAATTGGACTACAATGGGATAATCTCTTAACTCCCTATTTTGGAGGCCAAAGCAAATGCCAATGTAATTATCACTATCTCTTAAGCCAGGTAAAAAGACAATGGTTGTGACGGAAGGAAGCTGTTCAATCTAGGGAAAGCAAAATGGAGGGCTATAATGCCAAATGGACTCAAGTTTCATAAGCTATGCCAAGTTTATTGAAAGATCTAACTCTGCTGAGTTTTCCATTCATGATTGTTGAGCTCATTCAGTTACTATTAACAGTAATGGATTAGTGACATAAAATGAAGATTTATTTATTTAAACCTTCCTCATTTTATTATATTTTTTTAATTTTCTTAATGTTTGTTTATTTTTGAGAGGGAGAGAAAGTTAGTGGGGGAGGTGCAGACAGAGAGGGAGACATGGAATCCAAAGCAGGCTCCATGCTGTCAGCACAGAGCCTGATGCGGGGTTTGAACCCACAAACCGTGAGATCATGACTGGGGCCGAAGTCAGATGCTCAACCAACTGAGCCATCTAGGCACCCCAGAATCTTCCTCATTTAAAAAAACTTTTTTAAATTTTTTAAATTTATTTTTGAAGGAGAGAGAGACAGAGAATGAGCGGGGGAGGAGCAGAGAGAGGGAGACACAGGATCCCAAGCAGGCTCCAGGCTCTGAGCCATCAGCACAGAGCCCGACGTGGGGCTTGAACTCACAGACCACGAGATCATGACCTGAGCCGAAGTCAGACGCTCTACCGACTGAGCCACCCAGGCACCCCAAATCTTCCTCATTCTAAAAAAAGCAATCTCCTTTTATGATTCTTGATGTTTGATTGCATTATAATAAAATAAATAACAAAAAATTATAAGATGTTAAAAAGATGTTTATAGAAAAGTGTTATGAAACATAGCAGAGGAAACTTCTAAACTAGGACAAAGGAGACAATGAGGTGGAAAATACATGCACAAAATATGAAGTAAGTTAGAACTCTTCCAATGTGAGAAACTGGAAGTGGTTCCATGGGGAGAAATCCACAAGGAAATGGTAGCAAATAAAGTTAGACATGTAGGATAGGGTCAAATCATGAAAAATCTTAACAATTCAGCAAAACTGTCAAAATATTTCAATGGCTCTCAAAGGAAGGCCCGGAAAAGTTGATAGCTGGGAAAAGCTTAAGGAGACAACTAACAGAGAAGAAACAGATGGTTCATCTACCAGCATGTCAAAATATTTAAAGCTTTATTTCTAGTGGCCAATTAACCACTGCCAAGGCACATAACTGGGACAACCCCTCCTTACTCTGATAGCTAGTCCTTATTTCCACCCTTTTTTCTTTTTTAAAAAACGTTTGTTTGTTTGTTTGTTTATTTATTTGTTTATTTATTTATTTATTTTTGAGATAGAGAGAGAGAGGGAGGGGGAGACAGAGAGGGAGAGAGACAGAATCCCAAGCAGGCTATGCACTGTCAGTGCAGAGCCTGATGCAGGGCTGAAACCCACAAACTGTGAGATCATGACCTGAGCTGAAATCAAGAGTTGTATGCTTAACAGACTGAGCCACCCAGGTGCCCCAACCTTCCTTTTTTCTTGATATTAATTTGTTCTTAACTGCTATCACCTGTATAAAAGCACTGGGTGGTGGTAGATAGGAATACATATACACGCAAAAAATTTTATCTAGAATAAATGACTTTGAAAAAATCTGGTCAAATACAAATAACTGGAAAAATGTTTTTGTTGTTCAAGCAAGGTTGATTTCTTATTAGTCCAAATGCTTATCTAGCTGTGAAATTTTTATCAAAGTAGAGAAAAAATATATATATATAGTAATAAGACCTTCCTCACATATTATTGTTTGAAGTTTTATGCAATTTCCCTTCTTTCTCCTCATGAATAGCAGTCTCATAGAAAAACTACATAGAAATTTTTCTAAAAATGACATCAAAATGACTAATAGGTACATGACAAGATTCAACATCACTAATCATCAGGGAAATGCTAATCAACAACACAATGAGTTATCACCTTACATGTATTGGAATGGCTATTATCAAGAAGACAACAGACAATAGGTGCTAACAAGAATGTGGTGAAAGGGAAACCCTATCCACTGCTGGTGGGAATGTAAATTGGCCTGACCACTATGGAAAACAATATGGAGGGTCCTTAAAAAATTAAAATAAGATCTGCCATAGCATCCAGCAATTTCATTTCTGGTATATATCTAAAGGAAATGAAAAGATTTCAAGGAGATAAATGCACTCCTATGTTTACTGCAGCATTATTCACAATAGCCAAGATACAGAAACAATGAATGAATGGATAAAAAAGATGGAGTATATATACACAATGGAATTTTATTCAGCTGTTAGAAAGGAGACTATCTTGCCATTTGCAACAAGATGGATGAACCCTGAGCACATTATGCTAAGTGAGATAGGTCAGAAAAATAAAAAAATAATGCATTATCACTTATTTGTCGAATCTAAAAAACTCAAAGTCGTAAAAAACAGAGTAAAATGGTAGTTAACAGGGGATGAGGGGGTGGGGAAATAAGTTTGATGTTATTTAAGAATACAAACCTGTAAGGAGTAGTAAATAAGCCATAGATATCTACTGTACAGTATAATGAATATAGGCAACAATATTGTGCTACAATTATATAATGTCAATAAATATTATTACAACAATCACATTATAATAAACAAATGTATCAAAGCAACACATGGTACACCTTAAATTTACATATTGTATGTCAAATTTATCCAATAAAAAAAGAAGAAGAAAGTAGTCGTTTTATTTTACTACTACTAGCTACCATCTACAGAGCACTTACGTGCCAGGCACTGTGCTTTATGTATATTATTACTAATCCTTTAGGCAATTTTATAGTGCAGGAACTAATCTATTTTAGAGATACCAAGGCTCCGATAATTTAAATAATTTATCTAGGAGCAAATGCCACTGCTGTTTGCCCCAAAGCCTGTGCTCGGTCTTCTATGTCACACTGATAAACTAGTTTAAACATAGGTATGCAGTACACTCTTACATATCACAGAACCCTTACACTAGTAAGAAGTAGGTGTTTCATAGGGGAAGAAAAGACCCAAAGGAGGTATAGAAAGGTTAAACCATACCACTCAGTTATCCTGTGTTATTAGTAAGGCTAATTCTTGAAAACTAAGGAAGAAAAGGCACATATATGGTTGACAGGCAACTCCTTCTTCATGACTGTCCTTAAATCAAGTTGTTTCTGAGATCCTAGAGTCCACCTTTTTCAGTTTTTTAACATCTGGGGTAATTTAGGGTAGAAATAGAGGACATGACAAAGGGAACCAATATTTACTCAACATTATACCAGGTCTCTGTATCTAATTTTCTCATTTAATTTTCACAAACACACTGTAAGACAGGGATTATTTCCCTCCACTGATTAGGTAAGTCTCAGAGAAACAGAGTAATTTGCTTAAGACCTAAAGCTAGTTAAGTGGCAGAACAACACTTACGAGTGAGTGGCAGAACAAATCCAAATTCAAACACTATCTGCAGATTAAGTTAGTTTTATAAGCATAGAAATGCAAGGGTAGGTACTTAGATTTCCTTGACAAGTTATAAATTCAGGGGTCTTTTGTGAGATCTCTTCTTTCCCTCGGATTTCCCTTTTTGCCCTTGGTCATTCTAGCTCATTCTTCTTATCCCAGAAATGGCTTTGTTAATTTAGAAAACATTGTAATTTACATATTAACATGAGATGTTATCGTATGTACTTACTATGCTGCACAATTATATATATCACAGGAAATCATCAAAATAACTTTATTATAATTTTTAGCTCTGTGCATTAAATGGTTCACAAATAGTATACACAGTAAGTCAAAACGTGACTGTTTCTCATTCTTTCTTATAGTACCAGAAGTCAAATAATAATATTTTACATATATACAGTCCTTTACAGTTTACCGAGAACTTTCACTTAAACATATAACAACCCTGTAAAGCAGGTAACACACTTCACAGATGAGAACCTGAGGCTCACAGAGGTTAAGTGAGTTTTGCAAGGTAACATAAAAGGAAGCTGGTATTCTGATTCCAAATCACTACTTTATTAACTACAACAGAGCCACATCTTTGAATTTACAGCTTCTAAGATATATCTATAGCTACCTCTCTGTAACAGGTGACCCAGATCAATACCAAAATGGTAACTAGATTTGTCTTGTCTTGCCAGAAACTTAAGATCCTTTCTTTATGTTGGATAGTCGTTTCAATTTTATAAGTACTCTCCCTCTCATGAAAATGAAATGAAAAATGAAAAGCTGTTTACTTGTTTTCAACATTTGGAACAAACCCATAGACAAAGCACAGTAAGATTTAATTACAGTTACAAAACAGAATATGAATGTTAGAAAGTTTGATAACATAAAACAAAGGATATATTTAACAAGTTGAAAGGTGGAGGAAAAGAGAAAATTTGAAAAAAGAGGCATTACAAAATAGGATTTGTCTTATTTGCTAAAATCGAAAATGGAGGTTTAAACAATATATCATTTAACAGTTACAGCCAAGGTCAAAGAAACAGTCAAAGAATGACACGGGCATAATGGCATCTCCTAAAAAGCAGAGAAGAGAGGGAGAAAGTAGTGTAATCTTCAGTTGTCATTTATCATACCAGGAAGTAAAAAAGCCTATATAAAGGAAACCATTAGAACTAAAGAAATAGTGAAAAGTGGATGCATCTAGAGAAGTAACTATGTTTTCACTACAAATCTTTCTAGACTAATAGATTTTTTAACTATTTGTATTATTTGCAAAAAATTATTTATTTATTTTTTTCAGAAAAAAGGGATGGGTGGATATTAAAAAAGCAAATAAAACAATGTATGTTTCTTTCTTAAAAAATGCTATTGTTATTAGAAACGGGGAGTTGTTATTTGCACTTTTTATCACAATAGTACATAGTGCTCTAACATTTCAAACTGGGGACGGTTCCTTAGAATCAAGAATGACTTCTTTGTTGTAGAAGTCTGTAAATATTTTCTTATTAATCAATTTTCAACAGCTCTATAAATACTCATTGTCTTTTATGACTGATGCTATTGCAGATGACAGCTATTTCCTGACTCAAACCTCTCACTGTCAGCACAATTTCATGCTGGAAATAATTTAAATGTGTTGCAATAAGCTGTATGATACCATCTAATTCCTACATCTAACTTGCCCTTCTGCAACTCACAGACAAAATCAGTACTTTCTTTCTTCTTCTAAAAGTTTTCCAGAAATACACACAAAGTATAGGAATTATGGTAAAATACAGTGCTGGAAAGGAAAGGTCTTAAGATGATAGTACAAATCCAACCAGAAAAATAGGGTGTGTAATAAAAGTATAGAGAAAATCCAAGCCCTTAGAAGAAAAAGTGAATTTTTAAGGAAGAGAGGTAAAAAGAGAATAAACACACCATATAAAGAAAAATTACCCCTATCTGAATATATTTATGTTATCAAGGATGAGTCTAGACATCAAAGATCTGTACTTATTAAAACAAAGTCAACCAAATTCACAGGAATAATTTCTAGAGAAACTTTTGGGAAGGATACCTTTTCCTAACAAATTTACTAGTATTAAAAAGATACAAACTCCAGGAACTCTTAAATACTATTTTAAAATGAAACACATCTTGGAAGAGAAGGGGCATAAAAAGAGAACCAAATCAGTACCTCTAAGACTAGAATACACTGGTTGCTTTCTTTGTGCTTGCTCTCCCTCCCTCTCTTTTGTTCTTCCAGATCGCTGATAAGGAAAAATTCATCTGGACATGAGAACATTATTTTGGATCTACTATACCTAATTTTCATATGAACTTAAACATTTAACATGATAGGCTATCCTGGGGTACAATGGCAGAAAATACAACTGAAATACCAGAGTCACATTATCCCAGAGGTGTTCAGAGGATGAAACAAGAACCTGTGGGGTACTACACACATATAAAAGATAGTCATGCTGGGAATGGTATTGGGATGAAGAAAGATGCACACCTCGTAATTTGTTAAAGGTCATTTTATGTGTAAAAATCCATAGATATGATCATGTACCATAAACAGGAAAGATATTCTAAACTAGAGAAAAAGAAAATATACTGATATAACATTAAAAAAGATATATTTTTAAGTGTTTATTCATTTACTTTTTGATAGAGAGAGACAGAGAAAGCACAAGTGGGGGAGGAGCAGAGAGAGACAGAGAGACAGAGAGAGAGAATCCCATGCAGGCTCCACATTCAGCATGGAGCCCAACGTAGGGCTTGATCTTCACAACCATGAGGTCACAACCTGAGCCGAAATCAAGGGTCACTTGCTTAACCAAGTGAGCCACCAAGGCACCCCAGGATAAAAAACTATCTTGAAAAATTATATTAGGTGTTACATTTTAGACATGAGAGACAAAAGTTTGCTATTTTGAAAAAGTATGAAAGAAATTAACACTTTCTTCTTATGTTCAAAATCTAGTTCTCATGTTCTTGATTTTGGCTGTTATAATTTAATAAAAAAGATGTAACCTCTTAAAAATTTTCTAGTGTAATGCTATAAAAAATGCACACATAAATAATATTTTCACATACAAACTAAAATTATATATTATAAAATCCTATTGCTTTCCAAACCCAAGCTTTCTCTTTTAAAGATTGGTGTCTGCTATCAACTATTTTTAAAAGATACTTCCTTTCCACACACTAGTAAATTATCAGATAATTGACATTTCACAGTCAATAACACACAGTTATTAGTATCAGAAGCTGGTGATAGTGACAATGACTCAATCTGGACTTACACCTAATAAAAATCCAACCAAAAATAAACAAACAAAAAACCTAAACCAAAATCACAGTGACAGTGTCCAGGAAAAGGCACTTAAGGCACTTAAAAAGCAAGTATTTAGGGGCGCCTGGGTGGCTCAGCCAGTTAAGCATCTGACTTCGGCTCAGGTCATGATTGCACAGTTCATGGGTTCGAGCCCTGCGTCAGGCTCTGTGCTAACAGCTCAGAGCCTGGTGGAGCCTGCTTCGGATTCTGTGTCTCCCTCCCTCTCTGCCCCTCCCCCCCTTTCTCTCTCTCTCAAAAATAAATTAACATTAAAAAAAATTAAAAAAAAAAAAAGAAAGTACTCTATTGGGTATTTCTGAAATAATATTTGTCAAAATGTCAAAAGAACCTTACTTTGTAAATGATATTAACTACATGTAAATTTCTGCCATACAAATAACCTAGAAAAATCTCAAACAACTTAAACTTATACCTCAAGATACTAGAAAAAGAACAAACTAAGCCCAAAGTAAGAAGGAAGGGAATAACAAAGATTGGAGTGGAAATAAATGAAATAGAGACTAGAAAGACAATAGAAAAGGTCAATGAAACTAAGAGTTGGTTTTTTGAAAAGATAAAATGAACAAACCTTTAGGTAGACTATGAAAAAAAGATGACTCAAATAATTACAAATGAAAGAGAAGACACTATAACTATCCTTTGTAGAAATACAAAGGGTAAGAGACTACAATGAACAATTATATGCCAACAAAGTAGATAAACTAGAAGAAATGGGTAAATTTCTGGAAACATACACCTTACCAAAACTGAATCATAAAGAAACAAAATCTGAACAGACCAAAATGTGAAACATTGAATCAGCAATCAAAAATCTCCCAGCAAATAAAAGCCCAGGACCAGATGTCTTCACTGGCAAACTCTATCAAACATTTAAAGATGAATTAATACCAATCCTTCTCAAATTTTTCCAATAATTGACCAAGAAGTAACATTTCAAATTCATTTCAAAAGGCTAGCAATACCAAAGACACTACAAGAAAAGAAAATTACTGGTCAATAACCCTGATGAACACAAATGCAAAAACCCTCAAGAAAATACTAACAATCCAAATTCAAGACTATTTTATTTAAAAAAAATTTTTTAATGTGTTATTTATTTATTTCAATATATGAAATTTATTGTCAAATTGGTTTCCATACAACACCCAGTGCTCATTCCAAAAGGTGCTCTCCTCAATACCTGTGTTGTTATTTTTGAGAGACAGAGAGAGTGAGAGAGAGCGCAAGAGAGCGCTCAAGTGGGGGAGGGGCAGAGAGAGATGGAGACACAGAATCTGAAGCAGACTCCAGGCTCTGAGTTGTCAGCACAGAGCCCGACACGGGACTCAAATTTATGAACCGTAAGATCATGACCTGAGCCGAAGTCAGAAGCTTAACCAACTAAGCCACCCAGGTGCCCCTTCAAGAGTACTTTAAAAGGATCATACACTATGACCAAGAGATTCATCCCTGGGATGCAAGGGTGATTTGACATATGCAAATAAATGATATACCATATTAACAGAATGAAGGACAAAAATCATGATCGTTTCAGTAGATGCAGAAAAAGCATTTGACAAAATTCAACATACTTTCATGATAAAAATTTCAATAAATTAGGCATAGACGAAATATACCTCAACATAATAAAGGCCATACAGGACAAGCCCATTGCTAACACCATACCCAACAGTTAAAAGTTAAAATCTTTCTTCTAAAGTTAGAAACAAGAGTACCCACTCTTATCACTTCTGTTATTGGCAGTCCCAGCCACCGCAATTTGGCACTAAGAAGAAATTACATGCATCCAAACAGGAAAGGAAGAAGTAGAATTATCTCTTAGTGCAGATAACATGATATCAAGATTCCACCAAAAAGTTGTTAGAACTAACCAATAAATTCACTAAAGTTGCAGGATATAAAATCAACATACAAAAATCAGTTGCTTGTCTATACACTAACAATGAACTATTCAAAAGAGAAATCAAGAAAGCAATCCCATCACTGTGTTGCTCACCTGTAACTAATATAATATTATGTGTCAACTATACTTCAATTAAAAAATAAAAGTTAGTTTTTCTAGTATGTTTATTTCATAAATTTAAAATCACTCTATTATTTAAAAAGGAGAGAAATTCATTTATAATAGCATCGAAAATAATAAAATACTTAGGAATAAATTTAACCAAGGAGATAAAAACCTGTACACTGAAAACTATAAGACACTGATGAAAGGAACTGAAGAAGACACAAATGAAGGAAGAGATCCTGCATTCTTAGATTGGAAGAATTAATGCTGTTAAATGTCTACACTATCCCAAGGGATCTATAGATTCAATAACATCTTTATCAAAATTTCCATGCCATTTTTCACAGACACAGGAAAAAACTATCCTAAATTCATTTAAAGCCACAGCAATATTAAGAAAAAATGAACAAAGCTAGATGCATCACACTTCCTAATTGCAAGGCTATAGTATTACTATTACGAGGCTATAGTAATCAAAGCAGTGTGATAATGACATTTAAAAAAAAGTACACAGACCAAGGGAAGAGAACAGAGCCTAGAAATAAACTCACACACATGGTCAACTAATCTTTGACAAGGTACCAACAACATATAATAGGGAAAGGATAGTGTCCTAGTGGTGCTGAGAAAACTGGATATCCACATGGAAAAGAATGAATCTATACCCCTATCTTATATCACTCACAGAAATTAACTCAATTGTACTGAAGACTTACATTTAAGACCTAAAACCAAAAAACTCCTAGAAGAAAGCATAAGAGAGAAAGCCCTTGACACTGATCTTGGTAATGTTCTTTGGATTTGACCCCAAAAGCAAAGACAAAAGTAAACAAGTGGGATTACATCAAAGTACAAAGCTTCTGCAGAGCCAAGGAAACCATCCACAAAATGAAAAGACAACCCACAAAATGTGGAAAAATATTTGAAAATCATATATATCTCAAGGGATTAAAATCCAAAAAAAGAGCTCACATAGCTCAATAGCAAAAACAATCTGATTAAAAAATGGGCAGAAGATCTGAACAGACATTTTTCTGAAGAAGACATACAGATGACTAACAGGTACATATAAAAAGATGCTCAACATCACTAATCATCAGGGAAAATGTAAATCAAAACCAGAAAGAGATATTACCTCACATCTACTAGAATTGTTATTATCTAAATGTCAAAATATAACAAGTGTTAGCAAAGACACAGAGAAAAGGAAACCTTTGTGCACTGTTGGTGGGAGTGCACACTGGTGCAGCCACTGCAGAAAACTTTATAGAGGTTCCTCAAAAAATTAAAATTATAGCTACCATAATGATCCAGCCATCCCACTCATGGGTATATGTTTGAAAGAAATGAAATCAGTATCTTGAAGACAAATCTGCACTCCCATGTTCAATGCAGCATTATTCACAATAGCCAAGATAAGGAAATAATCTAAGTATCTGTCAGTGGATGAATGGATTAAGAAAATGTGGTATCACACACACACACACACACACAGAGGGAGAGAGAGAAAGAGGAAGAGGAAGAGGAAGAGAAAGAGAAAGAGAAAGAGAAAGAGAAAGAGAAAAAGAAAGAGAGAGGTCTTATTCAGCCATAAAAAAGATGGAAATCCTGCTGTTTGCAACATTATGGATGAACCCGGAGGGCACTATGCTAAGTGAGATAAGTCAGACAGAGAAAGATAAATACTGCATGGAATCACATATGGAAACAAAACAAAACAGTCAATTTCCTAGAAACAGACGCAGAACTGTACTTGCTAGGGGTTGAGGGATGAGAGAAAGAAATGGAGAGGTCAAATGATGTAAACTTTCAGTTCTATTTAATGCACAACATGGTGACTACCTTTAATGATAAAGTATTGTATATTTAAATTCGCTAAGAGTAGATCTTGTGTTTTCATTGTACACACACACGCACAAATACACACACAAAAAAGAGTAAACTGTGAGGTGATGGATGTGTTAATTATCTTGATTGTGTCAATTATTTCATAATGTACATATAACAAATCACACTGTATACTTTAAATATATGAAATTCTATTTGATTAATTCTCAATAAAGCTGAAAAAAATAAATAAAAAGGTCTTTTTTTCAACTGGCAACTTTAGATGACACAATAGGGAAGACATTTAGTTTACTAGGTTAAGGAAGTTCAAAAAGGGAGGACCAAATCTATCTTGTAATATTAGTGGTTTTAACCTCTGTGTTTCATAGAAAGTAGACTTACAAAAGTCCAAGTGACAATAAATATATACTTTAATATGTATGCCAGGCCAACACAAAAATTGATTTTTTTTAAAAGAAAGAATGTACATATTTTTGGTCATAAGCAAGAAGTCTCCCTGAGCTTTTGAAGAGTCTTCAGAAAGAAAGAATAAACTCTCCATTTTGTACAATTCATTAAAATTTATAATCTAGCATTTTAGTACACATAGGATACTAAAAAGATAATCCTAAACACTTCAAATTCCTAAAATATTTTCTTAAATTTAAAAAATAGAGTGAATTATGGTCAGCATAGCTTTAGTGTTAGGTGTATTTTATTTTTAATGATACCTTCAAAATTCATTATTCATATTTGACATATATGTTAACTCACTAGAATGTTTCATTAACCATTTCATTTCCTAAATGTACAGAATGAAACAGAGTATACTGTATCAGGAAAGCTAAAAAATGCCCACTGATTATGTCAGGACCACCAGTTTGGGCTCAAACATTTTAATGCTGGTCTCTCCACAGAATGTAAGTAAATTACTGAACTGCTGTAATATATCCATCTTATACCTTATATATTGCTTTCTGGCATTTGTTTTGTTTTTTGTTTTGTTTTGTTTTTTACTGTAGTTAATCCAGACCAAAACGTAGCTAATAAATATTCTCAAAGGCATACTATAAAACTTTATCATAAAACACCTTTGTAATCATATATCAAATTATATGTACACATTCACTGTATATTTTTAAAAATTACATCTTACATGATGTAATTGATATCACCCCTACTTACGTTTGTTTTCATGGAAATTTCACATACATTCTTTCATTTGTTCTTCACAAGAAATCAAAAGACAAGGAACCTATAATCATGCTTGTTTTACTGAGGCCTTAAATATATTTCTTATAAAAGGTATTATAATGATACCCTTTAGTATCTTATATTTGTAATTAAAAATGGTAATTTTTTTTAAAGGAAGAAGACTTTTTAAAAAATTTATTTATTTTGAGAGAGACAAGGTGTGAGTGGGGGAGGGACAAAAAGAAAAGGGAGAGAGGGAGAATCCCAGGTAGGCTCTGAGCAGGTCAGTGCACAGAGCCCAATGTGCTCAATCCCACAGACTGCGAGACCATGACCTAAGCCAAAATCAAGAGTTGGATGCTTAACCAACTGAGCCACCCAGGCGCCTCCAAAATAAGAATAATTATTAAATGTTATTATTAGCCATTATAATGATGCTTCAGATTTTCTTAAATGTTAAAAGTATTCCTTGGCTTACCTGCTGCATGTAACAAACTAGCTTCTACTCTGTGAGGAACTCTTGGTGGAATTTTCATAGATGCACGTATCTGGTAAAAACTGAAGAAAAATAGACAAAAAAATGATTTCAAAAAATATTTTAAAATATGCAATGCCCCAATATCTATATATCTGTATGCATTAAACAATAAAATTATTCTACTTATATCAGTTTCCCATAATATTTATTACTGGTGAAAAACAACAAGATCCACAGGTCAAATACCAGCATGAATAAAACCCAAAGGGAAACCAGCATATATAAAGATGAATGAGAGAAACAAAAGAAATATATACAGCATTTCTTACTTTAAATGAGAGACTGTCATAGCAACCAGAGGAGTTAGTAAGGCATCTAAGACTTTCACTGCTTAATTTGGTTTATAAATCTGGACTGGCCTTATAACTTGTTTTGGGCAATACCGTCTGGCAGAGATGAAGAATGCTAGTTGCAAGCCTAGGTCTTAAAAGGTCTTCTTGCATAGATTCTCTCTTTGGACCCTGCCTCCTCTGTGAAAATAAGCTGGAGGATGAGAGATCATAAAACAGAACTGAGTCCACCCAAGTAAGGCCATTCTGTATCAGCTAGCACCCAGCCAACCTTCCAGTTGAGTGTGAACTCATAACTGAGCCCAGCAAAGTCAGCCAGGCCAGCCCAGATGATCAAAATCATTCAGCTAATCCACAGACTTGTGAGCAAAAATAAATGTTTATTTTCATTTCAATTCAAACTTTGTGTTTGAAGCTTTGTGTTTATTATTAGTTGCATATTGCCACAATACATATTAATACACAAATTGGTAACTTTGAAGTAGTATGTACCATAAGGAAAACTTCAAATATATGGCATTGATTTGGAGACTAATGTAACAGTTACAATTACAGAAGCAAGAAAAATGGGTAAACTACAGAGATTTTAAAAATGGTAACCCATGTAATATATCACAGAAACTTTTGTAAAATACACTGTCAGCAATAACTTAGAAGAAGTTGGACAATGTATCTAAGAAACTTCGGGACTTGAGCAGGCTAATTTCCAGGAAGAATGATGAAAATGTTAACTCGTTGCTCCTTGCTAAGTATCATAAGGTTTTGCAAGAAAGAGATGAGGTAAAGAAAGAACTAGTCACTTTACAAACAGGACTTAGAGGGAATATAGATGGACTAGAACTTGTTAGATTGGAAAACAAACCCCTTAAAGATTTTCCAAATAAAATGCTGCCATGGACAAAGATCATACCAAGAATATGACTATAAATCCCTTTCTTAAGATTGCTACAGAAACTAAAACAGTGTCTAAGTAGACATTCAATTTGACAAAAGGACTTTTAGGAAATTTAAGGGCATGATCCCACAGAATTCTGATCCCCAAATAGTGATTACATCTAGTAGTCATGTCTCAAAAGACAGTTGTGGGTGTGGGTTCCAGAGCTTGGAATGAACTGTATCAGTCACAGAGAAGCCTCATAAAGTTTTTAAGTAAGTTTTACTAGCCTAAGAACTATCAGCTTAGACTCCCGGGCTGGTCTCATAAGTTGCCTAGTCAACAGAATGGAGTGGAAGTAACAAGAGTGGCAATTCAAGGGGTCCTGCATCCTCTGCTCTCCTTCTTTGACTCTTGTCTCTGCCATAAAAATAAGTTCAGCCTGTCCTGCTGAGAAGTGAGAGACCATGTAAAGCAGAGGACAGCTGTTTTTATTTTTTCAACAAGATGGCAAAGCCAAGAGCAGCCAAAAGTAGTAAAACAAAACAAAGCAAAACAACAACAAAAACTAATAGAAAATCTCTCTCACCCAACTTCTTTTAGTCAGAGTTCCGTTACTACCACTCTTAGTACATTCCTTTAGGTTTTTTTCCCTGAGTTACTGCAAGCACTTCTAAACTGTCCCTTATGCTTCTATTTCTTCTACAACAATCAATCTAATATATCACAATCTTCATCATGTTAGTGTTTATTGTAATAATAGTGATAATTTCATTCTTACTTGGAAACCACTGATGGCTGCCCAAATCCCTACTGTCAACTCTTCTCCAGACACTAAGAGCCCTTCACAAACATAACCTTTCATTTCTTTACTATCTTTTCTTCTGCAATTCTCCTAGAGAATATTTAATTTACTAAATATTCTTTAAAATAGCACATTCATTCCTATTTCCAAGGCTTGATTCATGCTGCTCTCTCCTACCAAGAGTTTTTCACTTTATCTTATGCCTACTTTGAACCGCACTCTCCATAATGACTTTCCTAACATATTAACCCAGAAAAAATGTCTTTCTGTTCTGATTCCTAGAGCACTTTCTATATACACTTCTTGAAAGATCATCATTTTGTTTCCACTTAGCTGTTTTGTGCATATATTTTATTTTTCCCATACACTATAAGCTTTTACAAGCAAAAATGAGATCTTATACATTTTCATAAAAGTCCTTTCAAGGCTCAGTACAAAATCATAAATGCACATTACATATATTCAGCATTATCATTAAATTCATATGAATAATTCTCAAACATCTACTTTAAAATAAAATTTTTCTAAGAAAATAATTATTTGAATACAGTTCATTTTTTTCCTTATATATACTGGAATATAAGTATGTAATTAAATTTAAATGGAAACTGTACACCTTTTCCTATGCAAGATATATAATCTTCATGATTAAAATACACACCCTCTCTGAAATAAATCCACATTGTAGAACTTATTTAGCTCCACAGAGAATTCTACCATTGCTTGAACTTCAGTCATTTTCAATTTATACTCAGAAGACAAATCTGGTGACAGTACCTTGGTAAGAGAAGGCAGAAAAAAAATCACGAGAAGCACAACAAAATGCCAACTTAAGAAAACCATTAATATTTAAACATATTTCAGAGTATGATATATAGGCAGAAAATAAAAATGAAACAATGAAGCAAATTAGTTCAGTGTACCTAACTTAGTCTATCCCAACTAAAGAGCACCAGAATCAACTAAATATACTTACTAATAATTTATGTGCTAAATAACAATAATCTATAATTTCAGGTATGTTCTAACAGAATGTATTTTCTAAGATTTGTTTCCCTTTGTGACATCTAAGTGATAATAAATAATATAGCAAACTGTTAAAAGAAACTCTGGATTTTATCTATTACAGATAAAATAGTAAAGAAAAAAGTAAACAATCTAATTATTCACATTGCACATAAAGGCAACCCCAGAGTCATTCTTTAATTCTTTAATTTCCATTAAAATTCATGAAGGTTTTTTTCTGTTACATGAAGTTCTTAAATTACTATTCATTTTTAAATTTCAAAAAAAAAATTTCCCTCATTAGAAAAGCCTGAAATATTCATTTAAGAGGTTTAAAAAAATATACACAAGCAAAAATAAAAACATTCACGATTCTATCCACTAAAATGTATACTTGGGTATATATTCTTCATATGTGTGTGCATTTGTAAAATTTCTATAAAAATGGGATCAAACCTCATGCATATTTTATAATCTGTTTATTTAACTTTTTGATGAACACCTATGTCAATAAACATAGTTTTATAATATTATTTTCAATTGTTTACTATTATAATTTAAACCATCTCCTATTATTGGGTATTTCAGTGGTTTCCATCTTTTCACTATTTCAAAATAGTGAACTATTTCACTATTTCAAAAAAGTACTGTAACAATCATCTTTATCAATAATACATGCTTTAAAACACAATTCAGAGTTAAGAAAGTGTTGAAAGACAATTCTCCAGTCTCCTGTTTCTGCATGTTTTGCAAGGAGACACTGACTGTCTCTGTTCCATGCTACTTTTCAGGGATATATATTTATCGAACAGTCTTAGAAGTCAGAGATAGTGTCTCATACTGGAACAAAGAGCAAATCTGTTTATTCCATTAGTAGAGATAGTCTCCCCCTGAGGCATAAGTCAGACAGACTTACTATCCATTATAAAAGATTTGGGTCCCCTTAGCTTGGGGTTCCTCTCCTATAATACAAACTACTCACATGCAGGTGTGGCCTGGTACTATAGCTACTGCTACTGCTACTGCTGTGAATACAACCCATCCTTTTCTTAGATCTAGGGGTAGTCTCCTGTCTTCTGCTCACATCCATGGCATTGTGGCAGGCCAACTTGTGCTTGCAAATGGGATAAAATCTCAGACCCTTCATAGTTTTTGAAATAGTTCTTCAGAGAAATTTGATAAATATTCTGATCTCTTAAATAGAAAAGTAACATATTCTTACCTCTGTTGGTTAAAGCTTCATTTTAACATTATTAAATAACCAAACTTGTACTTCCAGTTACTGATTCTTATTGAAAATATATTGTTCCCCCTGTGAGAAAGAAAGAAAATAACATTTTAAACATTTTGTTCTATTTTACACATAAGAAGTCCATTTTAAGGAAACATATGCTTCATTACTTAACAATCTCAATTTATCTAAAAGATCTGTATCTTGCATAAGGCTTAAAAATAAGTTTTAGAGATTTTTCATTCACAGTTTCACTGATACCAATATTAACTATTATATCTTTGTTAAGGATTCACTATATATACTTCAAAGGGCAATAATACATAAGAATACTTTCTTAGTTCAGTGGCTCAAAAACAATCTTCATGAATCTTCAAAATATTATAAGCTTATTAATTTTTTAGATATAAAACTTACCATTTTAAAATAACTCCTTGGGTAGAGTAATTTCTGAAATTATAAACATATGAAATGTGCATGTGTGCATATGTACGTATGTACACACACACACACACACACACACTTGAACTATTTTAAACATTTTGACAAAAAAGAATGCCTGGATATGCTATGGATAGTTTTGTTCACACCCCAAATATTTATAGCCTAAAAAATAAACCACTTGCCCTTGGTAAAATTACCTTAGATACTAAAAATATTAGAATAAAGATCACATTCACTCTTCTTCATAGATTTCTTTTCTTTATCATAAACATATAGACTTTACCACTTTCAATAACTGCTATTTTATTTGTTAGTAATTTATAACTAACATACATTAATATATTAGTTTCAGGTGTACAACATAGTGATTTGCTATTTTTATACCTTATGACCACTTCAATAGTTTTGGTTACCATCTGTCACTATATAAATTATTACATTATTATTGGCTAAATTCCCTATGTTGTACATTACATCTCTGTGATTTATTTATTTTATAACTGGGAATTTATACCTCTTAATTCCCTTCACCTATTTTGCCCATTCCCCTACCTCCATCCCCTCTGACAACTACCAGTTTGTTCTCTGTATCTATGAATCTGCTTCTGTTGTGTTCATTTGTTTTGTTTTAGATACCACATATAAGTGAAATCACATGGTATCTATCTTTGTCTGCCTTTTTTCACTTTGTAAAACACCTTCTAGGTCCCATCATATTGCTACAAATGGCAAGATTTCATTCTTTTTTATGGTTAAGTAATATTCCATTGTATTAATACAGCACATCTTATTTATTCATCTCTTGATGGATATATAGATTCCTTCCATATCTTAACTATTATAAATAATGCTACAATGAATATAGGGGTGCATACATCTTTTGGCATTAGTGTTTTCATTTTCTTTGGATAAATACCCAGAAGTAGAATGAATTACTGGATTGTATGGTATTTCTATTTTTAATACTTTGAGAAACATCCATACTGTCCTCTATGGTGGCTGCACCAATTTACATTACAACCAACAGTGCATGAGGGTTTCCTTTTCTCCACTTCCTCACCAATACTTGTTATTTCTCATCTTTTTGATACTAGTCATTCTGTCTGTTGTGAGGTGGTATCTCATTGTGGTTTTGATTTGCACTTCCCTGATGACTAGTGATGTTGAGCATCTTTTTATGTGTCTGTTGGCCATCTGTATGTCTTCTTTGGAAAAATGTCTATTCAGGTCCTCTGTCCATTTTTTAATTGGGTTGTTTGGGGGTTTTATTGCTATCAAGTTGTAGGAGTTCTTTATATATTTTGGCTATCAACTCCTTATCAGATACATCTTTGCAACTATCTTTTCCCATTCAGTAGGCTGCATTTTTGTTTGGTTGATGGTATCCTTCACTGTGCAAAAGCCTCTCAGTGTGATATAATCTCATTTGTTTATTTTTCCTGTTGTTGCCATTGCCTGAGGAGACATATATATATATATAAAATACTGCTAAGCTCAATGCCAAAAAGCTTACTGCCTATGTTTTCTTTTAGAAGTTTTTTGGATGTAGGTTTTACATTTAAGTCTTTAATCCTTTTGGATTTTTTTTTAATCTGGTATAAAAAAAATGGTCCAGTTTCATTATTTTGCATGTCTCTGTCCAGTTTTCTTAGCACCATTTACTGAATAGATTGTCTTTTCCCCATAGTATTTCTGCCTCCTGTCACAGATTAACTGACCCTATAAGCTGGGTTTATTTCTGGGCTCTCTACTCTGTTACATAGATCTATATGTCTGTTTTTGTGCTAGTACCATACTGTTTTGATTACTACAGCTTTGTAGTATAATTTGAAATCAGGGAGTGATACCTCCAGCTTTGTTTTTTCTTCTCAAGACTGCTTTGATATTTAAGGTCTTTTGTTGTTCCATACAAATTTTAGGATTATTTGTTCTAGTTCTGTGAAAAATGTCAATGGTATTTTGACATGCATTGAACTGAGTCTGTAGATTGCTTTGGGTACTATGGACATTTTAACAATATTAATTTTTCTAATCTATAAGCATGATATATCTTTCCATTTATGTCATCTTCAATTTCTTTCTTCAATGTCTTAACAGTTTTCAGAGTACAGGTCTTTCACCTCCTCGGTTAAATTTATTCCTAGGTATTTTATTCTTCTTGATGCAATTATTTCCCTTTTTCAAAGGGGGAGCATCTTCTTGATAGTGATCTAGTTTTGACCATGCAAATCAGGACAAAACCCCAAAGAATGGTAAAACAAAAAGATGGAAAGATTCTGGACTCCTGAATAGCTTCACAGAGCACAGATGTCCTACCTATCTAGACTGCTCAGCCTTTTATGTCTTATAACTCTTTGTTACAGCAACAACAACTAACCTATACTCTAATATGCCACCCACTGCAAGCTATTTGCAAAATAAGCAGCCAGATGATCCTTTATATACTGCATAACATATATATTTAATACTATACAGTTATACATAATTTGTAGTGTATTTTAATGTTATATAATAATATATATTATTTGAAAAGAACCTAAATTATATCTCTTTCCTCTCTTCCAAACCTTCAGTGGTTTCCCACAATACTCAGTAAAATTCCCTTACGACAGCCTATATGTCGTAAGATACATGTAATCTGTATCTTCTATAACTTCTCTGACCTTATCTCCTACCACTCCGCCCACTAGTTTCCTTGCTATTCCTCAAACACACCAAATATATTCCTACTCCAGGACATTTCCATTTGTTCTCTGGAACACTCTTCCCTCCCAATATTTTATTTTATTTTATTTTATTTTTTTAATTTTTTTTTTTAACGTTTATTTATTTTTGAGACAGAGAGAGACAGAGCATGAATGGGGGAGGGTCACAGAGAGAGGGAGACACAGAATCTGAAACAGGCTCCAAGCTCTGAGCTGTCAGCACAGAGCCCGACGCGGGGCTTGAACCCACGGACCGTGAGATCATGACCTGAGCCGAAGTCAGATGCTTAACTGACTGAGCCACCCAGGCGCCCCTCCCTCCCAATATTTTAATGAATCACTCTTCCACCTCTTTCCAGTCTTGAACTCAAATAGCCCTTTCCTGGGCACACTATCTAAAATAGTAACTCTCAAAAAAAAATAAAATAAATAGTAACTCTCCTGGTACATCCTTTTTCCTCCCTTATGTTTTTTTGTTTTCCCTCAAACTTATCTCCATCTAACAAATGAAAGGCTTTAATTTATTAGTTTTTATTATTTTTCCCCACTAACATGTAAGCTTTATAATGGCAGGAATTCTTCTTCTTTTTTTTTTAATCTTTATTTTTTTTGAGAGAGAAAAAGGCAGAGAGAGAGAGAGAGAGAGAGAGAGCACCTGCCAATAGGGGAGAGGCAGAGAGAGAGGGGACAGAGAATCTGAAGCTGGCTCCACGCTGACAGCAGAGAGCTCAATGCAGGGCCCAAACTCATGAACCACGAGATCATGACCTGAACCAAAGTTGGACGCTTTACTGACCGAGCTACCCAGGTGTCCCTAAGCCACCCAGACACCCTTAAAGGCAGGATTTCTGACTATTCTGTTCACAGCTGTCTCCCCACTGCCTGACACCCAGTAGGCACTCAATTTAATATTTAACAAAGATTTAATAAATTAACATGGACTCTTCCATAAATATTAAATGTAACTATTTTTCTATTTAAACCCAACCAACTTGAAGAAAGGAATTATTACACTGATATAAGGAAAACAAGAGACATGCATGAATAAACTTTTATGATAAAATTCCTTTACTAGCATATGTTCTAGGTCTGTTTGTAACTTCTTTCACTCTTCCTCTCGTATTCTGCTGTTTTTTGTTCTATTGTTACTGTCTCATTTTTCTCAAATCCATGTCTTTTTATTGATTATTCTCTAAGTAGAAATATATAATACATGTACACGTATAGACAGAGTGATGCTGATAAATCTGATTTTCATTCCCCCTCAAAAAAGGAGTAAACAATTATTTTTATGTTTAAGTATTGGTAGAAGAAAAATTTCAAAGAAGGACTAAAGGAAAAGGAGAATAGGCAAAAAGAGAAGGACAAGAAAAACTCAGAGGACTCTCACAGTCAAAGGGGATCTGTGTGATTCTCTTCTCATAAACTCATAAACTTCCCTTTTCCCATTATAGGGAGCAACTGCCACATAGGTATAGCCAATTCTTGCTGGCCCAGAGATGTCAGCAGTTCTAAGTTTTCAAGGAGAAATTGGAAAAATTTTTTTCTAAAGATGAAATCTACTAAACTTCAGATGTTGCCAAACAGCTAAAAAATAAACAAAAACAAACAAACAATACCTATGTAGTTCAAATCAAATTCATCTACAGGGCAAATGCATTTAGAGTTTGCAATCTCTCACTAACACAGATTCTTAGGCATTCTGCTCCTCAGGAAAAGGATCTTTCATGAAACAGAAAAATCCTGGTCTGTTCTCTCTTAAGAATGAAAGAAGGTGAAGAAAGAACATCTTTCCTTTTACCCAGATGATGTCTGGGAACTCTGCTCCACAGTCGGCTTGCTGGCTTAGAATCTGTCACTTTAATCTGAGCATTTGGAGCTACGGGGATAAGCTGATTTACCTGAGACTAAATTGTTCTTTCTGTTTCCTGGACCTGGCAAAGTAGCTAAACAGAATAATTTGAGAGGTCTGTTGAAGTAGGATTCCTTCCTGGGCCATTACCTAGGTCCCTAAGAAAATTTAGCTGACTAAACTACAAACTCCAATCCAAAGAAGGCACTGGGGACCTCAAACAGAAACTGACTCTGATACCACATGGGAAATTTATACTGAAAGGCTCTTACACTGACAGGGAGAACAATCTGACAATTACCTTATAATACCTCAGGAAAATATAGCTTACTTCCAAAGAAACAAAGTCACCTGTTAACCTGCAAGAGAAGTTCTTGGCCCTCTAGAGCTGCTCTGTCCAACACAGTGGCCCCTAGACACACCTGGCTATTGAACAATTAAAATGTGACTACGGTGACCGAAGAACTGAATTTTTAATTTTAAAGTAATTTAAATTTTATTTATTTTTTTTAGTAATTTAAATTTTAATCCAAACACTAACACAGTATAAATTTTTCCACTGAACATAACTTTATCATTTTGATAGGACTATGTTCTATTTTAACTTTTAAAAATGTAGTACACTAATTGAGATATGCTCTAAGCATAAAGTACACACTAGATTTCAAAGACTTAGTACAGAAAAAGAACATAAATATCTCATTAATATGTTTATATATTTATCACATCTTGAAATATTTTAGATATGTTGGGTTAAATAAAATATATTATAAAAATTAATTTTCCCAGCTTATTTTATTTTTTAAAATGTAGCTACTAGAAAGTTTTAAATTACATATACAAAGGTCTATTGAATATGTTAGTCTAGGAATACCAAGCCATCTCTTTAACTGATGGAATGTGTAGTAACTGCCCCAGAAATAGCACTAGGTGCATAAAAACCATGCATATTTTCTAAGACTATAGAGATGTTCACTCCCATCAGATCAGCTGAGAGACCTCCAATATCCACAAAGGGGAGTCCAGATATGGAGATCTAGAAAAATGTGGGAGATGTTCATACATCATCTATACTAATCCTAAAGCAAAAGCTTTTTGAACCATTTTGAACACAGTCTGAATTCATAAGTGTTATCAGAAGTCTATAAGGATGTGGAAATATCTGAAACTAAGAGGCACAGCTTAGAGGTTCCTTAAGATGAACTGGAGACCACAAGGGATGACCAGATCCTCTCACAGAAATAAAAAAACTAACAGCCTTGACTCAAACTGCAGACCCAAAATATATGCCCTAAAGATGGATGTTCTTTCTCCTAAGGAAGAGAGTAAAGGAGTTGAAAAATTAGAACTCTGAGACACTCCCTTTGCCAACACAAGGAATAAAGGAATCACTTCTATCAATTACAGAGCCAACAACTCCAGCTTCTAGATTCTATCCCCAAGTTAGCAGCCATGGCACAAATGGGTCCAGCGATGACAGGCTGAATAATGATGCCTAATCTTATGTAGAAGATACTAAAGACATAACGTAAGGCAAAAATCAATTATGGGCCAACTTAATCTTAAAATTCCCCTAGAAAGGCTCCACATTGACAATCAATATACCATTTACCAGTGAGTAAAACACGTTTCACTTTGTTTTCCAGCTTTAGGAAAAAATTCACTGTTTCTTCAGCTGAACACTAAACACAGTAACCTTGCTTTTAGGGGCCATATTGTACAAAAAATAAACACATCTTTAAATGTTCATATTCAATATAGCAAGAAACTCCAAATATGACAGACATATAGGAACTGATACCAAATGAAGGAACAACACATTCAAGCCCAAATAGATGAGGGGTTTACACTTTGAGAGAGATGTGGGGCCTGAGACTGACATTTGGGATCTGGGACCAACAGAGGAAAGCATCTAATACGTACAGTTCAATTCAAATATGTTAAATATGAATATGATGGGAACAAAGAAGGAGGTTAACTCAATCCATTTGTTACTAGCTAGTCAGCTTTGGATTCATCTTCTTGGGCCTTCTCCTAATGAATAAGCAGGAAGCTCAAAATAGGAGCACCTTCAGAAGCCTTCAAAATGCTGTTCTCCTAACTTTGTGAAAAAAGTACTCTTATAACAGTCAAGTGCTACAGCAAACTGAGAAAAGTCTGAAGATGTGTACTTTGGGTGTGGGAGTGTGCTGAGCTGCCACCTTTTCTAAATCCCACTCACCTAGAGCATTGTAGAACTCCAATCTACATAGGCTCAGGCCCCTACAGTCTTTGAGCTAATCCTGACCAAGTCAGACTACACAACAGCAAACTGAGAACAATCAACCAGTGATATCTAGATTAGTCGTGCATCCCTAACCCTGCCATCTGGTATAATTCTGGCCACCTAAATTGGTTAAGTCTACATTGGTTGGTTCAGTCTAAATATCAGTCTAAATATCTAAACATCTGAATATGTTATTTCTTGATTTACATTTAGTTCTCTTTCTGTTTGGCTGAAGCCCTGACACCCTTCTCAGCTTTATAAGCTCCCTCTTGCAGGGGCTAAACATGCTAAGTCACTGTATTATATCCTGCTCTAAAATGGCCAAGCCACCTGTCACTTGCCTGACTCTGAAGTTCATACCATTCAGATGGCTTTTAACTCTCTTTTTGCCTTCACAATATTTCACATGCACAACACACTTTCATCAGTAACATCTCTCATTTCAAAAACTGATTCACAGTGAAGATGAGCTTATCTACTAAGGAAGATGTAAATTAAGGAAGATCACTGGTCTAGAAACTTTTGCTGCTAGTGATTACTCATCACAATGAATTCCTGAGAGTCAGCCATATGCTATACTGCCCAAATTACAGAAATATTTAAGAAGAGAAAAGAGTACTAAATTCTTCTCTTTTAGAGACAGGGGAAGAGGAGACCTTCCAAAGGGAAAATAATGAGAACAGCTTGATAGACAAAGTATATTTGAAATAGCTGTATGTTTCTCTACTGATATCAGATATAAACCCAACAGCACTATCAAATTGAAACCAAATACAAACATTCAGAACTTTTTGGAGTACCTACTATTATACCAGTAACTTTATGTGATTTCATTTAATTCTCATAAAAATCTGAAAAGAGCTATTATTACTCCACTTTACAGGTAAGGGAACTAAAGAGCAAAACGTGTATACAACTTATCTAAGATTACAGTTAAGAAATAATGGAAAAACGACAAAACCTTCAAATGTGCCAAACTACATGGCCTAAATTTAAACTTACATAATTGTAAAGTCCACACCTGACCTGTTTTGGAAATAGACTGAATAATCATCAAGCCATGAGATAAATATGCCCCCACTAAAAGAAAAACTGACATCAGAATGCAGCATTAATGAAAAAAATAATCCTTGATAAATTAACCACATTTAATTTTCCAAGTAATTAGCATTTTTCTCTAATTATGAAATCTTCAAATGTCTCACATCCCACACCTAGAAACACAAAATCTGAAATTGTAAAGGCACTGTTATCTTCTAATTTCTTTAAAATTTGGTTTTGAACAGTTATTATCTAATAAAAGAGAAATACATGATTACTAATCTTAGAACTGGCACTTAGATTAAGAAGAAAGCATTCTCAAAACAAAATACTGTTCACTTTGGCGGTGCGTGGGTGGCTTAGTAGGTTAAGTATCTGAGTCTAAATTTCAGCTCAGGTCATGATCACCATTCGTGAGACTGAGCCCCATGTCAGGCACTAGGATTCTCTTTCTCTCTCTCTCTCTCTCTCTTTTTGCCCCTCCCCCAGCTCATGCACATGCTCTCTCTCTCAATCAAAATAAATAAATAAGCATTAAAAAAAAAACATTCTTCACTTTGGATAACTGTATTAATGTGATAGAAAATCCGTACAAAGAATTTTTTTTAAACACTGAAAGAATGTTGGTAACTTCTGAGAGTATTCCCATGGTTGACTTACTAAATGAGAATGACATAAACAGACAAATAACTTCTATTGCTCATTATGGGACACTTAATGAAAGCTACCTCTGACATTATATCAACAATGAGAAAACAGATTTAATTTATTAAACCCAGCTCACATAAACTTTTCAGGGACACATCAATGACATAAAACAAATCTGCCAGTAACTTAATACAGAATTCCTTTGAATGTAGTATGTTATTATTTACTTAAAAAAAAAACAAGAATAGTCCAAATGACCAAAAACTAGTTACCTCTTTTAACATGAAGAGAAATTCACAAAGAACCACAGCCATTATCTACTACCTAGTTCAGGGAGCTGCCCAGCATCCCTTAAAATATTTCATCATATTGGTTATCTCAACAGACAACAAAGCTCAGAACCAGAACAAAAATAAGTATAATGCTGTCTTCGAAAAATATTATTTTTTAAAAAAAATTTGGGGGACGCCTGGGTGGTTCAGCCAGTTAAGTGTTTGACTTTGGCTTAGGTCATGATCTCACGGTCCATGAGTTCAAGTCCCACATTGGGTTCTGTGCTGACAGCTCAGAGCATGGAGCCTGCTTCAGATTCTGTGCCTCCCTCTCTGTTTCTCCCCCACATGTGCTCTGTCTCTCTGTCTCTCAAAAATGAATAACTATAAAAAACAATTTAAAAAATTTTTTAAATATTTATTTATTTTGAGAGAGAGACAGAGTGTGAATGGGGGGGGGGAGGGGGAGAGACAGGGAGACACCGAATCCAAAGCAGGCTCCAGGCTCCTAGCACAGAGCCTGACACAGGGCTCAAATTCATGAATGGTGAGATCATGACCTGAGCTGAAGTTGGATGCTTAACCTACTGAGCCACCCAGGAACCCCTCTTTGAAAAATATTCTAAGAAGCAAACAATGTTTTCATAAAAGTCTATGCTATCTTGCTTTCTTTAGTCTAGCAGTAACTTTGACGTCAGAGAGATGTGGCTTCTAATCCAGACTTACTAAATCTTACTTTTCTCAAATGGGGAAATATTTGTAACTTCTAGGTCAAAAGGTAAGAATTAAAAAGATTTTATACACACACACACATGAAGCCATAAGCATGGTACTTGGTACATGGTGCACAATAAATAGCTGATACTATGATTTTATTTTATGTCAACTTTTTTTCCTTTTTTTATTAGGTTTTTATTTTAATTCCAGTATAGTTAAAATACAGTGTTATATCAGCTTTAGGTGTACAATAAAGTGATTCAACAATTCCTTACATCTCAATATGTTAATTTTTTTTAAATAGGCTTCATGTCCAGCACATAGCCCAAAATGCAGGACTTGAATTCATGACCCTGAGATCAAGACTTGTGCTGAGATCTAGAGTCAGATGCTTAACTGATAAGGTGCCCCTTATCTCAATTTTTAAAATAAGACTTCATTTAGAGAAACAATGTAACTCAACTAAATAGGTTTTTATTACCAGTTTCAATTTCGTGGTTTAAAAATATTGTGATTTAGGAGGTGCCTAGGTGGCTCAGTAGGTTAAGCGATCAGCTCTTGGTTTCAGCTTAGGTATGATCTTGCAGTTTGTGAGATAGAGCCCCATGTCGGGCTCTGCTCTGACTGCGTACAGCCTGCTTGGGATTCCCTCTCTCCCTCTCTCTCTACCCCTCCCCTGCCTGTGCTTGCACTCTCTCTCTCTCAAAATAAATAAACTTAAAAATACGTATTGTCATTTACAGGCCATCAGACCTTAAAGGGAAAAGAGTTGGCTTCCACTAAGATCTCAGGTGTTGAGAAAAACCAGGGGAAAAAAGAAGGAAACGTGAATATTACAACTCCCTATTCAAAAATTTTTTCTACTGATTTCACTCCCTAAAGACATTTCTTTGGTTCCCCCTAACTGGAAGGCTATTTCAGAACTCTTCTACAAAACTGGGGCCCTTGGCAAGCATTATATTATATAATTATCATACTTTGAAATAAAATTACTAATTTTATAGAATAGGACTAGTGACACCTATACTCTAATCATACCCTCCTGAGGAAAAGAATGAATTTTCAGTAAGCCTGAGGACAAATGAGGGTGGTTTTAACATATGGGGTCCTCAATTCCAGAAGACAAAGGTGATGGCAAAGGAAATATAGGCTTCTAAGGTCTGAAACTGTGACTGTCAATAAGCCCTGACCTTGCTGTTTAGACATTTACAGTGAACAGTACTTCCAGTTGCAGGCCATGACTTACTGGCAACTTGAAGACATCAAGCAGCAGATGTCAGAGATACCAATGACCTAAAAACAATCTTGAATGAAGCAGCTGCATCCCATAAGACAACTTCAAGGGGATTTCAAAAAGGAATACTTCTATTTTTGATTATATTAAGAACTGTAGTAAAAGGACATTTCATAAAACTTGACAGAAATGTTCCAAAATACTATTAATTATAGACGTCTATATTGATAATATAATGTAGAAATACTTTCTGTATTATGGATGGTGTAAAGAGACTTAATCCCATAAAAGGAAATATGCTATATTTTCTCAGGATATTGTTTTGGTTGAGAGATAGCTCATAAGGATTATTTCATCAAAATAAGAAGGCGTTATTCAAGCAGGAGAGACCTGGTATAATCTGGGATAATATGCCTGGCACCTCTATATTCCTGTTAAGAAAAAAGAGGCTAATTTTTATTAAATTTAGCACATTACTGATAACTAAGTATGCATTTATTAAAAAATGCTTATCTTTAAAAATAAAATGGTGAAACCCATTATGGAGCTGTTTCACTCTTCCTTCTGAAAAATCTAGACCTAACAACCAGTGCTTTGTAACTTTTCTAAAAAATCATTGAGTTCATTAAGCTTTTATTTTTGTATCACCATTCTGCTTATTCTTATTCATTTCCAGACTTTCTTCTTGACAAACAACTCAAGGAAAAGAAAAAAAAAAAACACATTCCTCGAGGTGCCTGGGTGGCTCGGTCGGTTAAGCATCCAACTTTGGCTCAGGTCATGACCTCACAGTTCGTGAGTTCGAGCCCTGCATCAGGCTCTGTGCTGACAGCTCAGAGCCTAGAGCCTGCTTCCTATTCTGTGTCTCCCTCTCTCTCTATCCCTCCCCCACTCATGCTCTGTGTGTCTTTCTCTCTCTCTCAAAAATAAAGACATTAAAAAATAAAAAAAAAACACATTCCTCATTTCAAATCTATGTGCACCCACCTCTAGCCATTCACTTAAATACGCACAGATACATACCACCACATTCACTTTTAAGCAGTTTTTCCTCAATACGCAGAATCAAAGTGAAGGAAATTCTTGCCCTTTCTAATTCCTAAACAACCCCCACTGTCAAGGGTATATTTCTACAATAAACAAAACTAAAATATAAGACAACAGAAAATTATGTAGGTAACCAAAGTGACATGAATAACTCCTACATTTTTCAGTGTCAAATCCTGACAAAGGGCATTTTAATTCTATATACTGAATGCAACAGTATCTGTTTCATTGTAATATGAACATTAGTATAAGCTAGTATATAGTTCACCAGCACTCTACTAGATTTTTCACAGAAATTAAATTAAAATTAAATTAAAAAACTGAAGTTCCAGTTTGATCTGGAATTTAAGCATTCAATTATTCTCTTACACAGTCTAAAAGAGATGGAAATAAAGTATTTATATAGCAAGTTTTGCCTGTGGTGGCCCTAAGTATCTTTAAATAAGGCTTTCTTTGCCACTGAAAGATCACTGAGTGGCCACCTTTTTTACCCACTTATTACAGGTAGAAACACCTACCTATAGAGGTTAAGTGGCTTCTACAAATTAATATCATGAGTCATCATAATAGTTTAGACTTTCTTAATGTTTATTTACTTTTGAGAGAGACAGAGAGAGAGAGAGAGAGAGAGAGAGAGAGAGAGAAAGCACACGACTGGGGGACAGACAGAGAGAGGGAGACACCGAATCTGAAACACGCTCCAGGCTCTGAGCTGTCAGCACAGAGCCCGACCTGGGGCTGGAACTCATGAACTGTGAAATCATGACCGGAGCCGAAGTTAGGCACTTAACAGACTGAGCCACCAGATCCCCCTAGTTTAGATCTTCTGACTTCAAGTCCTGTGCCTGTTGTCCACCATAATTTTTTTTTTAATTTCTAAGAGCACAGAATCAACACACACACACACACACACAAAAAAAACACAACAAGAATTTGTAGGCATTTACTTTTTTCATGAATTGCTACCTAAAAATAAAAAAAGATTTGTCTTTGAAAGATGGAAAGCTTCCTGCAGAAGCAGCAGTTATCTATTTGCATTGGAAAAATCACTTTAAAAAAGTCTTAAAAGTTGAGGAGTTCGTCACTTCTTACCACACACAATAATTGCTGGTTCTTCCAACAGAGGTGTGGCTTAATGACACTGGATCCTAAATTGTATTTCCCTCCACTTTTATTTCTAGTATCACTTTGAATAAGAAACTACATTTTTTTGCCTTGGTGTCTCCCTTCTGTACAACAGAAACAGAAAAATTTAAGTCCTACCTGACATAGACAATGTAAGGAAGAATTTACTGTTTGTGGACTGCTTTGAGATTCCAGAATGAAATACATAATCCAGTTGATCTTCAACCCTAGAATAAAGGCAAACTTCACTGAAAGTAACTGCTTCAGCAGATGCCTTCAAAATAAAATACTACACCATTATTTAAACAGAGCGGTTTTATGTAAATTAAATGGTGGGGGCTCCAACACTGGTTAGAAAGGTCTTTTGCCCAATTCAAAAATTTAATACTTCTATTCTCACATGTTTTTCATTCAGTAGGCACATTACACCTATTCTTAAATTAGTAGAAATTATATGCATTTATTAAAGAGAACAGAGACCCTCAAGAAAATGATGCAATCAGTTGCAATAGTAAATATATAAAATAGCAAATTAACGAATTCTCTAAAATAAAATTTGTTAAATTTCATTTAAGGTCAGCTCTTGGACAACTGTATTTACTGAAGGGCAACAAAATTTCCAAATTTTAACCTTATGTTTGTAGATCAGCTTTTAACAAATCTTAACCCTTTATACTTTCATCAAGTCTATATTCAACTTACTTCTTCTGACATATAAACGTAATTCTTAGAAATTAAAGGTTCGATCAGTAAATATAAGAGGTTTATTGCTACTGTCACTCTTTTGATGATATTCCCAGTAAGGGAAGAAAAGAGATAAGAGATTTTATTAAATTGGAGGCTGAATTAAGAATACTAAGAGGATACCTAGCTTAGGTAGAAAGCACAAGAGACAACTCTTCAGAGATATAATGAAAAGTAAAACAGACTGAAGAGGCTATGAAAAAGCAAAAAAACAAAACAAAACAAAACCTCAAAACACCAAAAGCAGTTTGAGAGAGAGAGAGAGAGAGAGAGAAACACCCAAGATTAGATAACAGAAATAAAGGAATAAAGGAAAAGGACGGGAGGACGCGAGCCATCAGACGGAAACTGATGAAACAGGGTACCAAAAAGAGCTAAAGATTATGGGAGTAAGGGCCTGCGAAGGTAAGGTGGGGCACCGAAGGAACTCCAGCGCAAAACATTAAAGCAAACACAGAATCGTAAACTCAAAAAAGAGAACGAAGATGTGCCGACAGGAGAAAAATGAGAAGAGAGCCAAGGAAGAAATCACAGAGGCAAACTTGGTCGGTGAGGGTAAGGAGAGTCAGGAAGAAGAGCCAGACTAGGGATGCACAGCGAGATGGAAGCAATCGAGGGGAGCAAAAGGATACACTGCCTCAACGGAGAGACCAGCCGAGCGAAAGGGCACGTGGGAGGAGGGGATGAAAGAGCAGAACTACGAAAGAGGGGTAAAGGGAGGACAGAGCGGCGAGGATGGAGCAGACGGCGAAGGGCAGGCGAGGTCTGGGAACTGGAGTGAGGTTCAGGAAGAGCCGGCCGAAGAACATGCCGCAGGGGCAGGGGCGGCAGGGAGCACCCGGTGAGCGCCGTGGCTCCTCGCCACCCGGAGGGCACTCTGCACAGCCGTCCCCACCGACCTTCAGCGGGCCCAGGGCTGGGCTCCGACCGGCAGCCGCCGGACGAGGGGCCGCAGCGGGCGAGCGGGGACAAGGAGAAGGAGGCCGCTTCCTGCCGGGCCCGTGGGAAAGAGGGAGGGAGGGAGGGGTCCTGGGTGTAGGGAACCCGGGGAGACGGTGAAGACAGAGGCTTACCTTTCGCCGGGTTCGGCCTCCTCCACTGCCTGTCGGACGGAGGAACTCGTTGTCCTGCTGGAAAAAGACGGCCCTACCCGGGTCAGCACCATCCCGCCCCGGGCCCCCTCACATCGCCATCGCAGCAACCGCAACCACCGCAGCGGAGGAGCCGGTTCGTCACCGCCGCTCGGCTACCGGCCCACCACGGCCAGTGAGCATGCGCAGTCGCCCCAATCTCGAGGGATTCCCGGCCAGCCAGCGCTACCTGCGATCAACAGGTCTCCGGCCCTGCGGCCCCGCCCCCGGCCTTCTCTCGCCTCCCCGTTCCTCCCTGGTCCCTCCCCTCTCTGAGGCTAGGCCCCGCCCCTTGCAGACACTTAGCCCCTCCCCTCCCCCCGCGTTCCAAGCCTCTCAAGCGCCAGTGCCAACAGATTTCGGGATTTATCCACTCTATTCGGCTATCCCAAGCTCTCGCGAGAACGGGAGTTTTGCGTCAATAAAATGCGCGAACGCCTGTAGAAGTGTCTGACTAGGGGTTTAAAGAAACAAGGCGAGAGTCTGTGTTTCATGCTGAAGAGGAGGGTATAGGAGGATCGCAAAAGGAGGGAGTGCTAAGACTTCAGCTCTATTTCTCACGTTGATTTTTATTCGCTCTTCCTGACCTTTTGGCTGCCGTCCTGGATAAAGAGCCTTGTCCCTGCGCTACTCCCCTTGCGCAGTAGGAAAGGAAGCTGCAGGAAATCCACGCTGGCTCAAAACTGCTGGCTTTTAGGGACTTCTTGCATTTTTGGAGAAATCGTGGATGCTGCTATGGTTACTGCTAGGTTACTGATGCCCACAAAGGCGGGGAGAGGGGGCGATGAAGTGAAGTCTTTAGCTTTGAAATTCCATTAAAAGAAGCCTATGATTTGGTTAGCCCGTGAAGGATAATCTTGTGATTTACTTTCTCATCCCGGTTTCTGAATGTAATCCAGGCGAATTTTTTGTAGCTGTGTTACTAAAGCAAAGTTAATGAAAAAAAGGAAATTGTGGCTGTGGTGTGTGTTAAAAGTGAATTTGGAGGATGAATAGTGTTGATGGGTGTAGAACAATGAGCGTACTTAATGGCACTGAACTGTAGTTATAAAAAGGTTAAAATGGTAAATTTTGTAGGTATGTTTCAATAAAAATGAATTCAAAAGAAAAGGGTTTGTGCACTTATTTGGGAATACAGATCTTCCTTGAGTTATGACAGAGTTATGACCTTATAAACCCATCATATATTGAGAATATTGTGAGTTGGGGGTGCCTGGGTGGCTCAGTTGATTAAGCATCCCGCTCTCCATCTTAGCTCAGGTCATGATCTCAATGGTGTCTGACGAGGCCCTCTGTCAGGTTCTGCTCCAGCAACACAGAGCCTTTTCGGAATTCTCTCCCCCTCTCTCTGCCCCTACCCCACTGGTAGTGCACTCTCTCTTTGGAAATAAATACTTAAAAAAAATCGGGGTGCCTAGGTGGCTCAGTCAGTTAAGCATCTGACCTCGACTCAGGTCATGGGCTCAGGTCATGATCTTGCTGTTTGTGGGTTTGAGTCCCTTGTTGGGCTCTGTGCTGACAGCTCAGAGCCTAGGGCCTGCTTGGGATTGTGTGTCTCCCTTTCTCTGCCCCAACCCTACTTGCGCGCTCTCTCTCTCTCAAAAAAAATAAAAAAATAAAAAATAAAAAATATTGAGTTGAAAATGTATGAAATACATCTAACTTACAAAGCATACACAGCCTAGCCTAGCCTCCCTTAAATGTGCTCAGAATACCTACATTAGCCTGCAGTTGGGCAAAACCATGTAACACAAAGCCTATTTTATACTAAAATGTTGAATATGTCATATAATTTCTTGAATACTGTACTGAAATTGAAAAACAGAATGATTCTAAGTGGATTCGTTGTTTATCTTCAGGATTGCATGGTTGACTGGGAGCTTTGGCTCACTACCACTGCCCAGTATTGTGACAGTATACTGCATTCTGCCAAAAAAATTATTTTTTCAAAATTTGAAGTTTGTTTTCTACTGAATTCTTACCACTTTCTCACCATAGTAAAGTTGTAAGTGGTAAGTCAAGCCATCATAAGTAAGGGACCATCTGTAATGATGCCCCGTAGCCCAGGCCATTTGAGGGATAGGTTTTGAATATAATTTATCTTCTGGTTTTTCTTCATCTTAGTATGTATTTCTAACATGATTCTGTGTGCCCTGTTATCCTATTATTACCAGTCTATTAGCATTTGAATGAATGGTCTGCTTTCCTGGTTCCTAATCTCTTTTTTTAAATAGCCAAATACCATTTTAATATCCTTTCTCATAAGGGCCTTTATTGTTTATTTTGTGATTTGAATTTATAGGCTCAAAACTGAAAGGCTTTTTTATTCCTTTAGTTCTTCATCTCTTAGAAAAAATATATTAAATATTCCATTATTTGCATTTACACATCTATCCCCTCCCTAAAATACACCCTGTGCTAAGATGCCTTCTCTGTTATGTGTTCTTTTTATTCAAATCACATTTTTTTTTTAAATTTTTTTTTTCAACGTTTATTTATTTTTGGGACAGAGAGAGACAGAGCATGAACGGGGGAGGGGCAGAGAGAGAGGGAGACACAGAATTGGAAGCAGGCTCCAGGCTCTGAGCCATCAGCCCAGAGCCTGACGCGGGGCTCGAACTCACGGACCGCGAGATCGTGACCTGGCTGAAGTCGGACGCTTAACCGACTGCGCCACCCAGGCGCCCCTCAAATCACATTTTTAAAACATCTATGTGCCAGACAGTGTACTAATTTTTGAGGGTACCAACGTGAATAAAAGAGAACTTGGTTGGAGTTTTGCATAATGACTTTACAACGTAATGTGTATAGTGCAGAAATAGGTGCACAAGGAGGAGCTCCTCTGGAGCTCAGAGGAAGGGCATGAATCCAATTTAGGCTGGAAGAGGTCATGAGTCAGGAAAGACTTCCAAGAGAAAATGATTCCAGAGAGTTAATAAAGTGGGATACGTGTGTATGTGTGGAGAGATAGAAAGAGAAAGAAATTGCTTAGATAGAACTATGTAACAAGAAACTGATCTTTGCACAGAACTAAATCTAAGCATAATCTGATGGCTACAACTTGGGGATGTGAGGTTAGAGAAGCAGGCAAAGATCAGATCATGGTGAGCCATTGAAGGATTTCAAGGAAAGATCTATTCAACTGGTATTTTTTATTATCTATTCAGAGTGTGTCAAGCACTGTACTAGCTAATAGGGTACAATGAGGATCGAGTCAGTCCCAATGCTCAGGGAATTTACAATCTGGTATGGGCAGACATGCTCCTCAGATGCCGATAAACTGTACTAAAGAGGTTGTTTGGGAACCCAAGAGAGGAAGAGCACTTAACTAATCTAGAAATTTAGACAAGACTTCATGGAAATTATTCACCAATAGAAGAATATAAAATAATCTATTAAAGACAATTAGAAAAATTATGTTATCTCTATTAGAGAATGCATTGATCTAGTTGTCAGATTACCTGGGTTAAAGTTCTAGATTCTTTAGCATACTGTGTAATCTTGGTCCCAGTTTTCTCATATAATAAGAGAATCAGATTATAGTGTCTAAGGTCCTTTAGAAACCTTATGATTCTAAATTTACTTCCCATTTATCTCCCCAGGTTTTGAGTCAGAATTTATGCTAATTAACATTTTTTGTGTCACATTTAATGTACATTAAGCTGAGTCTTACAAGTCATGAATACTCAAAGAATGGAAGGTTTGGAATACTTTCCATCCTATAGTTGATTTATATAATTTAACTTTGGCACAGAACATTTTTTTTTTTTACATTTATGTCTTTTTGAGAGACAGAGAGAGACAGAGCACAAGTAGGGAAGGGACAGAGAGAGAAGGAGACACAGAATCTGAAGCAGGCTCCAGGCTCCAAGTTGTCAGCACTGAGCCACCCAGGCGCCCCTGGCACAGAAGAACATCTTTGAATCTTCAGTAAACCTTTCTAACTGGAGTATTCTCTTTAACCGAATATCAGGTTATCTCTCCCCTATAAAATTGCACAATATCGGCTCAGGTAAAGATTGAGACATTAGAAGAAATGAATATTGTAAACTTGAAAATAGCCTCATGAAACTATGTCTGTATTTGTCTGTTGCTAGACATTAATTCATTAAGCAGGTAAGCTTGCTTTTTCCTTCCTGGGATTTATGGTCTTTAAAATATTCTTGTTGCTTTCAGTAGGTCACTATCAACTTAAAAAATTTTAATTAAAAAAATACAGTCAAAATTATTCCATCTTTTTCCAGGAATATGGTTCTTTTGGGGATTTTATACAGGGGATTCTAACTTCCTTTATATATATATATATATTTTTTTTTTTTATGTTTGGTAAGAATTTGAGTATTCTCTAATAAATAGAATATTTATTATTCTATTTATAATATAAGATATTAATATATAATTATATATTATATATATAATATATAATTATATATTATATATATTTATATATATAAATATATATAATATACAATATACAATAACTAATATAAGATACTAACTCCCCTTTTGGGGCAGTCTTTTCTCTGTATATAGATTTAATCATGTGCAACTTGAGGGAGTGGCAACAGTACTCAAGGGTAATTTTTTTTAAGGTTATAGAATTTTAACAATATGAAATGGGGCAAAACAAAGTTTTATTACAGAGCTTCCTTAATGGTTATGAACCGCTACAAACTAGAAAGACAAATGTATTAGTTAATAACTTAATGTTGTAACATTATTTCATAACTTAATAGCCATGATCTTTCTGGAAGAACCACCATATAAAACTCAATTACCAATTTTTTCTTCCTGTAATGTAACAGCAAACCATCAAAAAAAAAAGTTTCTTATTCTCTTTTTAAATATATATTTTTTATTTTTAAAGTTTTTTTGAGAGAGACAGAGACAGTGTGAGTGGGGGAGGGGAAGAGAGAGAGGGGGAGAGGGAATCTCAAGCAGGCTCTGCCGGGTGCACAGCCGGCTCAGAACCCAATGCGGGGCTCAAACCCATGAAACCACAAGATCATGACCTGAGCGGAAACCAAGAGTTGAATGCTTAACTGAGTGAGCCACCCAGGTGCCCCCCTTTTTTTTTTTAACTTATAATGTTGGTTGCTCCTGAGAGGGAAACTTGGAGCCTGGAGTGCTTGGTGAATGGAGGAAAGAAGACTTTTTATTGTATATTCTTCTGAGTTAGAAGTGAATATATTCAAGGAAAAAATATTTGGGTCTATAAATAGTTTTTAAAATGTTTATACAGTAGTTTTTAACAATGATATTACAGAAAAAAACCTGATAGCCACATAACTTATTATACTGCAGAAAAGCTTTTGTTATACAGTGTGAAAGGAGAGGTCAAGCAGTGACTTTGGAGTTGCAACTCAGATTATCTGGATTTCCAGACAGAGTGTCTGCTTGGATCATTCAGAGAGAATCTGTCAGACAGAAGACATTCCTCCCACTACCATCCCACGAATCATTCCTGTGAAGCATAATTATCTAGTATCAAGTAACAGTAATGAAATGATTTCTGAATTATTCTCCTCCTTACATGCTTGAAGCTTACCTTGTTTTCTTTAAAAATAATATTTATATTAGTTACTATTTGATCTGTGATAGCAAACATATTAGGGCAAGAATCTCAATCTTCTAATGACTCAGGCATTCTTATCTTGAATACTGATCTTTAAGCCAACTCTAGTCAGATAACTTCTGCTTCATATCAGACCTTGTCACATATCAGACATCATCACACATATTGCTGACTTCTCTTACTCAACATATCTCAAACTAGACTCATCCTGCTCCGCTTTCCCCAATCACACATAGCTCCATTGCTCTCCCAACCTTCTAGTTTCTATTACCCTCCTCCTCACTGCATTTACTTAAGCCCAGGGCCTCACAGCCATATTAGTAACTTCACAGATTAAGCACATAGTCAAAACTTCAAAATGTCTTTCTAATATCAATTACCTTATACATTTGCATAACTTCCTTTTCTAGCTTCCTGATCTGTAAGGTATCATAATAAAAAGCTGCTTCATGAGGATATTGTGAAATTGATTATTACAAAGATCTTTTACACACACACACAAAAGGTACCATTTCTGATTGTCCCTGTCACTGGCAGGAGTAATGAGAAGTAATGATAGATTGATAGATCAATTTATAACAAGAAGCATCCAAAATCAGTGCTTAAACCCTCTTAATAAACAAAATATACAACTCTAATCTCCTATGTCAATTTGCAGACCTCCACAGGGAATGCAAAATTAACTCATATGTTTAAAATCTCTTCAGCAGAAAAACTCTCCACTTCTTAGATTTTACATTGGGAATATTGATGGGAATGCAGCAGATGGGGAGGGGGGACTATAATAAATCATTTTTCTATATTAAAGTTATCATTATGCTTTATTTCTTTCATGGTCAACTACCAAATTTATTTATCCTTATATTTATTTAAATATGTAGCAGTTGCCAACTTTATCTTGGGTACAGAAAAAGGAAAGCTTTGTATTTGGAAATATGAATCTCATTCATTATTTCCATTATGTCTTTAAAAGCTACCTAAACCATTCCCCACACCCCACCACCCCCAAAGTATTTAGAAACAAATGCAACCTAAAGTGATCTGGGAGCTGAGTAAATGGTTAGCTTATGGGTGATTCTATTTATAGAAACTTCTTGAAGAAAATATATGCTCACGGGTTTACTTTACTCTCAGTCTGGGTTTGAGGTTTTCTTTGTGAAAGAAATTTTAATTACAAATTTAATTTATTTTGTAGATATAATGCATTGTGGTTACTATTTTTCTTGAATGAGCTCTGATAGTTTGTGTCTTTCAGGAAAAATTTGTCCATTTCATTAAGTTATCACATTTTTTGGCATAATGTTTTTTATAATACTCCCTTATGATCTTTTTAGATAAATGTAGAGCCTTTAGTGATGTTACCCCTCTTGTTCTTGATACTGCTATAATTGTCTTCTCTTTTTCCCTGATCAGTTTGACTTGAAGTTTGTCAATTTTATCAATCTTTACCAAGAATCAGCTTTGTTTTCACTGATATTATCTATTGTTCTTCTGTTTTCTACATCATTAATTTCCACTCTGGTCTTTATTATTTCCTTTCTTCTTCTTGCTTTGGGTTTTGTTGTTCTTGTTTTAATTTCTTAACTCAGGCTGTTGATTGACACATTTATTCTTTTCTATATAAGTGTTGGTAGTATACTTGAAATTTTTTTTTAAGTACTGCCTTAGCCAAATCCTACAAACCTTGTCATGTTTGTTTTCATTTTCATTCTGTTCAAAATACTGTCTAATTTCTAATTTCATTAGACCCATGACATATTTAAAAGTATGATATTTAGTTTTAAAATATTTGAGGATATTTTAGAGATATTTCTCTTATTGATTTATAATTGTATTTGTGCTCAGAGACTATATTTTGTATTACTTGAGTCCTTTAAAATTTGTTGGCATTTTTTAAATGGTTCAGAATATGGGTGATTTTCATAAATATTCTGTGCACATTTGAAAACAAAAGGTATTCTGCTAAGTGCAATATTCTAGAAATGTCACTTATGTCAGGTTGATTGGTAGTATTGTTGAAGTATTCTATACCCTTACTGATTTCTATGTGTTCTATCAATTATTGAGAGTTGGGTGTTGAAATTTCTGATTATAATTATGGATTTGATATTTCATCCTGTATTGATATATAAACATATATACACTTAATAAAAGGACTCAAAAACTATCATGTATTTTGAGTCCTTTTATTAAGTGTATATATGTTTAGGATCATTACGTCTTTTTAAGGAAATTTATCCCTTTATCATTATGAAATGGCCCTCATTTATCCTGGTGATTTTTTTTTTTTTTTGCTGTGAAATCTACTTTGTCTCATATTAATACCAACATTCCAATTTTCTTTCTTTTAACTCATGTTATCATGGTAAATCGTTTTTCATCATTTTACTTTTAACCTATATGTGTCTTTATATTTAACGTGGGCTTCTTGAAGGCATGCATCATATAGATATGCCTTGCTTTTTTAATCCAAACTGACAATCTGCCTTTTAATTGGAATGTTTAGATCATTTGCATTTAGTGTAGTTACTGACATGGTTGGGTTTAAATCTACTATCTTGCTGTTGGTGTTTTATTTGTGCCTTCTTTTCTTTGTCCTTTTTTTCTTATTTTTTGTCTTATTTTGTATTAATTTTTTTAAAAGATTACATTTTATCTTTTTTTTGGCTTATTAGCTACTGCTCTTTATTATAATATTTCAGAGTTTAAGGGTTATCATACACATTTTTAGGTTATTACCATTTACTTTTAAGGGATATTATACCACTTTGCATGTAGTGTAAAAAATTTGCAAAGCCTCTCAGGCTTTGGGTTATTGTCATACATTTTACATTTTACATGTATTTCTACATGTGTTATAAACCTTATAATGAATTATTATTTGTTTTAGACAGTCAATTATTTTTTAATTTAAATAATTAGAGAGATCTTTTGTATTTACCCACATAGTTGTCATTTCTAGCGCTCTTCAAGTTTTTGTGTTGATCTAAATTTTCATCTGTTATCATTCCTAGTTCTTCTTCTAACATTTCTTTTAATGCAGGTATGCTGGTGATGCATACTTTCTGCTTTGTATGTCTGAAAAAGTCTTCACTTCATTTTGTTTATTCATACGTATGGAATTGTAGACTGACATTTTTTTCCTCTTAGTTTTTTTCCTCTTAAGTTGCTGCTATACTGTCTTCTCACTTGCATTATTTCCAACAAGAAATCTGCAGTTATCCTTATTGGTGTTCCTGATTGTGTCATATGCCTTCCCCTGCTCCCATCCTTTCTTCATTCCTGATTTTAAGCAATTTGATCATGACGTGTTTTGGTGTAATTTTCTTCTTTTTTTGTGTGTGTGTGCTTCTGGTTTGTTGCGTTCATGGATCTATGAATTTACATTTTTCATCAAATTTTTGAGTACTTTTGACCATTATTCAAATAGTCTTCTCTACCATTCTTTCCTTTCTGAGGGGAACCATCATTACACATATTTTAGATGTCTTACAGTAGTCCCACAGCTTATTTGTGTTCTTTTAAAAATTTTCTTCAGTTTTTTCCCCCTCTTTGTTTCATTTTGGATAGTTCCTATTGCTATGTCTTCAAGTTCAGCAATATTTCCTTCTATATGTCTACTCTGCTGTTAATCATTTCCAGTGTATTTTTCATTTCACACATTGTGGTTTTCTAATGTAGGATAGGGAAAATTATTTGGCATAATTTTTATATTGTTCATATCTTTATTTAACATGTTCAATATTTCCTCTAGTTTCTTGAGTATATGAATTCAGTTATGGCTTAATGTCCTAATAATCTGTGTCTTGTTATCTGTATCATCTCTGGGTCAGTTTCAATGGATTGATTTTTCTCCTTATGATGGATTGTGTTTTTCTGATTGTTTTAATTCCTGATAATTTTTTATTTGATTGCCAACATTGTAAATTTTACTTTGTTGGGCTTCAAATAGTTTTGTGTTCCTGTAAATATTCTTGAGCTTATCTTGGAGTGTAACTAAGTTATTTTAAACCAGTTTGATCCTTTCAAGTTTTGCTTTTATGCTTTGTCGGGAGATATAAGAGCAGAATTTAGTTTATGACTAATTTTTCCCCAATATGAGGCACAGCCCTTATGAGTACTCTATGATGTTTTATCATAGAGGGCTCTGCCCTCATGAATAGGATTGGTGCCCTTATAAAAGTAGCCCCCAAAACCTCCTTTTCTCTTTCTGCAATGGGAGGATGTAGCGAAAAAGTGCCATCTGTGAACAAAGATGTAGGTCCTCACCAGGCAATGAATGTGCTGGCACCTTGATCTTGGACTTCTAGCCTTTAGAACTATGAGAAATAAATTTATGTTGTTTATAAGCCATCTAGTCTATAGTATATTTTGTAACAGCCCAAATAGACTAAGACAAGAATGTTGATGCCACAGGGTTTTCTAGTGTCTTAGCATAAAGGGAGTCTTTAGTTTCCTAGATAATTTTTGCTTTAGATTGTCCTTACCACAGCATTGGGATAGGAAAGTAGAAGAGATTAAAGATTGAAGATATTCCTTCTGAAACTCTCTTTTCTCTTAAGATACTTTCACAAACTGGAAAAGGTTTGAACTGGATTACATCTAAATGTAGAAAATACCTACTGCATAAATATTGAGTTTTGTCCAGGAGGACTATTCTTCTACCTGTCAATTTGGTAAAACAAAAAGACTATCGCTACATTACATCTTCAGATTTGAAAAACTGTGTGAATCTGGGATAGCCATGTAACCACCCTAGCCCTCAGTTTCTACTTCTGTACTGTGAGCAAGATGCTAATGTCCTACGCTTCAAAATCCGTGATTCTCCTGTGTCAATAACATTGTCAGTTGTACTCCACTTACTGCTTTCATTCCTTTCATTAGGCTTTGATGTTTTCTTAGGATATTTCTTTTTTTTTTTTTTTTTTTTTAAATTTTTTTTTTCAACGTTTATTTATTTTGGGGACAGAGAGAGACAGAGCATGAACGGGGGAGGGGCAGAGAGAGAGGGAGACACAGAATCGGAAACAGGCTCCAGGCTCCGAGCCATCAGCCCAGAGCCCGACGCGGGGCTCGAACTCCCGGACCGCGAGATCGTGACCTGGCTGAAGTCGGACGCTTAACCGACTGCGCCACCCAGGCGCCCCTGGATATTTCTTTAAGTAGAAAGGGGATAGGGTAGATTTGGGGCCTATTTTGATCTGCTCAGTTACTTATAAATCCTCGGTTTGGAATCTGATTTATTTTTTCTGGCCAAAGTGATTGTATTTACAGGGCAATCACAAATGCTTCCTATGTACTTTTCTGGCATAGGAAGATATTCATCTTACATTGAGTTCTTTTTTGGTATATATGTTAGTATAAACGTTCCTTTAAGATAGAATACATATTTTTCTCTTCTTTCTATCTTGGTATCGTGCCTTGTACAAAGAAGACTTCAATAAATGTTGTACTTTATGTTTATGCTTTCACATACCTTATCTTATTCAATGAAACAATTTATTAACAATGCATGGTAAGATAATATTTAATTTAGAATTCTGGGCCTCTAAGAAAAAAATTCAAATAGAACTCACTTCCTTTTGTTAATCCTTAAAGAGTTAATCCATTATTTTTAGACTTGCTAGACACTGTATTATTACTGTATTATTACTGTATTATTGTATTATTACTGTATTACTGTATTATTGACAGTAAAATAATAGGGTAATAAAATTAATCCTGCTTGAAATTAGTCAATGAATCCTTTGTAAACAAACTAATAGTCTATCTTTCTTACATTCAGGGTGAGTATAAAATTCAATGTTAGATGATTTTTAATTTTATTTTTTTTAATTTTTTTAACGTTTATTTATTATTGAGAGACAGAGAGACACAGAGCGTGAGCAGGGGAGGGGTAGAGAGAGGAGGAGACACAGAATCCGAAACAGGCTCCAGGCTCTGAGCTGTCAGCACAGAGCCCGACGCAGGGCTCGAACTCACAAACTGTGAGATCATGACCTGAGCGAAGTCAGTCACCCAACCAACTGAGCCACCCAGGTGCCCCAATGATTTTTAATTTTAAATGAAGATATTATTTACCTCATCTTTTTCTCTATTTCTACAAGACAAATGAAGGAGCTTTAATATTCCTGAGCTGATATGTTCAAGGTCTCTTAGATACAGTAATTTTTCTAAAATTGTATTTTATTTCACTGATAATAACAAGGCCCCAAATTAGCCCTCCTTCTTTTCTTCTTCTTTCCCCTCTCCCTCCTTCTTCCTCTCCCCTTTCCCCTCCCCCTCCCCCTTCCCCCCCCTCCTTCTTCTTTGTTCTTCTAGCTTACTCTGAATGTCTTCTGCTTCAGTTTATGTCCATTCAAACCATTCTCCCTACTGCTGAGTGATTTTCCTAAAATGCAAATTTTATTATGTTATCATGCTTATGATTAAAATTCTTTGGTAGCTATCTAGGATCAAGTGCAGATTTCTTAGCAAGGCTTATAAAGGCTTATAAACTCTGCATCGGGGATGGGAATAATAGCAGCAGGAGGAGCAAAAGTGCAGGTGGAGCAAATGGAATCAGAAACAGCGTTTAAATAGGGTGGCTCGAGGCAGCTTTTGAGAGATGAAAACTACAACTTGTTATCGAGTAGAGATTGAGGTTGTTACTTAGACAAGAGTATTTCCAAATACCGAGAATAGGATGAGGATAAAAGACAAAAAGGAGTTGAATATGGAAAGTAGGACTCCCTTTTTATGGAGTGACATATGTGTGTGAGGGAAAGGGGCAGGTAATTTATCATTTTAGTTTATAGGTTGCTGGACTCTCAGACCACACCATTACCAGATAGAGAAAGAACATCTCTTGGAGATTATTGATTCTAGGTCAGATTCAGTGACTGTATGGGCTTTTGAACTGTTTCTCTTGGGAAGAAGATACATAACTCCGTGTTGGAAGAAGAGTGAAAGGCTATATGATGACCAGGAGGATAAACTTGGCAGAAGCTGGCTAGCTATGCAAACCTGTTTCTCCCTTCTCCTGGCACACAAATAGATCACATTCCAGACTTCTTTGCAGTTAGAAGCAACCATGTGAGTCAGCCCTAATTAGCAGGATGCTAGTGGAAGTGATGGGTGCCACTTCTTGACATAATGCATGTCACAAATATCTCATGTATGATCTTCTCTTGCTCCCTGTTTGCTGATTAGATGTCAGTTCTCAAGGTAGCCTTTGAGGTCATGTAATGAAGTTGGCAGGGGCTCCATTAGCCTAAATCTCTGAATGATCACGTGGACAGTACATCTACACACTACCCTCCTAAAACCACCTTTCTTCACCTGCTTTGACATTGCCAGTGTTTGGACATCTTAGGAATAAGAAATAAACATTTTATTGAACCACAGAGATTTTAGGGTTTATCTCTTGCAGCAACTAGTGTTCCCTTAACTAATACAACAGATAATATTTTAAAAATCATGTTTGGGAAATATCCATCTACTTCTAGTTTACTGTGGATGTTTAAAAAAATCAAGAATTAGTGTTAAATTTATTAGCTACCCCCTCTTTTTCTTTTTCAAGTTTTTATTTAGATTTATTAGGTACCTCTTTTTTTCTTTTTCAAGTTTATTAACACACAGTGTGATATTAGTTTAAGTTAGAATTTAGTGATTCAACACTTACATGTAACACCCAGTGATCATCACAATAAGTGCCCTCTTTAATACCCATCAACCATTTACCCTATTCCCCTGCCCACCTCCCCTCCAGTACCCCTCAGTTTGTTCTCTATAGTTAAGAATTTGTTTCCTGGTTTGTCTCTCTTTTTTTTCCCCTATGTTCATCTGTTTTGTTTCTTAAATTCCACATATGAGGGGTGCCTGAGTTAAGCATTCAACTCAATTTCAGTTCAGGTCAAGGTCTCATGGTTGTGGGATTGAGCCCCATGTCGGGCTTCATGCTAACCATGGAGCCTGCTTGGGAGCCTCTCTCTCTCTCTCTCTCTCTCTCTGCCCCAACCCCTTCCTCTCTCTCTCTCTCTCAAAATAAATAAATAAACATTAAAAAAGAAAAATTCCACCTATGAGCGAAATCATATGGTATTTGTCTTTCTTTGAATAACTTATTTTGCTTAACATAATACTTTCTAGTTCCATCCATGTCATTGCAAATGAAAAGATTTCATTCTTTTCTATGGTTGAGAAAGATTCATGTGTGTATATGTGTGTGTGTGCATGTGTATATTTATATATATTAGGTACTCTTTTCCTTCCATTTCATGAGAGTAAAATTTCTTTGGTGGGGGTTGATTTTTTTCAATGTAGTTTTTAATTAAATTTGCCATAATTTTATTTAACATTTGTCTCCATCTATATTCATAAATATATTGTTCTTAATTTATTTTCTTTTAAATTTCTCTTAGTGTCTCCCTTCTTCCCCTATGCCCTTTCCTGCCTTCTCTTTGTATTTTTCATCTGTTGGTATTAGGTTTGTACTAAATTTGTAAAATTAATTTGGAAGCTTTGTTGTTGTTTTTGTTGTTATATTGCATGGGATTTTAAAAGAATTTATTAAATCATCTGTCCCTAGCGTCTTTTTATATTTTCTTATTACTTAAGATAGGTTTTTGCCTCATATATATTCTTTTTTTTAATTATTTTTGGTTATGCCTGTGATGTAGACACAAAGTCAGAGCGCAGGTTACCTGGGGAATAGTCAAGGAAAGGATTATAGCCAGAATACAGAATGAGGAAGTTCTGCATAAGTAATGATCTGGTTTTTATGAACATATTTCTATGTAAAATATTTTAAACATACATACAAATATAGAGAGAAGTATAAAGAAGAATACCTGAGCCCTTACAACCCACCTGTGTCAAATCTCTGTTTATTTTGTCTTTTTTTTCCCCCTTTGTGGTTTTCAGTGGGATCACTGCTTTTGAAAGTGAATCTTGATGCTGTTTATAGTAGGAATTTTAGCCATTTTTTATAGAGTTATTTTTCATTGTCGTACAATGTTTACTTTGAAAACTTCATCATCTTGTGATTTTTAAAAATAAAAATTGTAAAATTTTTATATCAAAACAAGTTATAATATAAACATAATACAAACTAATTATAAGACTAATTATAACATAATACAAACTAATTATAATATAACTGCATGCTAGTTACATTAGTTTTATTTGGTTACTATATGGGCAATATAATATACTTGTCAATAATTCTGGCTCTTGGGGCGCCTGGATGGCTCAGTTGGTTGAATGTCCAACTTCTGCTCAGGTCATGATCTCACAGCTTGTGAGTTTGAGCCTCTCATCAGGCTCTGTGCTGACAACTCAGAGCCTGGAGCCTGCTTCAGATATTTTGTGTGTCTCTCTCTCTGCCTCTCTCCCACTCGCTCTGTCTCTCTCTCAAAAATAAATAAAAATATTTTAAAAATTAAAAAAAGTAATTCTGGCTCTTAAAAAGAAACAAACAAAACTTTGGCTTAATTTTTGGCTCAGCTGTGGACTGTCTTAAGTTTTTCATTTTTGAAATGATGAAATAATGTCTATTTTATGGACTTATGGTAAGCTTTTTGTGAGCAAAAAAAAAGCATGTAAGGAGCTTGGTTGGCTCAGCACCAGCTGCATGGTAAGAATTCAATACAAAATTAACTCATTTGATTTCAGGAGAGTTTTTCCCCCCAAAAATTAAATTTCCTTTATGTCCTTGCATTTAGGAAATGAAATATTGCTTATGGTGTTTTATGAACTAAGAGTGTACTCAGCTCCCAAGTAGATTAGAACTAATTGTATTTGATCCCATGAAAATGGAGGTGCCCAACTTGCTATGTCCCCTAAAGGCCTCACCTACCTACTCTCCACCCCTTCAGGCTCTCCTTTGTATCAAGTGTATGTCTGGTTGGAAGGAGGAGTGGCACAGAAGTTGTATCATTTGCCATTGTCACACCACAGGCTGCTATACCGAAAACATACCAGTGAATCTAATCTCTTCTCTTAGTGGAAAGAAGGGTATATGCTCCCAGTGCTGTTTTTCTTCCAGGTGGAGGAGGAACTTCTCAGTTTGGGGCCATATTTGATCATCATTGACTCTCACTTCCAATTTCCCACTTCCATACTCCCTAAGTTAGGATGCAGCTCTGTGCTTTACAACAGCTCATAGCCTCATCAAAGTTGAAACGAACAAAGATTTACTGATCTTTATAACAAGCAAGGCAACGCCGTTTAAAAGAAAACAAAAAATGATTCTGTTGACAACGCATCTTTTCATCTGTCAAACTCGGTGGTTGTGCACTAATGGGGATGGGATGGCAAACTTTCCAGGTCATTCAGCCTTCAGCAGCAGTACTTAGGGAGATTACTGGTTTGCTGAAATATGAATATAAAACACCTCACTCATCAAATTATTTCCTAGAATAATTTGCTGGGTGGAGGCTCACCAAGTTAATAACTGAACCCAACCCACAAGTTTATTGGCGAAGGACATATTTATGCTTAATGACTTTGTATCCACCCAGAAAGATAAAGAAGCTTTGATATCCTGCTCAGTTGACTGGGAAGAGGAACATGACTCATTAGGGTATTAAACCAATCTTTTGGAGACAGCCTGGGGCAGATGATGAGTCAAAAAATAGAACTTTTAAAAGAAAGAAAATCTTGTGCAAGAGAAACATAGGGCAGGATGAATAATCTTTGCATTATTAACATGTGAGTCAAGAGTTACGCTAGCTTAGAAAAAAACTAAACACCTCTGCTGTAGAACATTTCCTATCTAACTATACTGTTAAATGATCTAAGGTATGTAAAAGATCTATCCCAGTGTCTGGCTGGCAATTAGTGTTACTCAATATTTGTTTCTTTCCTTCATCTCTGGTTTTGCCTTTTTTTTTTTTTGAAAAAGAGTATTTTGAGAGAGTATTTCTATAGTTTCATGTAAGTTCATATTTATAAGGTATTAGTGTTTAAAGTCTAGCTCTCTCTGTTGGTTTTATTATTGACAATAATCAAAGATGACAGCAAATTTAGTCATCTGTTTCAAATTTCTACCATATGGTTCAGAAGTTATTTGGGGGAACATTTTGGAATGAAGACTGTTATCTCACTTTGGTATACTTACTATGATTTTGCCCAGAAAAACCCTATACATATAGCCAGAATATGAATTTTAAAGTATCACTGGTAACTCCATGTAACTACTCATTTTTGAGTGCTAAACTACCAGATTTGATATTTTAAATTTGGAACCAATCTTTCCAGTTCTTTCCCTGAGGAAATAAATTCTTTGAAATACTAGCAAATTAGAGCACCTTTTTAGCTCTTCCACAATAAATTATTCGGCAGGCTTAGAAAAAATGATGACACAAGTACTATTAAAAATCATTGCATTCTGAATCAGGGTGACAAACACTCTCACACATAAAACCAAATGTATATAAGGAATGAACAATCTAAAATAATTGAGTGCCTCTTTTTCAACCCCACCCAGTTACCCAGCTGGTGTTTACTTTATGTGTGCAGGTAGCATATTTTTGGGACTTCATTAAACTTAAATGTATGAAATAGACTCAAAAAATTTTTTTTCTCAGTAACATTTAATTATATGTCTCTCACTTAATGATGTTTTACTAAAGTTGATCTTTTCTAGAATATGCTAATATTGCTATCTTCTAGAGCCAAATGTAAGTAAAAATAATCACAAGGATTTGCCTGACTTAGTATATATAAAATTTTGATGGGTTGGATATTATCTCTTTCTAGAATCCGCTTTCCTGTTTCAACTCACTGCCCTTCCCCATGCCCCTCTGCTCCAACACACACCTTTTTGGGCATGTTTCACTTTAACAGATACAACTTTGTTGTTGGGCCAGTCTGTCTATAGACAGGATGTAACTTGTAGGAAGGATGACTGGTGTGCCAGGAGGAGTGAGGCTATCAAGCTGAAGGGCAAGTCTACCTGTTTTCTTTGCTTCTTTACCCAGTATCTACAGAGTAAGCCACTGTAACTCAACAGTGTGAGGAGTTGTGACTGATGTCCAGCTCTTTGTAAGAAAAGTGTACGTATATAGAAGTGTATGTGTGTGTACTTACTTGTGGGTGTGGGCGTGTGTATGTGTGTGTGTGTGTGTGTGTGTGTGTATGCAGGAAAGAACTAGCATTGTGAAATATCCTTAAGCACCCTTGGTCAGCCTGCCTCTTTTTGAAAAACAACAATAAAAACAAACTACTTTAAAAAATCTCATGACAGGAAATAACACACTGGAAACCAGAGAATTGTGATGTGGAAAACTCTAAGAACTCAGAACAATAGAAACTAAATAATTTATTAAAATAGCATGTATAATGGAAGTTGAGAATAAGTAGGAAGGGAGCTTTAGGAATCAGCTTAGTTTACTACACATCTAATAAGGTCATGAAAGCAAATATGAGTCAACTATTTGCCAGGTTTTCATAAGCATCATTAGATTTTTAGTGCTCTCATCCTCAAATATAATTGTAAACTATATTCTTTTTTGCAATGCAACTTTCTTAAATTCAAATGATACTAGTAAAGAATTGACAAAGAACTGATTGCATAGGTTCTCATAGGTTCAAAACAAAAGTATTGGTAATTAGAAAAAAATCTAAGTAATAAAGATGAATGGGTTATTGTAGAATATAAAATGCATCTATGTCATATTTTACATTAGTTCAGTTAGAAAGTTGTTCCTATTATTGGGGTGCCTGGGTGGCTCCATCGGTTAAAGGGTCTGACTCTTGGTCTTGGCTCAGGTCATGATCTCACAGTTTTGTGGGTTCAAACACCACATCGGGCTCTGTGCTGACATCATGGAGCCTGCTTGGGATTCTCTCTCTCCCTCCCTTTCTGCTCCTCTCCCACTGACTCTGTCTCTCTCAAAATAAATAAATAAATAAACTTAAAAAAAAAGAAAGTTATTATTATTTACTCTACTATTATGGGTAGAAATGCCATGTATGTGGCTAGTTATTAGAGAGCCATTGGTTTTTTTGTGTGTGTGTGATATGGTATATACCAAGAATACACTTCTGAAAATCATTTATATCCACATCTGACCTAGATGATTATGGAAAGAGGATAGTGGAAGTAATAATACACATATATACCATACAAACAATACCATAATGAAAAGTGTTAAGGAATAAAGTTCTTTATCAGTTCTAATTGTTTTATTATCTTCACAGTCTATCTGATTTTAAGAACTGTATTTCCCTTTTCTTCCTTTAGACACAGAGCACCTCTGTTGTCTTATCATGAGCTCTTTCTCACATGGCCTTTAACTTTTTAACGTTTGTTCGTTGACCTGCTTTGTTTTGAGATAGAAAGTCAAAGAAGGGGGAAAGTGGGTTACTAATTATCATTACCTTTTCAGAGTTAGTGCAAGTGCATGAGAAACTAAAGCCCTATGGCAGCTCCTCATAGACTCATTGTTTAGAGTTTGTTTATTCTGAAGAATTTGCCTTGTAATTTTGGTTCATAACATGCACCTTACTATTTTTATATTAATTTTTTCCTTGTCATTATTCTGCATTCTCTTTTTTATGTTTGCCTCAGTTTGATTAATTACCCTTCAATACGTTGCCTTGTCCCTCATTGATTGACCTTTTCTTCGACATATTTTTTATATTGACAACTGACCCTTTGGAAAAAAGGCAAGAATAGATTCTACTTGTTGCCAAGCTTCCCTAACAATCTTACACCATGATGCTGTTTTGTGAACAAAGTTTGAGGTAGTTAATAAATTATATCTTGAAATGATCAAAGAAGGGATTGCGTATTTACACTCAAAACAATTTGCTACAAACTACTGAATGCTAAAATTGAACTAAAAATGCATTTATCTACATGTACTGCTTGAAGTAATTGATTCTAAAATGCCTGTTTTTCTGGAAGTACAATTTCAAACCATAATCGGATGGAGGATAAAAAAATTCCCCAGACTTTTATACTAAGTATGAAAAGTCAGGTATGAGACTGATGTTTCTCTGACTAAGCCTTGTGCTTTATAGAACTTGTTATATAAAATGGAATCTTTCAGATAGCTGAAGGGGCATTTAAACAATAATCTTTCAACTATGCTTTCCTTTTCCAATAACCGGCTTGCACGTTACTCAGCATATTCAAACTTCCTTCTTATTAGTTTTTAAAAATTCTAGGAAATACTGTTCATTGTATGCTATGAGAGATTTTATTACAGGATTAAAGTCCTTTCCATAGATAATAGGCTCTTGAAGCAGGGTACAGGTATTCTATACCATAAGCCAACACTATCCTCCCAGGTGAATCTTGAAATGGAACAAATTTAATTATTTCCTACTTTGTTTTATGGCAAAAGCAGCCATGTTATAAACCTTGCAGGCCACATCTTACCTCAAATTCTCCATCCTGGATCTAACTAACCATCTTGTTTCTGTGTTCAGAACACTGGAAAAGCTTCAGGGGGAAAAATCCTGCAAATTTTTTTTCGATATGCAATACTCTAATTCATGCTTTTCATTCAGTGTCTGCTGTGTCCTCACTGTGGTCTTCTCTTAGGGGAGGGGGAGGGGCATCTCTGGCCACTCTCCTATCATCACTTATTCTTAACCTTGCTCTGCACCACCTTCCTGTATTTGGCTACAGATGGACTTTCTCTTACTTTACAGACAAAACCAAAGCACTGGTGAGGAACCCTTCAGCTTTACTAACGGCCACCTACAAACTTATCTGCTTCCACATACATCATTACAGTTTTCTTTCTCTTACAGTAGAAAGAGTATCCTCCTATTGACGAAAGCTAGGCTGCTCATCCGTGCTCCTGCCCACAGGCTCTCCGAAGTCCTCATGCCTTTTGCTCAATCGTTTATCCTTCTCCTCCTCTTTATTTTCCACTGGTCACTTGTCATGAACCTCAGTTCTCTGCTCTGCCATAATGAGGATATTCTACAGGTTCAGCTCTCCTCCTTTTCTTCTCTCATTTTGTGCATCAGAAAGGAGATCTTACCCACATCCATGTCTTCAAGCTCACATTAAAGATATCAACATCTGCCTTTAGCCCTGACTGCTCTCCTGAGCTCTTGATATCCACAGAACACCTTGACCTAAATGCCAAAAGACACCTCAATATTAAAATGTTCAGAATGGATCCTTTCTAACTAAGAAAATTTGTATAATCTTTTCTGTTTTCTCCTTGTGGATGATTGGGATGGTGCTATGATTGTCTAATCTTGAAACCTAGGCATATCTTCATCTTCTCTCTCTCTGACTCTCCCACCTTCAGAAAATTACCAATCTCTATTGAATTTAATAATAATTAATAGTACTTAATATGGGCCAGTCATTTTGCTAAGAGTGTCCTCTTTTTTTCTATTTTTTAAAAATTTCTAATTCACATTTTTCTAATGTGTCCTCTCATTTAATCTTCAGAGTTACCCTATTATAGGTGGCTACTATTATCTCCATTTTAAAGGTCAGAAAACTGAGGCACAGAGAGGCAAAATAACTTGCTGAGGTCACAGGATAATACAAGAAATAAAGCTGGGATCTAAACTCAGGAAGTTTTATTATAGAGCTGGCCTTTTAACAACCATACTATGCTGATCTCTAGCATGTCAAGATCCTAAATACCTCCTGAATTCATTTACTTCTCTTCTTTCTTATTTTAGCTGATGTGGTTCATGCACTTCTTATTTCTTGCCTGTGTAACTTTCTACAACTCCCTACCCCAGATCCCTTTTCTAGGATATGTCTGATTAATAAACCATAATCAAATTTTCTGGGGTATTGGCTAAGCCAAGTCTTTGTAAAACAGAAATTCAAATCTTTACTTCAGGGATATTTATTCAATTACAGGCATACCTCGGAGAAATTACACGTTCAGTTCCAGACCATCACATAAAGCCATAAAAGTTGTGTTTACACTGTACTGTAGTCCACTAGGTGTGCAATAGCATTATTGCACTAAACAAACAGTGCACATAGCTTAATTAAAAATACTTTATTGTTGGGGCACCTGGGTGGCTCAGTCAGTTAGGCATCCAACTCTTGGTTTTGGCTTAGGTCACGGTCTCATGGTTTCATGAGTTCAAGCTCCTTGACGGGCTCTGTGCACTGAGTTCCCTCTCTCTGTTCCTCCCCACTTGTGCTGTTTATGTCTCTCTCAAAATAAATAAATAAACTTAAAAAATACTTTATTGCTGAAAAATGACAACCATCTTCTGAGCTGTTTCAGTAAGTTGAAATTAGTGATCACGGGTCACTGTAACAAATATAAGAATGAAAAAGTTTGATATATTTAGAGAATCACCAAAATGTGATGCAGGGAGGAGAGCAGATACTGTTGGGAAAATGGCACTGACAGACTTGTTCAACTCAGGGTTGCCAGAACACTTTTTTTTTTTTTTTTTTTACTTTTTTGTTGTTTTTACTATGCACTACATTAATTCAGTGCATAACCTTCTAGAAGGGGTAGATGAACATAACTGAGTTATTTTTCTTCAATCAGGAAAATGCTTCCTTAATCAATGTTCTCCAAACCCTTTGATACATAGTAATGATAAACTCCACACATGAGCCTCTTTCCATTAAACTCTACTCATATGAATAATGGGCAACACTTTTTCCCTTGTCCCCTTTAGTGAGCCTTGGATATGCGCAGTGGCTATGCTGGGGATGATCAAGCACACAGCTATGATGCCAATCTGGGCAGAATGTGGAACCACATTGCATTATGGTGGCCAAGGCCTAACCCTTCTATCCTAGCCCTTTAAAGGTGACCCAGCCTCTGGGTTGCCAGAGGCCTTTAATTTGTAAAAAATGCAATATCTGCAAAGCACATATTAAGGTGAAGCTCAATAAAACAAGGCATACCCATATGTATTTGAATTTTTTAGCATTCCATGTGTTCTCTTTCAGAACAGTGATTATTTGTATGTTGTCCATATTTGTCATCTTCTTTCTTATAATTTTATGTCTTTGTTCTTTTCTATTTCATTTTGATATTTCCTCAAGCATGTCTTCTTTGTCCCTGACTATATTTTTATCCATATCTATTTTACCTTTTGTTGATTCTAACGACAAGTTCACCTCTGTAATAGTTTCATTTTATTCTTTTATTCATCCCTGACCTGAACTCCATAAATACACTTCTCAGCTCTGTTCTCTTCATCTCTTTTTTGATCTCTTGTTAGTCTTTCAGGCTCTCTCTTCTTTTTTTTTTTTTAAGAAGGGCAAATTTTAGGAAGTCACCACTGGTCAGCCTGCCTCTCTTTGAAAAACAACAATAAAAAATAAACTACTTTGAATAATATCATAACAGGAAGTAACACACTGGAAACTGAAGAACTGCGGATGGGAAAATCTAAGAACTTTGAACAATATAAGCTAAATATATATTCCAAGATTCTTTGAATCTTGGGAGAACTATTTGTTTGACATTGACCTTTTTTCCTAGGCAAGGTCCTGAAATTCTGTGTTCTTTATTTGACTTTTGTTTCTTTTCTCTGTATTTTTTCTTCAGTATCTATGTTTCTACCAGGGAAATGGATGTTCCAGAAAGAATGAAAGATAAAAACAGGTGATAGCTCCTAAAATTAAAAAAAATAATTGTATATAACAAGCGTTGAGAGAGAATTTTGTAAATTCCTTAATCTTCCCCTTTAACATACCAAGAGCTGAATCTGGATAATTTGGCACATAGGTTTCTCATGTAGTATAGAAAGGATACCTCTTAGCCAATGATAGTGAAAATTTTTATGATCTATAAGCAGGAAGCTTGCTTTCTGATAGTAGAAGGAATATATGGTATAGGGAACATCAAAAAGGTTGCCTGTTTTCCAGCATGGAAAGAAGGGGAGAGAGGGGAGGCGTGAGGGAAGAGATTAGTGAAACATGTGTCCTAATTTTGCATGCATTAATTACATGAGGGTAATAATAAGGGTGGGGGGGTATGGGCTCTTGCTTTTGTCTCCTACTTAGGATTATGAGAGAAGCTTACCTTCCAGACTCCCCTGTGGCAATCTGCGCCAACTTAAACACAACGGGATCATGTATTTAGAGGCTCTTAAGTTTAGTTTCCCTGTTGACTTAATTTGTGGCCCTCCAGAGGCTGACCCAAGGAAAGGATTTGGGTACAGGAGGCTTTACTTGAGATGTATTTCTAGGAAACACCAATAGGTTACTGGAGAAATTAAACGAAAGAGAAGAAAGCCAATAAAAGTGTTGTGTGAGCAGTACTCAGTAGTCTTCTTCCTTTATAGGGAAAGCCCCAGTTCTCCCCTCTCCTGTGTATCTCTTTACTACTCATGCAAAACACTTCACTTATGATACTTCTGGTCTCCAAATGTGTGGGAGGTTTTCCAGGCACCAAACAATTCCCCATGACATCAACTGGGTATCCTACAATTTAGCTAATTTCTGACACTCTCTACCTGGAGACAGCGTCAGAGCCCACAGGTTAAGGGCTCAGTCCCACAGTACTACTGTCACTTTACTTTAGATGCCAGTTACAAGTCGTAGATCCCCAGATTACCCACAACTTCTGTCTGATTTGGATACAAATTGGGGATTCTCATGACCCCCTCCTCAGGTTCAATTAATTTGCTAGAGTGGCTCACAGAGCTCAGGGAAACACTTGCTTACATATGCCAGTTTATTAAAGGATATGATAAAGGATACAGATGAACAGCAAGAGGGAGAGGTGCACAGGATGAGATCTGGGAGGGTCCTGAGCACAGGAGGTTCTGTTTCAGGGATTTGTGGTGTTTTACCCTCCCAGTGTAGATGTGTTCACTCACTGGGAAGCTCCCTGAACCTCTCACTATTGGGATTTTGTGGAGGCTTCCCTACATAGGTATTCCCTACATAGGCATGATCAATCATTAACTCCATTTCTAGTCCCTCTCTCTCCTCAAGAGAATAGGAGGTGGGACTGAAAATTCCAAGCTTCTAATCATGGCTTATTCTTTCCGGTGACCAGCCTTCATTTAGGAGCTATCCAGGAGCCCAGAGTCACCTCATTAGAACAAAGGCACCCCTATCACCCAGGAAATTACAAAGGTTTTTAGGAGCTCTGTTCAGGAAGTGGAGTCAAAGCCCAAATATTAGAACAAAAATGTTGCTAGTGCTCTCAGCACTTAGGAAATTACACAAGTTTTGGGAGTGTTGTGACAGGAATTGGGGAGCAGAGGCCAGTACACATTTTGTTCTATTATCTCACAGTTGTGCTATCAAACAAGTTCCTGCTGTGGACAGAGTCTAATCCTGCTGGGGGACACTGGGGAATAATTTTGAGCTCATACTTCAGGTTATCCCACACCTAAGGTTAAGGAGCTAAAGTATCTATCTACTGTCTACCAGACAGTCATTAGCTGAGGGCTGCTTCCAAAGGGCATTAATTCCTCGGCATGTGAAAACTATAGTGTGAGTTCACACTGCTGGCCACAGAAAACCTTTAGTCAGGGAAATGAAGGCATTGGGATATGAAAGTCAGGCTGGTGTACACAGAAATGATAAGTGTGAGGGAATATTAGCTGGGCCTGACAGCATCAGATATACCTGTTTTTTCATTCCAGGTGGCATGGATGCTGACTCTACATGGCATCCTGGTGGCAAGGCTCTATGACCCCAAAGCTGAGGCAGGGAGGGGACCAAGTGGAGACATGGGAGCCTGCAGCCAGGAGGGGCTGAGAGGAGGTTATGTCGGCACTGCATAAGCCGGAAGAACAAAGTAGGAATTTAGAAGGCATACAGTGTTATTTCACAGGTCAATTGTTGGACATATGTTATTTGTTTCTGTCTATAACAATTCTGACCCTTTTCAAAGCTTCCAGCCTCTTTTTTAAAAAAAGTTTATTTATTTTGAGAGAGAGAGAGAGCACACATGCTGGGGAGGGGCAGGGAGAGATGGAGAGAAAGAATCCCAAGCAGGCTTCACAATCTCAGCACAGAGCCCAGTGTGGGGGCTTGAACCCACGACCTCTGACATTATGGCCCAAGCCAAAACCAAGAGTCGGACACTTAATGGACTGAGCCACCCTAGCACCTCTCTAACTTCTGATTAGTAGAAAAAAACTGTTAAGAAAATATTGTTAAGAAAAAAATGTTATGACATTTAAAACTTTCTCTAGCTCTATAGCCTCAACAGTCCTTTTGGGTCAAGTTCAGTCTCAAGGAGGATATGCTCAAGTTCTGAGGTATCTTCTGTTCTCACCTCTCCTACCTGTGGCTCCTCCACAGGGAAGCGGAAAGAGAAGTGTGTCTTACCTGACCTTCTAATGGTGGAAGAGTCGAAGTTCTCAGGTGTGATATTCTCTGTGTCCTCTGGTTTCTAGGGTGTAAAAAGGATAATTTTTATTCATGTGAGACTGAGGTAGAAGGTTTATTTCATTTAGCCACAATCCCAGTTATAATAATTCTTTACTGGTTTTGCTCACACTAGTGCATATATTTGTTATCTGCTCATTTTTCTCTTCCCTCTTATCTGGCAACAAAGTCCCTAATCCTCTGGACACAGAAATGGTCATGTGACCTAATCAGAGTGCATCACCTACTGGTCACAGTGATTATTAATTTAAGGTATGGGCTTGTAACTCAGGCTGATCCAGTCAGAGATTTTTGTCAGGATTTTCAACCTGGAGCTGAGAAGAAATTGGAAGGAAGTGAATCTGGATCTACAGAAACAATGTCCCTTCCTTTCCTTCCCCTCCCCCATGGGTTTCTGTTAAGTTTCTCAGGATCCACATAAGAGTGAAACCATATGGTATCTGTCTTTCTCTGTATGGCTTATTTCACTTAGCATAACACTCTCCAGTTCCATCCATGTTGCTACTAAGGGCCATATTTCATTCTTTCTCATTGCCACGTAGTACTCCATTGTGTATATAAACCACAATTTCTTTATCGATTCATCAGTTGATGGACATTTAGGGTCTTTCCATAATTTGGCTATTGTTGAGAGTGTTGCTATAAACATTGAGGTACAAGTGTCCCCATGCATCAGTAACAATGTCCCTTCCTTGGTGGAGAAATGTTCTGAGAGAAATGAGAATAACATATTCACTGAGAAGTGGAAATGAGAGTTAGAGGAGTCCTGTTGAAATCCAAATTTCTGCTTCCAATCACATGCAAAGCCAACTCTACCTTTACCCTTCTTACAGTTTGGTTATGTGAGCCAATTAATTTCTCCTTTTAGGGTTTGCTTCTAATACTTGTAACCACAAGAATCTACAAGGGAAAGTTAATATTGTTGCTTTGTTTGTAAATGAATAGATTTAATGAAAAGTAAACTCAAACCCTCAAGAATGTAAACTTGCACAACCACTTTGGAAAAACATTTTGGTATATCTGCTGACCTTAAAGATATGCATACCTATGATCTAGGAATTCCACTCCTAGATAGTCACTCATAAGAAACTTTTGCACTTGGGCACCAAGAACATGTCTAAGAATGTTTATAGCATTGTTGTTGTTTTGTAATAGGAAAAAAAAGAAAAACTCAAACTGGAAACAAACCAAATGCCTTCTGTATGAATATAAGAATGGGTACTTTATGGTATATATTCATACAATTGAATATAAAACATTGAAAATAAAGTACATATATATTTATTGACATGGTAAATCTAAAAAATATAATGCTGAATAAATAAAATTTATTGAGTTTTCATCCTACCACATGATTCTATTTATATAATGCTTAAAACATGTATAGCTAAACAGTATGCATAATTGTATATACAGCATACATGTGGCAAAAAAAAAAACTGCAGAGAGAAGCATGGAGTGATATTTGTAAAATTCAGAATAGTTTTTATCTTTTATGGGGGAGAAAGGGAAACAAAGATTTTGTTGTATTCTATTTCTTAAGTTTTGTGGTGGGCACATGGGTATTTATTATCATTCTTTAAGTTGTGCATATAAATTGTACGGTTTTGTTTGTATGATAAATTTCATTAAAGCAAATCCAGTTAATTGATTTTGAAGTAGCATATTATTAAGTTAGGTCCATTTTCTGGCTCCAAATAATAAACCACAGGAAATTAGAAACATTTAAATTCAGTTGCATGGAAGCAGTTGTCACTAACTCTGAGACCAAGTTGGTTTTGTTTCAAGTTTCTAGCTATTATGTAACTTAAAACAAATGATAAAACAAACATGGGTATCTCATCCCAAACAGTTTTATCTAGATGTCAGATAGTATTAGTCAATTTAAATAATGAAATGATAAACCATGGCCATTGACTATATTTTCATCTTCTAATGTTCTGGTTAACGTCTTAGTTTAGTTTCTGAAAACATCCTGCATTTATTTTGCTGTAGATGTGTTTAGCCAAAGTCACAAAATGACAACTTTTGTCCTTGTGAATCTCAGAAAATTAGTCATCTTACCCTTTAGGGCATATATTATTTCTCCATGTGGAGTTGGGAACCATAGAAACTATGGCTGAAAGCATTGTTGGAATAAGCAAACGTGACTATTTTTAAGACTGAAGATTTTGAATATAGTCAGCACTCATGAGTAAGTCATATGGAATTAGATTGGATATATGTTTAGTGTTGAATGCATCCTGGCAACCTGTGTTCAAATGCCTTCCAGTTAAACATAACAACACCTCCAGGGTGAGTCCTCTGGGTCAGGACACAGATAAATATTTACATGAACCTGCTGCACAGCTGTACTCTATTATTTTAGTAGTTCATGTGGAGAGACAACTCAAATGTCTAATAAGAATGTCTAGTGTCTCCTTTTAGCTTTACCTACTAAATTTGCCTCTTTAAAAACCTTAAAAAATTTTTATTGTGACATATAACATACATACATAGAAATACATAAAACACAAAAGTAAATAATTATGTTTAAGGGGATACTAATGTAAACGCCACCTAGGTCAAAAAAATAGAACATGGCCATCACTCTAGAAATCCCTCATGCATCTTTCCTCATGGCAACTCCCTCTGCACCTTTTAGAGGGAAGCACTATCCTGGTGTTTTCATTAATTCCTTGCTTTGCTTTGTAGTTTTGCCTCCTAACTATGCATTCCCTGAAATATAGTTTAGTCAATGCCTGTTTGTTTTTAATGTTTACAATCATAGCGTTTATGTTACTGCCTCTGGCTTCTTTTGTTTGACATTGTATTCCATTGGTTCCATCCCTGTTATTATACATAAGTGTCCTCTTAAATCTCCTAAATCTTTCTTACATCTTTGATCTGTCATGTTTCGTAATTTCTACAGCACTCTAGCGATGGGAAGTATCAACAATTCTACTTTGGTATGTATGTAATGGTAATCTCTCTGATTCTTCCACCATACAATATTTTTAAAATTTTGTAACATTTACTGAGTATCTACCATGTGCTAGGACAGCATGAGACCCTATTCATCTAATGTTGCTGTACTCAGGATAATTCTGAATAGTGGGTAGGTTTAGCATAGTACATATTTTCACAGAATAAACTGAAATTTAGAAAGATAAGCTAAATTCAAGGTATAGACTCTCTGATATTCACTTATCAGATTTAGTTACACTTAATTATTAGCTATCAAATATTTTTATTATACATTTATTGAGATGGCAAATATAAAAAATATAATGCTGAGTAAAGAAAATTTATTGATGATTTTAGTCACATTGAGTAAAATAAGTAAACTTGCCATTTCATAGTAGTCTTTGTCTATCTCACCAAGCTCTTGACATTTTGCCTTAATGTTCCATTGGTGCTTGTATAGTTTGTACTCCCCTTATGGTAACAGCCTTTCTTCTACTATTCATTACAAAAATTCATTACTTTACATTGACAACTTCCTTCTGGTCTATGGCACCTGTAGGTACTGCTGTCTGTGAACTTCTCTTCATAGGAGGACTAGAGAGATGACAGCTCCTGTTATAGGAATCCAGGGAGAGGGCAGTCCAAATAGGCAGGGTCACAGGGTGGTAAGAGCACAGAGCTGGGAGTTAGCCATCTCAGTTCTACACTTGTCATTATCTAGCTACGTGGCCTTGGGTAAGTTATTTAGCCTCTCAGGCTCAGTTTCATCATGTATAAGTGAGGGAGTGGGTCAGTAATTTTCAAACTGTAATTCAAGAACCATCCTGAGTTCTCATTTTAAATGCAGATTTTCAGGCCTCATGGAAATTTCCCAGTGTGAGAGTCTGTATGTTTAACAAGCTCCCTGAGTGATTCTGATGCTCACCATGAGTGAGGGCCAAGTGAGACGATTTTCTTATTTTATTTTATTTTTTTAATTTTACTTTGCTTTATTTTATTTTATTTTTGCAGAAACTACTCAGACAGTGTCTCTTCCCTCTTACTCCCCCAAAGGAGGAGAAGAACGATTATCAATGACCAAGGGCAGCTGCAAAGACAACACCCAGAGTGAGCTTCACAGGAAGGAACACTGCACCCTCTCCTCACAGTTTCAGGTACTCTACACATTCAGAGAAACTTCTCTAGTAACAAACGATAGAAATGATCCCTGAAGATATAGTCTTGACAAGTGTCTGATATTAAAATCCTGGGATAGAATTTGAACTTTTGGTACCTTAGTATCTTTCATCAGATACTTATTTCAAAGAGTTCTGTTTTCTTTTGTTAATAAAAATAAACATAAAGCCATTAAAATTTAAGATGCTAAGTAAATACTGACTATCATTGCATGGAGTAAACAACAATAACACAGTCTAAGGTACTAGTTATCAAAACAGCTTGGGACTATTTGGTGTTCATACACTGAATAAAAATATTAGTGCCTCAATAGAATTGCATCCATATCATTAAGAGGTATTAATACAGTGTTGCAGGAAAAAGCAGCATCGCCTGTCTACAAGACACAGCAGGATCAATATGATTGACAAGGAATACAGAGTTCCATGCAGTCTTATTAAGAAAACAAAGTAGTTGTTTAGACTCTTAAAAGTCAGCGTATTTAATTATAAAATATGCCAAATATATCACCCAACAGATTGGAGACAGTCTGTTGGCTGATTTATTTTTACTTTGAGATGGCACTCCTTGCATATTTTTCAAATTCTTAAGTGACTATTCAGGAGGAAAAATCTCCTGATACCATTTAATACTTTCCTGGGGGATATTGTTTATATTCTGAGGAATTGAAGTCACCCAGCTAATTGCTTCCATTTTTTGTGTTTTCTGTTTCACGAGGAATAACCAAACTGAAATTCTGTAGCAGTTTTGACCTTTCTCACTCAACAAACTCTTCGGTGGTTCTCAAACCCATACCTGAGGCAAGCACCTCACTTATCAGTGAGAAGACTCAAAAGCCAGTAGGTAGGGGGTGTAAACCAAGTGAGATGAGAACAGAATCTCCAGGAATATGTGTAATTTTGAAAAGTTCCCAGGGTATTTTTCTCTAGTGTTTGAGTTCCAAATCTGGGTCCCAAATCTGTCAAATAGCAATTATTCATATATGTATTCATAAGAGGCTAAAAAGCTTTAAATACAGTACTTGTTATGGTCCTGTAAAAACAAGACATTACAACTGGGAGTAAACAGGGAACTTAACTACCAAAAGTATATAAACGCTTGGCCAAGAATGATACTATTTTCAAAATAGTATGGTTATTGATCGCTACATTGGTATAGACATTTTTACTTTCTCAAGCTGTTTCCCTTTCTCTTTTTACCGTTGCCTTCTTTCTAGCCCACTAGTAAGGTAAAATAGATAAAACTTCTTAGTAATTATTCTCACTTCCTTTTCTTCCTTGTTTTTCATGAAAGACTTGGAAATTAACTTGACCCCTGAAGAACAGGTAGATTGATTACTTGAGAAAAAGCAGATAATATATCAATTAGAAGGAAGGGTATGCTCAATGATTAGTACATAAGAGCAGCTGAGAAGTCCTTCTTGGCTGAGGCACAGTAGGAGGGTGGGTATGGGATGTATAGGGAGGACCAATCCTGGTGAAATGTCAAATGTCAGGCTGAAGTGTGAATAAGAAAGAATGAGGAACCATTGAAGATTTTAAGGAAGGAATCACATTCAGTAACTGCCATTCTAGAAGATTCATCTGGCAGCAGGATAGTGTATGACTTGGAGAGAAGAGCAAGCGGAAGCAGGGAGAGTAGTTAGGAGGATTGAAAGCAGATCCTAGATGAGTATGTCTCCTTCACAAGTTGCCATTTTGTTTTTCTTAACTTCGAAACTTCTTGAAAGAGCTGTGTTCACCTACTGTCTTTGCAATTTTATTTCTGACTCATTACCTCACTGAAATGGTTCTGATGAAAATTACCAATGACTTGACTGCTAAATGGAAAGGTCTCTTTTCCATCATTATTTTCTTTTACCTACTCTGTAGTGTTTAGAAATGCTGACTTCTCTCTTCATCCTTAAATATTTTTCTGTTGGATTTTTATAACATTGTTCATTTTTCTCCCTCCTCATACTTTTGATTACTTTTAAGGATCTTTTAATGATTCCTTTTACTCTGTCAACACCTTATATATTGTGAGCATCTGGAATTTCATTCTTAATCTTCTTACATCTCACTTGTGAACCATCCACACCACTGCCAACTTCTAACTCATGGGCTTCTATAACTTTGCTTATTGTCTGTGGCAAATCCCAGAGTCACAGCTTATGTTTACATGGTTCTCCCAAACTACAGACTTACGTTCCATTGCCTTTTGGACATCTCCACTTGAATGACCCATAAACATTTCAAAATCAACATGTTTAAAACTAAGCTCAATATACCCCTTCCAAAGCCTGCCTTTCCATCTCCATTGCCTATCTCAGTTAATGAGTTTGCTTTCCAATTATTTGGCTAGGCTAAATCTATCCATGCTTCTCCATTAATATTCACATGTGGCTTATTTTGTCTTGTCTTGCTGGTTCTTCATCTTCTCTGTACCCCATTGCCCCTGCCTTTATTCAGGTCCATGTAGTTTTCCACTGAGACTCTTTCTAACTCATCCCATTCCATTCAGTCTCTCTCTACTTTAGTCTAATCCTCCACACCGTCATCAGCCATATTTTTCTAAAACATATCTATACACCTCTATAGTTCTCTTCTGATTAAAAATAGCTCCCACTCTCCTTGGTGTTAGGAAAGAATCCAAAATTCCCATTATGGCATTCAAGGGATATTTTGGCCTTAAACAATTTTTCCAAGCTTCTCTCTCAACATTGCTCAAACACTTAGTCTCTGCTTCATTTAGGCTAAATGATGATGGGAACGCAATCCTCCATTTCCTGTCTCTGTAGTTTTGCACATTTCATTCCTTTCACATTCCTCCTGAATTCTTCACCTAAGAAACTTATTCTCTTGTCAAAGGACAACTCAAATCACCTCAGAGACTGGCTTATTAATGCTAGACCTGAGGGCATCATTATCATAGATTTGGAGTCTGCTCCTCAGTTTAGCAGGACAGAAATCTTAAATTTTCTGAGCATTCAGATCCAAGTAGATTGATTCATATCAGTTAGACTCATGACATTCACATAAATATAACACTGAGCCTGTTTATTAACTTACACTGAAAGCATAACTATCAGAACTTAAATTTCATAATCACTAGTATGAGAACTTGCTTCTCATAGGAAAATCTCCATGGGAAGCTACATTATAATCAGGTTGTTATTGAGCATTGAATTGGTGCAAGAAGATTAAGGTGGGTGATCATAATGGCTGTTGCCAAGACAGACTGATGCATCTGTGTTATAAGGATATATGTGCCAAGAAGCCAGACTGAATGTGGAAACATGGCCAACGTTTTGCCTATCTGGGATAATTCTAGAGACAGGCTAGGAAAGCTATTGCTCCCTTTTTTAGACTGCAGAGCACACTATGTTCCTTTTGGTCCCACAGCCTTTCTCTATAGCTGTGGAACTTGAACATCTCAAGCATTTTTATCTGTGATTATAAATATAGCCCTTGTAATTGTGATGTCTCTGATGGATTCTCCTGCCTGTGCCCTGCCAAGGAACTTCCAAGAGCGCTTGCTTGGGTTTATGCATAAGCCTTGATCATCCTTCTATGCCATAACCAACTGTATAACCTTTAAATCTTGGTATTTCTAAAAGGGCCATCTCCAATTTGGAGTTCTGTTTTCCATGTACGGATGGGATTATATATCTACCACCTAATAACTACAGTCATCATCCTTTCTTGCCTGTAGTATAGCATCTTAAAGGTCTCCCTTAGTCCACGCTTGCCCTCCTATAATCTATCCTCCATATAGCTGAGTATTGTTCAAAATCATGTCAGATCATGTCACTCCTTTGTCCAAATCCTTCCAATAGCTTTACACATCACCCAGAGAAAGATTTTGTCTTCCGTTATTCTCTCCCTAGATGACTCACCTCCAGCCCCACTGGCCTTCCCAGGTACCTGCCCTCCTTGCACCTTGTATTTGCTCTTTCCTCAGCCTGGCTCTCTCTTCTGCTGATAGCTTCTTGGCCGTCCCTGCTCACTACATTTAAAATAGAAACCCTCTTCTCTATTTCCCTTTCCTTCATTGCTCTTACACCATTTAATCCACTGTGTATTTGTTTGTCTGTCATCTCCATCTTGCTACTGGATGGTAAACTCCACAAGGGTTGAGGCTTTGTCCCTTTCATTTTCTGCTGTGTTTCCCAGAACTGGGCAGGTGCCCCATGAGCATTTGTAGAAAAAATGAATCCAAAGTCTTTCCCTTCACTTTTTTCATGGAGATGCAGCTATTTAAAAGTAATCATAGGTATGTGTCTTTATGTTCCTCCCCCCTTATTTTTTCCAGGAGGAAAAACTTGTTAAGGCAATAGAGAAAGTATTTGTTTTTGGTTTCTGTATTAGAGTTCTCTAGAGAAACAGAACAAATATGATGTGTAAATATATGTATATGTATATGTATATGTACATATATATATATGGAGAGAGAGACAGAGAGACAGAAACGGAGAAAGAGACAGAGAAAGATTTGAAGGAATTGGATCACATGATTGTAGGGGCTGGGGAGTCCAAATCTGCAGGATAGACCAGCAGGCTAGAAACACAGGTAAGAGTTCATGCTGCAGCCTGAGTTCAAAGGTAGACTGCAGAATTACCTCTTCCTCTGATGAACCTCAGTCTGTTTTCTCTTAAAGGCTTCAAATGATTGGATGAGGCCCACCCACATTATAGAGGATAATTTGCTTTACTCTAAGTCTTCTGCTATAAATGTTAATATCTAAAAAAATAACTTTATAGCAATATCCATACTGGGACTTGACCAAATATATGGATGCCACAGCATACAAAAGCACATAAAATGAACCATCACAGTTCCTCACTTCTGGTTTTTCTGGCTACTGCATTCACTTGGGATCTGAGAGCCATGTTTATGCAGCTAAATATTGCTGGTAATTTGTGTTGAATCTCATGGTTGCTTTTATTTTTCCACATCAGCGTAAAATTTGTTAGTTTACTAGTTTACTAGTTTATTACTAATTTGCTCCTACCTTAGCTTATCCAGTCTTTTCTGATCAATAGCTTATTATAGTTCCCCTAGTAATGAATTTATAACTCAAAGAATCTTCTAAATTGATTTTGATACATATTACTTTTTGAAAAGATAGACTGTTAAAATACACAAAAACAAATTTTTAGGTTTGAAAAATACACTCAAAGTTATTTCACCAAAAGTTACCTGAGGTTTAAAAAAAACAACAAAAAGGTATTTTGGACATGATTTGAAATCAGAAATTTATTCTATATTATTTTCTAGTCTTCAATAATATACTTTTATTTTCTGAAATACTGTTCATGCCATCATTATTCTTGAAAACTACTTTTACCCAAGCAGTTATTGGTTGTAAACTCCTTTGATTACAGCCTCGTGGATGCCAGGATCACGAGTTCAATTCTCCCAGAATCTAGTGATGTCTACTTGCTTTGGGGCCTGCAGCACAGCTTTTGGGGCCACCCCCAGCTGTTGTGCAGATGTGTGGTTTGGGCCTACGGGCACTAAGAGAATGGACGGATGTGTGCAAAGCTGTAGTTATTAATGGGAAGTCCATTGAAAGTCCATCACCCTATTCACTGTGATTCAGTGGTGTACACAAAAACACACCGAAAAAGAGAGAGAGACAGAGAGAGAGAGAGAGAGAGAGAGAGAGTGTGTTTAAAAAAAATTGCCTTATTTATTTGCATTTTCCATCCTCAAAAACAGAAGGAAAGACTACCAAGGGAAAATTTTTTTAATGCTCCTCCTAGACATTCTGAAAACTTCCCTAACATTTCATGTACTTTTTCAGATGGTGTTTTATGTTAGCCAGAAAATCATGATCTCATCTCTCAGATTTTCCTTTTAAACACCTTTAGTGAGGTAGGTAAGATGTTTGTAAAGCTAATGAAAATAAATATGACTTTATCTTTTGCTTCTAGAACACTTTAGATTAGGTCTTGCTTTTGGAATACTTTGAGATATCTGGCACCCAAGCAAGTAAATTTCTCACTATTTTCTTTCCTTATCTTCTCTCTTTTTTTTTCTTTTTTTAAATCATGTTTTGAAAGTGTGATTAGTATTCTGACAAGGGATTGGGGAAATTTTTGGTTTGGTGGTAAGAAATCTCAGTTACGTGTTGAATAACAAGGTGGTTTGAACAGGGTGATTAAAAAATGACAAGATGGATAATTATTTGATATTTCAACTTTAGGTTGTGCTCTTAACAATTCTTAGAACAGCTTACCTGTCATCCATTGCTTTCTGTTTGTCCACTATTAACTCATTTCAATAGAAGCATAAAGCATTAAGGGTTTGAAGTGAGGGTCCTTAATTAGTCCTGATGCTTTAGTGGATCTCTTTCCAGCTTTTTCATGGGGACATCTTTTCAGATTTTATCAAGGTTGGGTGAGAATGAATTTAGAGCAGTTCATCTTTTGTTGAGAACTGACGCAGCGTGCCCATTTAGTGGTAGTAGATCTTATTCCTTCCCACTTCAATGAAAAAACTGATTAGAGGGACTTATAAAAAAGCTTTATGTAGAATTTGGTAGTATGAATTTGTAAGCCTTTAGCCACGATTTCCGTAGATTCACACAGTGGCAAACTGTCCAACATTACACCTTGTCCTTGGCAACTATTTTCACATTAGCATAATTCTTATGATGTCATTTTTTTCTTTTTTTCATTTTAAAGCCTTTCTTCACATTTTCCTTATATAATTAGAAAACACATTTAATTATAGAAGCAATTTATACATATACTCTTGCTGTAAAAAAAAAAAAAAAAAAAGCAGACATTCTAGATTAAGCCCAAGTTCCCTCTGACCACTCCTGGTCCCTGATGGCCTCTCCAAAGGCAATCACTGGTATTACCAGTTGGTGTGCCTTCTTGCAGCCCTTTCTTTATGAATTTATATACATATATGTATAGGGTATACACAGGAATATAGTATGGGTGGGAATATACAGTTAAAAATGTATCACATTGTCCTTGTTTCTATTTCAGGTCTTTTGGTGCCCAGAATATTTATTATTTGAATTTTGCTCCACTTGATTAAATTTATCTGTGGACTTTGTCACATTGCAGACTTCCTTTTCCTTATCAGGTTCCTGCATATTTTTAGTGATATCCCTACATATTTTCTTTTTATTTTGGCCCCATGGTATAGCAGAATGTGATAACACACTTGTAACTCTCATACACTGCATCTTATCACCAAACATATTCTAATCTCAGCTAGCAAACTAGGGCTGCATCAAATAAAATTGGCCAGAAAAAAATGCCTTTTCTTAAAGTTTTCACTCTTGGTTTGGTGGCTATCAGGAAAGTTTTAAGTGGCACAGAATACCAGTTAAGGGTTTTTGGAAAAAGGAGCTGTAATTTTTAACCTTCACTTTCCTAGAAACATAGAGGGTTACCGTGGTAGTGAAGTGATCTTGGAAGACTCATACTCTGAGACAGAATTATCCTTTCTCTGAAATGGAGAAGATAGATCAGTTGGTGAGCAATATCTCACCAGTGGCCACCCTGTAGCCAGGGCTTGCATTAGATTTATTTTGAAAAAAGTTAAGTGAAAGCCAACTATGTGTCAATAACATCATATTTTAAGTGGAGGAAGGGAGTGTCGCAGCCAGGAATTCTAGTTGGAAGATAGCCACCCAAACTATAGGATTCCTGAATTCTGAGTCTGCATGCTTTCTTTCAGTTCCAGAACTTACACCACAAATGGGTTCTTTTTTGTCTTGGTTCTATCAATCGTCTGCCAATAAATTAGCCAGTCCTGGGCAATCTTGGTGCGATCTCATGTGTCTTGGGGTTAGGGAATGAAATGACATGGTACAAACATGGATGTCTGGTTGGTTCCTTGGGTGGGATTATAGGTGAAGGTAGTTTGAAGAGACAGAGGCTGTGATTGTGAGGCAGATACCCCTAGATATGTCTGCCACTAGGAGCACATGCAACTATTTAAATGAGAAGCCTTTTGGTGATTATGGCCAAGTAGTTTATTCATTTTTTTATTAGAAAAATGCTCTGCATATAGCACAACAAATACAACAAAGTACATGTCATTTCCAGTAGAGGCATGGTGTGATTAAAATTATTGGAACGCAGTCTGATGTAGTGATGGAAAATTTTAATTTTTCTCCAGAGGAGAAATGAGAAACAGAGTTTTTCTCTTATTTTAATTTCAATCCTGTTAGGAAATTTACATTTGCTCTTCTGTTTTCCAAAAATACAAGTACAAATTATATTTTACAATGTAAGACCATTTCATAAATGTAACTCTTTGCTTTCTGTTGCCCATATCTGATACTGCAGCAAGATATCCTGGTTCTACTTCTAAAATACATTCTGAATCTAATCACTTTTACCATATTTGTTGACCACGGTTTTTTGTTTGTTTGTTTGTTTTCTTAAAATTCTCTAACATCTAGTCCCCCAATTAGACTAATGCCAAACTCCTTATCATGGCCAAGAAGCCTTCATGATCTGACATTACCTGTTCCCCAGATTTTATCACCACCTGTCTCACTGCCATCTACTATGTCCCAACCTCTGTAGCCATCTGCCTCTTCCTGCAATAGCTATGCTTGTTCTCATCTCCATGTGTTCTCACTTGCTTTGTTTGTTCCATCTGCCTGGCACTCTTTCCTCAGATCGTGACATAGTTGGCTCCTTCTCATCTTTTTTGGCATAAGTGCAAATGTCACCCTTGTGGAGAGATTTTGTTTGACTCTCTGAGCCAAAGTAGCCTCTCGTCACCACAACTCTTTATTTCATCACCCTTTTGAATTCTCTTCTAGCTTTTTTTCACCATCAAAAATGAGCTTATTTTATTTTTAGGTTCCTGTATTTCTTATCTGTGTCTATCTACTGCAAGGAAGGTCCCCAAGTGCAGGAATTTTTATTGTTCGTTGATGTATTGTCAGTGCCTAGGGTATTATCTAACATATGATCATCACTCTAAATATTTTTGAATGAATGAATGAATAAAGGAAAGAACAAATGAACGAATACTGTCATGCTTCATATTCTGTTATGTTTCTTGCAGTTTTATGCATAGTTGTATTAAGATATTGGGTGGGCACAAATTTTGAAATACAAGGTCTTATTGTCCCTGGACCTCCTCAGTGTTATCATCACAAATCTAAATCCTGTCTATATGTCTACAGACACATATATTAAATCTTCACTGGGAAATTTAATATGATACTCCCGTCTCCAGAGGACACAACAAAGAGGCCAGCAAAATTGTCCTTGAAGCCAGACATCTTGGTTTGAATCCAAGTTCAGTAGTTTAGTAACTTTGCCACCTTAGGCCTGTGGCTTATCAGATGTAAATGCCTGATACAATGTGCAATAATGGTTGTAGTTGTCCTCACCACAATGTATATCACTTTTTAAAAAATCTTTATTTATTTTTGAGAGAGAGACAGAGTGTGAGTGGGGGAGGAACAGAGAGAAAGGGAGAGACAGAATCTGAAACAGGCTCCAGGGTCCAAGCTGTCAGCGCAGTGCCTGATGCAAGGCTCGAACTCACAAACCGTGAGATCATGACCCGAGCTGAAGTTGGCCGCTTAACCAACTGAGCCACCCAGGCACCCCTGTATATCACTTTTATAAATGAATTCATGGAACATTTTTGTGTGTCATCTGCCATTTTTACTAGAAGATTGGGGTCAAGATTGAAAAACAGCAGTTGTGAGAAAAAAAAATTTTTTCCAGATAATTTGACCAGTTAGTCAGATGCTATTTCAATATGGGTAGTCTTTTAAACAAGTTTCTTTACAGTAGCTTTTATCAAGAGCCAAAATGAATAGATATAAATGAGAATTTAGTGAATTTAACAGTGTAATGTCTTATAAAATTTGAGAATTTTATAATTCGTAGGTAGAATGTAGAAAATCAAAATGAAGTTGGAGATAGATTGGTTTTTGAAAACAAAAAAACAAAACGAATGAAAGCCGCAATGGAATACCACTTCATGGGTTGCGTGGGTGGCTCCATTGGTTAAGTGTCCAACTCTTGATTTTGGTTCAGGTCATGATCTCACGGTTGTGAGTTTGAGCCTTGCATCCTGCTCTGCACTGACGGTGAAGTCTGCTTGGGATTCTGTCTCTCTCTCCCTCTCTCTGGCCCTCTCCTGCTCACACATGATTTCTATCTCTCTCTCTCTCTCTCTCAAAATAAATAAATAAACTTAAAAAAAAAAAAGAAATACCACTTCATACACTGTAGGATGGCTATAAAAAACAAACAAATAAACAACCTCCAGAAAATGGCAGTGGAACACTTGTGTGTTGCTAGTGGGAACGCAGAATGATGCAGACACTGTGGAAAATAGTTTGACAGTTGCTCAAAAAGTTAAACATAGAATTATATTACCAAGTAATTCCACTCCTAGGTATATAACCTAGAACTTGAAAACAGAGATTCAAATAGATACCTGTATGCCAGTGTTCATAGTAACATTATTCATAATACCTAAAAGATGGAAACAATCTCGATGTCCATCAACTGATGAAGAAAATGGATAAAGAAAATGTGTTATAGCCACATGATGGAGTATTTTCAGCCTTAGAAAGGAATGAAGTTCTGATACATGCTACAACATGAATAAATCTTGAAAACATTACACTAAGAGCATGAAGCCAGTCACAATGGACCATATATTGTGTGACTCTATCTATATGAAATACCCAGAATAAGCAAATCCATAGAGACACAAAGTAGATTAGTGATTAGTGAGGTAGATAGTAAAGGTGATGAGTACTGACAGCCAACTGGTACAGGGTTTCTTTGAAAGAGGACAGAATGTTACAAAATTAGATTGTGGTGATGGTTGTATAACTTTGTGAATATACTGAAAAATACTGAATTGTACACTTTGAGTGACTGAATTGTATGGAATGTGAATTTTATTTCAATAAAGGTGTTAAAAATGTTATTTGGAGTAAAAATTACTATTGGGATTTATAAATAAGAAGTTGTATGCAAAGGCATCTAAATTGCTCAGTGTGGGGGTGCCTGGATGGCTCAATCAGTTAAGTCTCCGACTTCAGTTCAGGTCATGATCTCACGGTTCCTGAGTTTGAACCCCTGCATGGGACTCTGTGCTGACAGCGCAGAACCCACTTTGGATCCTTTGTCTCCCTCTGCCTCTCCCCTGCTTGTGCTCTCTGAAAAATAAACAAACATTGAAAAATCTCTGAAAAATAAATAAATTGCTCAGTATGCCACTAGATGGCTTCAATTTAAACTTCAACTTATTTGTTAACCTGTAAGAGTACGTTCCTAGTAGTTGCATACATATGTTTATCTGTGTTCATTCCAAAGTGAGGAGAGAGAACCACGGGTTTTAACCCCTATAGATTCCCTTTATTGCTATTCTGTTGTAATATTTATTATGGTGAAAAACAGATAAATTTCAGGGAAAATATTTTTGTCTCTCATTACCAATTTTCTTCCCTACCGCCATGTATGCCAAACTGCAAACTCCTTGTGTCCTAAAATCTTTATATGGGACACCTAAATTTGGTATAAGGAAAAACTCATTATTAATTCTTTTCTTCTTGAGCCAAAGTATTATAAATTCTATTTCTCTATGCCTACCATTCATAACAATTTTGTTTTGTGTTTTGTTTTGTTTAAACGACTTTTAGGCCAAGACCCAGTTCCAAGTCTCTGCCATCTAGTGGCCATACTGAAGAAATACTGGTTTTCTACAGCTTTAGATGTACAAAAAAGTTGGTAGATAGACAAGAAACGTTAAGAACCATCAGCAAATTAATGACTAATCTTTATGTTTACTCTAATTCAAAGCACTGAACTATGTGTTTACATAAAATCTTTATGACTATATCATTCTTTTATATTCTTGGTGTTGACGGCCTGAGATATAAAGGCTGGAAATTCAAGACATACAAATTCATTAGTAGATTCTAACCACTTATAATTGAGGCAGACTAGATTCTACAAAAGCATATCTGTTTGCAGTACATACAAAAGGTAAATGAAGAATTTTTTGTCAGTAATATTACCTATATTTAATCTTAAGTTCTGACACATATCCATGTTAAATGTTGGTATGTTCATTCTTTTACATTCTTTTACATTTAATTGATTGAATATATTTTCTCACATGTGCAGAGTGATGACTCTCTATGCCATGGGCTATTTATATGACAGATGAAATTAGGTTTGTCATGTTAAAAATCAAGAATATTGATGTCTCATTCCTTAGAATATGTAAAATCCATTGTTGGTGCTGCCTTTACCTACTGACAACATTATAATAAAGCAATTTAAAAAGCTGTTTTAGGGGCGCCTGGGTGGCGCAGTCGGTTAAGCGTCCAACTTCAGCCAGGTCACGATCTCGCGGTCCGTGAGTTCGAGCCCCGCGTCAGGCTCTGGGCTGATGGCTCAGAGCCTGGAGCCTGTTTCTGATTCTGTGTCTCCCTCTCTCTCTCTGCCCCACCCCCGTTCATGCTCTGTCTCTCTCTGTCCCAAAAATAAATAAATGTTGAAAAAAAAATAAAAAAAAAATAAAAAAAAAAATAAAAAAAAAAGCTGTTTTATAGTAAGTACACTACATTACTCATAATAAGCTATGCTTACTTCAGAGTGATTTACTTTTATTAAATTTGATAGTATAATATTTGATTTGGATCAGCTGATTTTACTCAACGACAGAAAGATACTTCTTTATTAAAAATGGAAAATACCTGATGTTAATTTAAAAGGTAATATAAAGTACAATTATTTAAAATAGAAATGAGGTGATTCATTTACATTGTGGACTCATTTTACCTCCCTTCTCAGTAAATATTAATTTACTTTTGGAAAACTCGTGTCAGACATGTGGACAACATATTCAGTAATAACTTGGGTGGAGATTTTAATAAATCCTGCTTTCAGATACTCCAGCTGCAGCATTTATGTTCAAATGAACCAAAATCTTATTATTATGGATGAATGTAGAGAATATAAGCTTAGAACTTAATCCTCAATAGATCATCCGTTTTGGAACTGATACTGGCAGACTGAATTTTTCTATCTCCTTAGAAAATAGAATAATTAGCATGTGTCTGTGTCTGTAAATTATAGAGTTGTACATTCTTAATAGGGTTGCACAGGAGAGGGGTTGCAGAGGGTAGTGAAAATAAATTTCCTCTGGGAAGTAAGAACCATCTTTTCTTGTTGGCAAACCTCAACTCATGGCTACATGAACTGGGCAGGAGCTGTTACAGCAAACCCTTTGCTAATGCCCACACTGAGACAATAATCTTACTTCCTGTATCCTCTTGGTTTATGTACATATTTGCCTGATTTTAGGGTGTGATTACCCATTATTTTTCTAGGGTTGATGAATTTTCATAAGTTTGCTGGAAATCCACATGGTAAGTAATATTTTAATTTTTTAAGAAAGATCTACACAATTTGTTCCTGAGAGACCTGGATCTTATATTCTTGTCATTTGAAGGCCAGGGTGAGACATCTAGCTAAACTATTAACTCTATCCTAGAAATCTGTATACATAAGGATTGTGAAAAGAAAAAGTGAACAATGTAGCAGTGTTACATTTGTAATAGAAGTGTAGAAATGTTAGGTCTTGCAATAGAAAAATATAACTTCAGTTGTAGCTGTTCGAAGATTTTTAAGGGGCTGATTTTCTTTTAGGAGTGAATGTGGGGGAAAAGAAGCAGATGTCCTTGAATTATCTCTTTGAAGATATCTATTGTTAATAAGAAAGAAGTAGAAATTCAGGAAAGGACCCACACGTGTCAACAGAGAAATTATGAAAGAATCCAGGAGAGGTAGTTGTCTCTTATGCCAGCGTACAAAGCATGAATAGGTGTCAACAGTTCACAGAAATATATAGAAGCTGGAAGGTAAAGAACAGAGAATAACTGGTTTTGAAGAAAATTCCGCATGACCTTGGTTTCTTGTCCAAAGGATGGGGCCACTAGAGTCATTACCACTTGGTGACAGAAGAGGGCAGCAGAGAGCTGCCAGTGTGGCCTGGTTCCCACAAAGTGCATTTGGGAGATGAGGGTACAAGGGAAAAGCTGGAAAGAGAACAAGAAACCCTCTCAATGAATGTTACAGAAGTGCCAGCTAGGCTGATTAAGTGGTGAAATCCTGCAGAGGATGTCCCAGCATGATTTTCTAGCCCTAGAATGCCTTTCCTTAAAGGACCATTCAAATACCCACTTTAGCGTGGCTGGGCAATGAATAGCTCAACTCCTAGGAGAGACACCAAACTGTAGTACTTTATCCAGAGCCTAATATTCACATTTAGCCATGTTAAAGGTGCAATACCAGTAGAGATATTAATAGTGATGAGTGACCCTCTGCCTCTATAGCAGGTGCTTGTGAATGTCACTAAGTTTCCATATAGCCTTTTCTCATCACTTGGTATTATCTCTGGGTGTCACACTTGAAGTTGATTTATACATGACTTCCATCTTCTTGATCTCAAAATAATTTCAGAATCAAATCCAGATGATTTAAGTACTCTAAAAGAATCTCCCAATGGTTCTGGACAGTGCTTTTGTGTCACACTTGTTCCTGAAACTGTGATGGGTAACACTACCACCAAGAGCAAGGTCAAGTTCAAGGTAGTGAACCAAGGTAGGGAGGATCAGGCTAGTGCTATTGTACTAGGAAGGTAGGGTTTAGTGTCTATATTCATTTAGTAAATGCACCAATAGATAAACTATTTCATTTTGTCTGTCACAAATGAACAGGCTTGGCTCAACTTTAACTGAAACCAGAAGGAGGCTGGACGTTCTACAGGTGGTGGTTAGTTGTTGATGGATTCATTAGGTGTTTATTCTCATCTACTAGTAGTAACACATTTGAACCAGCTTGTACTGACTCCTAAGTGCCAGTTGTTAGCATCTCATTTATATCACATTGGTAGCTTAAAAGTGGCCATGAAGGACATATTTACACCACAGAAATGGGAAAACCCTACAAATGAGTCTCCACCCTTCCTTTCCTGAATGCTGCTTGTTAACCATTTTCCAGCACACCACTGACTAGGTACCAGGCACAATGCTAGGCCCTAATTCTGGAATGGACAGAGACGATAGGATTACCTCACCATTTTCATGCTTTTCACCTTTTTCTTTTTAATTATTAGACTCTCCAATGATGCTCAGTACTATAAACTATGAAAGTGGAAAATTACCATTTCCCCACCTACCTTCTGATTTTATAGTCATAAACGGTTTTTCTTCTGAATGTCTAGTTCTGGTAGGATGCCAAATGGTTTGGATCAGGTTATGTGCATACATCAAATAAAACCTACACTAGCATATAAGAAACGCAGTGTTGACTTTGCTGTTAGTTAACTTGGGTGAGACAAATGTCCTCCCCAAACCTGAGTTTCTTGGTCTGTAAAATAAAGGGGCTTGGTCTAGTGACCTCTGGTTATTCTAACATTCTGGATTACAAGTCTAATTTTCTTTTGGATTGCCAAGTATCTATATACTTAGAGAGGGTTATTAGGCATCATCTCTAAATAATTTACCCCACATCTCTATTTTAAACCACTTTTTGTTCCCCAAAACGTGATGTGTCAAGTCTCTGGGCCTTTGCATTTAATATTCCCTTTTATGGATTGTCCTACCTTCCCCTCTGTCCATCTGACAAAATCCTGCTCCTCTTTGAAGGATCAGCCTATGTGTGACCAGCACTGTAAAGCTTCTAGGACTCTCTCGGCACCCTTTAGTGTCCTCCTCTCCCACTGGCACATGTGGAGGCTACATGGCAAGGAATCCGACTGTATGCGTGGGCACTCCAGAGTCTCTCTGCTGGCTCACCCTTCTGTTTATCTTCTTGAATTCATTTGTTCCATCTGCTACTGCTTGACTTTCACTTCTTCGCCTACCACTCCCCTTTGGACTTGATGTGTTAGAGGAGCTCTTTGGATATTACTTTCATTCTCCTTTTGTTCTTGACCCCTAAGGGCCATTTCCTTTAACTCTCATACCTTGTTTCAATTCCTGAAATCCCAGGCCTACTCACAGACCTAATTCCCCACCTGCCTGAGAGGTGTGTTCTGATAAGAGCTCGGAAGTACTGTAAGGATGAAACTGTTCTTTCATTTATGTGTTCTCTGTTCATTTATGTGTCCACAGTTCATGTATAGACCATAAAAGTGCTCAAGGAATTCTTGTTGAGTGAATGAACAAATGAATGAGTAGGATGAGAAGAACTAACCCAGCAGAAAATCTGCTTAGGGACCACTAGTGAAATGCATGCTTGATCTCACTTCTTGTATGCTGGTCATTGAGTTTGGGTTTTTACCTATGGATTGGTGGTTTTCAAACTTTTTTAGGGCTTCCCACAGGATATGAGAAAACTGGATATTTTTACCAGCAAAATAACATACAGCATAAAAAAGTTTGCACAGAATTTCAGTACCCTCAAAAAAATCCCTTTGAAGGCCATTCCTGAATGTCAGGCAAATAACCTCTCTATTATACACAGTGGGGAAGCACTGGAAGTTTCAAGTCTGAGAATGACATGATAAAAATAGCACTTTTAGGAGGCATTCAGGATAGACTGGAAGGCTGGGAACTCTGAAGATCTAGAGGATCTTGGTATAAGGTGACAAAGGGCTGAAATATGATACAGTGTGGGCAGACATAAGAGATATCGGAAAGGAAGAATAAAAGGCTTGATTACCAGTTGTATGGAAGAACCAACTAATAATTATTCTGTGCTCTTGAAATAGAATCCTTGAACAATTTAAAGGTTGATCTCTTAAAGAGACAAAACATGACAATCATCACCTGATTTTAAAGAGTGATACTGGCACACGTAAAATAAGTTAATATTTCCAAATCTATCAGCTCATTCATTGGGAACAGTAAATTTGCATGCCCAATTATCTACTGACCACTGGCACCTTTCCCTTCCTCCCTCTATTCCTCCCTTCTGGTATTTTTAATACAAAGCATATCATACTTTTCTGTAAATTATGTTTTTCCAACTTAAAAAAAAATGAAATAACCTTTTTCTTCTGTTTGGTGCTCAATTTAAACAAAATATCTTCCTGTAAAACCTGTGCTTAATTCTGTTGGACTTTTATCACGTTCAGGTTGGTAAACTCATACCTCAGTAATTCCCAATTCTAATTTATGATATTGCTAGTGTGCAAGGAGCATGAGTAACTCTGCCCAGAAATGCATTAAAAGCACATAAGATTTAGAAGATATCAGGCTTAGTATACCTTAAGAATAGGTATTAAGTGAACTCTGTGGGGATAAAACTTAATAAATTTAAGTATGTGAGAGAAACTTAATACAAGCTCAAGTCATTTAGAAATTCCTTTGACTACATCTCTATCAGAAGATAGGCAAAAGTGGTCCATTTTGTTCTTATAAGATTTTCTGCAACTTTTAATCATTTTTCCAGCTGATTTGTTTTCTCCTTTTCTCTTGTCTTTGGGCAAACACTCCTTCCCAGACTTGTCTCTTCACTTGTGTCCTTAACCTTAGTCTTTCAATTATCTTCATGAAAACTGACCCACTTATGGTCTCCTGTCTTCATAACATTGCCAGTTTCTTACTTTATTGGCTCTTTCTCACCAGTGTACAAACAACCTCAAGTGGGTTTGCTGTCATTTCATGTACCCATCCTCTCCTTCTCCTTTGTTTCTTTGATCAGATCCAGTGTGGCCTACTCATTTTGCCTCACCTCCCAGTCTATCTTTGCATTAAATAGGATGCATGGTGGATTATATTGTGGTAAAAGATTCTCAATGGCTTAGTGAAACAGAAATGTATATACCTTTACATCATAATCTGATGCAGGCTGGGCAGCCCACTTTTCTCCTAGTTGCAACTCAGAGACCCAGGCAACATCTAGTTCAACACTGCCGTGTTAGACTTGAGTCCTTTGTTTTCAGCCACACAGCCAAGGGAAAGAGTATACATATAGAAGATATCCTTGATTTTAACTGCCTAGACCAGAAGAAACATCTCTCATTTGCCTTTATGTTCTACTTTAAGAACTGGTCGTATTGCCCCAATTTGATGCACGAGGGATACAAAATATCTAGGAGCACATAGATATTCAATGAGCACCAATGATCTTGACCCCATTCCCATCTCTTCATATCATGTTTCTGTTCCCACCTCTCTGAAGGAGTGAAAGAGCATATCATGAACTTGACATCATCCATGTCCTTCAGGCTGCATTGGCTAGTGCTTTGGAAGGCAAGGTTATAAACACTAAATTGAATATAAGATTTGGAAATTTAAACTAGCCTAGACTGGACTAGATTTTTAAAATATTCATAGTGACCTAAAAGCTAGAGGATCTGCCTGAGATGCTGTTAAGGTCAGGAAAAGAGATTTGACAAAATATATTTGAAGACAGTGATTGGGAAAAAAATAAAATGTGTAATGTTTGCACCTTATTGGGTTCAAGACTGTCCAATATTAAACCTAGTTGAGAAAATATTAAACTTACTTGAGAAAATAATATCTTTAGATATGAAGAAAACTGACATTTTATTGTTAAATGTAAGCTATGTGAAAGAGCCAAACACTAATAATGCTATTCTTTTGTCTTTGAATAAACTTAAAGACTGCTTTTACTTCAGTTTAGGTAACAGAAAAGGGAACTTAATCACATTTTAAATTAAAATCAAAGATAGATCTTCTAAAAATAATTGAAATTTGGTGAATGTCTTTCTGCTAAGAGTGCTGTGAAACTCTCATAATTAGATTAATGTGTTTAATTCCCCTAGAGTATTGCAGTGTGACTCAGCCCTAATCATAAGGCACATCACACCTAAACAAAGTAAATGCCTTTAATGTCCTTGCAGTGACCTCTTGAGTGGAGTTTTCAAATTTTCATACATATTTTTAACTTCTGGAGACTTTAGTGTAAATTATGATTCAAAGATAGAGTTTAATTAATAATGTATGTCCATGGATAATTAAAAAGAACTCTTCTTTTATGGAAAAAAATACATTAGGTATGAAGAAAATGTCTCAGAAATGTTCAGAGGTTTGGAATGTGCTTTATATATGTCATCTCAACTTTACTATTTCTTAAACCATCCCACTGCAATTTGAAATCTTCTTTGTTTTTAAAGATCTGTAGGGAAAAAGATTTCAACATTGCACACCTTAACCATCCTTCCAGTCACAACCAAACCTGTGCATTATTGATTATACTGAACATTCTTTATTGTATATTTCTTAAAGCCAAGACTATTGTATCTTACAAGTTTTCTTACTTATTACTTATTTGTACGAATTGTTTATACATCAATAATTTTAAATTCATTTTTTCTGCTGGGAGACACAACCTTTATTTGTTATGAAATAGCAAATTGCTGGGATCCCAAATAATGTTGGGATTGAAAAGACATTTATCCCATGATTTTAAAATCGCAAGGACCCTACCAGGACATGTATGGCACCACTTAATTTTACAGAGCCCAAAGAACTCTGCAATTTCACTAACTGGGGGCAGAGCTGGAACTCAACTGATTTTCAGGCCAGTGCTCTGTGCTTTATATAATAATTTCTTCATTGTGTATACCTCTTTACGTAGACTAGATGGAAAGGCTGATTTAGGGTCTCAGCAAGCAAGATTAATAGCAATAAGTAAAAAGTACTATGGACAAATTTAGAGGGGATAGACAAAATAAAATCCAAATTAGAGCACCCAAATATATAAAAAATGTATAATAAACATAAAGGAACTCACTGAAAATAATACAGTATTAGTAGGGGATTTTAACAACCTATTTACGTCAATGGACAGATCATCTAAAGAGAAAATAAACAAGGAAACAATGGCTCTGAATGACACACTGGACCAGATGGACTTAACAGATATACTCAGAACATTTCATCCTAAAACAACAGAATACATATTCTTTCACATACACACAGAACATTCTCCAGAATAGACCACATATTAGGTCATAAAACAGGTCTTAACAAATACAAAAGGATTGAGATCATACCATGCACCTTTTCTGACCAAAACGCTATGAAACTAGAAGTCAACCATTAGAAAAAATTTGGAAAGACCACAAACACATGGATGTTAAATAACATGCCACTAACATTAAATGGGTCAGCCAGGATATAGAAGAAATTGAAAAATACATGGAAACAAATGAAAATGAAAACACAATGGTCCAAAATCTTTGGGATGTAGCAAAAGCATTTTGAAGATGGAAGTATATAGCAATACAAGTGTACCTCAAGAAGCAAGAAAAATCTCGGGGCACCTGGGTGGCTCAGTCAGTTAAGCGTCTGATTCTTGATTTCCGTTCAAGTCATGATCTCATAGTTTGTGAGACCAAGCCCTGTGTTGGGCTCTGTGCTGACAGCATGGAGCCTGCTTGGAATTCTCTCTCTCCCTCTCTCTCTCTGCCCCTCCACCCTCAAAAAATAACGAATCAATTTTTTTTTTAAAAGGCAAGGAATATCTCAAATAAACAACCTAACCTTACATGCAAGGAGCTAGAAAAAGAACACCAAATGAAGCCTAAAGCCAGCAGAAGGAAGGGAATAATAAAGATTAGACTAGAAATAAATGATATAGAAACTAAAACAAACAAAAATCCCAATATGATAGATCAGTGAAACCAAGAGCTGATTCTTTGAAAAAATTAATAAAATTGATAAATATCAAGCCATACTTATCAAAAAGAAAAGATAAATGACCTAAATAAATAAATAAATAAATAAGGAAAAATAAAAAGCCAATACCACAGAAATGCAACTATAAGAGAATATTATGAAAAACTACATGTCAACAAATTGGACAACCTGTATGAGATGGATAAATTCCTAGAAAAGGATAAACTACCAACAATGAAACAGGAAAAGAATAGAAAACTTGAACAGACTGATAATTAGCAAAGAAATTGAATTGGTAATCAAATCAGTCACAACAAACAAACTACAGGGCCAGATGGCTTCACAGGCAAATTCTATCAAACATTTAGAGAAGAGTTAATACCTATTATACTTAAACTATTCAAAAAAATAGAAAAGGAAGGAAAAGTCATTCTATGAGGCCAGAATTACCTTGATACCAAAACTAGATAAAGATACCATTAAAAACGAGAACTACAGGCCAATATCCCTGATGAAGATGGATGCAAAAATTCTCAATAAAATACTAGGCAACCAAATCCAACAATACTTTAGAAGAATCATTCACCACTATCAAGTGGGATTTATTCCTTTGTTGCAAGAGTGGTTCAATATTCACAAATCAATCAACATGACACACTGCATTAACAAAAGAAAGGATAAGAACCATATGATCATTTCAGTAGATGCAGAAAAGGCATTCAACAAAGTATAACATCTATTCATGATAAAAACCCTCAACAAAATATGTTTAGAGGGACATACCTCAACATAATAAAGGACATATACAAAAAACCCACAGCAAATATCACCCTTCATGGGGAAAAAGAGACATAAGGAATCAATCTTATTACAGTTGCACCACAAACAACAAAATACCTAGGAATAAATCTAACCCAAGAGGTGAAAGACCTGTAATCTGAAAACTATAAAATAGTGATGAAAGAAATTGAAGATGACACAAGGAAATGGTAAGACATTCCATGTGCATGGATTGGAAGAACCAATATTATTAAATCATTTATACTACCCAAAGAAATCTACAGATTTAATGCAATATCTATCAAAATATCAACAGCATTTTTCACAGAACTAGAACAAACAACTCTAAAATTTGTATGGAACCACAACACAAACAAAGGCAACCTTGAAAAAGAAAAGCAAAGCTGGAGGCATCACAATTCTAGACTTCAGATTGCATTACAAAGCCGTGGTGATCAAAACAGTATGGTTCTGGCACAAAAACAGACACATAGATCAATGGAACAGAATAAAAAAACCGGAAATGAACCCACAACTATCTGGTCAATTGATCTTTGACAGAACAGGAAAGAATATCCAATGGGAAAAAAGATGGTCTCTTCAATGAATGGTGTTGGGAAAACTGGATGGCAGCATACAGGAGAATGAAACTGGACCACTTTCTTACACCAATCACAAAAATAAATTTAAAATGAATTAAAGACAGAAATGTGAGACAGAAAACTATCAAAATCCTACAAAAGAACACAGGCATTGACATTGACATTGGCTATAGAAACTTGTTTCTAGATATGTCTCCTGAGGCAAGGGAAACAAGAGCAAAAGTAAACTAATATTAGGGCTTTATCAAAATAAAAAGCTTCTGCACAGCAAAGGAAACAACTAAACTAAAAAGCAACCCATGGAATGGGACAAGATATTTGCAAATGACATATCTAATAAAGGGTTAGTACCCAAAATATATAAAGAACTTATAAAACTCAACATCCCCAAAATGAATAATCCAATTAATAAATGGGCAGAAGACAGGAATAGGAAAAAATATTCTTTTTTCCAAAGAAGACATACAAATGTCAAACAGACACATGAAAAGATGTTCAACATTAGTCATCATCAAGGAAATATAAATGAAAATGACAATGAGATATCACTTCATACTTGTCAGAACGGTTAAAATCAACAATACAAGAAACAACATGTGTTGGTGAGGATGTGGAGAAAGGGGAACCCTCTTGCACTGTTGGTGGGGATGCAAACTGGTGCAGCCACTCTGGAAAACAATGTGGAATGTGGAGTTCCCTCAAAAAGGTAAAAATAAAACTACCCTATAATCTAGCAATTGTACTAGTAGGCATTTATCCAAGGAATACAAAAATACTAATTCAAAGGGATACATGCACTCCAATGTTTATAGAAGCATTCTCTACAATAGCCAAATGTGGAATTTAAGAAATGTAACAAATTTAACAAATGAGCAGAGGGGGAAAAAAAGAGAGGCAAACCAAGAAACAGACTCTTAACTACAGAGAACAAATAGATGGTTACTAGTGGGGAGATGGTGGGGGATAGGTTAAATAGGTGATAGGTATTAAGAAACACATGTGCTGTGATGAACAGTAGGTGTTGTATGGAATTGTTGAGTCACTATGTTGACTATGAAACTAATATATCACCGTATGTTAACTAACTGGAATTAAAATTAAAACAAACCCAAATTATTATTTGTAATTATACACTGATTTATTTGATTGTTTAATATCTGTCTGACCTACTAAATTTAAGTTCCAAGGTAGTAGTAATTACATTTTAAGTTATATTCTGATAACAGGCATATGGTTGTCTTTTTTAAAAGCGATATTTAATTTAGCAACTTATAATTTCTCTTTAAGTGTTTTATCTAATAGTATATTACCAGTTTCACAGATGATATCTAAGCTCTAAATTAAAAAAAAATGTTTGAACACTTCTTTTTCATAAAGTACTCCTTTGAAGTAATTGCAGAACTTTATATATATTTCTAAATGTCATCAGAAAAGCCACATTTTAGTACTCTCTTGAGTTTTTGATATCATCCTAAAGGATCTTTTTACTGCGGTGCTTGTTAATTGCATCACTTTAAAGTTGACAAGTGGATCAATGAGACACCTTACAAATTGAGAGTGAATATTGATTAAACTGTCCATTGATGTTTTTCACTTATGGCTCATTCAACCTACAGTTTGTTCAATTCTGGAGTCTGAGATAACTGAAGGTATCACTACAAAGAAATTATAGGCTTTTGTCCTTGATTTGGTTTTATTCATTTTAAATTATAAATGATACATTAATGTATTATCATTTAAAAGTTCAATAAAATAGCAGTTTAAGAACAAAACCTAAAATTCTTCTTTAATAATTGTGTTAGTCTGCTCACGCTGCCATTACAGCCTGAGTTTGGTGGCTTTAATAAGATAATTTATTTTCTCACAGTTCTAGAAGCTAGAAGTCTGAGATCAGGGTGCCTGCATGGCCAGTTTCTGATGAAAGCTTTCTTCCTGGCTTGTAGATAGCAGCCTTCTCACTGTGTGTTCAACTGGTAGACAGAGAGAGCAAGCTCCCTGGTGTGTCTTCTTATAAAAGCACTAATCCCATCATGATGGCACCACCATCATGAACTCTTCTAAACCTCATTACCCCCAAAGGCCCCATATCCAAATACTACCACACTGGGAGTCAGGGCTTTGGCATCTAAATTTTGGGAGGACACAATTCATTCCACAGCAATAATACTGATGAATACCTGTGTAGTGCCTGGTAATTTAAATAATGCATATTATGTGCCAAGATCTCTCCTAAGCAGTGCTTGCACACATATTTACATTTTAAAGATAAGGCAACTGAGGCATCTAGAGAAAACACACAGTGAATAAATGGCAGAACCAGGACCTGAATCGGGCATTTTGAGAACAAAGTCCCTGCCCATAAATACTACACTATAAAAGTTTCTCTAAACCCTCACTTTTTTTCATAGAACCCTCCTCAGAGATGCTGCCAATAAGTGGTGTGAATTCTTCTAAACCAGTTTTTGGGCCATTTTGGGCTCTGGTTTTTTGGCCACTGAATTCATCAGGAAAATGATGTTGTAGCATAGAACAGGATATGCTAAATCTTCTGGACTGTTCTCCTTCCTGCACTCAACCTGCCTTCTTAATGCCTACCAGTGTTTCAGATTTCAATGAAGTGGCACCTCATCATGGAAGCCTCCCTGGTTTCTCACACCTTTTAATCTTATGCGGAAGAAAATGAGATCCAGAGCGGTAAACTGATTTGTGAGAAGCCGCCTACCTACTTGGTATCAGAGCTAGGGCTAGAATTCCTACTTTCCAATTTAGCTGATCACTCTCTTTCAGCACACCACTTTGAGCAAGTTATGGAACTCAAACTCATCATTTAAAACTCAAGGGAGAAACTCATAAGAGTACTACAATCTTGTGATGTGGCTAATTTTGGATAGGGACATTTTAGATGTTAAATCTATAAACTGATTCTTCTAAAAAGCAGCAGCGAAATAAAAGAGAACATTCTAACTTTAAGCACAAGGCACAAAATAAAAATTTCAAATTCCTTCTGTGAGAGACAAGGTTATTTAAAATAATCTTTTGATTATAAATAAAATGAGGGCATGGAGGCATTATTACTACACTACTAGAAATGCAGAGAGAATCAAATTCTTATAATAATCTTAATCTAACCATGTAAGGGAATATGTATTAGTTGCCTATTGTTACTGACAAACCACCACTAACTCAGCAGCTTAAAACAGCATAAATATTTCTCATTTAAGTAAGTCAGATGTTTGATAGGCTCAGTTGGTTTCTCTGCTATGGGTGCCACAAGGCTGAAATCAAGTGTTGGCCAACCTAGGATTTTACTTGGAGGCTCTGAGGGAGAATCCAATTTCAGGATCATTCAGGTTGTTGGCAAAATTCAATTCTGTGTGGTTATAGCACTGAGGTCCTTATTTCCTTGTTGATTGTTGGCTAGGGGCTGTTCTCTGTTTCTACTTTTTTTTAAATGTTTATTTTATTTTTGAGAGAACGAGCACGTGCACATGAGCAGAGGAGGGAAAGGGGCAGAGAAACAGAGATGGGGGTGGGGTGGGGAGAGGTTGCGGACAGAGTATCCCAAGTGGATTCTGTGCTTGAAGTCAGGAACCATGAGATCATGACCTGAGTTGAAGTCGGATGCTTAACCAACTGAACCACCCAGACGCCCTGATTGTTCTCTGTTTTTAGACATTGGCTGCACTCCTTGGCCTGTGGCCTCTTTCTCCATCTTTAAAGCTAGTAACAGTGGGTCCAGTCCTTCTCATACTTGTCTCTCTGACCTCTCTACTTGCCTCATCTTTCCTGCTAATATCTCTTGGATTAAGTCTTTTGCTTTCCTCTTCCACTTTTAACACTCAAGTGATTACATTGGGCCCGCTGAATAATCCAGGATACTATCACTATTTTAATGTCCATAACCATAATCATATTAGCACAGTGATTGTGCCTTCCCTTCTGCCATATAAAGTAACACTGTTCTGGGAATTAGGGCATCAAAATCTTTGGGAGCTCATTATTCTGCTTACCACAGTCCACCTTTTGGCTCTCAAAGATTCATGTCCTTTTCATAAAACAAAATATGTTTATCTCATTCCAAGATCCCCAAAGATCTCATCCATTACAGCATCATTTTAAATTCTAAATTTCATCAGCTCTAAAATCCCAGATCTAATGACCCAATTCATCTAAATCAAGTATGAGTAAAATTGTGGGTATAATTATTCTCGGAGCACAATTCCTCTCCATTTTTGGCCTTATGAAACTAAAGAAACAAATTATCTATTCCAAACATATGATGATGTGACAGGCATTATATTCTAGACATGCTAGTTCAAAAAAAGAGAAAATGGAAAGATAAATGGAGCAACTGGTCCCAAGTAATTTTGAAATCCAAACATACAAACTCCATTAAATATTGAGGTCCAAGGAAAAGAATCCCCTGTGGTTCTCAGCTAAACCCTCTGGGCTCTTGGTTCCTTTGTCTGAGTTATGCTTCCCCTTTCATGAAAGGTAGCACATGTTTACAATGAGTAGTTTTATCAGCCTGTTTTCTGTTGGTGGAACTGTAGGGTCCTGACAGCCTCTTATCATTTTGTACTCTCTCTGCCACATTCAGTCCTGAATGTGTTTCCATTGTTATAATATTCTCAAGAACTTCATGAGTCTCCTATGTATGTCATGGGAATTCACTACACAGGTTTTTCTTAGATAATTTCGTCTCTAGGGCTTCTGCTGATATGGCTGAAGGGATCTATGCATCACACCTTTAGTCTCTTCAAATAGCACTTTCTGCAACTGAATATTCTGACCTTTTGAACTTCCTAAGATATTAGCAAAAGGTTTTACAGACACACCTGGCCTTTTCTTTATAATATGTCCTCCGGTCAAGTGGATCTCTTCAAAACCAACAATCGTGGGTCAAACCCTTCTTAGATGTTGAATCTCTCTGATCTTCCTTTCTGCCTCATCTCTCTGCCTCTTTTGTCTTCTGCTGCATCTCTCTGACCAACTCTAGCTGGACAAATTTCTGTACTTTTAGGTGCTCCACTGACTGGACTGGGTGTACCTTCATAATCCAGAATAATCTCCCCATTTTAGGATCCATAACCTGAATCACATTTTCAGTCTCTTTTGCCATGTAACATAACACATGCACAGGTTCTGGGGATTAGTATGTGGAAATCCTTGGGGAACCATTATTCTGCCTATCATAGAATATAACTCTATTGATGCATGGCTAAGAACAAAAGAGGGGGGTGTAAACTAAAGAGAAAATAGTTCCTGGGAAAGGAAATTGGAAAGCATTCCATGGTTTATGGCTTTCCGGTTTCAGAGTAAGTACATAGGCTGGTGGCTGGGAGTACTGAGCAATTGCATAGCAGCCTGACTGACCCAGAAGGGCCTCTCTGGCTTGAACCAGAGAGAGAAACTCATGCAGCAAGGAAGTTCAAGTAGGAAAAGAATTGGCTCAATCTTCAGTCATCATGAACCAGTTTGACAGAGTGAGAGTAGAGAGATATGATGGATTTATAGACCAACACCTAACTATAGTTTATGTTAAGTGTTTTAATTTAGTTCTGAAGTGGTAAGAGTCCTAGCATGCTTGCCTCTAAAGCAGATATTATTATGAGTATCAGAGTCAGGATGGGTAATAAACCAATAACATCAAATCCCTAAAACTATTTACTTGGTGAACTCCTGTTAGGGTGTCAGATAGACCTTCACCTGGTTACAACACAGAGCCATTTTCACTTACTAGAATAACAGAATGGGAATTGTATACTTGTTTCTTGTGGCAATATTCATCTGGATCATATGAGTCACACTCCCTCTAACCTGGCAGCTCATTAGGAGTAGCAGATATCAACAAGTACATCATATTAATATAGGCTCTGTTACTTAAATAAGAGACTTCTGACTCCTGGAAGAGTGTGCAGAAATCTATTTAAGGACTCTGCCATTTCCATCTGCTGTAATTTAAATTACATCACCAATGTGATGTTTAAACTGTCTTATACCAGAAAATTAATCAAAGAACCTCATTCATTTCAGTTTGCTTTTCTGTGGCATTAGCTCACAAGTACAGAAATATGATGAGAAACCATATTTAGCTTAGCACTTAAATCAAGGTTACAAGACTCTTTTAAGTATATGTAGTGACTTTAGTGTGTTAATACTACTTTCCCTGCCCTGATGGCTTCTTTTCTAAATGGGATTCTTTCCAAATCCCTTCAACAGGGGGAAATAAAAGCAATTTAGAATTTGAAACAAGCCAGTATCAAATAGTTCACACAACAAGATTAACTGGGAAGCTAAATCTTAAGGTACAATTTTATTCTGATTATCAAGGATTTAGATTTAAGTGAGAGTTATAGCTGAAAGGCTTCCATTTTTTTCTTTTCTTTTCTATCCTTTTTAATTTTTTGGTGGTGAAATAAAGACTGTGGTCTGGTAATGAAGTACCCATACCCACTCTGTGTATTGGCCATTTTTCTCATTTATGTCTTTCTTAAACATGTATTACTTAATACTTGGTATGCTGGTACTTATTTCTTGGAGTATTTCATTTGAACTCCACCCTAGAACACTATTTAGATCTATGTGGAAGTGACTTCTCTTAATTATGCCATGATTAACTGGGGCAGTGTGGGATGAAGAATTTGTCTTTTGGCTTACCTAGATTTATAGCTATTTAATTTTATTCCTTCCTATCATTCCCATACAGTGGTATACTTACATTTTCTATTCTATGTCACAAATAGTCCAGGCCCCACATCTGCTTTTACTCCAGGGTGAAGGAAATTAAGGCTCATGTTTTACAGAGATTTAAGAATCATGTCCACTGCTTAGAATTTTGTTGGTGTCAAACAGTCTCACCTGGTGCCACTGGGCTGGAGCAGGCGCCTCTCCAGCTGTCCCTGGGTTACCTCAGGCTCACAGCTTGCATTGCCTAATGGCAGGAGCTAGAGACAATTTGAGAAAACAAGAGGGGTGATGATAGATTTTTAAAGTTATTTGTGAAATTATGTGAGAAAAGAACTTTTCTCATATGTGCCCCTACCTCCCAACCCTGACACCAAAATCTCTAGTTTTTTAAACAATTTTTAAAACTTTATTTTATTAAAAACATTTTTTAATGTTTATTTTTGAGAGAGAGAGAGGGAGAGAGAGAGGGAATGGGGGAAGGGCAGATAGAGAGGGAGACACAGAATCTGAAGCAGGCTCCAGGCTCTGAGCTGTCAGCACAGAGCCTGACGCAGGGCTTGAACCCGTGAGCCATGAGATCATGACCTGAGCCGAAGTCAGACCCTTAACCGACCGAGCCACCCAAGTGCCCCTAAGTTTTATTTTAGAGAGAGAGAGAGTGTGTGAATGGAGAAGAGGGGCAGAGGTAGAGAGAGAATCCCAAGCAGGATCCCATGCCACGCTCAGAGTAGAGCCTGATACAGGGCTCAATCCCACAACCTTGGGATCATGACCTGAGCTAAAATGAAGAGTTGGATGCTCAACTGACTGAGCTATCCAGGTGCCCCTCCAGTCAGTTTTACTAACAACATAAATGGTGGAAATTGATGAAAGGTATGTATTTTCTGTCTAAATTGATGCCTAGTGAAATAGAGGCACATTCACGGATGCAAGAATCCAAGAGTAGAGGAGGCTTCAAGAATACAATCTCTCCCAAATCAGCAAAATCCTAGGAGGGCTTTCAACTTACACAGACCACGGCAATCTCATCTAAAACTCAAGGGGTGGGGTGACCCCAATTACCATCTGCAGTATGAGGGTTAACACTATCAAGTGTTTAAATATTACTATCAAAACCTTTATCATGGATGTCAGTGCTATTTGAAAGTTCAGATCAATACAAGCATTTTTCTAAATGTGATCTTTACCCTCCTGACAGACAGTACTAGATGCTATAATCTAATCTGGGAGTCTTAGAAAAATTACCTTTGGGTCATCTTCCTGCTATCTTTAAATATAATTCTGACCCTCATACCACTTCTTTCTTTCCTACTCTTACTCCAATCTGTACTTCAAAATTACACAAAGCCAAACTACCTTCTCTGACAGGGCTGGACTAGTCATGACAACTAACTGCTCATTAAGTGGAGGCTGCTGGTTGGACAGCCATGGTGGAGTACTAGTAACCTACAAGGACACATTACCATGTCTTTGATATCACATGGGCAGTTTCCCAAACTGTGGTCAACGTAGTCCAAAATATTCCAGGAAATCTGCAGTTCCAACACTGAAGGTGTGTTGTCTCTTCAGGATCTGTGAGCACACGTCTGGGAACAAGGGGTATGCTATATGTTTGTTTTTGGGCAACTGTACAGTGAAAGTAGTTTAAAATATAAAGGAAGTTCTGAGTCTAATTCCTCACTGAAAGGAAAGCTTTTTGCTTCTTGCCCTGACCTACTTAAACTCTACCAAAGAGACACTGCTGGACAGACAAGAACTTTCCTTGGCTGCTGTTGAGATGCCAGAAAAATGATGAGACGAGCACACCAGGTCCATTTATAAAATAAAACTGTTTTAAGCCACAGCTAGCAGCATTCCAATTCAGATTTTTCCAGACTTCGTGTCTTGCTGTAACATTTGAAGAAACATTTTAATAATGTGTTAAAAATTCCTTCAAACTCTTAAGTTTTAGATGTTTTATCATTTAAGATATAAATAGAGAGGGAGTTAATATGTAATGTGGGAGTCATTGGTTTATTTGAATACCACGTTAAAAAATCTTTTGGGATGTGTAAAGTTGTGGCTATTAATATGTTGTTTTTAGAGCTGGGTATGTCATTGATGGGCACTGCACATCTTGGAATAATTTGAAACAGGATTTCCTGCAGTGATATAATTATTCTACCTAACTTTCCTGTGTGACCAGCTGCTGCAAACAAGGAAAGAGTAATACATACTAAGAAAGACAAGGTGAATACATATTAAAAAGAAAAAAAAAATATATATATATATTTACTAATGAGGCTGTAACTAAAAAAAGGAAAAGTTGACAGACTGTGTTAAGATGAATCTCTTGTGGTTTTTGAATCTTTGTGGAATCCCTGGGTTTATAGTCTTAAATTTTTCTGGTGAACAAATTTTGCTGGCTCAATATTACTGGCTTACCCAATTATTAATTAATTGGCTTGTTATAACCTCTCCCTGTTTTCTCCAGTACTTCCCACAAGTTATAAAAATTTCTCATGTTAAAATATTACTTTAATAGTAATTTAACAGAGGATTTAATATGTATTGAGTACTCCCATGTGATAGGCATGTGCTAAACCCTTTAATGCATCATTTCATTTCATCCTCAAACAATCCCATGTAGCACTAGTATTAACCCTATTTTGCAATTATTCAGGTTCTGTGATATTAGATAACTTGACCTTATGGCTAGTAAATTATGAAACTGAGATATAATAATAATTGCTAAAATTTATATAACAAGTAATATAACATATTGAATCTTCTTATCAATGATTGGGGAGAGAAGAGTAATAGAGAAAAAGTAGGGAAGCCAGAGTTTGAACCTTGTCGGTTTGACTCCAACTCTGAGTATTAACTATGAGTATTAAGTTACAAAGGTATGTTGTCCAATATGGTGGCCACTAGCCACATGTCCTAATTCAAATTTAAATTGGTTAACAATTTTTTAAAAGTTCAACTTTTTAGGAGCTTCTGGGTGGCTCAGTTGGTTAAGCATCTGACACTTTATTTCAGCTTAGGTCATGATCTCATGATTTGTGAGATCAAACCCCATGTTGGGCTCTGTGCTGATTCTCTCTCTCTCTCTCTTTCTCTGACCTCCCTGCCCTTCTCAAAATAAATAAATAAATCTTCAAAAAAAAAAAGTTCAGCTTTTTAGTCATATTAGCTATATTCAAGTCCTCACTAGTTAGTGACTACCATATTGGATAGGAAGATTACAGTACTTTCATCATTGCAGAAAGTTCTATTGAACAGTGCTGATAGACTCTGTACTAATATTTCCCTGGTGAAATTTTAGTAAAATAATGTGGACCCCAGGAAGGGGTTTGGGAAACACTTAAATTTTATTGCCAATGCATAAACAAATCATCATTTGGGGTAGACTAATTTCGCTGATGGGTCATCTAATTAATTTAATTTTTATTTTTCTTGTCATAAATTCCATGGGCGACAAGTTTCTTTTTTAAATTTCTTAAATGTTTCTATTTATTTTTGAGAGAGAGAGAGAGAGAGAGAGAGACAGAGAGAGAGACAGAGAGAGAGGGAGACACACAGAATCTGAAGCAGGCTCCAGGCTCTGAGCTGTCAGCACAGAGCCCAACGCAGGGCTTGAACTCTTGAGAGCCATGAGATCATGATCTGAGCAGAAGTTGGATGCTTAACTGAGCCACCCAGGCGCCCCAGGAGAAAAGTTTCTGAACTTGTCCCTGAAACTTGGAAATTTTGATTCCCTTTTCTCGGGTTACATAACTCCCAATAACATTCCATTTGGGCATATTAAATGGCAAAAATATTTTCAAGGAGACAAGAGAGTATTAAAAGATACACTCTAAAAATTGAATTCTTTCAATAAATAAATGTACAGATTTTTGGGTTTTGTTGGGTTTTTGCTAAGAATAATGCTGTTTAAATGAACCATCACATTCTGTTTAGTCACTTGAAACATATCTTGCCTTTTCTGAATGGCATATGTTGCTCTAGTTTAGTGCTGCTTCAAGAATAAAATAATCAAGAAGAGATGTTCTTACTTAGAATGAATATCTTTATGTTTTTATGTATTTCTAAGATGAGTTCTCTGCATTTCTTATTTTTAAAATAATTAAATAAAAGGAGAACTGTAACTTACTGCCTACACACTGACATTTTGGGTACCTGTTGGATTCATTCCAATTTATGAAGGTGTTCTGAATGGCAATTTCAGAATTGATTGGATGCATTTCAGATGGAGATCTGTTTCTATGGCAACATATTGGGTTTACAGACTGAAAGACTATTGTAAACCGCATTAACTAAAATTGCATATGCACAGGATGAATCCCCTCCTTCCCTAGAAAACTCATTAAAGGAAAAAAAAGGCTAGAGCAGACCAAACCTAATCCCAGTTGCCTGTAATGACTATCTAGTCACCACCAGTCACCAGCCTTAGAAATAATCAATTTCATAGCTCAGATGTGTTCTCTGAGGGGTAAGGGTTTCTTATCAGGCCAGTACCAGAGTCCCAGTACAAGCTAGGTGAGGAGGTCTACTGGTAGGTTACCAGTGAGGGCATCTTGGCAGAGGGCATGAACTAAACACGTGTGTCAGAGGCAAGCCTAGGTACCTGAGTAAAAGGAGTAGACTCTACTGAAGAGGAGTAGCCTCAATATGGAAAAACCCCTGGAGAGCAAAAGGAAAAAACATGGGAAAATTGGGGACTAGGGTGGTACATATAGAGCTTCTGAGGAAGATGGTGCTGTGTATACTAAGCTGCAACTGGAGATTTTAAAGAACCACAAGCTATATCTTAGTATAGATTTTCACTGCCGGTCAGCATTGAGAGATAATTCTCCACAGGTTCTTAAGTTTCTGTACATCTTATGAGCAGAGGGCTCTGACTGTCTTTATTCCAGATTACTTTTTCAAGGGTGTTGGTATAGTAAACAGCCTTGGACCACTGAGATAGTGTCTCTATCTGGAGCAAGGTCAAGTTTGTTTATTCTTCAGTATAATAAATACGTTTCCCTCCAGGGTAAGGTCTGACAGGCTTACTTCCCATTATAAATGATTTGGATTTCCTAAGCTCTCTGGCATCACGCCACACTACATATGCAGTATCACCTGGCCTTCTTCACATCACCCTGTGGTTACTGGGGCTCAGCACAAATGCCAAGCCAGCGCAAATGCTGATACTCTGGGTATAGCTATGAATAGTAAACTATCCTTTGTCTCCGACCCGGGAATCTTATGCCTTTTGTCAGCATCTATGAATGTATGGTAGCCTATCTTAGTAGTTTGCCTTAGGGTAAAATTTTAGACCTTCAGGGTTCTCAACAGTTAGTATGGTTTAGAAATGATTTTCATCTCTTAGTTGAACCCTGAAGTAGTATAAAAGAAAATATTGTCACCTAGGTACCAACAAACATGGGCTTCAGCTTCCCCATGCTGTTCTTACTTAGGGGAAGTACTGGGGTGAGTAGAGCCATTGAAACTTTTGACTAGATTTCTGGTATCTCTTGCTGCCTGTTTTCCAATATCTTTGTTGTAAAGAGTGGAGAGAGATAATTTAATTATTCTTATGTGTTGGCTTTTGAATTTAGTAATAGTGTCTATATTAAAACTTTTTATTGTGTTTATACATTTATGCAGGAGCACTATATAATCATTTTGTCATTTTTATTATTTTTTTTTTTTAATTTTTTTTTTTTCAACGTTTATTTACTTTTGGGGACAGCGAGAGACAGAGCATGAACGGGGGAGGGGCAGAGAGAGAGGGAGACACAGAATCAGAAACAGGCTCCAGGCTCTGAGCCATCAGCCCAGAGCCTGACGCGGGGCTCGAACTCACGGGCCGCGAGATCGTGACCTGGCTGAAGTCGGACGCTTAACCGACTGCGCCACCCAGGCGCCCCCATTTTGTCATTTTTAAAAGATGGATTAATTTTGATCATCAGTGGCCTCTATTCTCACATGGATACCAACACCTACATTGAATTGGGTTTGGGTTTTTCCCTTTTCATTAGATTTGGCTTTTGTGAACTGCTATTCAATTCATATTATATGTCTTGCCTTGCTGTGACCCTGTGTTCGATGAGCTCCTTCCAGGAGATTGTCATGACACAACTAATATTCAGGATATGGAGAAGATATTTGTGTGACAACTGAGAAAGATTAGAATTTTAATTATAAAGTCAAAACTGTCTAAGTAACAGGAAAGAAATATTATTAGATTCTAAAATTATTTCCTGTTTTGTACTCTTGCAGAGGATCAAAAAAAAATAACATGACTCACAGTTTGCTACTAGCAGGTACAAGATGCTTTTGAGAATCTTTCAACCTGGTTTTGACTCATTTTGCCATTGGTACGAATTCCAAAACACTTGATCCAGAATTTTTCCAGACCATTACCTTCCGCATCTCACACCGTTACAGCTTCACACAATGTCTAAGTTTCTGGAGAAAAGAAAAAGGTAGATGTAAAAGTTTCAACAAAATGGGAATTATAAAAGCCAACTTTCTCACTCAACAGCTACCTTGAAATTTATTTCTGTTCTCTTCACATTCAGGCTCCTGTGTAACAATGTGACCTTTTAAAAAATTTACAAATTAATAGTTTTAATTTGCAATTTCATTCACATTACAGAAATATGAGAATTCTAATGGCATTGGCAATTAACTTGTCCATTTGTGCCCAATTTTGTCTTGCTAATGTATAAAGACCTGTAGAAAAGAAAAAAGCATAGGTAAATAGGAAACATGACCCATAATTTATAATTACACATATGTATTGGATTGCATTGAATTTGTATTTAGAAACAGTGCTTAGCTTTTAACCCTTTGAGTTGAGTTTTTGTACAAAGAAGTATTTAATTATTTTAGAGGTATTTCTGTTTTTATGGATCAGTTTGTATTTACCACTATTCAGAGTGTTCATCTGTTCTTCAGGAGTTCTGGGAATATAGTGAAATTTACATGTTATCTTTTCCCCATTAGTAATGAAGCAAAATCTAGCCAAAGAAGGAAGACACCTACATATTTAATAGCCAAATAAAAAGTACAATATAATATTTTCAGCTTACAGATATTAGAATCATAAAATTTGATTTGCTTCTATTTCCGGTTATTCTTTTCCATTTTTTTCTTCTGATAGTGTAGATGAAGCAGTTACAATAACTGTTAAAAATCTACTCCCTCTCTCTCTGCCCCTCCCCCGTTCATGCTCTGTCTCTCTCTGTCCCAAAAATAAATAAACGTTGAAAAAAAAAATTAAAAAAAAAAAAAAAAAGAAAAAAAAAGGGGCGCCTGGGTGGCGCAGTCGGTTAAGCGTCCGACTTCAGCCAGGTCACGATCTCGCGGTCCGTGAGTTCGAGCCCCGCGTCAGGCTCTGGGCTGATGGCTCAGAGCCTGGAGCCTGTTTCCGATTCTGTGTCTCCCTCTGTCTCTGACCCTCCCCCGTTCATGCTCTGTCTCTCTCTGTCCCAAAAATAAATAAACGTTGAAAAAAAAATTAAAAAAAAAATCTGGCAATAGCATTAGATTATACTAAGGTCATACAGTATATAATTTAAAATAAAAAGAACTTTTGCTCTCACTCACTCTTGATTCTTCTGTATTTTTCATCAGCTTGTTGAAGAGTTCCTAGCCCTGATTCTTCATGCCCTCCAGTATGAGTTTAAGGTGTTGCAAGAGTCTGTCTTAGTCAGTTTGGGCTGCTATAACAAATTACCATAGACTGGGTGGCTTATAAACAACAGAAATCTATTTCTCTGGGAAGTCCAAGATCAAGCAGTTAGCAGATTCAGTATCTGGTGAGGGCTGGATTCCTAGTTCACAGAATATTTTTTCACTGTGTCCTCACATGGTGGAAGAGACAAGAGAGCTCCCAAGGTCCTCTTTTATGAGGATGCTAATACTAGCCATGGGGCCCCATGTGGCTTCAGGATTTAATCACCACTAAGGCCCAACCTCCAAATACCCTCACATTGCAGATTAAGATTTTAAAATATAAATTTTGTGGCTGAAAAACATTCAGTCCATGGCAGATTTCATTTATTTTATACATAAAGTTCAAAGGAAGTCATTTTTGCTACCAGGGAGTCATGCATATTTCTTAGAGAATATCTAATCCATAGAGACTAAATTACATCCATTTTGCTTTATCATGGCCAGTTGGTAACAGCTGCCAAAAATGAATATTTTTGATAAAATATAACATTTTGGTGGTCTCCCATTGCCATGCAACATAAAGATTATATAGGTTTTTCTCAGAAAAAGACCTTTATGGGGCACCTGGGTGGCTCAGTCAGTGGAGCGCCTGACTCTTGACCTCGGCTCAGGTCATGATCTCACGGTTTGTGAAATTAAGCCTTGCGCTGGGCTCTGTGTTGACAGCGTGGAGCCTGCTTGGGATTCTTTCTCTCCCTTTCTCTCTGCTCCTCCCCTGCTTGCTCTCTCTCTCAAAGTAAATAAGTGTTTAAAAAAATTTTTTTAAAGAAAAAGACTTTTATAAAAAGTTCTGAAATGTGCCATGACCAGATCTTCTCTGAGAAAAGATATTCTAAAAATGGAAGGAAATGATATCCTAAAGACCTTTCAGTAAACTTCCAGGTTTCAGTGGTGTTTGGTAAACCACAATATTAGAGACCCTCACAATTTTAGGCTTGGTTGTTGATTCTGCCGCTTGTAAATCTGGTTGTATGACTACATCTAAGAGTATTAAGCATTTTATTAAAGTTATCGCACAACTTTAAGATGATGTGAAGTAAGAGCACACATTTTAAAAAGTCAATTAAGGGTCAGCATCAAAAAGCTGCCTTTCTGCTTCTCTGTAGAGAAATTCACATGAAGGCCTTGCCATTACTGTCATACATTGTCAAGACTCACTCTCATTAACAGTGATGGACATCTACTCCCTTTTTTCTATGTGGTTACTAGAAGGAAATCTCCTTTGGTATGCACTTTTCCTAAGATCCAGTGTAAGAGGGCAGATAATAGGACTGATATATAGGGAGAAATTAGGAATATACAAGTATACTTTTTGCCAAACAAAAAGTAGCAGACATGAATTTCTTGAAGAATATCCTTGCAATTATGTTCGTCCAAGAATATGTGCTGATTTAACTCAAACTTAAATATATGCTGAGAACAAATCTGCATAGTTAAGATTTAAATTATAAATCAAAATTTCTTGCCTCTTTTAGACAGTTCTTAAATAGCAGCTTCATAATCTTATTTTTCTTTGTAAGCATATAGGATAAATCAAAATATAAAAATATAGGCAACAAATCATATTTACACTAGGCATTATTACTCTGAGGACAAATAATTAGGAACACAGTATTTCATACATATGAATAGAAAATTCTTTTTGCCTAAGGCAACAAATATTTTATTTGACTACTTGGGAGGTTGTTACAAAGAATCTTATGAATTTGACTTTGGGCAATTTGTAATCCATCAATTAGCTTCTGGTTGTCTTATTTATGTCCTCTATTTTATTGAATTCATATAGATTCTGATATTTTGTTTATTATTTCCAATCTTTCTTGATATTTTATTACTTTGTTTTGTTTTATTTCTTATAAAATCTCCTCTATGTAGGTCTTCTTAAAATTTGTGGGTGTTAGATACCCGAATGCAAGAGGCAGAGAATGATATAGACTGAGCTGTGACTTTGAAGTTGGACAGAACTAGGCCTGAATCTCAGCTCTACCACTTACTGCCAGTGAGGTTTTGGGCAGAGCACTTAATTCACCAGAGCCTCAATTTCTTTATATTATAATATTAGGACAATGACAACTACCTTCCACAATAGTTGGGGGGATTCCAGATAACATATATAAAGCATGGTGGTAGCGTGTACATGGTGGCTTATGGTATCAATCTGACCCTCTTTGGCATGCACTGGTTAGCAGTATCAGGAAAGAACACCTGGTTTGAAGGATGAGTCTGATAGTTTAAAGTCTGCCCCAGACTGGATTCTGATTCTGGTTGTCTTTGGGGTAACCATCCATCCCAATTTGCTTGGGACAAAGGTGGGTGGGTGATTTCCAGGACACCAGACTTTAAGTGTTCAAATTGGGAAAGTCCTGGGCAAATTGGGACCAGTTGGTCACCCTAGATATTTGTTTATGTATTAGTGAGGATGTAATGTGCATTCTTTGTAAAGACAACGTGTGTGTGTGTGTGTGTGTGTGTGTGTGTGTGTGTGTCTACGACATCACCCTAAGCCTAGAGGCTTTATAAGCAAAGAGCCTCTCAAACTGAGTGTCATGAGAATTGTGTTTCATTGCCCTCTGTCTGTTGCAGGAAAGAAGTCCTTGTACCTTCAGAAAAGGCTCTTGATCTAGTTGCCTAACCTTAGGACGTAACCAACCAGGAACGAAATGTAGCTGCTAACAAAGCCAAGGAATTGAGTGGCAACCACTGGTGCAGTTGGCTCATAATTAAAACTTTGAAGCATGATTTTTCTTAGTTAATGCCCTCTAAGATGGGGTGCAATGTTTTAGTTTTCACTAGTAATTGAAGAGTGAAATGTTTTGTTATTTCATTTTTTGGCATACATTTTGACATACTTTTTTATTGAAGTATAATTAACATACAATGTCATATTAGTTTAAGTTGTATAACATATTGATATAACAATTTTATACATTATTCAGTGCTCAACCATGATAAGTGTAACCACCATCCATTATTACAGTATTATTGGCTGTATTCGTCAGAACTATTCCACCAAGGTGGAGGTTGCCATCAACCACCTCATCAGCATGCCAACATGCCTCCCACACCTACCTCTCTCTGGGCTTCTATTTCCACACCAACCCTGTGGTTTGGAGGGCATGGGCCACTTCTTCCTGGAGTGGGCAGAGAAGCAGGAGGGTGCTGAGTGTCTCTTGAGGATGCAAAACCAGCCACTCCCTCTTCCAGCAAGGGCAGGAGCCATCCCAAAATGGGTGGGGTAAATTCTTGGATGCCATGGAACTGCCATGGTTCTGGAGAAGAACCTGAACCAGGACCTTTTGGATCTGCATGCCCTTGGTTCTGCCCCCACAGACGTCCATCTTTGTGAATTCCTGGAGAACCATTTGCCGGATGAGGCGGTGGAACTCATCAAAGAAATAGCGACCACCTGACTCATTTCCACAGGTTGCCTGGCCCCCAGCCTGGGCTGGGCCAGTATCTCTCTAAAAGGCTCACCCTCAAACATGATTAGGAACCTCTGGAGCTCATCAGCATTTGAGAGACCTCTCTGGCATCCCCTTGGTGTCAGGGCTTTTGCCTGCTTTTTAATTACCTTGGAGCCCTCTCCCAAGCCTGACCAAAGGGAAACAATAAAGCTTTTCATAGCAAAAAAACCCATTTTGTTATTTTAAATATTAACTTACTGTACTTGAACCACCTGAGCATATATCTGTTACATAATTGGAAACTAGGAATTGAAGCAAATAATGGCTTTCTGTATCCCAAAGCTCCCCATATCTTGGTGTTCAAGGCCAGAGTTATATAATCTCTTTGACTATGATTTTTAAGTACAATATCTTATCCTAGAGACTTTTGACAAAATATGCTTCTTTTGCTTTCTTGGCTCAGAGTCTTATTAACATGTAAAGAGAATTTTTCTTCCTAAACAACTTTGCTGTCTCATTAACAAGTTTAGTGATGTCCCATGCAGCTGGTAGAAAGATAACTAGGTCAGGTTTCTTGGCTAGTCCCTTGAGCAGCCCTTGAGTGCTATTTTAGCTTAATATTTGTGTGCATATTTGTAGGAAGAGATAATTTGAAAGTCTTTGACTCTCTTTTAACCTCAGATACATTCTTAATTTTAATTAAAAAGAAACAAGATCTAGAATGTATTCCAAGATCCAATGAGGATACATATACGTTCCACCAACCTTAAATTTTGGACTGGCTCTATACCAGTGATTTTCAACCTGGCTACACTTTAGGGATGGGGGTACAGGATGGGTGGAAGTGTAGGAAGGTATTTAAGAAATACCGATGCCCGGGGGTGCCTGGGTGGCGCAGTTGATTAAGGGTCTGACTCTTGATATCGATTCAGGTCATGATCTCACAGTTCATGGGTTCGAGCCCTGCATTGGGCTTGGGATTCTCTCTCCCTCCCTCTCTCTCTCTCTCTCTCTGCCCCTCCCCTGCTCACGTGCACGTGCACGCACTCTCTCAAAATAAATAACTTAAAAAAAATAAATACTGATGCCCAGGTGGGCACCCATCCCAGACCAATTAAATCTAAATCTCTGTGGGTAGATCCAAGCAATTCTACATTCTTTAACAACTATAATGTCTCTTATGGATCAAAAAATTCAGAGGAAAAATCATTTCAGAATATCAGGCATTGTGTGACAGCTTTAATATCATCATATTGAGAGTAAAACCTACATTTTATTTTAAGGAGTTCTCTTTTCACTCCTCTCTTGGGACCCCTCTCACCCACAAGTGTGTACAGTAGGTGTGCACTTACAACATCCTACCTCTTGCGAGTGTGCTAAACATAGGTCCACACAAGGGCCTGTGTACAGAGACAAACAAGATGCTTATCTTTTGTCCTCTCACAACTGTCTTCCTCCCCCTGGACAAAGCCATATTGGACTTGCACTGAAACTTGGGAGGAAGTGATTCTCATGAATGGAAACTGGGAATCCAGGCTTCTTTCCTTGAATTTTTAATGTAAGGTAGTGAGGAAAGTAAGGAAAACAGTTCTCAGAGGAATAAAGAGAAACATGAACTTCAGAGATGGGTTTGCTAAGAGAGAAGGGGGAGAAATACATATCAAAATATAGAGAAAACAGCCATTTTTGCTTTCTCCTCCCCTCAATAAACAACAACAGTGACAAAAATTTTCAAAATCAACAAATTAGAGGTGGCTGGGTGGCTCAGTCAGTTAAATGTTCAATCTTGATTTTGGCTCAGGTCACGGTCTCATGGTTTGTGGGTTTGAGCCCCATGTCGGGCTCTGTGTTGACAGCGTGGAGCCTGCTCTCTTTCTCTTTCTCTTCTCTCCTCTCTTTTCCCCTTCCCCTACTCGCACATGTGTGCTTTCTCTCTCTCTCTCTCATTAAGTAAATAAACTTTAAAACACTAAAAAAATCAATAATTTGAAGGAAAGCTGCATTACTTTAAGATTAAGTGTAAAAGACTGCAATTTAATTTATAACTCATCTAATGAAAATGACAAGGAAACAAAAATGAGAGTATGCTCGAATTACTACTTGGGCCTCCAGGTCTTATTACAGGAGAAAGGCTTGACAGCCAACAACAGAACAAATCTGTCACCTGGCTGGCCCCAGAAGTTTCCCTAGTTTCTAAGGTCTGTAAGCAGTGGTGGTAGGAAATAATGGGAGAGAGGCAGAGGGGAGGAAAAACAATTAAAAGCAGATCCTAAAAGTACTTAAGGACAGTAATATAGGGTAGTTAGTATTTAAAAAAGCTAAATTTGGGGGTCATATTAACAAGGATCCGCATTTGGTTGGGTTTGTTTCCTCTAAAAGTAACATGCAGAAATGAGAAAGAACGAAATATGGCCCTTTGTAGCACCGTGGATGGAACTGGAGAGTGTGATGCTAAGTGAAATAAGCCATACAGAGAAAGACAGATACCATATGTTTTCACTCTTATGTGGATCCTGAGAAACTTAACAGAAACCCATGGGGGAGGGGAAGGAAAAAAAAAGAGGTTAGAGTGGGAGAGAGAGCCAAAGCATAAGAGACTCTTAAAAACTGAGAACAAACTGAAGGTTGATGGGGGGTGGGAGGGAAGGGAGGGTAGGTGATGGGCATTGAAGAGGGCATCTTTTGGGATGAGCACTGGGTGTTTTATGGAAACTAATTTGACAATAAATTTCATATATTAAAAAAACAATAAAAAAATAAAAGTAACATGTAGACACACACACACACACACACACACAACAGGTGCTAGATGATGGGGAAAAAAGAAAAATAAGGCACCATTCCCACTCTCGGGGAGCTAAGTCTCTTACTGGAAGGCTTATTTTCACATAGAAGAAATAAAGAATAATTTAGACAATATAAATCATTAAAGTGAAGCGTATTTTTATAATGTTTACTTTTTTATTATAAAGGTGATAATGCCTATTGTAGAGAAGTTAGGAGTTCAAGAAAAATGTAGATAGGAAAATAATGATCACCCCTAATTCTTGAGCTTTTCCTATTCTGAGTTCTGATAGTGTCTTTTCTTTCCTCTTCTCTCTCTCTCTCTCTCTCTCTCTCTCTCTCTCTCTCCCCCCTCTGCATTGGCTCCTTTTTCTCAGCCCACAAATGTGGTCAGCTTTCTTCCATTTCAGTGTCCTCATCACTACTTTGGGGATAATTACACCTACCACTGATGATTGCTGTGTGATTAAATGAGGTAATCTAGGTAAATGCTTGGAATGGTACCCAGCATGTAGCAAACACCATACAATTGTTATTTTTAAGTTACTTCATTTGTTTTTGTTGTTGTTTTTTTTTTAGTAGGCTCCACCCCTAGCGAGCCTAATGTGGAGCTCAAACCCACGACCTTGAGATCAAGACCTGAGCTGAGATCAAGAGTCAGATGTTCAACCGACTGACCCACCCAGGCACCCCTTAATTATTTTAAAACAAGTAAATGAGAAAACTTTTTGCTAGATCCTATTCTCCTCTCACCACTGTCTTTGCTTTTCCCATCCCTTGACTCTCTGACCTCTGTTAATGTTACTCTCTTCTCTCCCCACTGTGATTAGGTTTCTGCTGTGGACTTACAGAAATGCTAACTTGCCATCAGTCTCTTATTTTAAGGTCCTTGTGAGGTAGGAATCTGTCTTCTTCAGTGGTGATTACTATGGAGTGTTCAAAACTGTGTCCTGCAAATAAGAGGTGCTGCCTAAATATTTCTGAAAAATAATTACCTTTGCAGAATACTTTGTACTTTACAAAGTTTTTCCACATGGATTAGTTCATTGAGTCTCCTGGTGAGCCTCTAAGGGAAGTCCCCATTTGGCAGAAGATGAATAAAAGGAGACATACTGGTGGAACAAGCAAGGGCTCAAGTTATAGTTGTCTGAATTTAGAGGTCTCTGCTTTCTCTACTCTACTCTCCTGCCTATGAAACTGAATGTAACATCATTTCATGCAAATAGCTTTTCCCAGGAGTGATCAGAATGGAGAACGTCTGGCTGGAGGAATAGGGAAGCTTTGTGGAAGAGGTGGCGCTTACTTGAGAAGGGCTTGGAAGCATGCCTTGGAAGAACACGCAGGATGATAGGCAGAGAGAAGGTGAATGATGTTTTGGAAAACATAGTACATGAAAAGTTTTGTATTAAAGCTAGTTTCACTATTTCATACTTGAAAAAACTTAGGTTGCAGAAAGCATTTATTTTTGAAGGATACGCGTGAATTGCAGCTAAAATTATAGTTGAATTTGTAACTCTGGACACAGCAACAGGAATGAATGTGGGGGGCTCTAGAGGCAACACAGAAAAACCCTGAGGCTTTTCATAATCTTTCGCTTTCTTTAAAAAGTCTTTTTATGGTTATTTATAGTCCAATGCAGGTCAACTAACTTGGCATTTTCCCCCCCTCTTAAATAACTGCTTACAATAACACACCAAGGGTCTATCATTTAGCCTTTGGATATAACATTGAAGTTATTTATTTCTTGCCTTCTGTGTTTATAGTGTGTATTTATGGACAACTTTATTATGGTACAAATCTGTAGCCAAATGACATTTCCCAATATTGCACCAAGAGACAGATTTCTACTGGTTACTCCTGTGATTCTGGTAATAACATTTTACACGTTCTTTTGGCTTTCAACAGTGTCCTGTCAGATAACAAAGCTTAAAAGAACATCTACGGTGATGAAAGCCTTGTGGGGCTGCAATTTCTCTACATCTGCTTCCGAAACCAACCCTATGTAGCAAGTTATGCTTGGTGAGGCCAATAATTCTAGGTCATTTATTCTTTTATTGCTTCTTTACTATTTTGTTCTGCTTGACTGAATAGGTTTTAGGAAATACACCATGGGCATGCTGATTTCCATTTGACTTGCTCCAGCTACACTTCACATTTCCCCCTTTCTCCCTTCTGAGCTCCACTTGAGAGCTCATTTCACCGTTCAGAGCAACTTCAATTTCAAATCTTTTCCCTGCACACAACACATCTCCCATTCTTGGCTCTGTGCCTTCATTCTTGCAGCCTAAAGTTATCACCTAGTATGTACCCAGGATTCTCTTGGACCTTTGTTTTTTAAAAGTAATATACATTTTATTTACTGATCAAATTTCCTCTGAGGAAAGGAAAGCATTGCTGCTTATGACATTGACCCTTCCCCGCACCTGACTTTAAGCAATTTTAGTAGCCTATTAGTAGCATTAATGAAAAAAAAAAAAGAATTGTAATTTGTGTGGTAGAAAATAACTTGTGTCCTAGTACAGACATCTAGCCTCTGTTACTCTTGCTGCTGGCATCAGAGTACCTGGCATTCCTTATGTCTTCACAGTACCCCCAAAGTGAGAATCCTTTGCAGACAACAAAAAGGTTCTCCTAGAATGGTGCCACTCTGCAATTGAAACTCTTATTTCTATGTTTCTTATAGAAATGGATTGCTGATTTGTGTGTGATTTATCACTGTGTTTCAGTGATAAAATATTACTGTGAAGGGCAGCTAAATACAAGAAAGTCATAAACATCATTCGACTCATTATTTACTTCTTTACAGTTAAATGATACTGATTTTTTTGACCTCTGGGTTAACAATGACACACAAATAGTATTTTCAAAAAGTTAGGTCATGCCTTTAACATAATTAAATACACTCCATGCATTATCATGCCTCTGAGGTTTTGCTCTCATTATTCCAGTTGCCTTGTAACCCGTTCTGCCTTTCTCTACCTATAAAATATGATTCATTTCTCAAGGTCAAGGTAAAATGTCACTTCCTCTGTGAGATGCTTTTGAATCCTTCTGAATAGCATCAGTTTCTTTTGCCTTTCTTTCTCCAAAACACTTTAAGATTCTACTTATCTTCTTTTGGGGGTCTATTTTGGCTAAAGTGCGCTTCACAGTGTGTGTGTGTGTGTGTGTGTGTGTGTGTGTGTATGTATCCTTCTTCCTTGAAGGCAGATGGGCATTACATGGTCCTGTAAGTTTTCTTAGCACCCCGCATTGTGATTTTCATATGGTGTTGGTTGAAATTTTGACGCTGAATATACAAAATGATGACTAGTGGTAATAAAGGACATATGGGCAAGATTATAAATAATCAAGGTCCCTAACCTGGGAGAATTCAAAATATGAGACAAATTGTGATATGTGTAGAACCATAAGAAAATATAGAAAAGATCTTTACTACTGCTTTCTTGTAGCTTTCAGCAAAGCGACAGTAAGGCAAACATTTGGATGCAGCACCCTCAATTAGGGCACCAAGTTGGCGACTGGCACAATGGACACATTTTGTCAACTTTTGAAGAAGTTCTTCAGTTTGGAAGTTTATGAAGAAAAGAAAATAACTGTGAAGGATTAGATGCACAGTGAAATGGAACATGTACTTAAGCACGTTGTGCTCTGTGTGTGTGTGTGTGTGTGTACTCAGAAATAACAAACTATAGGAAGAACATTGGCTTTGGTGGCACATAAACCCAGTGTTAGCTTTGGCCTGTGATCTGGAGTTTCCCTTAACAAAGTTACCTAGCTTTTTTCTTCAAGGTAAATTAGAATGTTTTATTAAGTCATGTGAATTCTATATGCAAAGATATGAAAAGATTGCCTGAAGCCTGTTACAAAATGGTATGTACAGAGTTACCATTTGTATTATCTGTAAATGTACACTTATTGACCATACCACATGCTCAAGTATGCACACGTTATCTTTGCATGGATACATATAAGAAACTGGTCACAGAGGTTGCTTCTAGGAAGAGCGGGAATGAAGACAAAGCATTTTGGAGCCTCATTTACCTCACCTGTAACATAGCAATTATCGTGAGCTGGGTAGATTAAATGGGATAACTTTTAGGTATGAGGCACAGTTCCTGGCATTAAGGCATTCCTCCTTCCATTTTCTCCTATATTGCACTTCTAGAAAAAGTCCTGGGGAAACCCTTGGCCAAGACGGACTGGGATAATGGCAGCAGCCCTAATTCTGAGCCTCTGTCACCAGCTGGTACTCCCTGGCTGCTTCTTCATCCCTGCTGGTCCACCCTAGACTGACTAACTGCCTGGAATCACTGACTGTGCTAATGCTAGAGCCCTTTCAGCTTGTAAGGGCTCTAAGTTCAGTCTTCAAGAACAAAGGCTCTTTATCACCTGTCCGAGTGTCAATTGCTATTGCTATTCCTGTCGTTAATAATGGTTTCAGGGATATTTGAAATGCAGGAATGGCAGGAGGCAGAGCTCCTCTGTGGTTGCCCTTTGGTGCCTCTGGAATGTCTGTGCATGCCTGTGCTGCTTTGTGGTTAGTCAGTTGGTTATGAGTTTACAGCCCCAAGTGGCTTTGGGTGAGAAAAAGAACACTTTTCAAAAGCCATAAGTTGCTGCAAGAATCTCCTCCAGTTACTCAAATGTTTCTTTCTCTATAGTTGTTTTCTCTTTTAAGGTTACAGCAGTTAAAATTAAAAGCTGTAATATTGGCTTCAAGGCAAAGTTCTTACACCTGGGCTTTGCTATTTATTTTGTATATGCTATATGATTGCATTTAAATTTTGTGAAAGAAAATGTGTGCCTCAAGTGATGTGCATTTTTGAAAGTTGTAAGGCTGTATTGAGTATGACCACAACTGTGTATAGAAAAGAAACATCCTAAAATGTTAATAGTGGGTCATCTCACTGAGAGTTTTTTTCTTCTTTTTTCTATATCTATATTTTCTGCTTCTCTATAGTGTTTACATTTTACCTCTAAAACAAAAGACCAATTTTATATTATATTATGTTATATATAATTGCTTTGTTTAATTTTAGAAGTCATATATATAATGCTCTGTTATATTTAATGAGAGAAGGTATTCTTGATGCTGAGGTGAGCTTAAAGGGCTCATTAAGGGTATTTTTGGAGAAAGAATCATAAAAGTGTAGTAAAAAAACAAAAGATGTGAATATGGAAGGGAGGAGAGGGCTTTTGGCTGATTTACATATATATATATATATATATATATATATATATATATATGGATGGTTTTTTCCAGTAGTTGAATACTGTCTAGGAGTTTTTCGCCTCTAGCATAAGCCACATCCTTCCTAAGGGGATAGAAATAAGCCACGATTTACTGCAGCAGTGTGGAGTTAAATGGGAAAATTAAGTAGATGAGAGAAAGTTATAGTAACAAAATTTGTAGCTAAATTTTATGAGTTACAGACATCATTCTAAGCTCTAGTTTAATCCTTATAAAATATACCAAAAGGTGGGCACTTTTATTATTCATATTTACAGATGAGCTAAACCAAGTCACAGGGAGATTAATTACCTCTCCAGGGTCTCCCAGCTAGAAAGTGGTGGTACTGATTCGGACCTAAGTAGTCATACTCCTAACCTTGGAGATGGTCCAGTTTTGTTAGAACAGTTATAATAACAAACAGCCTGCAGAGATACAACATAGAAGCAGCAGTTTGAAAAATGCCTGGGACATACAGGAGGAAGAGTTATTTACTAATTTCAGAGTGTGTCCTAGAGGGGCAGAGTTCACTGAGAGACTTCTCCAGGAACAAAGTAGCTAGCAGGCCATCTTCCTCCCAGTTCCCCAGTATAAACACATGGCCACCTGAGGGAACTAATGAGGTGCCAACATTCACTACCTAACTTGCTTACACCAGGCCCCGCCTCCTGGGCTTTGGCAGATCCGCCCTTCCCAGTTATGTTTCCGTCAGTCCCAGCTCTACAGGTCCCCTCCCCCAGAAGACTGGAACAAACCTCGCCAACACTGTGTTTCCCAACCTGTTTTATGGGAACTCGGTCCTGTGGTGGTAGTGACAGTGGCAGTGGTGGGTCCTGCAGAAGCCTGACACACGCTTTGTTGAAATCACAGGCCCCACATGTGCACACTTTGTGGATCTGCCCAGGCCGCCCTGGTCCTGGAGGTGGTGGTGGCAGGTCTCATTTCATAAACAGACTAGTGCACACCTTATTAAAACTGCACACCCCACCCTGGCTGGGGACCAAACAATGCCCACAGCAGCAAAGAGAGCTATCAGTGGATTTTTAAGCAGAAACTCTGTAGGCCAGAGAGTGGCATGCTATATTCAGGGTGCTGAAAGAAAAAAAATCTTCAGCCAAGAATACCTTATCTAGTAAGGCTATCATTCAGAATAGAAGGAGTGATAAAGAGTTTCTCAGACAAAGAAAAGCTAAAGGAGTTCATGACCACTAAACAAGCCCTACAAGAAATGGTAAAAAGGACTCTTTGAGTGGGAAAAGAAAGACCATAAGTAAGGGTAAGGAAAGTAGGAAACACAAAAGCAGTAAAAATAAGTATATCTGTAAAAATCAGTTAAGGGATTAACAAAATAAAAGGATGTAAAGTACCTATACATGTGGTGGGGGGTGTAGTAAAGAATGGCCTCAAACTTACGCATATATATAGACAATATAGATTGATTAATGTAGATGATGTATACAAACCTAATAGTAATCATAAATCAAAAACTACTAATAGATACACAGAAAATAAAGAGAAAGGAACCCAAGTATATCACTAAAGAAAGCCAGTAAACCATGAAAGAGAGCAGGAAAGAAAAGATCAAAGAAGAACTAGAAAAACAACCACAAAAGTTGTAAAAATATAGCAATAAATACATATCTATTAATACTTACTTTGAGTGTAAATGGACTAAATGCTCCAATCAAAAGACACAAGATGATGAAATGGATAAAAAACAACACCCATCCATATGCTGCTGACAAGATTCTCATTTCAGACATAAAGACACATGCAGATTAAAAGTAAGGGGATGGAGAAACATTTACCATGGAAATGGATGTCAAATGTGAGCTGAGGTAGCAAAACTTAGATCAGACAAAACAGACTTTAATTTTTTTTTTTTTGATGTTTACTTTTGAGACAGAGAGACAGAGCATTAGTGGGGAAGAGGCAGGAGAGAGGGAGACACAGAATCTGAAGCAGGTTCCAGGCTCTGAGCTGGCAGCACAGAGCCAGATGTGGGGCTCGAACTTGTCAACTGTGAGATCATGACCTGAGTCAAAGTCGGATGCTCAACCGACTGAGCCACGCAGGTGCCCTGTGACCAGATAGACTTTAAAACAAAGACTGTAACAAGAGACAAAAAAGACACTATATAATAATAAAGGAGTCCAACAAGAAGATACAATTGTAAATATTTATGCTCCCAACATGAAATAACCCAAATACAGGAAACAATTAATAACAAATATAAAGGAACTAATCAATAATACAATACAATAATAGTAGGGGACTTTAACACCTTACTTATATCAATGGAAAGATCATCCAAACAGAAAATCCAGAAGCAAACAGCGGCTTTGAATGACACACTGGACCAAATAGATTTAACAGATATATTCAGAACATTCCATCCTAAAATAGCATAATATACATTCTTTTCAAGTGCACATGGAACATTCTCCAGAATAGATCACATATCAAGCTACAAGACAAGTCTCAACAAATTCAAAAAGATCAAAGTCATACCATGCATCTTTTCTGATCACAACATTATGAAATTAGAAATCAACTACAAGAAAAGACCTGGAAGGAGCACAAATACATGCATGTTAAATAACATGCTACTAACAATGAATGGGTCAACCAGAAGCCAAATAAGAAATAAAACATTACAGGGAGAGAAATGAAAATGAAAACACAATGGTCCAAAATCTTTTGATGCAGCAAAAGCTGTTCTAAGAGAAAAGTTTATAATAATACAGGCCTACCTCATGAAGCAAGAAAAATCTCAAATAAACAAACTAACCATACACCTAAAGGAGTGAAAAAGAAGAAAAATCAAAACCCAAAACCAGAAGAAGGGAGGAAATAGTAAAGATTAGAACAGAAGTCAATGATATAGAAACCAGAGAATAGAACAATGAACCCAGGAGCTGTTTCTCTGAAAAGATCAATAAAATTGATAAACCTCTAGCCAGACTCAGTTAAAAAAGGGGCTCAAAATCACAAATGAAAGAAGAGAAATAACAACCGACACTACAGAAATACAAATGATTGTAAGAGAATATTATGTAAAGTTATATGCCAACCAGCTAGACAACCTGGAAGAAACAGATAAATTCTTAGAAACATATAACCTCCCAAAACCGAACAGGGAAGAAATAGAAATTTTAAACAGACCAATTACCAACAATGAAATTGAATCAAACTGAGGGTTGATGGGGGGTGGGAGGGAGGAGAGGGTGGGTGATGGGTATTGAGGAGGGCACCTTTTGGGATGAGCACTGGGTGTTGTATGGAAACCAATTTGTCAATAAATTTCATTAAAAAAAATAAAACAAAACAAAACAAAAAAAAGAAATTGAATCAGTAATAAAAAAACTCCCGAACAAACAGAAGTCCAGGACCAGATAGCTTCACAGGTGAATTTTACCACACATTTAAAGAAAAATTAATACCTAATCTTCTCAAACTTTTCCAAAAACTAGAAGAGGAAGAAAAACTTCCTAATTAATTAGTGGAGTCCAGCATTAACCTGATACCAAAACCAGATAGACACCACAAAAAAAGAGAACTACAGGCCAATATCCCTGATGAACATGGATGCAAAAATTCTCAATAAAATGCTAGCAAACTGAATCCAACAATACATTAAAAGAATCATTCACCACGATCAAGCAGGAATTATTCACGGGATGCAAGGGTGGTTCGATATTTGCAAATCAATCAGCATGATATATCACGTTAATAAAAGAAAGGATAAAAAGAAAGGATAAGAACCATATGATCATTTCAATATATGTAGAAAAAGCATTTAACAAAGTACAACATCCATTCATGATTAAAACCCCCAACAAAGTACGTTTAGAGGGAACATACCTCAATGTAATAAAGGCCATATATAAAAACCTCACAGCTAACATCATGTCCACCCTCACCATTTTTATTCCACATAGTACCGGAATTCCTAACCACAGCAATCAGAGAATACAAAGAAATAAAAGGCACCCAAATCAGCAAGGAAGAAGTCAAACTTTCACTATTTGCAGATAACATAAAACTATATATAGAAAACCAGAAAGATTCCACTGAAAATTGTGAGGATACACAACTTCAGTAAGGTTGCAGGATACAAAAGCAATGTACAGAAATCTGTTGTGTTTCTATACACCAATAATGAATTAGCAGAAAGAGAAATGAAAAAAATCACTCTCATTAAATTGTACCCAAAACAGTAAGACATGTAGGAATAAACCTAATCCATGAGGTGAGAGACCTGTACACTGAAAACTATATAAATGATGAAAGATGTTGAAAGCAATGAAAAAAATTGAAGATTACACAAAGACATTCCACACTAATGGATTGGAAGAATGAACATTATTCAAATGTTTATACTACACAAAGCAATTTACATATTTAATGCAATCCCTACCAAGATACCAAGCTGGAAGAAACAATCTTAAAATTTGTATGGAAGCACAAAAGACCCCGAATTAGCCAAAGCAATCTTGAAAAAGAACAAAACTTGAGGTTATCAAAATCCTAGATTTCAAGATATACTGCAAAGCTGTAGTAATCAAAACAGTATGGTACTGACACAAAACTAGACAGATAGATCAATAGAATGGAATAGAGAGCTCAGAAATCAACCCACGATTATATAGTCAATTAATCTTCAACAAAGAAGGTAAGACTATGCAATGGGAAAAAGTCTCTTCAACAAATTGTGTTGGGAAACCTGGACAGCTATATGTAAAAGAATGAAATTGGACCACTTTCTTACACCATGTACAAAAATAAACTCAAAATGGATTAAGGACCTAAATGTGAGACTTCAAACCATAAAAATCCTAGAGGAGAGTGCAGACAGTAATTAATTTCTCTGGCATTGGTTGTAGCAACATCTTTCTAGACAGGTCTCCTGGGGCAAGGGAAATAAAAGGAAAAGTAAGCTATTGGGGTGACATCAAAATGAAAAGCTGCTGCACAGCAAAGAAACAAAAAACTCAAAGACAGCCTACTGAATGGGAGATGATATTTGCAAATAACATATCTTTTCTTTTTAGTTTATTTATTTTTTAGTAATTTCTACATGCAATGTGGGGCTCAAACTCATGATCCTGAGACCAAGAGTCACATGCTCCACTGACTGAGCCAGCCCCGTGCCCCAACAAGTGACATATCTGTTAAAGGGTTAGTATCCAAAATGTATAAAGAGCTCATAAAACTCAACACCCAAAGCACAAGTAATCCAATGAAAACAAATGTATAGAAGACATGCACAGATATTTTCCAAAGAAGACATATAGATGGCTGACAGACACATGAAAAGATGCTCAACATCACTCATCATCAGGGAAATGCAAATCAAAACCACAACGAGATATCACTTCATACCTGTCAGAATGGCTAAAATAAAAACTCAAAAAACAACAAATTTTGGCGAGGATGTGGGGAAAAAGGAACCCTCTTGCACTGTTGGTGGGAGTACAAACTGGTGCAGCCACCGTGGAAGATAGTATGGAGGTTCCTCAAAACATTAAAAATAGAACAACCCTACGATCAAGGATTTAACACTACTGGGTATTTACCCAAAGAATACAAAAACACTAATTTAAAGGGACATATGACTCCTATGTTAACTGCAGCATTATTTACAATAGTCAAACTATAGAAGCAGCCCAACTGTCCATGGATTGATGAATAGATAAAGAGGGGGTTGTATACACACACACACACACACACACACACACACACACGCACACACAATAGTATTCAGCCATAAAAAGAATGGAATCTTGCTATTTGCAACAAAGAGGATGGATCTAGAGCATATAATGCTAAGTGAAATAAGCCAGAGAAAGAAAAAACAAAACAAAACATGGTTTCTCTCATGTGTGGAATTTAAGAAACAACACAAATGAACAAAGGGGAAAAAAAGAGACAAACAAAAAAAACCAGACTCTTTAACAAATAGATGGTTACAGATGGTTTGTTCTTGGAGAACAAACAGATGGTTAGAGAGAAGAGGTGGGCAGGGGGATGGGTGAGATAGGTGATGAGGAGTAAGAGTGCACTTATCATTATGACCCCTCAGTAATATATGGAACTCTTGAATCACTAAATTGTACACCTGAAACTAATATAACACTGCATGCTAACTATGCTAGAATTAAAATAAAAAATTAATTGTTCATTTAGTGTCTTTCTCCTTCAATAGACTTTCTGAACAGATTGCATTGTATTTGCACATTTATTCTGAGAGCAGCCTTAAAGTGGAATCAATTACAATACTTCAGTATATACGTAGGAAAACTAATCAAGAATGGAATATTTACATAAAATCAAAGTTATCTACCTAAAGATTGGAAATCAAATTCTAGTCTGACGCCTTAGCTCAGGTTTCAAATTGCAGGATTACACTGCCACCTAGTGTAAACAAATATTTTACCAGGGTGTGAAAGCTAGTGAATATATATACAATTTCATAGGATGCAACATGGAAACAATGTTTATTTAAGTGTTCTTTGGTAAAAGAGAAAGAGGATTTTAAGAATGAAGGATCTTTCTATATTTTATTGATAAAGGGTAACATGGATTCAGGAACACACTTTATATTTTTTGGTTGATAAATGATAATAGTGCAGAAGGAAAGTCTTGGGTTTCTGTACTACGTTCTGCCAAGTAAATTTCCTTAATATATACACTGTAAAGAGTATAATATGTTTTCGTAAGTATGAAAGTTCCCAGTAGCTCTGTCTTATGGGTGCAACTGATATTTATTTTAAAAAATTTATTCTGCAAGTAACTACAAAAAATTACAGTCTGCAAGTCATTATCGGTTATGAAAAGGAGGGGTAGCTCAATGGAGTTGAAAACATTACCTTCATGAGAAGCTTTTCTCACTGGACCAGTAGCTCCAGCATCACCTCAGGAGCTTGTTAGGAATATAAATTCTCGGGGGCGCCTGGGTGACTCTGTCAGTTGAGGTCCGACTTCAGCTCAGGTCATGATCTTAGGGTTCGTGAGTTGGAGCCCCACTTCGGGCTCTGAGCTGACAGTGTGGAGCCTGCTTGGGATTCTCTCTCTCTCACTCTCTCTCTCTCTGCCCCTCCCCCACTTGTGCTCACTCTCTCAAAGTAAATAAAGAAACTTTAAGAAAAAAAAGAAATATAAATTCTCAGATCCATGTTAAATCTCCCGATTCAGAAGTTCTGGGGGGTGAAGCCCAGAGATATGTTTTTAAGGGGCCCTTCAAGTGATTCTGATGTCACTTTGGGAACCGCTGTTAGAAAAGGAGGGTTTACGGTATGTAGAAAAACGTGCCGAGTGATCAGTATGTGAGGTTTATTGGAAGAAGCGAAAGAAGCTTTGGACTTGAATCAGCTGCTACAAATTGAAGATCCACAAGGCAGCAAATATATCAACTTGTGCTGGAGGCACATGTGTGGTGGAGGGGCACTGATTTCTCTCTTCCTTGGGGAAGTGGAAATGTTCATATTTTAGAGAAAGCAAAAGTAATACGCCAAGAAGATTAGAGGTGAGGGTGGAGTTTATGTTAAATAACACATTCTTGTATTAATGGTCTATGGCAAAAACACATCTATTTGTGAGTGATTTCAGAGAGAAATGGCTATCATCATGGGGCTCCATTCACTTGCTATATCTTATTAAACTACAATTACAAATACAGAACCAAAATAAGCAGATTAAAAATAGAGCTTTGATTGTGGTGAGATTTCTTTACAGTAAAACTTCACCCCATGCAAAACTGTGGGAGTCCTCATTTTAGCAACTCTGATTATTAATCAGCCTCTCAGCCAGATTTCTTTGATAAATTTCAAGGCTCTAGCTGTGGCTAATTTGCAGCCTCCTCACACAACTGCTATGTGTCACTAGGCACTTGAGTCTTTTATTCTTTTATTATTACTTTAAAAATTTTTTTAAGTTTATTTTTGAGAGAGAGAAAGAGAGAGTGAGGGGGGGGGGCAGAGAGAGAGGGAAAGAGAATCTCAAGCAGGCTCCACACTGTCAGCATGGAGCCTGATGTGGGGCTCAAACTCACAAACCCTGAAGTCATGACCTGAGCTGAAACAAAGAGTCAGACGCTTTACCAACCGAGCCACCCAGGTGCCCCTTGAGTTTTTTATTTTTAAAGAAAAGATATATAGAAGAAAGCTTACAACTGTATACTATTAGGAAGCTAGTTTTAAAAGTGACTCTATTTTAATCTATAAAGTGAGTGTGGAACACATGGCATCTTTAAAAAATCTAAGTTTATGGTAACTTCACTTCAAAAGAATACTTTCAAAAAATATTGCTGTGTTAAAACTAAGGAACCCTTCCTACTACCCTATGAATTTTTAGGGGTGTTCCAACTATTGGCCCCATACCAGGAAACGAGAGGAAAGATACCTCTTGACATATCTGGTGCCTACTGTAGTCTAATATAATGTTTTTAAAACCATAGGCTGCAACCCATTAGCTGGTTCTGAAGTCAATTTATTGAGTTGGTCACCATCACTAAAAAATGAAATAGAATAAAACAGAAAATAGAGTGCACCCACTATGGATAGTGTCTTCTGAAACTTGTTTCAGTTGTGTATATGCATGTAGATTTGTCAAATCCATTCAATCCATCCTTCAGCAATGCCAGAACCATTTTTCTGAAGACATACCTTCTAAAAAGTCATTGTTAGCTTTATACTCTTCATCCAGCTCCCTTAACAGCAAGAATAAAGTCCAAACTGTTTCAAAGGTTTTCAAGATCTCCCTACTCAACACATCCCCCATGGTCCTTCTACTTATCATTTCAGAAAATGACATCACCATCTACTCAGTTGTTCAAGCTTGAAAACCAAGTAGTTCTACCCACAATCCTCTCCTTCTCCAGTCTACCCTATCAGTCTTACCTCTTGATTCTCATTTAGTGTGAGTCAAAATTTGCCCTCTCAGAGGAATCAGTCTTTCCTTAGCCCTCAATCTTGATCAGTCTCTACACCTACTCCTACCATTCTCTAATACACATTGCCCACTTTTGTGTATTTTTCATAACAGTTCCAACTCAAATTATCTTGTCTGTTCTTGTGAATGTATTTAGTATCTGTCTCCCTACCAGCTGTAAGGTTCATGGAGCAGGAACTTGGTCTTTATTTGCTGTGCCTCTTTGTTGAGATCAGTTCAGAGCTCATGGTAGAAAAGTCACCAATAAATATTTACCAAGTGAAAGAGTTCCTGAACTAAACTCGGGGTTCTTAAACTCTCTTCTACTTTTTTTTGTCATGGTACCTGCTATTTCTTCTGCCCAGAATGTACTGTACCCACTTGTTTTCTTGGTAGGTTTCTAGTCTTCCTTTAAAATTTCACTTCCTTTATGAAAAATTCCCTGATGCTCCTGGACTGAGTTGACTTGTTCTCAGTGACACCGCAGCCTTGTTCCCTCACTATTTTGCAGATATCTTCATATTGGACTTCCCAATTAGACTGTGAGCTTCCTCAGGGCAAGGCTTTTTGTCTCCCCAACTCCTAGCGCTTGGTAAGAGTGGTTGCATATTGAGTACGTATAGTCATTCAATAAGTGCTGAATAGTTGGGTACACAAATGAAAGAGAATAGATGATCAAGGAAGATGATTATTTGTGATGATGTTCCCTGATTTAAACTGTAAGTAAATAAAATCCTGGATTTATAGAAAGGGAAAGATTAGTGTGTGTGTTTGTTGTACAGAGCAGTAAAGGGGAGGGAGGGAGAGAGTAAAAATGGATGAAAGCATAATTATTCTGTACAAAATACTTCTATTTACAAATGGATCATTTAAAAATATCAAGCTGTCTTAGTGCAGTTACAATTTTACATAGTTGATCAGATTTAATTTCCACATAGCTTCTCAGGAACATAACTGTTTGGTATAGTGAGGGAACAGTGTTAATGATGAAAAAGTTTATGTGTCTGTGATTTTAGGGTGCAACCTGACCCAGGCCAGAAGAGTGTGGGCTTTGTACTTCTCTCTGTGAGACTCTCACGTCAAGTTATGAAATATGATTAAAATAGAAAATACGGGTGGAAAAAAAAGCATCCTTAAATGTGTGTGTGTGTGTGTGTGTGTGTGTGTGTGTGTGTAGAAAGAGAGAGAGAGAGAGAGAGAGAGAGAGAGAGAGATCTTTTTTTCTGGATTTATGTTCTTTCTTAATAGAGTAGTTGTTTGCTCTTCATCATCTTAAATAAAACTGCCAAGCTGGAATAAAGCCAAACCACTTATAAGAAAGCCTATTTTCTTCTCATTTAAGAAATATTTTATTAGAAGCCCCCCTTCATTTGCCTTGTTATTCTAGCTGTAGAGGGTTCTTCAAAGTGGGAGGAGGAGGAGACAAAAGCTGTGGTGAGATCTTAAAAACACTTAACAAAAGGATTTCTCAAAAAATTACATAGGAAAATCTACCTCTGTTGTTTCCCACAGTAAATAATGTTAGAGGATCTGTAGTACAAATAAAGAACCCAAGTGGATGGAGAGTGTCCCTTTGGCAAATGCCCCTTTCCTTGTGGATCTAGGGCTGCCTTACTTCATGTGATTTGAGGGAGGTCCCCAGCTGCACATTTTCTCTTCTGAAGTCCTACCATTAGAAGTTTAGAGGTTTTGGGGGTTAATAAACCGATCTATTTAAATAAGCCCTGGTCAACTTTCAAGAAGAAGCTAGGCTAGGGCCATTTATAATCCTATGACTCAGCCAAAGTGGCTACCCTTGGGAATCATTATTGTGATAGATGGAAGGAGAATGACAGGGGCCTATGGAGAGCCCCAAACATCGTGAGGAGATGGATGTCCCAATGCAAACGGAGAAACAGGTCATGAGTGGAAAAGGAACGGGGGACAAATGGTGTGGATGTTCAAGTACACTTGGTTCTCAGCTCATCATGGCAAACAAAATTTCTATCAAACTGAGGAAGGAAGAAGAAGAAAGGATTTTTTTTAAGAAGCAACAAAAACTAAAAATAACACCATTTATTTTGCAATTAAAAAATTAAATTGATTTGAAAATTAAAGAAACTTCAAGAAAATAAAACTACTTTATGCTAGACACTGTAACTTATTAAGATCATTGGATCATCGGAGCCCGAAAGTCTGTTTTTGGATTGGACACTGATGCCACCCGGAAGAAGACCATCCTAAGTGGGTGGGGCGGGGGTTCTCTCTTGAAGCACTCAGGTTCTAGAGCGAGGGTGGGTATGTGGGACATGGTGCTGATAAAAACCTTTCTCTTTAGGTCTAGGCTCCTTGTAACATGCTCTCAACTTGTTTATAGAGGATAATATGTTGCGTATTTCCAAGTATATTCTGCTCGCCTCTGGTAATCACAGAGTTTAAGAAGCAATAAAAACTAGGGGGCTTGATGTTACATTTTACCAAGATTTCCAGCCATGATGTACAGAGAGCTAGCATGTACCGGGCAACTAATTAGCTGTGCAACTTTGATCAAGTTACAAGTTACTTGATTTTCTGTGCTTCAGTTGTCTTACCTGTAGAACAGGAATAATTTTCATTTTACTTTATAGTGTTAGGAGAATTAAATGTTATCATGCTTCAAGCATTTTCAACAGAGGGGGGCAAACAGTGAATGAAGTGTTAGCTATAATGATAATGTTGATGGGGAATAATGATTGTTCCCCTTAGCTAGGCATTAGACTCTCTGCTTTGTTATCTTGTTTAATTCTCAAAAAAAATTTTTTTAGGTAACTATTTTCAACCCATTTTCACCTAAGGCAACAGAGTTACAGACAGATTAACTAACTTGCCTCCAGACATACAACTAGTAAGCTTCAGAACAAACGGAGATTCAAATCTAGGTTGGCTGTGAACCAAGGCCCCCATGAGTTCCCACATCTCTGCTTTCCAGTGAGTCCCTCTTTACCTCAGTCCTCTAAAAGCATTCACTGTATTCCTATAGCAGTTCTAAAAGCTTCCACTGTATTCCTATAGCAGCTTGCCTGAGTTTTTCTGGTGGTTTCTCCACATCCTGACTTTTTTTCTTTTTAGCAAACTTTCCCTTGCTAATCCCTCCTTCAGTATAACCTTGTTAGCTTTGGGGACACACCCCTGGCTAGGCCTGGGCTTACAGGGCTGCCTCTCCCCACCCCTTCCCTCTGCTGTGGTTTAAAGTGTCACCAGATGCCTCTGGTTCACTCCCTTTGCTTTAAGCCCTTACAAGGGCAGGAGGAACCAAGGCTGGGCACATAACCCATTAGTACTGGGGTGATAGTGAAGCAGTCTTGGGGGAGCACTGACCCCCCTGCAACCCTTCATCACTGGGACTGTTGGCACAAAAGAAAACCAGTAGGGGAAATGAAGAACTTCTGGTAAGACCGTGACACTGGAAAGAATGGTGGGGAGACTGGGTTGGGGGTCCTTGAAACCAAGGGTCTGTGTTTCTGCAGTGGTGGTAAGATGAGAGGAAGTGAGGGGAGGTGGGAGAGGGGAGAAAGGAAAGCAAGAGAGATGCAGACAGATACAGACAGAGAGAGCCAGGGAAAGACAGATGAGAATGAGGCAGAAAAGAACAAGCATAAGAGATAGGAGAGACAGAAAAAGAAAGAGCTACTAAAGTGAAGAGGGAGGAAAACTAAGATGAAAGAAAACATAGACAAGGAAATAGATATAGAAACAGTGAGATGGGTAGCTATGGAGAAAGTGAGAGAGAAAAAAACAACAGTCTCATGATTGTTTTAGTGTAGGAGCTAGAAACATGAGAATTTATTAAGTCTCTGAAGATTTCAATGTCAAATGGAAAAACTAAACTGTAATGATATTTGATCACCTACATTACGTTTACCATATTTCAAAATATTTAAGTCTGGAGGGACTCCTGTTTGAGTCATTTTTCTTTTCTCCTCTTCAGGAAAATTCCAGTTTTCTTCTTTGTCTACAGTTTCCTGGGATCTTGGGCATCTGCAGTTGTCAAGCGTCGTCCAAGTAAGGGTCACAGTTTCTGGATTTTGAAAAAAATCACTTCTTTGCAGAAATGATCAGGCAGGGCTGTGGCTGAGAGAGGATGGAATGAAGTATCCATGGTCCTTCACAGCCTCACTCTTCAATCCAGCTTTAGCCATGGTTTACTCCATGGCTGGTTTTATGTGGTCAGTGATGGGTATGGAAGAGAAGTCCTGGCTGCAATCACAGTCAGCAGGAAAGCCAATCTGTGTACTCCAGTGCTTTCCACAGTGCCTACTTGGTTCATATGGTGATTGGTGATGTTGGATGGGCGGACAGATGGATGAATGGATGGATGAATGACTCGGGGTCACGGGAGGTGTAAAGAGTGTGTTTGATGTACTGGGATGGCTGGGCCAAAACTTGTAGCTGGAAAATGCTTTTTCTGAAGTTTAGGAAGTCACTGTTGTCAGGGTGACAACAGGGTGCTCATCAGGGTGCTGGAGTTAGACAGTCACAAAAAGCCTTAAACAAGCTTTCTCCCTGCAACCTTCTACCTGTGTAAGAAGCATCCAATTTAATTCTAGGATTTCTCATCGAATTAAGCGTTTAATCATTTTCATGGTTCTTTTTTTCTCATTACACTTCCCCATTCTCAGATGCTAACAATAGCCTAGTTGGAATGCTTTTTTGATCTCTTGGAATGAATCTGTAAAATTAAAAGCATCCTATATATTTTATTTTGGATTAGTGAATCCCAAGCTCCCCCCAAACTCCTCCTCTATTTAACAAAGATTCTTAAGAACTCCACTCTCCAGAAGTCCCACTGAACGGGCTCAAGGCTGGCTCTGGATTCTCCTAGGAATTCTAAAATTTGTGGTGTTTAAGGAATATTTTCTAGCCCAACGCACCAGAAGTTTTCCAAACAGGCATCTGACACTGTGCCATTCAGAACATTGTGCTGCTCTGGTTCCAAAAGGAACAAATTCCTAATTTCCCCCAAAGGAATACTTTCCCAGTACAGACTACTAAAACAACTTTGCACCTTGCTTCCCTTCCAGGATGAGTTGAAGATGAATGAATTATAATCCTAGAGACAAAGTAATTAAAGCCAAATACACTATAGGCAAGGTGTTTGGTATACTATTCTCCTTTAAATAGTTTTTCAGCTCTTATTGATCTATTTTCATGATCTCTGTAGGGGTTGGGGTAAGATAACATGCTGTCTGTTTTGCAGGGTTCCCTGTTAATTCAAACTCTAATGGTGGAAATGAACTCTGTCCAAAGGTTAGGATTGGCCAAGATGATTTACCAGGCAAGTAGCCATGTATCATATTGAAAATGCATGCTTTCTACAAACCTACCTGATATATTCTTTTATTTGGGAAGGTTGTGGAAAGGAAAATATAACTGATCTCATTTTAGACTTTTTATTTTGTGTCCCCTTTCTGTAGGGTTTGACTTGATTTCTCAGTTCCAGGTAGATAAAGCAGCATCTAGAAGAGCTATTCAGAGGGTAGTGGGATCAACGGCATTACAAGTGGCTTACAAATTGGGAAATAATGTAGACTTCAGGATTCCAACAAGGTATATAAAAATATTTTATCTAATTATCTGCCTAAAATGCATTTTAAAAAATCAAAAGCTGACCAATGTTAGAGAATCTTCAATGCTTCTTGGTTCAATGCTTCTTAGATCATGATTTTTTTTTAAGATGAAGGAACTTATTTACCTATCTTTAGTGTCTAAATATATGAATGTGCTTCATGTTTTCAGTATGTGATTTGCTTTTCATTCCAAGGAGAAAAAAATCACTGGGACCATTATACATTGATTCAGGACATGCTCTTATTACTTTGCTCTCTGTTTTTGTATAATTTGTCTGGTTTTGGCTGAAAGGACCCTCTGTGAAAAGTGCCAGGGGTTAAGCATAAATTTAACTAGGAACCACGGAGTGGTTAGAAGACTCACAATGGTGCTGTTCAAGCATCCTGGTGCTGAAATTGACCACACATCTACTGCCTGGCTCCTGGCAGGAATCAAACAAAAGCAAAACTAGAATAATGACAACTGAAGCAATGGTAGTGGTAATAATTTAAAAATCCTCCACTTCATTTACCTCCGTCTCTAGAACTATATTTTTTATCCTTTAAATTATTGATAAGCGTGGTGCTTCAGTTTGTATATGTGTTGAGTCATGCCATTGTTATGAAGGAGCTTTAGGATTTCAGTTTTATATCACCTAAATACCTTATATGTAGTTATCATAATAATTGTATGTTTCAGGTGCTGCAAAAAATTGAAATTAAGATTCCTTTAATAGATGAACAAGAAAACTAAGGCTTTGATAAAAAAATTAAGCTGTAAAAGTAAACAATGATTAATTAGAACAGTAAAAGAATATTATAAAAGCCCTAAATGTTTATAATAATGAAAAATTTGTTCAAATTAGAATATTCTGATATAGTGCCAGACTGTAGATAGAAATTCATGTTATGAACATACGAACTGCATTTTATCTTTTTTCTAAATACGAGCTATGTTTTATAAAATGACAATAGTGCATTGTATCAGCTCTTTCTATAAATTTACTAATTAACATTAAATCTCATCCTGATCACAACCCTGTGGTAAAGACATTATTATCCACATTTTATGAGGGAGGGGAGTGAGCCCAGAAAGCTTAAGGTACTTACATGAGGTTCCAGGGGTGGGAGAAGCTGGAACCACTGAAATTCAGTCAGAATGGTTCTTCAACCACTACTCCGTACTGATGCTGGAAAACTACTCACAGGGCATGATAACAGATACTGACTTTTTAATTTTTGCTTGTATTTTCTTTGCATGTACACAAGTGCTAGTGTCCTTAAATATCTTTAAAAACATTTTTTTCTTTCTTTAATAAAATAAACGTAATGGAAGACATCCCCCCCTGCCAATGCTGGACCTAATTCTCTCCTCTGTAATTTGAAGTACAATCTGGATTGCCATTAAGTAACTCAAAGTTCAGAGACTGACCAACTTGAAGCCACATAAACTCCCACCTCCTACTCATCTTTGCTGTTGCTCTTCTCTAAGTGCTTAGAGCTGTCACTAAATATTTTTTTAAAAATTTTTAATGTTTTTTAATTTTATTTTTGAGAGAGAGAGTGACACAGAGCGTGTGCGGGGGAGGGCCAGAGAGAGGGAGACACAGAATCAGAAGGAGGCTCCAGGCTCTGAGCTGTCAGCACAGAGCCTGACCCGGGGCTCGAACCATGAACCGTGAGAACATGACCTGAGTCGAAGTTGGTCCCCCAACTGACTGAGCCACCCAGGCGCCCCGTCACTAAATATTTTTTACAGGATATAACCAATGTCTCATATTCTCTATCTCCTTGACCCCTGCCTCCACAGAGTCTAAAAACTCTGTTTTACTGGTAAAGCTTATTAAAAGTTGAAAAAAGAATTAGGCAGGAAGTAGAAAGAAATAAAAAAGAGAAGGAGGGGAGAGCCAGAGGGCTGAGTCTCAAATAGGTAATAAAGTGTATTTGGGGGAAAATTGCTTACACGGTCTTTGTTTCAGTCCCTTCAGCATAAATTAGGAATAAAAATAACAGTGTCATAGATTTGCCATGAGGAGCAAATTGTTAATAAATGGAGAGGGTTGGATAGAGGCTGGCACACAGTGGTATTAGTTGAGTATTTATTCTAACTAGTGGAGAGCACCAGGAGAAAGTGTGTATATGGGAACCTTTTCTCCTTAGTGGATTCTTTCTTTTCAAGCTGCCCTCCTAGTCCTATTCATTCAAAAACCAGATGGCAAAAAAGGCAGGAACTGGAATTACTCTCAGACCAGGCAGGGAGTAGACTGTCTTGGTTTAAAGGAAATTTCTACGCTGAAGAATATAGGTTCTGAGGGAATGAAAAGATAACCTTAACAGAATTTGTGTGGGAGGGGAATAAGAGTATGACATAAAAAACTTATGTGATAGAGTCACAATTTACCTTTATCTTTTCAATATTTTTGGAAGATTATGAGAATAGTTTTTTTTGCTGCTTTTTATTCTTTATTTTATACATAATAGTATCACAGTCTCAACTCAGACTTACAAACATTTTGTTTGTTTACCTTAACAAATACAATTCTTACATGGGTTAAGGTCATAAACAAACACTTCAAGGTCTAAAGCCTTCTTATCTTTTATTTAAACCCATGCAGTTCTTCTTTTTAAGGTACTCTGTGCAGATTGTAACATAATGAAATAAATCATTTATAGATCCAGCTTCTTCTACATTATGTATGCTGTCAAGTTTATTTATCGATGTGCATAGCATATTTGCAAGAACAGAATCTCAGGTGTTCAAAAAATACAATAGTACGGGCTGCTATATAAATTAGACATGTGAGGACTTTGAAAAGGTCTTAAGTATACATATACATATGTATTTTATTAATCTGAACACTGAAAGGAATTTTCTCCTCTTATCATATTGACATTTTGTATTAGCCTGTTTAAAAGATTAATAACATGATAATCTTTATTATACTTGTATACTTACATGAACACACACATATACATAATCTTTTGTGTATATGAAGAAAGAGAGCTGATGGATACACTTGATTTAACAATGTGTCTATAAAAGAATTGTTCTTCTAGCAACCTTAGTCACAAACTCATTTTTTAAAAAAAGTTTTTGGCATTACCTCACCAAGTCAGAGGTAAATGGGGACATTCTGTTCTAGTCTACCTTCAACATAATCTCTTTCCTCATTAAGCAGGAAAGATGAGATAAAGCATAAATTGGGAGAGATCCCTCAGTCAACCTCATGATATCTTTGCAAAAAAGTCATTTAAACAAGTTACTGCAACTTGTGGAACCAAAGCAAAATAGACTTATTTTATCTAGGGACTGATAAAATTCTATAGCCTTGTTTGGTACATCTGTAAACTAATACATTGGTAAAATATATTTACAAAAATCTAGAAAAAGAATGCTTTACGGAGAGAAGAGGACAAAATATTAAGATTTATCTTCCTTCTGTGGAAGCCTCATACCTCAACAGTAACTATATCGGACAAAAAAGAAAAATAAATTCTTTAAGCATCTGGTTAAATCCAGATCATTAAGTAAAAAGAATATGAAAATAACATATTCATAATTTAAATGGATACTTATCAAATTTCGCCATTCTGTGAAACTTTTAAAACTTATCTCCCAACTCCAAATTAATTGAGATCAGTTAAATGAACTGTATAAACTTCTATGCGGTTTTATAATTATACAGTAGGCAATATATTATACTGTCATTAGTAAACCTTAGCCTCTTCTCTAGAAGTTAGTCTGCAGTATGTATATCCTGAAAAATTTATAGTGAAAAGGAAATACGTCAAATAGAATCTATATTAAAAGTAAATATCAAAATAGATAGGATAGACATGTTCATTCTGGGGAAATTGTCCTTGCACACACTTTTTATTTCCTTAGCTCCAAACTGAATCTTTTTTAAATGTACATGTTAAAACCTCCTGTATACTTGACAAACATTTAATAAATTGAAAACTTTGCAATAAATATAATACATATCACTAGCGATCACTTAAGAATGTGTACTAATAAAGGAATTCACCCAGTATTATAAATAAAAATTAAAGTCATTTTAGAACACAATGATTAAAAGAAGTATTTTGATGCTAAAAGGGTATTCAGATGAAAAACTTCATATTTTTGTTATTTTTATAAAACCAGCTTTTAAAAAAGAGGCGATGAAATTTGTTGATATAGTTGACCCATTTTATTGAAGGTGTGCAAAAATATGTGTAGTAAAGAGTTATGTGTTTGTTCATGCTATTGTAAGGGATGATAAAATTTTATAAAGTCAAAGTAAAGAGAAAATCTTAGCAAGTTGAGTATTTCACCTATTGTTAAACATTCTTGCAACTGAAGAAATTTTTGGTTTAGAAATTCTTGACCCCTAACAACCTATTTTAATGCAACTGGCAAATTAAATTAACATCCACTTAGCTATTTCTTCTTGCCTTTCTCTTTTTTACTTTTCACAAGAGAGGGCTATTTAACAGGAGTCTGACCTGAAGGAAGGTGATTTGGGACTTTGGGTCCTGTCCATAACTCTTCTCAGAAATGTCAAATCTTATTATTTAGCAACCAAAATGAACAGTATCTAGTTTTCCTAACATTCCTTCCTTACTTAGGAATTTTTCTATACTGAGGAGAAAGGTAGAAAAATACCACCTTAGGGGAGCCCAGGTGGCTCAGTCGGTTAAGTGTCTGACTCTTGGTTTCAGCTCAGGCCATGAGCTCAGTTTCATGAGTTCAAGCCCAACATTAGGCTCTGTGCTGAGAGTGGGGAACCTGCTAGGGATTCTCTCTCTCTCCCTCTCTACCTACCTCACCCTTGCTCACGCTGTCTCTGTCTCTCTCAAAATAAATAAATAAACTTTAAAAAAAGAAAACTATAACCTTCAAGCCTGTGAGAGATGATGCTTACATTTAATAGGTTCTAATTTTTTTGAATTGCAGTCTTCTGCTTTTAGCAGCTTGGCTTTAACAAAAGAAGATCCAGGTAGTTATTGCTGCTCCAGATCACAGTTTCCACATAGACTGGAGCTGCCTTAGGGACACTGACAGTCTTATGTTGCCATTTAAAGCAATAAAAGTAGGGTCAGGGGTGCCCCGCGTGGCTCGGTCAGTTAAGCATCCGACTTCAGCTCGGGTCATGATCTCATGATCCATGAGTTAGAGCCCTGTGTGGGGCTCTGTGCTGACAGCTCAGAGCCTGGAGCCTGCTTCGGATACTGTGTCTCCCTCTCTCTCTGTGCACTCTGTCTCTCTATCAGCAATAAATAAACATTTTAAAAAAGCAATAAAAGGAGAAACAATACAGGACTTAGTTGTCAGACTGTGGAACAACTGGGCTGGAGTAGAGAATTAAGAACTGGCCACCTTTCCCTCGTCATACATACAGCGACAAGCAACCTGCTGCTACTTTAACGTTATGATTTGAATTCCCTGGAAAAAAGACTAATGTGCTCAGTGTGAAGGAGCTTCTCAAGTCTGCACAGTTACTGATTCTCAGAACGCATATGTGGGTCTAGGATATAACTGTGGAGGGGACTTATGGGAGCAATTATGGACATAACAATCCTAACAACATGCTACATTAAAATAAAAAATTTAAAAGCTGCTTTAATGAAATGGTTTTATTAACTAGTAGAGCTGTTTAGATTCCAAATGATCTCTTCTTTAATTTGTGGAGGAAATACTGCCAGGAACTTTGCAAGAATATGTTTTTTGGCTGAGATGGAGTTGCTGAACAGGAGCTCTTTAGGTAGCATAAATAGTAATACTGTTGGGGGTATGTGGCATTGGGAACCCTCCTTAGCTATGAGGAAGGGTTTGTTTTTTCTAATGTGTATTTTAGGATGGAGCATTAGTGTACATGAATGATGGAGCTTCTGTGAAGTTCATGAAAGAACAAACGGTACATAGTTTTTCACACTGTAGCCTTTCTGTAGGTCTAGAATCTAAAATAGCATAATAAGAGAATATGGTAATATGCATGGGTACAGAAAACAAGAGTTTTATTTACTGTTTTAAAATTTTGCTCAGGCATTTATATCCCAGTGGTCTGCCTGAAGAATACTCCTTTTTAACTACTTTCCGGATGACTGGAAGCACACTTGAAAAGAACTGGAGCATTTGGCAGATTCAGGATTCCTCAGGGAAGGAGCAAGTTGGTGTGAAGATTAATGGCCAAACCAAATCTGTTGCATTTTCATACAAGGGACTGGATGGAAGTCTCCAAACTGCAACCTTTTCAAATTTGCCTTCCTTGTTTGATTCCCAGTGGCATAAGATCATGATCGGTGTGGAAAGGAGTAGTGCTACTCTTTTTGTTGATTGCAACAGGATTGAATCCTTACCTATAAAGCCAAGAGGCCAAATCAGCGTCGATGGCTTTGCTGTGCTAGGAAAACTTGTGGATAATCCTCAAGTTTCTGTTCCGGTAAGTATGAAGTCATACACTATGGTAGATTAAAACAAAACTAGATAGCTAAAAACTAACACTTCAGATATCTTTGACAATCATTTGAATGTCTTAAGCAATGAACAGTTATTCGCTTTTTTAAAACGTTTACTTTTGAAAGAAAGAGACAGAGAGAGAGTATGTGAGCCAGGGGAGGGGCAGAGAGAGAGAGAGAGAGAGAATCCCAAGTAGGGCTCAGCACTGTCAATGTGGTATCTGACTCAGGGCTCAATATCACAAACTGTCAGATCCTGACCTGAGCCAAAATCAAGAGTCTGACACTTAACCGACTGAGCCACCCAGGCTCCCCGAGTTATTCATTTTTAAAATTCACTCAAGCACTTACTCAAAAAGCCTTAAGTGCCTGTTTTGAGCAGAGCACATCCCAAATGGAATGGGAAATCAGAGAAAGTCTCAAGGAATTGGTTCTTGGTCTTAAGGGGCTTCAAGTTAACTTGGATGATGTGACATGCCCCCCTGGAGCTCCCAGAATCCTTCAGAAGCAATGTAAGAGAAGCAAATACTGGTGTGGTACACCCTGTATATAAACAACTAATGAGAATATCAAAGTCAGGTTAAAATGAATGGTGGATTTAGTTAGTCAAGAATTCTGTGCTTCTTTTTAAAATTTTTTTCAAGTTTATTTATTTATTTTGAGAGAGACAGAGACAGCAAAAGTGGGGGAGGGGCAGAGAGAAAGGGAGACAGAGAATCCCAAGCCAGTTCGGAACCGTCAGCACGGAGCCCGACATGGGGTTTGAACTCATGAAACCATGAGATCATGACGTGAGCTGAAACTAAGAGTCAGACACTTAACCGACTGAGCCACCAAGGCACCCCAAGAATTTTGTGCTTCTTGAACACAATGAATCCACAAATCCAGATGGAAGGATTTGAACTGGCAAAAATGTATTCAGCTGAGGGAAAGAGCATCAAATGAAAGGGAAGTGGAGAGTAAGTGGGCCCATTCAGAGGTCTGGAGAGCAGCTGGTTTGGATGAAATTTCTATGTGAAAATGTGTGTGTGTGTGTGTGTGTGTGTGTGTGTGTGTGTGTGCGTGTGTGTGCGATGAGGGGAAGGGGGGTGGAAGATACTAACTGCAGGGTATGAGAAATAAGGTTAGGAAGCCGTATGGTGTCTGATCAACAAGAATAAAAAGCGTATAGATGGTACAATATTTACTTAGTAAGTCTTGTATGACATAAAAGTAAAGGATTTTAGAGCTCTATTCATGATTTTACTGTAGGGTTCCATGGATATAAAGGTAAGGAATTATATAATGACAGAGTAATTATGCCAACTAATACCATACAGTTCTATCATTTTGAATTGTTAAACTTTTATTGAACAATCCTTTAAAAGGATATTTTATAATATTATTAGAGGGATTTAAAAATATATCGTAGATGATAAGTGTTCTCTAGGGGGGAGGAACTAAAGAATTCAGAGCTTAATAAATAAACTGTTGAGGCCAACATTCTCTCTCAATTGGAGCTGTTAAATTCTAGTCACAAAACTCATATCATGGCATGTAGCACGGGTGATACAGTGATTCTGAATTGTTTCTGTGTACTTCTCCAAAGAAAAAAAGGTTATCAGGCACTCAGTAATGGAATTGTTCAAATAGCTTATTTTCAAGAGAAGATTTGTGATTAGTGTGAAGGGTAGTGTGAAATTTCTATATTCTGTGATGGACAGGAAGCAATTTGTAACTGCCATATTACCGCTCTGACTTGTAGACACTTGAGAAAGTATTTCTTCAACTAATGAGTTATCACACCTCAAGTGACTGGGTTAAAAAGCCAATGGGACCGCTATCGTGCCATCTTGAAATTTTGTGAAGCAAGATTGTTGCAGTGGTATGAGATTGGGATTAGTTTGCAGGCAACTCCAAATGTCTGCAACACCTGTGTCATTTCTGGGCCATGGGTAAGGGTGGGGAGACCTTAAGGTGCTTCTTTACTACAATGAACATCAATCAAGTGCTTGCAAAATTGATTGATTAATTGGCCTTGAATAACATTTCATTTGTTTTTGTAGTCTCAAGTCTTCATTTAAATTTTAGTTCACATACAGTGTAATAACCGTTTCAGGTGTAGAATTTAGTGATTCATCACCTACATATAACACCCAATGCTCATCACAACCAGTGCCCTCCTTAATGCCTATCACCCATTTAATCCATCCCTTGAAAAGCATTGCAAACTATTATAATTCTGGATGCTAGGGTATTATTAAACTCTTTGATTGCCAGAGTGGCAAAGTCTCAATCTTACTCCAGTACATTATAGTCTAGCCAATAATGTTATAGCTGATTGTAGTTTTTCTGCCAAGTCTAGTCTCATATCACAGTGGAGACCAGTTAGGACCAGTTATCCTCTATTTTATTCTGCCATGTGCAGGCACACAACAAAGAACTGGCGGCTGGTATTATATTTTGCTTCTGGTTCACCAAGGAGCTTTTCAAAGTCAGTACACTGTAACCAATGTTAAAAGTAATTGAAACAGGCATGAAATTTTTTTTTTCCTTTACACTGAATTCTGACTTTCCCACAAGGAAAGACAAAAGAGACTTGAACCTAAAGCTTCATTAAAGTTTCATATTTGGTGATCGAGTAGTGGTGGTGGTAATAATAGCTAAAACAGGTCAGAGTTACAGGCCAAAAAAAAAAAAAAATCCTACTTACATCCAAGGACTGACAGTGACAATGTCAAACTCAAACTTGTCACCAAAATGTATTCCTCAATTTTTACTCTATATTAGACAAATAGAAAATTCTATGCTAGAAAAGCCCATTTATGCTTTTTAACCACCCTGATACCCTTAATATGCCAATTTAAAGTTTCCAAAATGCTTTCATTGCCACTAACCTATTTTATCCTTGCAACAATTTTATAAGACAGCAAGCACAGATAGGATTATCTCCAATTCTCAGTTGAAGATGTGACCTCAAGTGGGCTTCTTGACTTGTAAAAAAACGTGTTAGGCACAAAATATAATCTACCTATTTTCTGCTGTGCCAACTAACTTTCCTTTGAGAAAAGGAAAAATGTATAACCACATATTGTTCCTTATAAAGCATTTCCTCACTTTCATTTTAGAAAGCATTTGTGATTTGCATAGATTTTTCAGAATTTACTTTGTGGGACAAACAAATAAATGTTTCTTTCTTAAAGAAGGAGGATTGTACAGTATAAAATATGTTCTCAGACATGTACTTGTTTATTAATTTAGTAAACTTTTATCATGTGCCTATATACTGGCTATACAAACTTAAATAAATCATGGATCTTGTCTTCTTCAGTTCAGTCTCTTGAGGGTGATGGGTTGAGATAAGTAAACAATGACAGTACAACATATGATAAGGGCCATGATAGTGAATGGAGAGGCACTGGGAAAAAGTTCCTCACTCAGATTAGGCCAGGAGGCATGAGAGTAGACGTCAAGCATATTTACTGTAGAAAGTGATATCTAGAGGAACCCTGGGGATGAATAAGTATTATCCAGGAGAAGACAGAGTCCAGTGTTGTAGGCAAAGAGGCTCTCATTTGGGAATTCTCACACTGATCAATTCTTCCCTTTTCAAATATTATTAGTCTTCCCACACTGCTCCTTACATTTTAAGACTAAGAATAGTCAAATACTCATATAAATCCTCAGACAAAGCCCAAGTGCCCACAACTTGTCCTTAAGCCTTGGATTTATTCTTGTTTTATGTTTTGATTTCTCACCAATTGACTGAAATCTGAAGTTGCTGCCCATTACTGAAGATCGACAGTGACCACAGGTCCCTCAGAAGACTTAGAGAGTGATGAATAGTAGTATCCATATATTCTGGGTGGTTAAAGTATACTTATAGAGGACCCTTGTCTCCATTTGGAGAGAGCAAATATTCAATATTGATGTCTGAGAAATTTTAAATTAAAGTGAAGTGTGCCCAAAACATAAGAAAACAATTAGGAACACTGTATTTTTCAATTTTTCTTCATGAAATTAGATGCATTCTAATCTTTGACACTCTGGATTAATTGAATACATTTTTCAGGATCAACACGGGCTTTTCTTTAGTAAATACATCAAAAGCAAACATCCCTTCTAAAGTTATTTACAGATGTCAAAAGGTAGCTTAAGAACTGCATAACAAAAAATGCAATTGGAAACAACATTTGATGGAGCACAAATGCTAAAAGACTCTTTTATATTGTACTTGCTTGTGATTTCCCCCTATCTATCCTATCTTGTGTCTTTTTCCCTTTTCTAAATTGGAAAAGGAAACCAATTTCAAGAGGTGTTCATAAAGCTTGCAGTATAGCTGCTCACGTGATCTACAACTCAAACACCTTCTCATCATTCATGGTTATTTAGTGGGCTCAGAGCATTTTATATTTTTTCCCAGCGCACTGCTGTAATACATTTTTAGTTTGATTTTAAAGCAATAAATCCCATATTTCCTATTCTCCTTTGTGCCCATATTTTAGGATGGTGCCATTTATCCCACTGCAAAGCTCAGTTTCCTGGCAGCATACCATAAAAACATGTTATTTTATGACAGGTTCTTTATTGTTTGTTGTCAGTATGATTGCCTAGGAGAGTTATTTGGTACAGCTCTATTAGAAAACAAAGTTAGCCTTTCTCCCTTTTCAGGGATGTGCACTAGGGGTTTGGGCTTAAGGAAGGATACAAGTTTATGTGGTTTCACAAATACATGATTCAAAACCTTTTTATCTTACCTATGCATATTCAAAATAAACCAAAGTGGAAAATAATCAGAAGATATGATGCCTTTCAAAGTATATTTCAAAAGTGCTGCTCTATGTTATTTTTGTTAAAATCAGAGAGAATGTGAGAGCAGATAGAAAGAACTGGCAGAACTAGTGACAGAGAAACTGTCCTTTATTCTGCTCTATACAATTAAATTATAATAACCCCCACATGCAGAAACAATGGAAGTTTCATAAATGATAACATGGGAAAATCAACTATGAGGTTGTGGATAATATTATTTTGGTATTTAAGAAATATTGTAGGAAAGTTATGTTTTCAGTGATTTAAGAGATGCATACTATTGCATAATATCTAGACTATTAAGTTTGCTTACTCAGTTGTTTTCGACAAGTACATCTTCTACAAATACTCTTTCACTTGTAAGTACGAAATAAATACAAAAGAAATGGTTATGTTAACAATATATATCCATAGGAAATACTTTTTATAACACTTTGGGGTGATTTGACTGGAATACTTTTGAATACTGACTGTGAAGACAATTTTTTGGAGATAAAAACTGCTGTATTATAAACTGTATTAACAATATCAGCTGGATTTTCCACTAGGTGGCGATGAAATGAGGAGTACACAGAAAAAAAAAATTTGCTAACATAGAAGGAGCCATAATTGGAGGAAGGGACTATGGATAACTAGAATAAAAACTAAATAATGGTCAAACTTGCTTTTAATGGAAAATTGAAAACACTAAAATTTTTTATTGGCCTCAGCTATGCCCATACTGTTGCAGTTTTTAAAAAGTCAGTGCTGTTAGTTTGTCTGTTTCTATTAAAATGTGTGTGGGCTAAGATCATGAAGAAATCTTTGTTATGTAGCCTGGGTGGTTGTAAGGCAAGAAGCTAATTCAATGGCATTTTTCCTTCTCTTTGTGTTAATCTCTGTGTTTGGTTTCTTTGGTTATAATGTAGTGTCAATAGAATCATGGACTTTCCAAGCTGGAGGAAACTTTGATTGTATCCATTGCAAATCTCTAAATTTACACATGAAGAAATTGAAACCCAGACAGGGGAAAGGGTTTGGCCCCAAGCCATAATCAAATGAGAAGATAAATACTATCAATTCTTAATTCACTGTTTCTTATTCATCTTTATATATTCACTAATTAACATCTGGTAACTATTTGTTAAACATCTCTTAAGTTATAGACAGAAATTAAAGCTCCAGTGGAGTTTACATTCATTTGGGGGAGGGGAGATGGACACAAGGGTATAAATGAATAAATGTATAGAATGCTCAGTGTTCATAAATATTATGGACAAAAATGAAGCAGGAAATTGGATGCCTGGGGAGAAGGCCTCATTGACAAAAAAACATCTTAACAGAAACCTGAAGGGGTTGGGGGTATTAGCATATGGCTCTCTGAGAGAGGAAGGTTCTGGAAAGAGAGAATATGGAGTGAAAAGGAACTGATGTTGGTGTTGTGTGTTATGTTTGAAGAGGGCATGGAATGAGACTGAGACAAGAAGGCAGTAAGCCTGGAGAGGTAACATGATGGAGTGAAGGTGGGGAAATTGCCTTAGCACTTGGCTTACATGCTGTATGAGATGGGAGGGTATCAGATGGTTTTGGATAGGTAAGTAACATGTTCTCATCTTTTCAAAGTGTCTCGTTGGCTGCTATTTTGGCAATATAATGTAGGGGGAAAGAAGGACAATGCTTAGGGGTACAACAAAAGGAGACCTTTAGAGACTACTGCAATAGCTCAGGCAGGGCTGGTCTTGGTTTGGAATAGGGTAGCAGTGAAGGTGGTGTAGGGTGGTCAGATCCTGACCCTTTTATTTTTCTAAATATTATACACACACACACACACACACACACACACACACACACACACACAGGGACGCAGGAGCAGAAAGAGAGGAGGACAGAGGATCTGAAGCAGGCTCTGTGTGGACAGCAGAGAGCCTGATGTGGGGCTCAAACTCAAGGACCAAATGGTGAGATCATGACCTGAGCTGAAGGCAGATGCTTAACCAATCGAGTCACCCAGGTGCCCCAGATCCTGACCCATTTTGAGGGTAAAGTAAACAGAGCTGAAGTGTAAGAGAAAGGAAAATCAAGAGTGACACCAATATTTTTGGAGTGATTAATCAGAAGTATACAGTTGTCATTTATTGAGATGGGAAAGACTATGGGAAGCACAGTTATCAGTGAGAATATTGACAGTTGGTTGGGAACATCTAAGTTCACTCAGGATTTTGATCACTATTAGACACCTAAGAGAAGATGCAAGCAGGCAGTTAGGTATGTTCTTCTGGAGTTCAACAGGCAGGCCCAGCTGAGAATAGAACTCTAGCAGTTGTCAGCATATATGTGGTATTTATTTAAAGCCATGAAACAAGAGGAATCACCGAGAGACGAATGCTGCAGAGAAGTCATAGAGCTGGACGGTGAAACAACCAACACTTAGAGGTTGCTGAGATGAGGGAGGTTCAGCCAGAGAGACCAGGAAGAGCAGTGATGTAGGAGAGGACCAGGAGATGGTGGAAAGTCAGGGACTCTGAAAGTCAAGGGAGAACAGAATTTTAAGGAGGATAGAATAGTCAACTCACTCAAGTGCTTGTAGATAGATCAAATAGGATGAGAACTGAGATTTGACCACTGCATCCAGAGACCCACGACAGTGACTTTGTGAAAAGACCCATTGGATTGTTGGCGGTGAAAGCCCAGTTGCAAAGGGTCCAAGAGAGAATGGAAGGGAGAGGAATTGGAGGCAACAAATTTAGACAGCTCTTTTGCGTTTTAACTGGAGGGAAGCAGAAAACCAGATGGCAGCTGAAGGGGGATATGGTATGAGGAGAAGGTTTGTTTTTCTTAAATGGACAGACAGCTCAGGATGCCTCACCATAGTTCAGAGTTTAATACTTCTTTATGTTCTACTAAAGTGGCCTCTTTTTGGCTCCAAGGACTGGGCATTTATGACCACATGAATCCCCTTGAAGTGCCCTTTTAAATTAGGCCACCTTTCTCCATCCATATCCCTGGTGCAGAAAAATCATAGATGACAGTCCTAATTAGCTATCCAATCCTACTCAAATTCCTTAGCTTAGAATTCAACAGAGGAAAAAAAAATCTAATGTCTATTGTTTGCCACAGTGAGTCTGGTCCCTTCTCTATACACCATTTCCTCCTCTTACTGTCACCTCTTCAGAACTCTGACCTGACCTTTACCCTCCCATCTCTGCTTATGAAAATTCCAACTGCTCTTCAGGGCCTCACTCACATGTTACATGTTATATGATCCCCTTGTTGATGACCTTAGCCATGTTGCACATCAACTGCAATAGTATGTATTGTCAAAAGCAGTTCTGGCCTAGATGCTGCCCTATGTACTCAACATTTTTGTGTCTTTCACAGTATCTCTCTCAAAGCACATGAATGTGTTATATAAAGATATGTTGGATAAAAAGATGAATAAATTACTACATGCCAGGTCTGCTAACTCTATGTTTACTGCTCTTTCCTTTCACTGTTCTGCCTTTGCCCTTGGTGTGATTCAAATGACTGTCACCTACTCATATTTAATGACAATTCCTAGCACTGTGTCTGGAACTGCATGGCCTAGTCTACAGACAGTTGGGGAAATTTCTGATTTCGAAGCAACTCAGAACCTCCTGCTTAGCAACTAGGAAGCTTCGCTTGGAGGAGGTCCCTTATGATGGTAGAAACCAAATTTTGGTTGTAAACTGAAAAGAAAAATGAGATCTCAGAAGTCAAGTATTGCTTTAAATCTTTGTTGCCATTGAGTAGACGAAAGCTTAAAGAAATATTTCTCCTGTCAAAAAACTTTATCTTTGAAGAGCTAGTTTTTAGGGTATTTTGTACTTGTAAAGTTTAATCATAATTCAGTATGTAAAAAATCAAGCCTTGTGCCATTCTCATTAATTTCAAATCAAGTTCTATAGTTTGTCATTAGAATTCTCTTAGGAGGAAAAGGTAGTTAGTTGTCTGCTATTAGTTTTTGCTTAATTTTTATGAAGAGCTTAAATACGTCAGTAATCTTTCTCAACAACCTAGGAAAATAAGTAGAAATCACTAGCACTATTAAAAGAACAGAGAGTTGGGGCCAAAATTCCTTGTGTTTTTTTTTGTTTTTAAGTTTTTTATGCTTATTTATTTTTGAGAGAGAGAGAAAAAGAGAGAGAGAGAGAGAGAACATGAGCAGAGGAGGGGCAGACACAGAATCAGAGGTAGGCTCCAGGCTCCAAGCTGTCAGCACAGAGCCCAATGAGGGGCTCAAACTCATGAAACGCGAGATCATGACCTGAGCCAAAGTTGGATGCATAACTGACTGAGGCACCCAGGCGCCTCCAAAATTCCTTGTTTTAACATGTTGTCTGCTGGGCACTACTCATAAGCATTTTGTTGAGAAGGATGAATTATGGTAGGGCATTTATGTTCTGTTTAACGGATTAAAAAAACCACCCTTCTTATTTCTCAACTTGTATTTTTCTCAAGTCTTAAAAACTGTAAACTCATTAGGGAGAGGAGAATATCTTTGGTTTTCCTTAGAATGTTTCCCTAGTGCATGCTTTATATTTGGACTTCAAAAATGTTGACTGAAAGACTAAATTAAAATATTCATCACATATACTTTGTCAGTGGGTATTCAAAGACAAGAATGATTCCAGGTATGAAAATGAGAAACGTGTGGAAATCAGCATTTTAGATGTGTAATGTAAGTGACTTTTAGTAAGGAACTCTGCCAATCTTCCTTCAAAATAATTAACATGCAAATTGGAATTCATATTTCATGCCAAAAAATGGTTGTTGTAAAGATGATTATTAGTGTGTGGGTGGTGTTTATGTGGCTGCACAGATGTGTTCAGAAACCTCTGATCTATGTGGCACTCTGAACAACGCAGCCTGTATTCACAGATGAATTATCGTTCACTCCCCTATTATCCTGTGCCACAATTGCATCTTGCATATTTAAACAGGTGTACCAATTTATCCAGAGAATTACATTTTTGAGAAACCAGCTTAATGAATTACTTTGCATTTACAATAAGTAACTTTAATGAACTATCTAAACAAAGGATATACGTTTCCTGGTTAGCCATATAATTAAAGTTTCTCAGGGTGATTAAGTTATGAATTATTTTGAGAATCAAAATATCACACATATACAATGCATGCCTTATGCGAGTTACCAATTCACAAAGGACTATGTGAATAAAAGTATTTGAATGGTCTTTCTTATTTTGAGACTTAGGGAGGGGAGAGACACCTTTTCTTATTCTGGTAATATTTTTATCTAATCATTGAACAAAAAGAATTATAATCTTCTTTCCTATTTGATATTTTATTATACACATGAATATGTAACTGCATATAGCAATAATTGTCAGTTTTTGGAGAACCATTAGAAATTTGCTTCTGGATGTATTTCCATAACAAGCAAATAGGGAGAGGTCTGACTTCTTATGGAAATTTCTTAGTCTTGTTCTGAAGTTTTCTACCAGATATTGGAAATAAGCTTACAAAGTTTTGATTTGTAGATCACTCTTCTTTTCTATTCATCTTTAAATTTTTAATAATGTTTTTATTTATTTTTGAGACAGAGACAGAATGTGAGTGGGTTAGGGGCAGAGAGACAGGGAGACACAAAAGCAGAAGCAGGCTCCAGGCTCTGAGCTGTCAGCACAGAGCCTGATGTGGGGCTTGAACTCACGAGCTGTGAGATCATGACCTGAGCCGAAGTTGGACGCTCAACCGACTGAGCCACCCAGATGCCCCTATTCATCTTTAATATGAATGTTCAATCACCAAATTCCTTGGTTATTAGCTTAGAAAATTATGGCTTTTTCTGGAGTTGGGATATATTCTTGGGGGAGGAGAAGGAGGGGGTTGGAGAAGGCCCTTACTTTACAGTCAGGCACATTTGGAATGCTAGCTCTGTCTTTTACTAGCTGTGTGACCCGTGGCAAATGATTTAACCTCTCTGCCTCACTTTACTCATGTGTGAATGGCTTCAAAGAGTTGTTTGAGGCACAGCTAGGTATTTTAGTAGTCATTAAGGCAAATGTTGTTCCATTCTTTCTTTTATCTATTAAAATTTCTACTGCCGTTTAGAACAAAATCAAAATAAAATGATCCCAAACAGATAAGACTAATCTAATAAAAATAAAGTATTTGATTAAAGTGATTTTCTTAACTGTAAGATAATTGTGTGGCTTGGAAAGCAGTTCCTTTGAAGGATGTCAGTAAACTATTGTTAAATAATTCATACTATGAATACACAGATATTTTTCATACTATTTGTAGAGAACTTTCCGTCTTAAAATATGCCTTGGTTTAGCTCTCACTTTCTTTTCATCCCACTTACCTCATTTTCCCAGATATCCATATTTTCTGGAGAAAAGCTATGGTAGGGTTGAGAGCAATGAGGACAGTTAGAATCATCTAACAAGAGGTGCAGGAATCTGAAAGCTTAATGTCTTACTTTTACCACTCTATAAAATGGAAAACTTCCTTTTGTTTAACTTTCCCTTCCTTATGGGTAGGAAGGATGGACTTCATCCTTCATCCTTTCCAATTCTGATCTTCCATTCAGTACTTCAACTCTGGATGCTTCTGTAACAGTGGAAAAAAATGTATCTGATTTAATGCTAGATCCAGTAGATCTAGAGTCCATTTGGCAGGTAGGATGGAGTGTAAATCACTACTGGATGAAAGAAAAGAGATAATGTTTTAGATTTGGGACCCTGATACTTAACTAGGCATTTGCATAAAGCCAGGAGAATCAACTGACCAAGAAATATGGATCTGAGATGACTAGCAAAGAGCTTCCTCAATCTAAGAAGACGGGCCAGCATGATGCCATGATGCATGGTGGTGTACATCTTTTTTTTTTTTTTTTTTTTTTACCTTGTCACCCGAGGCCTTCAGCTTCAGACCTGGTCACTCTTCCATTGTTCTGTTTCTCTCCTGCTCCCTTCTTATTTCTCTCTTAAAACCTGCTAAAATGTAAGAACTTGTCAGGGCACATTTGACATAACACCAAATGTCTTCTATTATCTTGTTTTTCCCCTGAGTTCTAGATTTCCCTCTCAATTCCTCCATTTCCAGTCCTTCCAATTTCCATTTCAAGCTGTGAGTACTCCCTGGAGAATTTATTCTGTAGCATGCAAATTTTTTCTAGGACTGGATTTTCTTTCCTCTTCTTTCATCCTGGGTGCCACCTCTTTGGCTGTCTCCGTCTCTAATCTTCTCCCGTGTAAACACTTAGCGCATGTGTGCTGTGTCACTCAGTAGGCCTGGGTTCCAGTCTAGACCCTCACACAGGCTTCTGACTTGGACAGTTCTTTGTTCTCTCAAAGCCTCATGTGAATAGAAAATGTACATCTTGAGGATGTGGTAAGGACAGAAATGGAAATTCAATGCCAGAGGGCTCTTTCCTGCCTAAGGCTATGCTGGAGTAATGCTGGAGTATTGCAGAGCTACTGACATCTACATTCAATAATCTGAGAAACTTGGGAAGAGCTTCCAACCCATTTCCATCAGAAAATCTGTATTCAGGGAATAAGACTACTGGTCCACTGAGGTGAACCAGTCCAAGCTGGTCTCCACCCATTTAACAGTCAGACCACACTTACAAACTTCTCTCTCTCTTAAATGACCTGCTTGTGTCCTCCAAGAGAATGTGAACTGTATGCTGTCTTTCTCCATCCAGTTTGAACTTCAGTGGATGCTGATCCACTGTGACCCACTACGCCCGAGGAGAGAAACCTGCCATGAACTGCCAGCTAGGATAACTGTGAGTCATTTGACCACCTGCAAAGGTCACTGCCACCCAGCCTACCTCTCACCACCTCCTCAAACACCCCACCTCCTCATTCTTTTTCTAAAGAGTTCAGGCTTTACTATACGGACCAGATAAATTTCAAGGAAGCACAGGTCCCACCCACAGCCTGGCAAGTACAAACTACCTCGGGGGTGTCTGGTTCTACTTTTGGTGGCTTACGACCCTCACTCCTCCTCCCCAAACACCTTTCCAAGAACCCTTGAGGTCCGTTCGCTGCCCACAGTGGACCGGGAGAGACTACACTTGGGCAGACCCGCAGAGGCAGAGGCACGCGTTCAGGCCTTGCCAGTGAGGCGGCGGGGAAAGGGTTAAGGGGGACTGTTGTCATTCTATCCGTCCTCCAGCCGCAAGCTCTCCTCCAATCCCCAGGACCCTCTCCAGAGCCATTCATAAACAGGAGTAAAGTACGCCACCCGGGCCAGGCACCTTAGCAAAGACTACTCCTGGGGGCGCTTTTTTTGTGTGGGGGGGAGAAGTGCCACTTAATGCGTGTGACGGGTCCGGAAGCCTAGCGGGGCGGCAGGAGACACAGTCCGTGCAGGGGATTAGCAGAGGGTGGCGGGCATGGCCTGGACAGCAAGGGATCGAGGGGTCCTAGGACTGCCACTGCTGCTGTCTGGGCTCTGCTTGTGCTTGGCTCAAGTAAGTTGTGTGCGAGTTCGGGGGGTGGGGAGAGCCTTCTCACTTTCTCCCGGTCTTTTCCTCTCCAGGTCATCGAGACCACCGACCAGGTAAGCGGAGGGCGAGATGTGTTTGCAATTTTCAAGTGCACGCAGGGAAAAGTGGAGGAGCAGCCGTCGCGGGAGGTGTGGGGAACGCGCAGGGCTTTCCCTGGGCTCTGCAGCCGCGTTCTTCCCGCAGCCTTGAGCACCTGCAGCGAGTACCCTCGGAGTCGGGGACCCTAATGACCCTCCGCTCATCTAGGAAAGGCGTCTCCTCCTCGACTGGGCCCCAACACTGCAAACAGAAGCTCTGAAGGCCATGACTTGAGACCGGGGTTTAATTGTTAGCCTGGCTGCTTCTTAATTCCCGCACCCCGCCCCTCTAGGACGCAGTCAAGGGCAGGCCTTGCTGGAGAAGGCGGGAATTCAGGCTAGCTGCGCTAAAGCTCCCTCTCCCGCTCCACCAGCCGGTGGTGGCAGCACTAAACCGCGAGTCCTGCTAGCGGTGCCCGCCGCTCTGGGATTGGAACCGAGCGGCCATGGCTGGCATCAGTCAAAATTTCAGCAATTTCCCGAAGGCTCTGGCATCTCCTCCCTCCCGCCGGGAGAGGACCAGGCGGGGGCGGGTGAGCCCAGCCGAGGTTTGAGGTTTCACTTACAAAGACCCCATTGTAACCTGTCTGGTCATTGGAGTTTAGAAAAACAAAGTTTTCCTTGATGAAAGAAGCTCCCCCCTCCCACACTTTCTTATTCTTTTAAATTAGAAGAGAAAAAAAAATTCCCACATTCCCTAAGCTACATGCTCATACTATTTTCAGAAGCCAGTATTCCCTCTAGCACTATCAAAGCTTAGCTGTTTGCAAGCTGTTTAGCGTCAGTCTCAAAGTTGGTGTAATTTTAAAGCAAGGTGCAATGACCTTATGCAAGAACAGTGTCACTGCAGGTAAATCTGAAATGAGGCCAGGCCCTCCCTGGGTTTCAATGCTCTTTTGCCCCACTCCTCCCCAGTTTTCCTCTAGTATCCCCCCCCCGCCCCGATTTTCACTGGAAGTAGAAAGATTTACAGAACGATCCGGTTTTGTAAACAAGGATCAAAGAAATCTATCTGAGGTGGAGCGCCTCCATTTTGGGCAGTTCATTTTGGCCAAAACACTGACTCTCAATTACTAATCAAATCGAGGTATTGAATGACCACCATTTTCATTACTGCATCCCTTAAAAAAAAAAGGCATCAGGCCTTCCCTTCTTCAAGACCCCCTTTTGGTTTAATTTTAATGCGCTCTGTTGGGGTGAGGCCCTGTGACCCCAATGCCCACCTTAGGGCCTGCATCTTGCTCTAACCACACCATTAAGCCTCATTCAGAACGTGGTGGAACCAGAGAAACCTGCGGTCGCTTGGGAATTTCATACATGTTTACCAGGTTTCAAAACTCCCTGCTCCAATGGGAAGTGTCCTTACCGCGTGGAGGTGGGGGCCTCAGAACATTGCATTCAGTTTCTCCTTGTTGCCCAACGTGCTCCATTAACCTGTATATGCTGTTTTTGTCAGAGAGGTCCCCCAGGCCAGCAGGGTCCCCCCGGGCCTCCGGGCCCCCCTGGAGTTCCGGGCATCGATGGCATCGACGTAAGTTTCTATTTCCAGTTCTCTGTTCCTCCAGTCCTGCCTTTTCCTACCCTTTCTCCAGCGGGATGGGTTTATTTTTGACAGGGCTAGATGCCCGCCACCTAAAGGCGGGATAGGACTAGAGTGAGAGCTGGGGTTGGATCCTAGAAGCCTGGAGATTTTCAGAGGGATGAGGTAGACATGCTCAGTTGTCCCCGTTGGTCAAGAATCTCCACCATTTAGCTTTACCCTGTCCCCGTCCCCGATTTGTGCGGTGAACACGTGTGGGAGTCTCCCCGTGGGCTCCCTAGCGCCTCCCACTCATGGACTACTCTTACCTTTTCTCCTACCCCTCTAGGGTGACCGAGGTCCAAAGGGTCCCCCGGGCCCCCCGGTAAGTTAATCAGCGCATTCGCGCTTCCTTTCCTTCCTTTAGACGTGGTTTGCACCACGTGAGCCCCAAGAGTCCCAACTTTGTATCTTTCTCACTCACTGCCTCGCCCGCTCCCCGCTCAGGGTCCTGCTGGAGAACCGGGCAAGCCAGGAGCTCCGGGCAAGCCAGGCACTCCGGGCGCGGACGTGAGTAGGCGTGGGTGCACGGGAGCGCGCGCAGTCCGGGACGCGCGCGCGCGCGCGCGCGGGGTGTGGGTGGGGGTGGTGCAGGGGAGGGAGGGAGCAATGTAGAGATACGCCGGAGGGGTGCAGACTGCGGGAGTCCACGCGGGAACAGGGCTTCCGCCCCGAACTGGGCCTTGTACTCCACGCACCTTCAGCAAAGGGTCCTGAGAGGGTGGAGCTACCTCGCGGCACCCTGGGTTGAGCCTGCAGCGCTGGCGGTACCTCCTCTCAGAAAACGCCCGAGGGTCCGCTTCCCTGCTCACCCGCCTGCTCGCTTAGCCCCACTTCCGGCATAGGGGGTGCTGGAGGGGGTAGAGTCTTACCCGGCTCTGCGGGGGCTTCTTTCCCAGGCACTAACTACATTAATTTAGAAAAGGACCTGCAGGCCGGGAAGGGGTAGAGTACTCCTAAGTGCTAAGGAAGAGGAGAAAAAAGATACCTTTGAGGGGAAGTCCTAGAGTGGGAATGTGGGAGAGGGGCAGAGGCAGGGAAATGGCCAGCACACATAGAATAGGCAATTCAAAACTCGTTTTCCCTCTTGTTTTCTTGACTGGCATCACTGACGGAAACAAATTGAGTATAGGTTGCTTGAAAACTGGGAACCAGCAACCTTTCTCCAATTTACCCACCTCCACACCTCTGCCTCCCCTCAACTGAGGAAAGCTCATACTGGCTTGTAGGATAAACCTAACCAGTAAACAATACTTTCTCAGACTCTCATGATTTCAGGACTCTCGGCTTCCCCTGTCTCTATGCGCTGGATTAATACTTATTGAGGTCCTACTACAGGCCAGCCCCTGACTTTAAAACTGGGATACAAAGTGAGGTAAAATAAGGTTTTCTGTTCTCAGAGAACATACAGTGGTGCATTCCTCAAGTTATCCTTCAAGTGACCGCTTTATGTTGTTTCTGACACCCGAAGACTTTTTCTAAATCAAAGAAAGCACCTGAAAACCTATGATTATAATTCCCAGGAATTTTTGACTACAGAGTAAGACATTTTGAAGAAAAAAAGCTAGATTTTAGTGGTTATTAAGATATGCTTTCTTTATAAAAGATTCCCATTATGAGGGTATTTGTCTATGTTATTTAGTACTTTAGGAAAGACTTTGTTTTACATTTCAAAGCCCTGAGTTTGAACTTTGCTGTGTGATGCACGAGGCAGTGCAAGAATCCTCCAAGAACGAATATTTGGATAATACGAATTGAATATCAAACTAATATTTGTATAATACAAATGAAATTATATAATTTGTTGGCTTTCAAGCTCTTTCCGACGCACTGAGTTACTTGAAACTGTCACATCATAATAGAAAAGTCTGATACATACAAGGCCACTCAATAAACCAGTAGCCCAATATGGGTTGGATTTATTTCTGCATCCCTATGAAACTTGGACCAGTCTTTTGTGTAAAAAGAAAATTTATGATTACATTATTATTATTATTAGTTTTGTGGTGGTTGAAGCATAAACTAATCACCTGGTCTTCTCTTGGTAATGAGTTGAAAGAATTTCAGATAGAGGGCTAGAGTTTTCTGTGCTTCAGTTAATGGTGCTTTTGTAGCATGCTCAGCCTGCTACAAATTCTTCCTTACCTTTTACCATGAGGTCATAAAGACAACGCCTGCTTTTGCTTTGTAAAGTAATTCCTTCTCTTCAACAGAAATTTTGGGGTAAACAAGTGAAGGTGCTTCAAAATCTCTGGAAGTACCATGTAGTTAACAATGACAAGGAGTTTTATCTTCGTCTGTAGCAGCAGTATCGTAGTAAGAAACTCATGTGTGTGCCAGCATTGTAGGCCTTTCCTAGAACAAAAGTTAACTATACTAAGCAAAAAGTTAACTACACTAATTGTATCTGTGTAGAACTTTTTTCCTCAAGTACAGTCACAGACATTATTCCCTTTAACCTTACGATAACCTAGAAGGCAAGTTCGGCTAATATTATTTTTCACAGATAAGAAAACTGAATAATTTTGAGGACAACTGGTTTCCTCAGGGACCCAGATTTATACAGTGGTTAAGATAGTGAAAGAAACTAGATTTCTTCATTTTTAACCTTACTCTCTCTCCAGATAGTTTTGCCTCATGCGGATACAAAATGAAGATCTTAAATGGATGAATAATCAGAGAAAACTGAGAGAAAAAGAGTGATAGTGAATTTTTAGTATCTGAATTACCAGCCAAGAAAAATGATTTATAATTAATATTTTATAATTATTTGTAAACATTGGTACGGTTCTAACAGATTTTGAAATGGAGCCATAAGGGAGTTATAAGATTCTGGCTTATGCTATTCTTTGGCTCCTTTGACATGTTAAACAAGTCTTTTACCTTGAGACTACACATTGAGAATAATGAAATATCAGTAGCTGGATCAGATTGATGTTTGTTTATCCCTGAACATAGGGGAGCTAAGTAATTAGGAGAGCTTCAGTGATCTTTTCTTGTCAGGTGAACCTGAGTGTAGTGGTGGGACCTTAAACCTCCAACCTCCTTGTCTTCTGCTCTTTGGCTCATTGCAAAGCTGTTCTTTTTGGTAACGTTAACAAATGGTTAATGAGATGATGTTTGGAAGAATATAGAAGGAATGTGATTTAAAGGGTAATTATCCTAAGTGAAGTGGATTTTTTGACAGAAAATGTAAAAGACTCATGGCAAATATGCTTGTAGAATTATGCCTCGAGTCTCACAAGCTGAGTAGTTGGAATGCTGGAAGGAAATGACTGTTGAAGGCTGGTGTTCTCTGCCAAGCAGTAGCATGAAAGTTCCGAACACAGTCAGCTTCAGTATTGTCCCATATAGAACTTTATCTTCATAAACATTCATATGAAAGCAATGAAAGCAATTCTTTCTGCCACTGGTATATATATATATATATATATATATATATATATATATATATATATAAAACCTTGGTTATAACCTTGCACCTTGCACCTAAAGGACAACTGTGTTATTATCAATAATCAATAGAGATATTCTTACAGGCTCTATTTGCTGTGACACGCTCAGTGAGCTTTGTAAAATAGTGTTTTATTCATTCTTATAGCATCCGTCTAAGATAGGCAGAAGAATAATTAGAATTAAATACAGGAATTATGGTTAAACTATGTCACTTAAAAAAATTTTTTTTTAACGTTTATTGATTTTTGAGACAGAGAGAGACAGAGCATGAACAGGGGTGGGTCAGAGAGAGAGAGGGAGACACTGAATATGAAACAGGCTCCAGGCTCTGAGCTGTCAGCACAGAGCCTGATGCAGGGCTCGAACCAACGAACTGCGAGATCATGACCTGAGCCGAAGTCGGATGCTTAACCGACTGAGCCACCCAGGCACCCCTATGTCACTTTTTATAGGAAAGAGGTTAGAACATCCTCTGGATGTATTCAACTATTATCCCTGGCAGATGTTATATGATTAGAATAGTGAGTTATTCAGGAATTATTCTGAAAGGTCAGTGTAAGTGGAAATAGTCTGACATCAAAGATCAGTTTGATGAGAGAAATGTGAGGAAGCCGTGAAATACAGAGCCCAGGTTATTCTAGGATAGTATCTAGAATTTTGTGTGTTCATTTGTTTGCAGAACCCTTTGTGAATCAGGTTTTAAGCTCCCAGAGGGCAGGGAACGTGTCTTATACTTCATGTAAACTCTTTACAACATCTATAGCAGTGCTGAGCATATAATAATGATGATAATAAATAGCTAACATTTATTCAGGGCACACCCCGCCAGGTACTATTTTAAGCATTTTGCTTATATCATTTTATTTTCAAAATTATCATATCAGATAGATATTAATATTATGCCTATTTTGCAGATCAGGAAACTGAGGCACTATACAGTTGAGCAACTTGTCATGGTTGTACAATTAATAAGTGGCAAAGTTGGGGTTTGAACCCAAAATAAAGATGATATAGAGGGATAAGTGTAATATCCTTCCACCTAAGATGCTAATCTAAATTAAACATTAAGTACTCATGTATCGAGTATGTGTTAGATGCCAGGGGAAATGTTCCAGGATTATTATAATGGACATATAGTCCTTGTCCTTATGGAGCTTATGCTTTTCTACATAGCTGTTTCATAACAGAGTTCACTGTAGCATCTGACACCAAAACGTATTTCCAATTTAATTCAGAGACCTTCCTAGTGATAGACATATTTTATCATGTCATATAGAAGATACTTTACATAAGTGGTAGCCTGGAAGCAGCCTTCATGTTGTCCAATAATTTACTTGGTTCTGCTTTATTTTTATGCCATTAAAATTCTACCATATATAATAGCTATTGTCCACCAATCTTGTCAGTTATTCCAGTCACAGATTGAAGATTGTTAGTTGGTTGCATGTGTGGGAATTGACCAGGATTGATTTTGGAGGGGATTCACAGGAAGTGGTAGTTAGAGGTTCTGTTAGTCAGATATGCTCTGAGGTATGGAAAGTCTGTGTGTCATATGTGCCTCCAGAGAGCGCTCCTGTCTGTATGGTTGGTTTGCTGAAATACAATAGCCAACATTCCATTACTACAGGTGCTCAGCAACTAAGATGCTGGGGCTTGTTCCCAGATTACAGTGTTGTATTTAGACTAAGGTGATTGAAAGTCAAAGTTGGTGAAAAATTGTTTTATGTGTGTTTAATAATGTTCTTTGGTAAACTTCCTGTAATTAGCATTTTCAACTTTTTTTTTTTACTTCCTTTGATTCATTCTTTGGAGTTATGAGGAAAATGGATTAATGTACAGAAATGTAAAAATGGTGGCCAATGAACTAGTTTTCAAGCATTTTAGTGATATTTATGAAATGAAAACATTTTAGTGATATTTATATAAACTATGAGCGATTAAATATGCATTTTGGTGATCCGTTTTTAAGTTGGGCTTTCATATTTGCAAGGAACTCCTCCCTTGATTAATACCATTTGAACCTTTTTCAAAATCTTGGTAATAGTTTTGTAAGATGTTTATGTATGCATGCACATATGTGTATATATGTATATCTCCATATCTCCATCCATCCATATATATATATGTACACACACACACATACACATATTTATCTTTCGCAAGGTATATTTCAAGATTACATTATAAATGACATCTAAAAGTGTCAAAGAGTAAAGAAAAAATTTAAAAGATGCATCCTCACTAAATATGGAAATTCAGGTATACATGTAGTATTATTATACTTTATAATGTATTTTATATTGAGGGTGATGGTAAGAAAAGTACTGGTAGGGAAAATGAGAATGTTTAGAGGATATGCTTTAGTAACTGCTTTAATATTAAATATGACAGATATAAAACGTGTTTTACTGTAATTGGCTTAAATTCTATTACCAAGTGACACACATTAAAATATATACTTAATTATACCTATTATTACTAAGGAAAATAATGTAGAAACAAGCATGCTCTCAAACATTTTATTTTAAAGGTTAATGTTCTTCAATAAGCAACTGTCATTGCTGGAAGATGACTGGAGGACTTTAGATAGCTATAAGGCAATAATGAGTTTATGTTTAATTCCTATTGAAGAAACATTTTATTAACTCTCAAGACACCATTAGAGAGTTATAGAGACATATATTTTTATTTTATAAATGAAGTGAAGGAGGTGCATAAGCAGGGTAACTGACAGAGCCAAGATCTGTGGTCCCATTAGACTTAGCTATTAGAACGCTATAATTGTTATATTGCATTTTTCCAAAGTGGAGACAAAAAATACTAAATTATTGGACCCAGTGATAAACAATGCAATTAGAAGGAAGCTAGGAACATGATAAAATTTATCAACAGAAATTAACAGTCAGATTTAATGTTAAACATTACCTTTGAATGAGAGTACGGGAAGGTATTTCTTTGTAAATATTTGCATCATACAAAAGTTACCATTCTGTACATAATTAATAAACAAAATGCAATTATGCACTTAGGGATTTGCCTAAGGATGCTATAATAGTTCTAACATCATCTTGCTTTGTTAGGGGTTAACAGGACCTGATGGATCCCCTGGCTCTGTGGGACCAAGAGGACAAAAAGTAAGTTAGCCACCTGTTATTAATTGCTGGTATTAGATGCTGAAGTATAATTTTATTGTAGTGTTTGCAAATCAACTGAAAGATTAGTTATGAAACAGTGGAAATACACTTGTTCAACTAAAATCATGTTTTAGTTGAATTAAGTTAAATGAAAAAACACCAAGATGGGGTATTTTAATGATTTCAAAATTCATGTAATTTACATATTTACATATCCATGATACAAGGGGCTAAGTGCAATGAAGTTATTTTTATTTTTAGGGAGAACCTGGTGTTCCGGGATCTCGTGGATTTCCTGTAAGTAATTATAAAGTGACAGAATTGAAAATCTCCTACCTTTTCTGTCATTGTGAAATTTTTTTTTTTAATTTTTTTTTTTCAACGTTTATTTATTTTTGGGACAGAGAGAGATAGAGCATGAACGGGGGAGGGGCAGAGAGAGAGAGGGAGACACAGAATCGGAAACAGGCTCCAGGCTCTGAGCCATCAGCCCAGAGCCTGACGCGGGGCTCGAACTCACGGACCGCGAGATCGTGACCTGGCTGAAGTCGGACGCTTAACCGACTGCGCCACCCAGGCGCCCCGAAATTTTTTTTATTATGTGAAATTTATTGTCAAATTACTTTCCATACAACACCCAGTGCTCATCCCAAAAGATGCCCTCTTCAATGCCCATCACCTCCCCTCCCCTCCCTCCCACCCCCCATCAACCCTCAGTTTGTTCTCAGTTTTTAAGAGTCTCTTATGCTTTGGCTCTCTCTCCCACTCTAACCTCTTTTTTTTCTTTTTTTTCCTTCTCCTCCCCCATGGGTTTCTGTTAAGTTTCTCAGGATCCACATAAGAGTGAAAACATATGGTATCTGTCTTTCTCTGTATGGCTTATTTCACTTAGCATCACACTCTCCAGTTCCATCCACGTTGCTACAAAGGGCCGTATTTCATTCTTTCTCATTGCCACGTAGTATGTCATTGTGAAATTTTTAAATGCAGTTTTTGACATAATATGCATCACAAAGGAATTCATGACTTTTCTGCTATGGTAAGCATTCTATGAGTAGAAAAATTTTAGAGAAATTTGAACGCACACTATAAATACATGTGTCTATTTGCAGGTAGTTTTTCCCAATAGACAACTCCCCCTTTACTTCCCTTGATAGAAAACATTTCTTGCGTAATAACAGCAAATCTAAATATGCAGTATTTAGACCATAATATCACACCACTTTCTTCACAACTGGTTGTATCTCCAATGAAATGTCAACCATCAGACATAATTACCAGCCTAATTCTCTGGCTAGTCTTTTCCTGCATTGCCCAATCTCACAATTTGTGTTATTTCTTTATCTGTTAGAGGGTTTGGTTCTTAGGCTGCTTTTCCTTTCCATTTTACTCTTTGTTCCTCTTTTGTTCTTATCATTAATCTGTATCTCTCATCTTTGTTTTCTATTTGCACTGTTTTCATGGCCATATTTCACTGTCTGTCAACTTTTCCATTATAAACCTACTTTCAGAAGTGAATAGCTTTGCTGGCCTTTCTCCCGTATTTTTTTACTCAGAGCTCAACATCTTATAGAGATGCCTTTAAAAAAAAATTAGTGACATTTGAAATTTGTCAAACATCTAGATCTATGATAATGAAATAATTTATTGATTACTTTGGTATTTTCAAGCATGACACTTATTTCCCAAATTGATTTACATATTAAAATGTTCAAATAGGAGTAATTCTTCAAATGCCTTGAAATGCCTTGGAAAAGCCCCACTTATTATTAAAACATACTGCTCATGTGAAATTCTTGTTTGTTTTGGCTGCCTAAATAATTAGAAATAATAATATCATTATCATAGGGTGTACATTGATTCTACTAAATGGTTCATATAGGGATGTTTTAGAAAAGGAAGTCTAGAATGAAAAGTTAACATGAATATGGTATTAGAGATAGCTGTGGATAGAAGTTATTCCAGCCAATGTAGGAGAGAAAGGAGTAATAAGGATTCCCAATTGGGGAATGTTGAACCTGGAAAGCAAAGATAGAGAAAAAGGGATTCTAGACAGCTGATGTTCAGTTTTATGAAGTTCAACAAGCATATAGTTAGGGTTTAGCATATACTAGTCCCTGTGGTAGGAAATGAGGCTAGGAGGATGAATAAGATGTGGGGTCAGTCCTTGATTATATGCAGTTCAGTGTTGCTAAAGAGAAATAAAGTACAAAGGAGAGGGAGATGAAATAACTAGCTCTAAGATCAGATTTAGGATATCAAATTAGGATCCTGTCATAAGTCATTTCAAGAGTGACACCATTTTATTCTCACTATCTACTGGATTTGTCTAGAAACATAGTCCACCTGTCAAAAGAACGTGGTTTCTGGTCCTTTCCTCCCGCCTCCACCTGCCCCCACCCCCTCTTTCTGTGCTGAATGTTTGGGAATTTCCAAACATCACATTATAAATTATAAAGCACTACACTGTATTGCTTTTAAGGTAGATTTCTTATAAAACATGATGAAAAAAATCTTTAAACTTAGATTTAAACTGATGTGCTTCTTTGTGAGTGATGCTAAATTCTCCTGAGGGCAAGTGTGGATGACTACTTTACTTTGATTTCTTACAAGAACGTTTGGAAAAAATATTATTGGTTAGCTTAGACATCAAAGGAATATTTGAGGTGCTGAAACAAACTTCTTCCCTAGGAGTAGAGCCATGTTTGCTTTTCTTTATCCAGTCATTTCTTTAGAATGAGCATCATGTTATTTAGTGACAAAGTTTATACTTTGTTTTTGAACTGAATTATGTCTGTCTGTATTTATACTAAGTTAAATCACATACCATAACAATTTTTATTTTAATCTTTTAGGGCCGTGGTATTCCTGGACCCCCTGTAAGTATCATCTCTGGGTGTGTTTCTACATAGTCTATAACAATGGCCAATTTCTCAGCTCCCAAGCTTACTCTCCAACTGACAGTACCCAGTGGTATTTATAGTGTCCTACATACATGATCTTTGGTGGCTACTGTGACAGCACTTCTATCCTGCTAAACAAAAAATTTTATTGATTTTAGAAATTTCTGTTCCTTTTTAAGTAATTAAAATTTAGTCAAATGAGTTATTATGTTATTGGAAACCAAAGCTAGCACAGATATATAATTCTAAATCAGTTGTTTATCATATTTGATATCATTTATGATAGATTGTAAAAAACATCTATAAGTCACCACATCCCTTTACTTATTTAGAATTACCTTTTTTAAAAAAAATTGAAGTATAATTAACATACAGTGTTATATTAGTTTCAGTTGTACAATGTAATGATTCAACAATTCTGTAGACAACTCAGAGCTCACCACAGTAAGTGTGCTCATCATCTGTCACCAAACAATGTTATTACCATCTTATTGACTTGTTGACTATGTTCTCTATGCCGTACTTTTCATCTGTGACTTATTTATTTATAACTGGAAGTTTATACTTCTTAATACCCTTGATCTATTTCATCACCTCCCTCCTGTCCCACATCCACCTTCCCTTTGGCAACCACTAGTTGTTCTCTGTATTTAAGAGTTTGTTTTGTTGTTGTTGTTTGTTTCTTTGTTTTGTTTTTTAGATTCTACATATAAGTGAAATCATATGGCATTTGTTTTTCTATGTCTGAGTTATTTTACTTAGCATAATACTACTTACCAGGTCCATCTGTATTGTTGCAAGTGACAAGATCTTACTCTTTTTTATGGCTGAAAAATATTCCATTGTGTATATACATACAGGGTCCTCCTGGGGCAGCAGGACTCCCTGGAGAGCTTGGCCGTGTTGGACCAGTTGTGAGTACACACTGCATTTTGATAGACATTTACTGATTTAATAGAAGACGTTACTCAGAAGGCAAATTACCCTAACTGTATATTTTCCCCTGCAAATCCAAAAAATGGCAGATGAATTTCATTCCAGTTCCTAATATTGATGGGAACCATGGATAATAATGCTACCTCATTTTTGTAGAGCGATTTTAATTTTTTTTCCAAGGCTGTCAGCTAAACTTTTCTTCCCAACTTCCAGAATTAGTGATCAAATCAGGAGATGTCACCTCCATTTTATAGACTCTCAGCCAGAATTAAGGTCCAGTGTCTTTTGTATTAGGCTCTCTGCATAAAATGAATAGCTGAAAATTATTGCCAAGTGTATTTCTGTTAGGATCATTAAATTATAATTGAACCAACAGAACTTAACATTAGGCAATAAAGAGCTGAACTTTATAGAAGAAATTGTTGGTAATAAATTCTTGATGTTACTATCCAATATTTCAAAAATGTTGAAGTAGTGACATTATGTGGAGGATAGATAATTGTAAATGCATTGAGAGTAGGAGCCATGTATTATATATTTTTTCTTGCTTCTCCATATGTCTTACTATTTGATAAAATTATTTACTGAACAAATGAATATGAAATGGTTATAAAGTTAAAATAATTGTAAGATGCTTTTGACTTCTTATGGTAGAATATTCAGAAGGAAAACATACACAAGGAGTAAACTGTGGACGTTAGGGCCAATTGAAACCATTTTCATTTGAATGGCTTATTTGTATTTAGCCCTCTTGGATCTCCTGTGCCATTTGCAAGACAGTATGGTGATAGGCCAAGTAACAGCTTGTGGGTAAACAGTACCCTGGGAGAATCTGGCATTGCAGAGATTAACCTGCCATTCCATAGCTTCAGGCTGGCTGCAAACCTTCTTTTGCCACCATTATCTGGATGGTACTAGAAGTACTGGCTGTTTCAGTTCCTCTATAAATCAACTAAAAAAATAGGTTGTGTTTCCAGTTTGTTTCCAGAATAAAGTAACCATGCTGTAGAAAAGAATTGGCTTTGCTTTTCCCCCCAAACTTCCTTCTGCCTTGTTTTATTACTTTGGTGAGACCAGCTCCTTTATTCTTCTAGTTTTGTGGAGCTAATTGGATTATGGGCCACCCATCGATTTTAGTGGCAGGTCTATGCAAGACTGAGCTCTGTAGGGGTTTCTAGTAATATTCTCTCATGCCTTACCAGTTTTATGCACTGCGTTTTGACATGTGTATAACCACTGTGTCACAATTTTCAATAACTTAGGGTGACCCTGGGAAAAGAGGACCACCTGGCCCCCCTGGCCCCCCAGGACCCAGTGTAAGTTATTTGCAGCTTGAATTTTCTTGTGTCTGAGAGTTGGAATTAAATAAACCCAAGAACCAAAAATGGAAGTACTTGTTAATTGAGTCATCATCCTAAAATTCCAAAATGGCTACCAGTTTTTTTCCCCCATTCAGAACATGGGTCTTCTTAGGACAGAAAAGTAGAGGAATAACAATAATTTAAAAGGAGGTTTTCTCAGGGAATGGCTTATTCATATATTTGAAGTCCTTTGACTTTTGTGATTTCTCAAATGCTCAAAACTTGGATGTATAAAAGGAACATTTTCAAATGAACTAGTTTTTACAAAGGATTTATACAGTAAGCAATTTAAAAAATAGGAGTTAAAGTAGGAGATAATTCATATCTTAAATTTATATTTGGAGTACCCCATATTTTCTATTCTTTCATTTTATATCCCTTCAGTCCCCTGAAAGAGATAATATACTGAAATTTAGGGGTCTCCAAAATGAACATGCCCTACAAGTCAAAATTTTTAGAATATTAGCATATTATATGCAGCTCTTTGTTCCTTATATTTTATTGAACAAATATATTTATTGTATTTTTGTTTGATGAACTTTCAATTATTAGTAGGTTTGAATTACATATTTAACTGTATTCTTAACCTTAGTATTTTCTTTACTTTAGGGAACAATTGGTTTTCATGATGGAGATCCATTGGTAAGATGTTTACCTTTGAATGAAATACAGATTAAGTCAAAGACCATGTAATCTTCAGGTCAACTCTCCTTAAAATTACCTTGCTGGAATATGTTGTATTTCTGTTTTACTTTACTTGGATGGTGGAACAATCCATAGAACTAGTGGACTGGTAGTTTGTATACACTCACATTGTAACTGGTTTTCATTATAGAAATGATTTTGTTTTCCCATAATCTCTTTACTTTATGGCTTTCAACAGAGTACCCCTCAATCTTAGAAGATAGAAGCCAAACAGTTCCTTTGAGACTTGTTTTACTTACAGAGTGATATTCAGATGATGTTGGTAAACTGTACTAAGTGCAATGTTAGCCAATTTGACAAGGGTATGTGGACCTCAAGTTACAGCTATTCTAATAGAGGGGAAGGGGAAAAGGATCAGGTTGTGGTACACTAGATTGTCTGGAAACATTTTATTTCTTTAATAAATTAAATCTGAAATAAATATGGCAAACTATTAACATTTATTAAATCTGGATGGTGAATACTCTGTACTTTTCTGTGAGTTAGGAATATTTCTGATTTTAAAAATGAAATATTGAAAAAAGGGGTAGTCAGAGTTATTTAATGAATATAATTATATTGGGATTCTGTAGCTAGAATCCCTAAAAAAATACCATTTTGTCATAAAGGGAGGCTCTAATTTATGCTCTCCTTATCTATCTCTCTCTCCCATTGGCAGTGTCCCAATTCCTGTCCACCAGGTCGCTCAGGATATCCAGGTTTACCAGGCATGAGGGTAAGAGAACAATTTCAGTATTTTATATTCAAGAGTATTATCCATAGAAAAAATAGAGCCTTTCCTGTAAGCACTGGCCTTCCTGGTGAAAGACCACATTCTGATGGATTAGGCAAGTCTGTGTTCGCTTGTTCTGCGGCTTAGTCTATGGTCCTTCTTCAGTCCTAGGAACTGCGGCTGGTGGCCCTGGCAGGTAGTCCTATGGAGACATGGATGTTTGATCACACAGTGCTTTTGTCGGGGAGGAAATACCCATACAATGTATTGGCTTGAGAGACTCTATAACACCAAATGAATGTAGAGAAGTTTGCTTCCTATTGAGGAAGATTGGGGGTAATTGCACACATAATGTATTTGAAACTATTTTGGTTAAGAAAATATAGGGAATACTGTGCATAATAGGCAAGAAAAAAGACTTCCCAAAAATGTTTTCTCTCACTCTATATCATAGTTACTTCAAAATTTACCATAAAAATAAAAAAAATATTAAATGTTGGGGTTAGGTGGGATTTTCTCTAGTCTATGAGTCTGAAATTATTTTGAAAATTCCAGACCAATGGAGTTGTGCTATGATCTGAAAGGCCCCAGGGCACTGCTTTTCCAGTCATCCTTTTCTCTAAGGTTAGTTTTAATGGGTTCCCACAACTGCAAAAGATTTGGTCCTGGATTGGTGTCTTATTTTTCACGAAGACCTACACTCTTGGAATGAGAGTGGCTTTGAGAGTGAAAGCCCTGATGTACTTAATTTTGGAATGTTCATTTCCCATTTGCCTCATGTTACCACCAAAAGCATACATATGCTTAGAACAGGTGGCCAGACAGGAAGAGATAGGAGATTTTCTTCTCATGCTCTGCAGCTTTCACTGACTGCCCTTTATAGCTTTCCCTTTGCATCTAAAATTGTGTACAAGAAGAGGTGGAAGTTGTGCATCTGGGGAGATCCCTTCCACCTCCATGAGGTACAGAGGAGGCAGAAGGGTTTTCAGAGCAGCATCGAGAGAGCAGGAGATAGCCAGCTGAGCTGGGTCACCTTTGGGAAAAAAGTTACTGATGTTGGAGAAGACTTAATGCTCTTACCCCAACTATGAAAGGATGTTTAGGATAGAGGGATCTAGGGAATGGCCAGCAATACATCATGTTGCTGAACCAGAGAATAAAGCTTTTGCTATTCTAGAACAGTGTTTTTCTATTAACTAAAACTTATATTTATCATCTACAACAGTCATGTAATACACATGGCAGTATTAAGGTCATTTAAGGTAGTCATTTTCCTTGTGACGTAACCTTTTTCTGTGTAGCAGAAACTGACACAGATTTAGGGAAGCAAGATCACTTTATGAGCCTTCTGACCAGTTTCCGTAACAAACCCAATACAGTTATTTTTAAATTAATTAATTAATTAGTTAATTATGCATTTTTAGGGTCATAAAGGGGCTAAAGGAGAAATTGGTGAGCCTGGAAGACAAGGTCACAAGGTAAGGAAAATGAATATATAGTGGGTAAGTTGTGATTAGGAGGAAGTGATTACTTTTATTACAAGAAATTATAGGGAATAATAAAGCATATTTTATCCTTCCTTTTCAAATGATGATTGACAAGTTTTCAGTAGATGCATTAATATTCTAAGTATAATATTCTAATGTTGTTCAATTGTAAAAAACAGTAACTCACCATACATTTCATTCTTTCCTGTGTTGCTACCCCTTGCTTTTCTTTTGAAATCAATCACACTCAGCTTTTTTCCTTGATGCTTTTGATAGTCAAACATTATTCAGCTAGTTTTCCCACTCCAGTAAACAAAATTTTATGACATGTGTAAAATTTTATGATGAGTGTTGCTGACACGAGCAAACAGGAAGTTGATAGCTGATGGCTTCTCATCTTAAGTTCTGAAATAATTTGTTTCTGACTTCATTTCAGTAGAATTTAGATGTTGAGTAATATGGGAGTTAGTGATAGGACTTCTGTTATTGTCTGGATAGAAACATGGCATCCACAGCACAGCCTACATTGGGGCTGGCATGCCCTGCAGAAAAACCAACATAGAAATTTAAAGTAAGGTGACTTACTTGCTTTTTTTTAATCCACTAATGTCAATTGCCTTTAAGTGTCTAAGAATTTGACTTTCTGCTTAATAAAAGTTTTGTCCCTGTTAATTGTGTAATGTTTTACAAAGTCAAACTGTTCTTATTCATGCGGGTTTTCTAGACTTTGTAGACTATGTCCTTCTACACCTTAATGGGGTGGAGGCAGAAAATTAGTCTTTTTCTTTGGAGGTGCTGGAGAGGCAATTTATTAATATCATCAGGCATTAATATCCTTGAACTCTTTAGCTAAAATCAGTCTGTTGAGCAACCTCAGATAATCAGGATAAGTAAGCCCATTTTCTGCTCCTTATTACAGTTTGGTCATTTATTTTTAAAGTCTTTTATTGCTTAGGCACTGAGTAATTAAGGCATTTTATTTATCTGGAATGTAACAGCTGGGTTAATGTCAAATTGGAGCAAGAAAAAAACTGAGTACTTCAGAAAGTTTTCTGCATGCTCATTCCTCCATTAAATCTTAAAATTCACAACCAAAAAAATCCAACAATTATTTATTAAGTTCCTGCTGTGTTCCAGGGTTTATTCTAAGTTCCAGGGGCATAGAAATGAAAAAAAATATGTCCAACCACGGAGACTGGCTAAATTAAGTATGGCATGTCCATATAATAGAATATTATCTAACCACCAAAGAAAAGGCGTGTAAGAATATTACAGTGCACCAAAAGGTTTTCATGAGGTAACAATACATGTATTAAGGCAGATATAGTAGACTTCTGTTATTTTTGATGCCATCCATACCTTCTTCCTTCTTTTGGTGGCCCCTTTTCTTTGTGGAATTTTTACAACCCTGTCCCATGGGCTTTGCGGATGGAGCTGTCAGTCAGAGTATTTTCCTCCTCTTCCCCAGAAACCAATAGTTTTGATACCTATACAAGTCAGTTATCCAGACTCTCAAATATGGCTTTGTTTTCAATGGGGAACCTGAAAACTGTTTTGATGTGTGACATAACTGGCCAAAATTTTATTGGTAGGTGTTGAAAACTCCTTTAATTTATTTCACTTGTTTTGTCACTTACATCTCTCTGTGGGTGTCTTTAAAAACTTACATATAAAGATAGGATGACAATAGCTCATTAAAGAATGAACCTTGAAAGGGTAATAGATGCACTGAACTGTAAACTTAAAGTGGATTCACAACTCTGCCTTGAATTTACAAATTAGTTAATAAAGATTTTAAAATTTGTTGATAAATATAGAAATGAATAGTCAAAAATCTTTCTGTAAAATGATAATAAATTGCTGTTCCTAAATTTGTCATTTAAGGTCAGGGTTATTGATTAGTTGTGTGCTATTCATCTGCTGGTGAAATATTTAAATCAAGTGTATTAGTCCAAGGTTTATCAGGAATCTGTGGGAAAATATCCCAAACCTTGCTAATGGAAACTTACTGTGCACATATGAGTCACTGTTGTTTTGATAGGTAGAGAAATATAAGTAGCATTTAATTGTATGCATGTGTTGATTACCCACTCCAATAGCTAATTCACTGGCTTTCCCATTGGGACAGCCTCTCCTCGCCATCAATTATATATTCTTATGGAATATAATCTGAATATAACTATGAGACTAAAACCACTATGTAATACCCTCATAATTCTTTCAAAAATCAAGTATAAATGATCTAGGCATAACTTAATTCTTTGTATTATATGTCCAAAGTTTCTATATTAATATTGCTATTCAATTTGCTATATTTCTGTGTGTATATGTGTGTGTGAAAATCTCTTTAAGGTATGGTCTGTAGAGCAAGAACATGGGTGAACTGAAACATGTAATAAAGAAACAACAGAAATTGATTTTTATCTAATATTATGTACATAATATTAAAAATGGAAAATTTTTCTCATGATTAATTTTACAATTTGAGATATCCATTACCACAGGAAATGTAGGGCAGTATACTTATTGTAAAAAATAAAACCTTTGTCAGAGGGAAAAGTAAATTTTTTCTCAGAGTCAATAAAGTAATCTTTCCATAAGAAACAGCAGTTGAATTTCTCTTCAGAATATACTAACATTTTAAAGTATATCAGAGGTTATAAGGTTAGTATCAAAAAGTCAAAACAATAATTAGTTAGAAAACAAAATGGAAGAAGATTCCATTGGCAATTGCTACCAAATAGTCAAGATACCTTAGAACAAACTTACATATTCAAGACTAACATGAAGAAAAGAACAAAACTTTATTGATTGAAAGAAAAAGATTTGATTAAATAGATACACTCAGTTCTAAGATAGAAAGGCTCAATATTGTAAAGATTCTAATTCTTTCCATTAATTTCTTAATTTAATGCAGCCCTAATACAAAGCAGGTAGTATTTTTGTGAAGATCTTCTGAATAATTCTAAAGTTCATCTGAAAGAGTAAGCATGTAGGAAAAACTGAAAAAGAGTAACTATCGATAAAAAATAAAGGTAAAGGAATTCTGTCTGAGATTAAAATGTATTATGAAATTGCAATAATTAAAATGTTGTGGTATTGGCAACATCATACAACAGATCAGAAAAGCAGAAAAAACAGATCAGAAAAAACAAGTGTATTTAACAATTTAGTATGTTAAGGAAGAATTTTCCAGCCTGTGAGGAGAGATATCTGTGCGGAGATATCCTTCAATAAATGATATTAGAGAAAGTGGCCAATTACCAGGAAAAAAGAAAATGACAGATTTCTATCTTATATTTTACATTAAACCAATTAAAGATTTCTATGTAAGAAATTAAACTATGAAACAACTAGAGGAAAAATACAGATGAATATTTATGTATTTTTGGGGTGGAGAAAGCTTTTCAATGGGTGACATCAAAGGTAGAAGCCATGAAAATAAAGAGTGATTTAAATACTTTAAAAAATTGTATATGGCAGAAAAATTATAATAAGAAAAGTTTAAAATGAAAATCACAATTTGGGGTGCCTGGATGGCTTAGTCAGTTAAGTGTCTGACTCTTGATTTCGGCTCAGGTCATGATCTCACAGTTCGTGAGTTCGAGCCCCACGTTGGGCTTTGTGCTGACAGCACGGAGCCTGTTTCAGATTTTCTCTCTCTCCCTTTCTCTCTGCCCCTCCACTGCTCTCTCTCTCAAAATAAATAAATTAAAAAAAAAAAAAGAAAATCACAATTAAATAATGTTGTAGTTTATGGAAAAGTTTGCATAGCATGATCATATTTTCCTAAAAATACACCCCCCCACACACAATACACACTTGGAACATGAATGTATGCATATTCTCTCTCCGTCATTTCCTCTCCCACCCCCACCCTTTTTTAGAAAAGCATCTAAGATGTTACAGGTATTTATAGTTGAAAAGTGGGATTTGGGTGACTTTATTTGTATAGTTCTCTGTATTTTCTGAATGTTACACAATTAATATGGATTATTCATATAAACTAATTTAAGAAAGTACAGTAGCATAACTCAGGAGATGCCAAATGAATTTAAAATGTGCTGAGTTACAACGAGCCTATATCTATCTATGCTCATTTGCTGCAATAACATTTGGAGTGCTTTCTGTTGTTTCTTAGGGTGAAGAAGGTGACCAGGGGGAACAGGGAGAAGTCGGAGCTCAAGGACCTCCAGTAAAGTATTGTTTAAAAATATTTAGGATATGCAAATATTCTTTTTTCATGACTTTTGGAATATTTCATGTTTAGCATTTGAATTAATAGTATTATATGAACATGGTATTCTGTATTTTTCCACCAAGCCAGCACTGGGAATTTACCATTTTTTGGAAATAGGAAAGGATCCCCATTATACATTCAAGCACCATTTTAACAAAACAAAATGTACCTATAATTACATACATTTATTTACTAGATTTCAGGGCTAGGCTATCTGAAAGCAAATACTGAACACAAGAGGATGATATATGTCTTTCATGTTCTATGGTGCTATCATATGATACGGAAAAATTCAGGTACACTGAATTTGTAGCAGGTAGATCATCGACTGGATTTGATGTACCTTATGCCAGCATGCAATCATTATAATTAGAACATTCTTAATTCCTTGTAATCATGTTTTTTTTTTTAATAAAAAGTTGGTCCCTTGTGCTTTGGCAGATTGCTGCAATTAAATGCACAGTGAAGTAATTTGGGGCATTGACATACGTCAATTTAAAGTGTTTGGGACATCAAAATTTACACTACTTTTGTATATGAAAGTAGAATTGTTACACTTTTTTTCTTGTCAGGATGAGTAGTAACAATTATGGAAATAATAATTTCAATATTGATTGAATTGCAGCTAGCCGCGGTCTTTACTATGTAAAGCACAGACTCAGGTCCTATTCTCAGAAACTAAAGAGTTAGGGAGGACAAACATGGGGCCACCACCCTTCCTTGCCCTGCTCTGCTATTCCCCAAACAACTGGCCATTTATGAAAGAGTTCAGGGAGTTGTGCAGATTAGTGCTTACCCAGAACTTAAGGAAATTCCAGCTAAAGGAAATAAGTCTGCACATTTGTAAGAAATGGCCTCTGCTTCTAAGCCACATAAGAACTTTAAGGAAACCTGGAGGAGTACAAGGGGCTTATTTCAGAAGCTTGTCTTCCCTGAGCCTTTGATAGGAGACAAGAAGGAGATGGACTTTATTTTACAGGAGGAAGATGGAAATAAGTAGTGTAAGAGACATATGTTTTTTGTTTTTTGTTTTTGATCTGATTAAAATTTGGTGGGGAATTGGAGTTATTTTTAAACCCATTCCCCCAAATCCTCAGAACAGGATTTTGCAAGCAGCATTTAAAAGTATTTTCATGGATTAAGGATATCTGTTGGGTGCTGCATGGCTCAAGCATGGGTGATATTGTAGCACTTGCTGACCTTCTGGTGTTTGGGAGTGGGTTTGCCAAAATGTTTCTGTAAAACTCACAGATTTTCACTTTTTAAATGTACATCTATAAAGTAATGAACAGATTTTTAAAAAATTTGCTCTTTGGAACATGTATACATGAGCTCTGCCCTCCCAAGTCATCACCTTGGGAGACAATACATGGCATTCTGATGTCACTGCCATTGGCTCAAATATTTTTGGAATTCATTTTGTGGAACTACCTTCAGAAAGAGCAGTTTTAATCTGAAATGGCCACATCTCAAGTGGTTTACATCCCAAGTGGTTATTCTAAGCTGGATCATGTTACATATTACATCTTACATGTTCTAGCAGGTCATTCCTAACTAGTCTGCATAGAATTTGTCACTTGTCTGGATGAAGGGTTGGCCACTGAAGTGCCCCGTTTTCTCTAAGTGAGAACACAAGAGAATGACTGGCCTGGAGCTACCTTATTGTAGGCCAGTTATAGTGGACAGTTAGCAAATTGCTCAGAAGTGGCTTTTCCACTTTCCTGAAGGAGCATCTACCTCCTGCTTCTCCCAAGAGAACACCCAGGCCCACTCTTTACAGGATCCACTACTGGGGCCCTGCTGCTGTGACCAGAGAATTGAGAGTGGTGGCATTTTAGTATTAGAAAAGATTCTGGAAATCACACTCATATCCTTACTTTTAGAATTACCCACTCCTTTGCCTGGGATGAGGTGAGATGGATTCTTACTGCCCCAAGATAGAGTGCCTCTATCATGGAGATGGTATAACAAATAGTGACCCCTAGTGGTTAGTAAAGACTTTAGCTCCATTTACAGGTCATAAGCTTTTGTGGGCTAGTCTAGAAACCTAATTGCCTTTGATAGCATACACTGGTGGGGAAAAATTATTCCAAAGTTTAAAATCACAACCATCTCACATGTAACCAACTTACAAACCATTAAGGAGGTAGAAATGGCAGTGTATTCTCTACCTGAGTTAAAAGATAAATCTAATACATGATTGTAGTTCTCTTATGCAGTGATGTTTCTTTTTTGTCATCAGTAATTGCTCCAACTCCAGGTATGCATATGTCTTCAGAATTTTAAAATTCTTTTGCCATCAGAATAATTCTCCTTGGATTTTCTCTCTAAACTAGAAACATTTGTTTATATAATGTCACTGTTTCTTGTTACCTTTGGTTATGTTAACATCCTTTTGGATCAGCTTTTGTGATGAGAGAAACAAACAAGTGTATGCTTCAACTAAAGCAATTCACTGTTGTTTTTATATTTCCAGGGAGCTCAAGGATTAAGAGGCATCACTGGCATAGTTGGGGCCAAAGGGGAAAAAGTAAGATGATGATGATGATGATGATGATGATGATATGATAATCAAATGTGTAAATATTTGAATTTTTTGCCACTTAAAAATATCTTATTTTTAGCAACATTAAAAAAAATTTTTAAGGCTTATTTTTGAGAGAGAGAGAGAGAGAGAGAAACCAGGGGAAGGGCAGAGAAAGAGGGAGACACAGAGTCTGAAGCAGGCTCCAGGCTCTGAGCTGTCAGCACAGAGCCTGATGCAGGGCTCAAACCCTCAAACCACAAGGTCATGACCTGAGCTGAAGTCTGACGCTTGACCGACTGAGCCACCCAGGCGCCCAAGCAACATCATTTTTTATTTTTTATTTGCTTTGTGGATGTTTAGTTAGGTTTTCACATTTCTGTTATAAACATAGATGATAGAAAAGAGTAGTACATATGATACCTATGTATTATATATTTTAAATTATCTCAAGTAAATAGAAGTAAGCAGGGCTGTTACATTTTATCTCTTTATCATTATCAATAGTTAATACTGATAGCACTGACACAATACCTGGAAATCAAAGCAAAGACAAGGAAGGAATGGAAGGAAGGGAGAGGTAAGAGAAGGCAGGATATCCCTAAGGACACTGGGGCCATCTGTGGCTCTCTCCTAGGTGGATTGCTGAGCTCTGCCTTCAACAGGAATCCTATACTTGTGGCTGGAGTTTTCGAATCTGTCCTTAGCCCAGTTGCAAAGACCAGATTCTCCTACCATTTCCATAGCAAGGCACTGCGAGATGCTGGGGAGATTCAACAATAAGGACTTCAAATTTGTTATTTATTGAGAGAAACGAGTGAGTAGATAGCTAACTACAATGTATACAAGAGACCCATAAATTTGAGGGCAAGTGGTTTGAGGGAGTGAAGATGAAGGAGTGGTTACTCTTGATCAGGGAACTGGGAGGGCTCAGGGAGGAGATGGTGACATCAGAGGGATGCCAGACCTACCTGGAAGACATGCTCCTACTGGTGGAGGATGGGGCTAGGGAGGGCTTGGCTGAGTATCGTGAACGAAAACAATGGAAACTTGAACATTCATGCTGTGTCCAGAAATGTCTTTCTCACTGTGTGTGTATGTGAGTGTGTGTAGGGGTGTGTCTACCTTCTCTATCAGATTTTCAGAAAATGGTTACTACTTACAGAGTATGTTAGAAAAGCCACTTTGTGGGCTTGGAAAAAGAAAAGCACTTTGCCTACCACCACTTCTGACCCTCACCTCTTTCTCTTTAGAACCTCTAGAGCTAATTTGTGTCATTTCACACAGAAGCACAGGACTTTTATTAACCGCTAAGTGGGACTAACTTGCACATTGTAGGTGCTCAAAAAAATAAAACTAAATTTTTTTTTTTTTTAAAGATTTAAAAAAAAAATTTTTTTTTCAACGTTTATTTATTTTTGTGACAGAGAGAGACAGAGCATAAACGGGGGAGGGGCAGAGAGAGAGGGAGACACAGAATCAGAAACAGGCTCCAGGCTCCGAGCCGTCAGCCCAGAGCCCGACGCGGGGCTCGAACTCACGGGCCGAGAGATCGTGACCTGGCTGAAGTCGGACGCTTAACCGACTGCGCCACCCAGGCGCCCCTAAAACTAAATTTTTTAAAAGAAATGCATATTCTTGGAAATTGAAGGAATTATTTTGTGACTCTTTTTTTTTCAGCCTTGCTGTCCCTTTTGGGTATTCTCATTCTGCCTGTTTTACTCTTCCATTTCCTCTAGAATATTTCTTTTCTAAAAACACTGTATTTTAAAAAACATATTTCATATTTCTATATTCATGTTACCTTAAGTAACATTCTGTGTGTATCTCTTCTGTTATTAAGTAATACATCCCATTTGTTTTGAAGTTGCTGATACCTAGGCCTTCGCTTTTTCTGGGTTTAAATCATCTAAAATATGTGACCCCACACTTTGAAACCAATTACTGTTTTTGATATGCTCTTTATTTGAGGCATGTTTTTTACTTGGCATTTTTCAAAATTTCTCATTTCCTCTGAGTTCTGTCAAATTGCTTTCCATAAAAAAAAAAAAAAAAAAAGCAAGCTCTTCTCATGAACCCAGACCCCTGGCGTGGTTGCCTAGTAACAGCATTTTGGGTCTCAGCTTGTGCTGAACAGCAATAAGAGAGAGAGTGAGTGCATCACAGCCATTTCTATAATGCAAAGGCCGGGCTCCGCTCTCACCACGCAGGGTGAATGATGAATTCAAGGTCTTTTTCGGGTCTTCCAAATCTCTCCTTCCCTGGTGAACGTAGACTGCTTTCTGCTCTGTTCTAGTTTTTAGGGATCAAAGAATTTCAAGGCTCTGGGGTGCCTCTGCTTCGGTTGTGTCCTTTATTTGATTCTCTCTTTTCTGAACGTTCTATCAAAGGTTTTCTGATTCTTAATTCTTATTACAGATGCTGTCCACCTGGTTTTCTTGGGCTGACATCCATCCAATACTCTTTGGACTGTTTTCTATTTATTTTATCATCTCCTTACCTCAACCCTTTTCATTAGGAGATGGCTTGTGGACTCCAGTGGCCCTTCTGCCTTCTCATTCACTTAGCAGATGATTTAAATCTTTACAAAGATTTAAAGAGGGTTGTATTTTATCATGTAGCCTATGCAGAAAGCACTAACCGCCCCCCCTTTTTTGTTTTAAAATCACAGTTTGATTCTTATAATTAAATAAGAAGGTGACATGTACAATATAACCAAGTCGGAACTGATTTCAAGACAATTACATTTCTAAAGCTGTGTAGTTTTTATGCCACCATCACTTGGTAGGGTGTTTGTTGTGAAGGAAGTAAATGAATTATTTCAAATAAACTGAACCTAATGCCCATCCAGGATGGAAGAGGGCATACTCAAATCCTTATTACAATTCGTTCTTCTAAACTGCATGGCTGGACTTCTGATTCTGGATCTTGGTGGAAATCCAGTGTCACAGAATCCCACCCACAGCTGCAGCAGCAGCAGAGTCCATGCCAACTATTCTTTGGGTGGCTCCTTGGTCTTCACCGCTAACAAATTCCCATCAGAATCCTGAGAGGCCTGCAGGGTGAGTACCAAACCTCTTCAATAGGTTTGTCAAGTTCTCTAAACAGGTACCAGTGTTTTCAGTTCATGTCATCAATCAAGAATGGATACAGTGTTAACTTAAAATATCCAGAGTGGTATCAAAGACTGGCCATAAGTACTTTGGGTGGGATGAGAAGATGCAAACTAAGTGTTTTCATATCTGAGGTGTCTGATTAAACACTCACCACGGGTGCCTGGGTGGCTCAGTTGATTAAGCAATCACGCGAGGTCATGATCTCACAGTCTGTGGCTTCAAGCCCTGCATTGGGCTCTGTGCTGACAACTCAGAGCCTGGAGCCTGCTTTGGATTCTCTATCACCCTCTCTCTCTGCCCCTCCCTGCTGGCACTCTGTTTCTGTCTCTCTCTCAAAAATAAATAAACATTAAAAAAAAATCCCTGGAGTTCACTGATGAATACAGTATATGTTGCAAACACAAAACCTCCTTTTTTATCTGGCTATTGAAGTTCTGTAGAAAGACTGATGTGGCCTTTAACATAAATGAGTAATCTTGAGGTGCCTGGGTGGCTCAGTCCGCTAAGTGTTTGACTTGATTTTCAGCTCAGGTCATGATCTCATAGTTAGTGGGATTGAGCCCTGCGTTGACAGTGTGGAGCCTACTTGGGATTCTCTCTCTCCCCCTGCTCTCTCTCTCTCTCTATCTCAAAATAAATAAATAAACATTTAAATGGCTGATCTTAATTTCATTTCTTTGTCTTTTTTTTTTTTTTTTGTAGGGTGCTCGGGGCTTAGATGGAGAACCTGGGCCTCAAGGTCTCCCTGGTGCACCTGTAAGTAGTTTTCCTTTTACAAGACCCAATGACAGATTCTTTAGCAATGATCAGTAAAGATTATTTGCTCTGTGTGTGTGTGCATGTGCACACATGTCTTCTACATGTGAATAATTAAAGTAGTAAAATGGGCAATAGTTTTTATATTTATTTAAACAAATTTTAATCATGATGAGCATCATTTTCTTGGACAAAGAGAATGTTCTTTTGACTTGGTATGGATTTTTGTTTTTCTTATAGGTGAAGTCAAAATGTTGAGTTTTTACATTTGTTGTGTTTTCCTTTTGTTTTGGTTGCCAGGATGCTTAGAGTCACAGTAACCATCTGTTACTATATTTCAGTTGCTTGGATAATTCTTTTCCTTTTCTATGATTTCTGACCTCATTATTCTATATTTTGACTGTCACATGCACATGTGTCATTATTACGGGCTGCCTCACACCTTTTCTAGAAATAAATACAAAGCCGTCTATTAATAACCACTTTGATCACAGAAAAAGTAGAGAAGGTATAATTAAAATAGAATCTCCAACTATCAAACTCCTATGGCCCAGTGGGAAAGACAGAATGTAACTATGTTGTACATTATAAGATCAAGCACTAGAATATGTGGTGGAGGTAATCCATGCAAGAGGATCTTAGAGGCAGGTTGACCTGGAAAGCCATTCTGGGGGGGATGGGCAGCAGAGTACAGGTGAGAAAGAACACTGTTGGTGGTGATGGGGGTATGTGTTGTCATAGGGGCTGTTACTGTCTGGCATTGGAAGTTTCTACTGAGAAGATGAAATTGAATAGATGAGGTAGGATCATATTATGGAGTGCTTTTAATGCCAATCTTAGCAGTTTGAACTGATATAGTAGCAATAGGAAGCCATTTGAGATTGTAGAATGGTTATGCAATTCAACAAAAGCTGTATTTTAGGAAGACACATCCTCTATTACCGCCTATACCATAAATCAACATTAGCCAGATAATTTTGACAGGAACCCCTATCATTGCCTGGAGAATGAAATAATAAGGAGACAAGATTGGCAACTGATCCAAACCTCAACTCAGCAAGATAGTCAATGCATTTAGCTGATATGTAGACATAGTTACTGATGTCAAGGTTATCTGCAGCATGGATCTTAATTTTATTATACCTATACATCCAAAGAACACAGAAGCTTTATGCATTTAAAATGAAATCAAAAGACATGTAAGTCTCAGTTATCCCCATGGCAATATAAATTTTTAAGACAATGTAATTTTATAAAAAGATTTCTCGAGGGGCGCCTGAGTGGCTCAGTTGGTTAAGTGTCCGACTTCGGCTCAGGTCATGATCTCATGGTACGTGAGTTTGAACCTCGCATCAGGCTGTGTGCTGACAGCTCAGAGCCTGGAGCCTGTTTTAGACTCTGTATCCCCCCCTCCACCCCCATCCCTCCCTGGCTCACACTGTCTCTTTCTCAAATAAACATTAAAAAAATTATAAAAAATAAAAAAGATTTCTTGAGCTAGGCATCCAAGTCAGAGCAAAGGTTGAAAGAGCAGTAGTAAGGTAATATGGATGGAGTTTTATAATTTCAAAAGTCTATCAATAAGTGACTTCTGCTTGTATTAACAACATTTTATTTTCATACAGGGTGATCAAGGACAGCGAGGACCTCCAGGAGAAACAGGTCCCAAGGGAGATAGAGTGAGTTCAAATTAGTGTTAATCACTGTAAACATGGTGCTTTTTGGTGTCCTCTGATTCTGCTTACCTCTTTGATGTGTCCTAAGTATTGTGATAAATGAGCATGTCTTGTCTATCCTTGCCTTTCTGCCCTGCAGGGACCTCAAGGTTCTAGAGGAATTCCTGGTGTCCCTGGGTCCAAAGGAGACACGGTATGTCCTGAGCCACAGTTATCAAGCACATTTTTCAAAGTGATTATTAACTTGTAATAAAACTTTAGAAAATAATGATGGGAAGAAGGCTGTGACTATTTCTGAGAGACAGTCTGTTTCTTTGTGTGTCTGTAGGGCTTGCCAGGTGTGGATGGCCGTGATGGGATACCTGGAATGCCTGGAACAAAGGTAGCTGTGTGGCCCTGGCCAACCAAGCACAGCATTTCCATTACTACATTACTGGGAAATGTATTTAGCTGGCTTTGGCTTTTCTCCTCCTTTTAATTTTTAAATCAAGTGTCAACTGAAAATACTATTAGAATAGTATGTTTCTTTACTTGGTTTTAGGAACTCAGTAAAATTGCCCTGTTAATGAAAGTCGCTGAAAGAAACTGTGTATTTTGATTAAATTTATGTCCTAAGTCCATCGTCCTCCTCCCCCCTCCCTGAACTGGATCATATTATAAAAGTGCATGTAAGGTCAGATGTAGAGATTTTCCTTCTACTTAGAAGGTCTATGTCCTTTCCTTTCTTGAAAGAAATTAAGCAGTTCATACAAGTCCAATGATGCATACAAACTTCTTTTTTCAGGGTGAACCAGGGAAACCTGGGCCTCCTGGTGATGCAGGATTGCAAGGGTTACCTGTAAGTATTTGAGTCTTTAAATGTTTATTGGTTTGGGTACATATTTTGAAAATATGAATTTTAGGGAGAAATAATTTGATAAGTTCTGGGGAGCATATATGATACTTTAATTTTATATTTTTACAGTTTTACATTTTCTACTTTTTTCTGAATAACTAGCTATTTCTCTAATAACTATACTAAGCTTTAATTTTATCTTCTATCTTTAGTTCACTCAATTTGTCTTATTTCACTAACCCTGAGCTATGGGCCAGGGTCATATACTTCCTCCTACTTTTAACCAGTTCTGAAGTTCTTGTTAGCAGAGTTGAGCCATAAGAGGGTTGAGAGTGTGTTCATAGGACAATGTGAGATATAAGATACCATTTTTTTTTTTTTGCTGTGTGGTATTTTGAATTATTCAAATTGGTGTTTCCCTGCATTAATGTGGCTGGAGGCTAATGTGGATTATACAGATGTATTCTTGGAGACACATGTTTCAAGGTTACAAAGGGATACTTGGTGATTTGAGGACTGGCCACAATTTATTATGATATCTGTCTGACATTTCAAAATAACCAGTGAGAGAACATTAGGACTCCCAATAGTATCAAATTTTAGTTAGAGCCAGCATTCTCCTGCCATTTTTTTTCCTACTTAAGCGTTAGCGATTCAGTAGGTAGGTCCTTGTTTTGTTATTCTGTACCTCAAATCATGCTGGTAGTAGAAGCTCCCATTGACCTGAAAATAGTACTGGATTATAATTTGGAAATTCATGCTTGAAAAATAACTTTAGTTTAGAGGCAGGATTTGCCTAAGGGTGTTCAGACTTAACAAGCCAGATACAGTGAAGCAATTCCTTCTAAACTGTTCAGAATTTGGGAACTAGGGAGAAGGTCCCTCACATTAAAGCTTTGCTGCTGTCACAATCCCCTTGGCCCCTCGGCATGAAGTGAGCACGGCACCTGCAGATCCTCAGGTGAAGTGATTCAACCCGTGTTCTGTATGCGCTGTTTCAGGGTGTACCTGGGATCCCTGGAGCAAAGGGTGTTGCTGGTGAAAAGGTAAAAGATTAAACCTTTTTAATTAGTACTTTTCTCTATTTCTTTATTCTTTCGTTAGTGTGTTTTATTTATCATTTTTAGTATTTCCAGCCTGACTTTTATTTTTGACTCTAAGCAGAAATGAAAAAGGCTTTATGGCTTCAAATGCTATTCTCTTTCCTAGCTGCAAACAGAATACTTTGACAAAGTGTTGCTGATTAGACTTCCTTCCTGAAAGTGTCATCCTTTGCCAGTAGAAAACAGAGAAAGTGTTACTGTTCTTTACCACTTAAAATAAGGAAATTGTTACTAAGCCATAGACATTATATCACAATTAAAAACAACAGGTGAAAGAAAAATTAAAGGGAGAAGACATAGCTTTGAATAAAATAGATAAAATGTGAATAATGTAGAATTTGGTCACTACCAGGTTATATGGCTACAGTTCTCTAATTATAGGGGTCCACAGCATCTTTAAAGAGCAGAGATGTTCCCTAATAAGTAGACTGTGAGAGACTGATGGTGCAGATGACATCCCAGACATGTGCTTTCCCTGGAGCTTGCTGGCAGGGTTTTTCTCAACAGCACATCCTCTTACTCCTCATGTTCACAGGATTCTTTTTAATTTTAATAGTGTCAGTGTCAGGTAAAAGGGCTCAAAGAAAGGTATTGGAGACAGAAGTGGTAAAGGAAAGACACATATAATTAATATTGTGAAGAAAGAAAACTTTTCTCATATTCTTGTCTGGCTAATGACCTTCATTTTTTTGACATTTGACCTTCACTTTTGGACTTTTTGACACCTTTACTATACTTGTGGGAATAACAGAACATTATCCTGAATCTGAAAAACTTTTTAATGTATCCACTAAGAAAGAGATTCTACATCTTCCCAAATTCTCAATGTGAAATTGGGAAATTAATGCTATTTAGGTGTCAGAAATGCCTGGTCTGGCCTAGACGGGTTGATGATATGCTTACTTGCTGTCTGAATTACCCTGAATGTTGCTCTTTACCTTTAGGGTAACACAGGTGCTCCAGGGAAGCCTGGTCAATTGGGGAATTCAGGCAAACCGGTAAGATGCCATGAGTTACCTTTCCTTATATTATAACCTGTTGCAATCAGTGAGCAAAGAATTAGGGAGTGTTAACTTTTTCTTTCCTTGCCTTCCTCATAATAGGGCCAACAGGGGCCTCCAGGAGAAGTGGGACCCCGAGGACCCCGAGGGCTTCCTGTGAGTACTCCTTTTCTGTAGAACCTTCCAAGGTGCCTTCTCAGGGTTTTGCTGGGTGTTCTTCCAATCATTTGTTCATTTATCCATGAATGCCTTCTGGTGTTTGAGCATGTCCTAGCCAAGAGAGACAATGGAATGGGAATGCTATTCATGTATACACATGCTTTTTTTAAATTCAGAAAGTGGAAATAAAACTTTAAAAGTATTTAAAATATGTTTAAAAAGCATGATGACCCTTTTTGCTCTCATCTCATGTTGAGGGAAATATTTTAGTGTGGTTAAAGAACAATAGTACTGAGACATAATTCATGTACTATATAATCCACCCATTTAAAGTATACAATTTATTGATTTTTAGCATATCTGTGGAATTATGCAACCATTACCACAGTCCATTTTCAACATTTTCGTCATCCAAAAAAGAAACTCTGTGTCCATTTGCAGTCACTCAACACTTCCTCCCAATCTTCTCAGCCCTACTCAACCACGAATCCACTTTCTGTCTCTGTAGATTTACCTGTTCTGAAAATATCATATAAATGGTATCATACAATTATGTGGGTTTTTCAGTGATTCACTTCTTTCAACATGTTTCAAGTCTTAGCTATGCTGTAGCGTGTATCCGTACTTCGTTCCTTTTTATTGGTGAATAATTTCAGTTGCATGGATATACCAAATTTCATTCATTCTTTCATCCACTGATGGACATTTGGGTTATTTCTGCTTTTTGGCCATTATGAATGATGCTACTATGAAAATTTTTCTATGAGTTTTTGTGTGGTCACATGTTTTTCTCTTGAGTACGATACCTAGAAGTAGAATTTCTAGGTCATGTGAGAACTATGTTTAGGTTTTTGAGAAACTGCCAGACATTTTTTAGTGTGAGTTTGTAAATGTGCCTATTTTGCATCAAATATAGCAACGTAGATTTTCCCTTTAACCCTTAGAGAGAAACTGATTAGGAAATTAAACGTTAATGTGAACATTAAAAAATTCTCTCTGGCCTTCAGTATAAAGTTCTTGTTTTCAAAATCTGCTGAGTATCAAAAAGAATTCCAAGTGAGAACACAGAATTATTTCTAAATATTGTTGTTACTTCTTTTAAAGCATTCCATGAGCATGCTTAATGAGGATTTTCATGTTTGAGGGAAGTGAAATATTCCAGGTGTCTTGTGACATGAGAGGGGAATTTTTCCATTTCTCATGGATGTTTGTCAACTGACCTCTACCAGGTGGTTTCCAAAAGTTTCTCTGCAGCCAAAGAAACTAGCTATTGCCCCTCATTATGCTCCTTGCTCCCTCGCTGCTCACTTATCCTTTTCTTCTCTCTTGCTTGAAGCCTGCAAATTTCTAATTAAAATACTTTCCTTAAATTGACTGCCAAAGCAATGAGTTTGTAGCTAGATCACATTCCTAAAACAATGAAGATTCTCCGTGACTGGTCCAGAAAGATTTAACAGTGTGGGAAAGGGGCACTGAAACTTTGAGAATGTTGGCTATTAAGTCTAGTGTTCACTTTGTAGAGCAGAAAACAGTAAAGGTGAAGGAGCACCTGCTGTGTGTGAGGACCACACACTGAAGCACAAAATGTGACACAGTAGAGAGGGCTTGGCCCATCATCAGTTAAGTGCCATGGGATATATCGAGAACCAGAGGCAGAACTGCGGAAGGAGATGGGGTGGGAGTGTTTACTTCTTTTATGTGAGGGCAGGCAGATCTGTTATGCCTATATCTGTTCTGCCTATGTTTCAACCTGATTCAGGTTTTGATTTTTGCATTTCTGTAAATGTCTAGGTTCTCATTGCAGCTCAAAGCTTTGGTGTTTTTCTTTGGTCATGATTCCTATCTCTAGTAGGACCCGCTGATTCTACCACCTCCTTTTGAAGGTCTCTTACATTTGACTCTTCTTTTCTAAGCCGACTTCCACTGTCCTGGCTCAGATCATTAGCTGCTGCTTGGATTATCCGTTGTCTCCTGATTTGCCTCCCCAGCTTGTCTATCCTTCCTCTACCAGTGTTTCCCAACAGGTACTCCTGGCATCTTGGTTGGGATAATTTTGTGTTCCCCAGGACCTTACCCTAGAACTCCAGTAGTGTTCCCATGGCCATGGTGACACACAAAAGTATCAGGCACCATTTCAGAGGCCTGGGGACTGGCTGTGACCCCAGCTGTGCAGACTGCCATCCTGGTCTTTTTGAAGTATGCCTTCTGTCATCACTTCTCTTCTTTATTTACAAATCTTCCATGGATCTCCACTGGCAATTAAAGAAAGTACCAAATCTTAAGCTGTTGGTTTACCCTCTAGTTTTATGTTCCACTTCTGCCTTGCTCAGAGCCAGCCTGTGTTCAAGTCAAGCTGGACTCCATGCTAATTTCCAAATAGTCTCTGTACTTCTCAGCCTGCCTTTCTTTTCTTATGCTCTGCACTTAGATGGCTTTCTTCTCAATGTCCCAAGTGTCTTCTTAGATGTGATTAAAATGTTAATTGTACAATGAAACCATCTCTGATTATGTCCCATCCTCCAGATAGAAGTGCTCTCTCCTTATTCTGAACCCTACAACCCTGGGCCCCTGAAAACTTTTTAAATTAATTAATTTTATTTATTGTTTTAGATTTTATTTAAATCCAAGTTAGTTAACATATAGTGTAATAATGGTTTCAGGAATAGAATTTAGTGATTCATCACTTACATATGAACCCAGTGCTCATCCCAACAAGTGTCCTCCCTAATACCCATCACCTATTTTGCCCTCCCCCACCCACCTGCCTTCCAGCAACCCTCAGTTTGTTCTCTGCATTTAAGAGTCTCTTATGGTGTGCCTCCCTTTTTGCCCCTTGCTGTGGAAACAGCGGGGATGCAGGGACACCTGTGATCCGCCTTTGTGGTCCCTACATCTCTTTACTCAGGGCCTGTTGCAAGGTGGTGCTTAATAAATATTTCTTAAAATGAACTGAATTGGAGGTATAATAAATCTTGCTATTCTGCTTATGTTGGTAATAACTGACTTCTCACCTACTATAAATTTTATAGAAAAGTGTCACGAGAGGTTCTAAGTATTAGAGTTCTGGAGCAGAGTTTTAACATCAAATCTACTTAGTGAAGGATACGTTTATTCTTTCATTTTACATCATTAAATTTAGTTTCATAGATAAAGGTTCACACATTTTCAACTATTCCTCACAAGTTTTAGCAGTTTTTCCTGAAAATGTCAAATTGAAAAGCTGAGTAGAAGGAATGAAAACCTATTTCTAATGTGTCCTACTAATGGACCAGGCTAATTGGAGCATGTCTTTGAAATTAAGTGGTGTTCCCCTTTCCAAACCATTGTTCTAACAGCTTTAGCCAATGCCACAGCAAGATATATGGGAGGTTTTTTGGTCACCGCCAGTGATGACATATGAGCACATATCTTTACCACTTGGATCGTGCTTCTGGCTTTCTCAGTCACACTCTACTGCTTTTCACTTGGATCTGGGTGACTCTTGGTTTACAGCAGGCTTATGGCTGGGGCCTTGGATCCAGTGGCTCCTGGTCCATTTCCATCTTTCAGGCTTCCCAGAACTTGCCAGGGCTTTTGTTGAGAGTTGTGTTTGCTCTGCTCTCATGATTCTGACTGGGATGAGCAAGTGCCATGCTGATCTGCTTCCAGTTTTCTGAAGATTATACACTCCTGGAGTACAGAAGCCTCTCTCATTTCTCTTGAAGTTCTACCCCCACCTATCGTCAACAGCTCTGGGCACAGAGGTCCCCATATGGTGTGTTGTCGAATGGTTGAAACTGCCTTCCTGTGCCACCCAGGCCATGGAATATTATCCCTGTCAATAATTTGTGAAGCAGCTGTGGTGGTTATAGATTTTGATCTGCCTCCATGTGTGCAAGAATATTTAAACCTACACCAGAGAGAAATAAAACTATACAATGCTGTAAAATTGAGTAGATTTTTAAAATATCTTTGTGGCAAACCTAAAAATTATCATTGCACTAGGACTAATATCATCTTCTAATATTAATATGAAAATGGTTTTGTAAAAGCAACAATCTGTAGAAATCATAATTGATCTTCTGGGTTAATCAGCATCCTTTTTCCCAGAGAGAAGCACTTAAGTATATACTCCAGACTAAGTATAATGATTTATAATTTCTCACTTCCAAAATTAGCATAGTACTAAGAATAATGTTCATTCTTCATCTAGTTAGCATTTTCGGTAATCAGGCAAATGCAACCACCATCACAATCTAGAGGACAATGGAATAAAATCCAAAATTTTTTTTTTTGCAAAATAAGTATGATAACATCAGTATAATGAAATAGATTTTTCCATGATATTTTAAAAGTCTCGTAGCTCTATTTTAAAAGGGAGAGTTCCAAGTGGAATAATTTGTCTGTATTTATTGAAATTAGTTTTACAAAACAGCTCCCAGTATTTATTTATAAAGAAGGTGCCTTCTCGGTGGTTAATGGTCTTGATAGAAACTAGAGAAATGAAGATTGCAGACTTTTTTTTTTTCCAAGAGCAATTTTTACACTCAAAGAAATGGGAGATTTGAAACGCAAAGAACAATTTAATTAAACATTTGATTAAAAAACATAATTTTGACTGATTTCTTTAGGCCTTGGGTAAAATCTTGGATAAAAACAGTAACTAATGTTTACAGTGCTTACTATGAGCCAGACACTGTTCTAAGTGCTTTATGTATCTATTCAATCCTCTCAAAAACCCTATGAGATAGGTACCGCTTTTATCCCCACTTCATAGGTAAGGAAACCGAGGCACCGAGAGGTGAAGTTACGGGCCTGGAGTTGGCTGATGCACAGCGGGGCCAGGACCTGGCAGTGGGGCTCAGTGCCTGTGGCCTCATCTCCAGTACCTTGCCAGCTCTAGTCAAGGCTCTGCAGGATGGTTTTCATTTGAAGTTAGCTTGCCAGATTCTAATGGTCCAAGGCATATTTAGCAAATTTAAAATTTTGGTGTTTACGGAATTTTCATAATGAGCATTTAACAAAAGTTTACGTAAAGCTGGTGAAGACAAATATGACATGAATCCACACAGATTCCTGGGTCTTACCTCAGAACTACAAAATAAGAATATATGGGAGCAAGGAGGAGGGAAGCAGAAGGAGGAGCAGGGAGATGGAGTGGTGGAAGATGTCTGGTGAAATATAGTTCTTTTAGTGTTTATTTAGTTTAAGAGATAGAGAGAGCGTGTATGTGAGCATGGGGGAGGGGCAGAGAGAGATGGAGAGAGAGAGAGAGAGACAGAGACAGAGACAGAGACAGAGAGAGGGAGAGAAAGAATCCCAAGCAGGCTCTATGCTATCAGTGCAGAGCCTGATGCAGGGCTCAATCCCATGAATTGTTAGATCATGAACTGAGCCGAAATCAAGAGTCAGACACTCGACTGACTAAGCCACCCAGGCACCCCAAGGGAACTATATTTCTAAAACACTCCTTGGGGGATTCTAATGCACAGCCATAGTTGGGAATCACTGGTAGAGGGTCTGCATCTTTTTTAAAGCATTGATTGGCTTCTTAAATAGGGAGGAGTTGGCAGATGTGTCTGAACATATTGGAGATATATATGGTGGCACTGAGCATCCAAGAGAAAAATAAAGCCTTTTAATGTTCCTCATTTTTTTTTAATGGTAGGGTTCTGCCTTTTTTTCTGGTCCCTTACAATTTTTTTTGTTACAAATCAGAACTCTTGTTGTCACAGGGTTTGTAAATATTAGCCACTGAGCAGAAAAGCCATATTCCTACCAGTCTCCCTTGACCTCATCTGAGAATATGGTAATCACCACAGCTTTTGAAAAACAGGTTTACATGTATTTAGCACACCTGTGGTTCCAAGGTCATGGTTAATTGCTCCCTACAACATGTGTTTAATCTATGTTTTTAAAGATTACTATTTATATCTTGAATACTCATGTTCATCTTACTCACAGGTGAAATTCTAGAACTTAGAAAATGTTTTTAGAATACATAGAAATCCTAAGAATGGCCATCAGAAAATCTTGTCCTAACACTCTATTTGTAACTGCTTGGTCATTGTTGTGAAAATAAACATCACCTTTGTCAAACTTGAGATGATTTCTATAGAAATACCTATGTTTCAAATGGCCAAGAACCTGCGTGGCTCAGTTAAGTGTTCATGCTCTCTTTCTCTCAAAATAAAATAAATAAAATTAATCTCTGAAAAAAATAAAATAATATGGCCAAGAATTTAAAGGGTGGAAGAGAAATAAAAATGAGTAACACATGCTGAAAAATGCTTGTAATTTTACTGATCCTCTAGTCCTACTCTAGTCCTCTGGGTGTGCTAGGCTTGTGGGTGTAGAAGTTCAGCAGAACAGACTGTCTACACTGGGGTTCTGAGCCATTCATATGTGTTGCCAAGGTCCTGTCAGCAGCTGGAAAACACTTACGAATTGACTAATAAGAGCTCCTGAAAGACAGAAAAAATAAGATACCAGCAGAGAAAAATCTTTGTCTTTGACTGGAAAAATAATCCCTACAAGAAAGAAATGAAAAGTTATACAATCCTCTATTTTAACTTAGCCCTTTGGTTTGTGAAAGAGAAAAAAAGTACATCAATCATCTTTATTTTGGCATAATGGTTCACTTATTTAGAAGTGAATACTTGAGTTTGTGTCAAGAACTGCTTTCCTCTTCTGATATCATTAATTAGTTTTCCCACTGATGACTATTAATTATTCTGTGAATTAAAGTCATGTTAGCCCAATGACATTTAGGATCTTAATCATGATGCAGTTCAGAAATTATTGAAAATGCCAGCAGAACAGACATACTGAAGAAAATCTGTCTTGAACTTTCAAGTGCTGGGCTAAATTAACGGGATGGAATCCAGTCTTTATATTTATATTTATATTTATATTTATATTTATATTTATATTTATAGATGGATAGAATCTATCACAGTGGCTGGTTTCTTACATCTTTCCAGTGGCCATCTTCAAAGGACGCTGCCTCAGGCTTCTAAGCTGCTCACAAGGGTTAAGGGCTAATGTACCATACAAACTTATATACTAGACAAGCTACTTATATAAACATTTTTTATAAAGTATTTAAGAGCTTTTCATTTAAATCACCTGTAATTCATTTGAAACAACTGCCACTTAATTATAGCTCCAAGCTAGAGACCTGTAATTTAGCAAACATTTCTTAATCCTTTAAAAAAAACTGGAAATTCAGAATGATGATAGATCTTGACACTTAGTTCAAATTACAGATAAATGAATAGTAAAAATGGCCAGATCAGGATAATCTTTATATATATCAAAGGGGCATCTGGGTGGCTCAGTTGGTTAAGCATCCAACTTTGGCTCAGGTCATGATCTCCCGGTTGGTGAGTTTGAGCCCTGAATGTGGCTTTCTGCTGTCATCCTCTACGCCCCCCCTCCCCTCCCCTGCTTGCACTCTCTCTCTCTCAAAAATAAATAAACATTAAAAAATATATAAATATCAAAAATTAATATGAAGTTTTTGTGTCATTTTAAAGTAAAATGAAGTCAAAAGACTACTTTCATTTTTATTTATACTGCCCAGGAAATGTGATTATTTATCCAATAGCCTTGTGTTCAGTTTAGTTGAATATGTGTTCAAAATAAACGTTTATCAGACTGCATAAAACCGTATGAGGTTCTTGGGGAAAGAAATTGAGGAATTCATGTCTCCTTTTCTCAAAAGGCTTAGAGTTTCAAATAAAAAATTGAAGTTGGCTCAGAAAATGAAATGTTCCTTTTGGTGCATTTTCATTATAAATTGTACTTTCCAAAGTTTATTTAATCTTTTAAGATATGTTTAGAACAAGAATGTGTAGAACAAAGAATTTTGTATGTCAGAAACTTTGTAAATTTCTATTATCTCTTTTTGAAGTTGCATTAGTAACTTAAAGATAAACATCCCTGTCCTGTTTCTCTTTTTTCACTCTTTTGCGGTTCAAGATCTTTTACCAGACGGTGCATTAAAATGTACCGTAGACCTGAAATTTACTCTGTGTTTAGGCATTCTGTGGAATTCAAAAGTAATATACCTATACCTCAAGGGCAAATAATCTAAATGAGAGGATAAAACATATACACAAATAGCCGTAATATAAGTTATAGTGTGACTTAGATGCTGAAAATTACTAATTGTCATTTCACATGGTTGTATCAGACATCATTTTTATCTAATGGTTTGTAATCACAAGGAACAGTTAACACATTCACTGAAGGATGAATAGTGGGGAGGCTGTGGGCATTTTATGTAACAACGTTGAACTTGGGGAGAATACTTTGATGACTTTTATATTTAAACAAAAACCTAAGCAGAATGTTATTTTATTGACATAGTAATTAAGCATTTGAGTTCTGGCAAACAGTCCAGTTGACAGTCATGTTTGTGTTTTTCCAGGGCAGCAGAGGTGAAATAGGACCAGTGGGACCCCCAGGACCACCAGGTAAACTGGTGAGTAGTATTTCCAGTCTCCAGCAGTTTATACGCTTCATACAAAACATGGTCAACTTGTAAAAATAAGCAAGGAGAGAAAAACAATGTGCGAAGAGTGATTTAATCATCCTTGCTTGATTTCTACTGTGCTGTGAATGTGTGAAAATGTAAATGCGGAATTTCACATTATATCTAGGATACCCCCAGAGGGTGTTTGAATCAGTGTGGATTGTAGCATACATTTTGAAACGAGGAGAGACACGAAGTGCTACATTTGGCCTCTGGTTGTTCTTGAAATTGAAGAGAAGTATGTGAATGCTGCCTTTGACTTCTCTGAGTAGGCTTGTTTACACAGCCAGAGAAGCACTACCATTGCACGGGCTCCACTGAAAGAGCCCACTGTTGGGGGGGTGGTGCGCAAACCCGGGAACTGAGGACCTCAGAGGTGGGACAGAGCGGGTGGAGGGACTCGCCTATTTCTTCCTTAGACTGTGGGAGAGAGGCAGATTTGAGGAGCAGAGCTATACCAACCACAGCACATTTATTTTAGACAGGAGTCAACATACCCGAGGTTGTGTCTGCCTTGCATGCTTGCGGTGTTGCAGTAACACTGATTTGGGAGATTCTGTGTTTGTTTTTCAGGGTTCTCTGGGTAGTCCTGGCCTCCCTGGCTTGCCTGGCCCCCCTGGACTTCCTGGAATGAAAGGTGACAGGGTAAGCCAGCCCTCCAAAAAGTTCCTTATGTTTTGATTTTTACTATGAGAAACCAAGCTGTGTGTTTGGCGCAGTGGAGATTTTTATAGCAATGATCATAGACAGTGATCAAGAAAGGCATCCTAAATTACTGAGAGTTGGGATCAAGAAGCAAAAGAAATCTAACATAATAATCTCTCAGAAGGAAAAAATGAAAGTTGAGAAAAGTAAAAATTTCAGTTGTAATAATACTTCCTGTTTAGTTTTAAATTTACATTCCTACCAGTCAGGTTTATGTGGGCATGAACAGAGAACACCCCAAGTTTTCAGCTTTTGGACAACTGTCAGTTTCTCCAGGTCTCACCTGACAGTTGTTAGGTTGTGAGGAGAGGAGCAAGACCTCGTCTGTCACATCATTCATATGTGTCCTTGTCTGCCAGCCTGATATGGGAAGTTGGTTCATTTGAAATTATGTAGTTGAATTATCTCCAAATACTGAAAAAGTATTATATTTTATTCAATACAGGGAGCAGTTGGTGAACCTGGTCCAAAGGGTGAACAGGTGGGTCCAATCAGAAGAATATGAGATGCAGTGAGTAATGCATATTAATGTACCTCACCAGCAGGGGGCACTGGCTGGTTTATGGTGTGAATAAAAAGATGGAGGCTAGCAGTTTTGCTGAATGTGCTTCATAGTGTGTGAAAGCTAGAATTTAGTTTTGTCTGTAACCTTATCTACTACTTCAATAAGCTGGAGCTGATGATGGCTCTGCCTCCAAGACCACACATTGTCCTTCCTATGAAAAGAGTGTCCCTGGCTCTGATTCACAGGATTGGTTTACTTGTAACTGATAGAGTCTTCTATAGCCACATCATCATATTTTGAGTTCTTCTGTATCAAGACTTTAACAAATAAATTATGAACATGAATTATAATTAATCCTTTTTATGGGTTCCTTTTTCTACAGTGAAAGCCTTTTTTTCAAGGAATACCTAATTTTATTTACTAATTTATTTTTTAAAGTTTATTTATATTGAGAGAGATAGAGACAGTGTGTGGGGGAGGGGTAGAGAGATAGGGAGAGAGAATCCCAGGCAGGCTCCATGTTGTCAGCACAGAGCCCGATGTGGGGCTTGAACTCCTGAAATCATGAGATCAAGACAAGACCTGAGCTGAAACCAAGAGTCAGACACTTACTGACTGAGCCACCCAGGTGCCCCAAGGAATACCTAATTTTAAAATTGCTGGATACAATCATTAATCCTTAAGTTTAGAAGAAACTCAACCTCGCCTTCTATCTTTTCTCTAGGCTCTCTTCTGATTTAGACTAGCCACTGACAGATTGAGAAGCCATTGGGAGCATTTTGTATTTCTGCATGATCCAGGGGGCACTGTGGGCACTTAGGAATGCTTATCCATGTTGACTGGTTAAAACTGAGGCAAGGGACTGAGAATTCAAAAATGTGACTTTTAATCTTAATTTTTAGGGTTCCTCTGGTGAAGAAGGAGAAGCAGGAGAAAGGGGTGAACTTGTAAGACATTTTGTTCTGGTTAATGATGAGCTGTACTGATTTCTAATTGTATTAGAAACATATTTTTTCTTTGCTACTGTCACTTGCTGACTTCTATAGTGGCTACAATGTTTCTTACATAAACTAATGACTTCCCAAGACTGCAGGCAAGATCAAGTAAAGCACAGGGCAAACACCCCAAAACTGATAGACCTGGCCTTAAGCCTTTGGAGAATAAAGTATTCTCTTATAGGTGGTGAATTTTCTTGTGGCTTTACACCTAGACATTCCAAGTGATTCTTTTAGGACTATAGAAAGTCTGTGAATAGTGCCTATCATGGAAACAAAATTAATTTTATTAGGGTTACAAAGCTGTGGCTCACAAGTGTGACTGTAGGTATTCTCTGTAGTCTAAAACCTTCCAAAGACGTGACCTCCATCTCCAGAGGATGCTGCTGCTAAGTCTCCAGGAAGGCAGTAAGAATGAGAAAAAATTATCTTTATTGCAAGAACTGCTAGATCTGCTGGCTCATCTCTATGGTTTTGACACAATCTAACATGACCTAATGTGAAAACTTACGTTTGGTCCTTTGGAGTGGTAACAGATTTCTCATAAAATAGTTCCAGAGAGCACTTAGTGCAGGAAAAAATTCTAGTAATGTTTTATTCAGATTATCAGGATTTAGAACTAATATAAATGTAGCATCTAAATTAGGCAAAGCTCTCTATTAAGTAAATTTGAAAAAGGATTATTTTAATTTTATTTTCTGTTAAAATTTTTCATTTTATGGGCTAAGAGGATGTTTTAAGTCATTCTGTTTTGTAGTGGAGATGAACTGATGTGCTAAAACTTGAGCTGAATTCACATCTAGAATTAGGGGTGGGAGATTTCCAAATTTTATTTTTTAAGCATAAAACCATTCATATTTGGTTTGATAGACTTTTGGGGATAAGTTTTAAAACACTGTTAGAATTTCAAAAATGAAGTCATCAGGTTTAAATGTCTACTGTGTTTTGAAATAGCATGCTAGTTTGATATCTTTTGACTTACACGTTTTAATTCTCACACCTAGCATTTTAGATCTAGTTGGAGCCTTGTAAAGCTCTGATTCAACCCTGTTATTTAACAGGTTAGCCAAAGGCTAGGAGGTTATAAAGCTCACAGAGGGTCACAAAGTTAAGTAGTGGAACTGGTACTAGAATCCAAATTTTGAATCAAATGTTTTTCTGCAGTGCCAGGGTCCATCTGTTCATAGTTTTCTGTAGATTTCAGCAGCACAATAACCTTTGAAATGTTTTTAGTAGACTATCAAATGTGAATGCATTGTTCTAATATAATTTTTTTTATTGATTTAGGGAGATATAGGATTACCTGGGCCAAAGGGATCTGTAAGTACAATGAATAATAATGGTATAAAAAATAAAAATATCAATAAAACTACAGAAAATGTAATACTCTGCTTTATGAAATCACTCTATAAAATTCAATTCTTAAAGGACTTACCTTCAAGGAAATTAATGTCTAAATTTATTCTTTGAGTAATGGATTCATCCAAAGGAAAAAAAAATACCTCACAACAATGTAAATGGATCTACCTTTTGAACTAACTACTCTGAAGGAAGTTTTTTCACAAGTGGCTCAATGAGAATACATGGTAATTTCTTTCACAAATGGGTCATTTTTTTCATGTTTATTTACTTTTGAAAGAGAGAGAGAGGAGAGACAGAGCATGAGCAGTGGAGGGGCAGAGAGAGAGGGAGACACAGAATCTGAAGCAGGCTCCAGGCTCTGAGCTGTCAGCACAGAGCCCGATGTGGGTCTCCAACCCGTGAACCACGAGATCATGACCTGAGCCCAAGTCGGACGTTCAACCGACTGAGCCACCCAGGTGCCCCAAATGGGTCATTTTAAAAGGACTGACTTGTCCTTTGTGGTGACAAGAGTATAAATAAATTTCATTGGCAGTCTTACCATTGCAAATATTTCAGTAATTTTATCAATCTCCTGTGTGTTCTAGTTGGGGAAGTAACAAAGTCATAATACATAAGAAAATATAACAGACAATTATTAAAGCTAGAAAATGATCATCTCATTCATCATTTTACAGAAACTAAACTGATGTCCTTAGAGATTATATGTATTCAGAATTATAGAACCAATAATAGAACCAATTATTACAACAAGACTAGTAGAACCAGTTACAGAAACCAGCAAACCTGGGGTGATTTGCTAGTTTGAAAGGAATGCACATCTAATACAAAGAAATTTAAAAGAGTATAAGGAGAAAAGATGAAGCTCAGACTCTAACCTCAAATGCCGCCACCACCAGCTTCTGGTTTATCTTTTTGTCCCTCCTGTTTCTGGAATCTCCACTGTTCTCTGTCCCGTACAACACGTTATCCTCATAGCAGCCAGTGTCATCTAGATAAAAATATAAAGCCCACTATTAATCCCTCCTCTGCATAAACCCTTCAGGAATAACATTTGGTAGAATAAAATCAGACATTGAGCAAAATATACAAGTCTTGGATGAAGTGGACTCTGCCTTGCCAACCTCACCTCTACCTCTCTGGAAGTTCATCTGTTTGCAGTGCTTTTTGCTTGGCATGCTGTGTAATGCCTTGTGCTGTTCTCCTAGCCTGAAACACTCTTCCTCTTTCCTTAGAACACCTACCTCCTGCCTAAGCAGTTAGCCCCATCCTGAGCCAGACTTTCCCCCAGAGGACCCTCCCTCCCAGACTTGGTTACAGTGCCAGCTCTGGGCTCTTTACATACACGTGAATTAAAAAGTATTAGGTCACCTTTTACATACTGCCTCTAAACACCATTGATAGTCTCAAGCTTCAAGTAACATCTTTATACCTAAGAATCTTTGACAGAAATATCTTACGCTTGACAAAAACATAGAGTAAACCTTGGTAGGACTTCGTAATAGAAATCCTACTTCATGGGAATGCAAGCTGGTGCAGCCACTCTGGAAAACAGTATGGAGGTTTCTCAAAAAACTAAAAATAGAACTACCCTACGACCCAGCAATTGCACTACTAGGCATTTATCCACGGGATACAGGTGTGCTGTTTCAAAGGGACACATGCACCCCCGTGTTTATAGCAGCACCATCAACAATAGCCAAAGTATGGAAACAGCCCAAATGTCCATTGATGGATGAATGGATAAAGAAGATGTGGTAAAAGCTTTTATATATAATGGAGTATTACTCTGCAATCAAAAAGAATGAAATCTTGCCATTTGCAACTACGTGGATGGAACTGGAGGGTATTATGCTAAGTGAAATTAGAGAAAGACAAAAATCATATGACTTCACTCATATGAAGACTTTAAGAGACAAAACACATGAACATAAGGGAAGGGAAACAAAAATAACATAAAAACATGGAGGGGGACAAAACAGAAGAGACTCATAAATATGGAGAACAAACTGAGGGTTACTGAAGGGGTTGTGGGAGGGGGGATGGGCTAAATGGGTAAGGGGCACTAAGGAATCTACTCCTGAAATCATTGTTTCACTATATGCTAACTAATTTGGATGTAAATTTTAAAAAATAAAAAATAAAACAAGTTAATAAAAAAAACAAAAATCCTACTTCCCTCTTTAGAAATAATCAGTAATGTTCAATGGTAAGAATTCTGGTTATAAAAGGAAAAAGTGAGTGAACAATGCAGTGATCAAAATGAGTCTCATTTAAATTTGGGAGTTAACTCTTGATTTATCACCTCCCTTCCTACCCCTCTTATCTGACACCACCCATGTAATACTGATGCAGCTGAAGTGTGTTGTCCCAGAATAGGGAAATAATTATGAGCAGACACACTTCACCTTCCTCAGTGATGTCAGCATAGACAACCTGATAAGTAGGTGAAGTCTGTACACCAGTTTCTACTTTGGCATACCACTATTCAGTTGAAGGATTCTTTCCAAAGACCCGGGACCCTTGTGATGCCTTAGCCATGCTGGCCCTTGATCTCTTCATCAAAATGTCCTGTCTCTTGTTCCAGAAGTATTTCGGACATTGTCAACAAGATGATGGACTCTGAGTTGGTTTCCTTTGTTCCCTGCCAGTTCTTTAGTGCACTTCCAGACTCACTTTGGCTTCTCCTCTGGGCAGTTTTAGAAGCTGTTAAAATTTTGCACTGTAGTCATTTGACAATTCCCAACCCTCCACAGCACATCCTTAGTTCTCTCTGCTGACACTGTCTTTCAGGAAGTCTTTAAGCCATAATTTCATCATAGAAGCAATTCTGACAGGTTGACTTAGATGAGTATCACTTTTTCATAAAGAAAGATTGGAAAAGGCATACTTGCTGAGCTGTATTCAGATGTGTCTAGTGAAAGCCCTGCCTCACCACCTTCTCCCTTCCTTACAACGTTTGAAGGTTTAAAAAAGTTGGCTCTTTCTAGGTGAATGTTGCATATGAAAAGGAAGCAGGGTTAAGTTGCTTTATGAACTTTATAGTGAGCATTAGCATTCCTTAATGCCTCCTGTCCTTTTATCTTCTCATTCTTATTCTGTAAACAATGGCACATTGTAACTAACTACTATGCCATAAACTCTACCACAGGGAACTTAACAGAAAGTGAATTAATTTAGTCTCTTTTAAAGCAGTTATTGTAGATGGGAACCTTAAAAAATGCTTTTAGTGGTCTGCTTTCAGAAAAAAAAACTGTTATATGCTTTTGTGCTAAGGAAATAGTTTATTTTTCAACTTCTTTAGTATTTAGATTTTTAGCTTCCTCAATACTTCAATAAATTATGGACTCATTTTTTTTTTGTTCCAGCATTTTAAATGTATTCGTGTTAGGTGCAGGATTTTAAATGTATTTAGTTAATGTTAGTATTTTAGAATTCCTGGATACATTTGGCTTCTTTAAATTCTCCAGAATGTTATAAAGCTAAATAATTTACGTTCTTGGAAATATCTTTATTTTATGCTTTCTGTATTGGTGACATACAAAGTAACCTGTCTTGTAGGAAGTCAGTGGCCTTTTTGTGACCAAAAATTGAATAAGTCTTGTTAAAAACTAACTTGTTCTTAGGAAGTGGCTTAAAGTATAAAAAAATGTGGTTTTAAATATATTATTTCAATGAGTATTTTGAAATAGTAACTCTACCAAAAAGAAAGATTTTGAAAACCTTTACTTGACTGGAATTCTTAGAGACTGGAATTCTCAGAGCAGAATATTAGTAACCTCTGAGCAAATACCTCTTGGGAGATAAAATGTAAGCAAACCCCAAATTTCATGTAAGTCTTGTATTAACACGAAGCAGAACAATACTTGTGGATAGCCCTGGTTTTTTAACGTGCCATTGTGTTCTAGGTGGGTAACCCTGGGGACCCTGGCTTGAGGGGGCCTGAAGGCAGTCGGGGGCTTCCCGGAGTGGAAGGACCGCGAGGACCACCTGGACCGCGAGGCGTGCAGGGAGAGCAGGGTGCCACCGGCCTGCCTGGCATCCAGGGCCCTCCAGTGAGTGGCGGACAGTCCCCAGGGTTTCCCGTTGGAGACTTAGTCTCACAGCACCAGAAGAGGGGTGGGGAGCCAGGCTGGCCCAGACTCCTCAGCAGTGTGGGTGGGTTCTCTTGTAAATCCAGCCACCTGGTCACTTGCCGAGTCTGTCAGGTTACCATTTAACAATGTCTTCTTTATGGTTCTGTTTACAAACCGTCTTTTTTTTCTGTCCCAGGGTAGAGCACCAACAGATCAGCACATAAAGCAGGTTTGCATGAGAGTCATGCAAGGTAAATAAATCATAATGTCTTGACTTTTGTTTGCTTTAAAGGTGGGAGATCTTGAATAATGTTAATATTGTTTTATCCAGTTTGTTGCCACACAAAACCTTATAGCCTGAAAAAAAAAAAGGTTACACACACACACACACACACACACACACACACACACTTTTTTTCCCCCTTTGGAACACAAATTCTCAGGTATCCTTCCCCCTCCTTAACATCCTACTACTTAGTGTATAAGGCACTGACTTTGGCTCTTTGTGTAGCTTATATGTGAAATAATTGACAGTCTTCATGCCCATAAGAAGCATAAGGACATTATCTCTACTCATGTATAACATAGGTAGAAAATTAATAACTAGTATTTTACTAAAATGGTGATATATTTTTACTTTGCTAACCTTTGTCTAAATTCATCTATGGCTACAGCAGTTGTCTGTCATAGCTCTTTCAGAAATGGTCTAGTTCTAAAGTCACATAGCAAAGGAAACTGGGGACAAAGAAACTTGGGAGATCCTATAACATGGAGGCCTTCTAACAAATAATTAACTTATTCTGGTTGGAACCAATTCTGTCGCGATACTCTTCTTTTGTATGCTCATGAGATAGCCTAATTTGTCTGGTAGACTTGTAGAGCTTTCCCAGAATGAAATTGTCACTCTATATTTGAAAACCAATATAAGTCTCTTCATTGCAGACACTTAATCTTAAAAGAATATTTCAATTTTATATGTTATATCTCAAGAAAATTATAATTTTATGTTAAGTTTTACATAAGGCAAAACTAGAATGTTCACATTTAAACAATTTTAAAATGTTGGTTAGGAATTTGTTTCCAAATCATAATCTCCTTCACACCTTAAAAAAACATTATACTGGCATATTTCCCATAGAGTATTTTCATAGGAAAGATTTCTTATTCTTCATCATTTTAGTGGATGATTCTTAATCTATTTAATGGTTCCTGAAAAAGCCCACACAGTTATTAATTTTTAAGACAGACTATGAACATTCCCAGGAAGCAAGCTATTTTTAGTGTCTGTTGTCTATTCCAAGCATGAAAAAACTTTTGAGAGGGGAATCTATAAGAAGTTGTGAATGCTCAGGATATTTTAGCTTACTCAGTATCTTCAAACTAAAACTGTGGGGCTAGGTCTCAACTACTGTCTCAATGCTAATTCTGGACAATGTCCTTGGCTTTTCAAAAGCTTCTGGATATCCACTTCTACCTATGTTAAGAAACTCATTTTCTTCCCATCCTGGCTTTTCAGATAACCAGCCAGGACTCAGGTGACGTACTCTTCCTTTTAGCACAATACCCATCAGAAAGACTTGCTGTGTTTTTTTTTTTTCTCACCCCCCTCCTCCCCTGTCTCAAAACAGCAAGACCAAATATATCCAGGGAGAGCTGAATAAAACAGCACCAGTGAAGCCTCTTGGCAGAAAGTCCATGCAAAAATGATCCAACTTTATTCACTTCTCGCCACCAATTTTGAAGCTCTGGGGACACATTTAGAAAAAAAGACACTTGAAATACCCCTTTTATCATTTGAGTCACTTTCATGCTTCTGACTTCTATGGGCTGTTTTGTTTATTATCTTTTAGAGCATCTTGCTGAGATGGCTGCTAGTCTCAAGCGACCGGACTCAGGAGCCTCTGGCCTCCCTGGGAGGCCTGGACCCCCTGGTCCCCCAGGACCTCCTGGAGAGAATGGTTTCCCGGGCCAGATGGGACTTCGTGGCCTCCCAGGCATTAAAGGCCCCCCTGGTGCTCTTGGTTTGAGGGGGCCTAAAGGTAAGTCATTTGCCCAGGTGGAACAAAAGAACATACACTGTCCTTTTTCAGATGTATTCACACATCTTTCCAAGATCAGAAAACTATTATATGACATCCTCTTGACCTTGCTGTATGACAACGGTAGACCAAAAACTAGAATTAAGGTCCCTTGATTTTTAGTACTTCAGTCATAGTCCAAAATAAATTTTACAGGATCTTGTAAAGGATCAACCAGCTTTTTTAATTTTTGTTTTGAGACTCTAAAATCCTTGTAGAGTTCTTCTGAGATGGCAACCAGCCTTAGAATGTTTGTATCCGTTACTTAAACTAACGAAATTTGTTTGGACATAAGACAAATTACATCATGAACTGAAGCTGCCTCCCTCTTCTTTTAAAAAGTGACACTGGATATTTAGTTCTGATGGATTTTTTCCAGCTCTGAGGTATAATCTAACTTTTTCCCCTTCTTTAACATTTCAGGGAGGGTAAACAAGTTTGTTTCTTCCCCCTTTTATTTAAAAGCAAGTTAAGCCTTTAAAATCAGTATTTTGCAGAAATATAGGATTGTGAGAGTGTGTTAGGTATTCAGCAGGACCTGCAGAAGGACTGGTTGCCTCAGATGGTGTTTGCTGGTTGAGGTGAGTAAGTATGTCAGCTTGCGTGGGTGTGTGCCCTGGATAATTTACAGAGAGAGCTGAATAAAATCAGGAATTTCTGTCTTACGGTGAGTGACCGACGGTTCTCTCGGAAGCTTCAGAAAGGCATGGCATCAGAAATCAGAGACAGACTTGTTTTTCTTTCAACGGTGGTGTTCCAATTAGGGATAAATATTATGGTGTGAATGGTCAGAGGGCAAGCAAGCTGCCTTTTTGGATCTATAAATGAATTGCTGATGCATTTGGCTAACTACACTTTCAGCTGGAACAATTTTGTTAATTATATTTGATTTTTTTTTTTGGCATGTGCACTGCTGTATGTGAAAAAATGAGCCCTAATTGGAACCTCTTGTAAGGCTGGCACAATTTCCAAGCTTTCTTTCAAGGGGCTGGACAAAATGAAATATGAAGAGAGCTCGGAGCTCTTCTTAAAGAGAACTGAATATTTTCTTTGAAAGAATCACATAGTCATTCATCTTTGTCCTGCTTTTAGCTATTGGTTGAGGAACTCATGAGTGGGTACTCTGTGGGTAGGCCACATTCACTCTGTTAATAATTTCCAAGGAACTCTGCTGCCTCCGGTGGATTGTTGACTTAGTTGGTTCAGTTGCACCAGAGCCCACAGATGACTCCTCAGCCTTTCCTGTAAGTTTCCTTTAGAGCAGTGGTTCTGCAAGAGTGCTCCCTGAAGCATCGGCACCACCAGGGACCCCCTTTGCAATATAAGCTCTCTAGCCCACCCCAACCCCACTGATCCAATCAGAGACTCTGTAGGTGGGGTCCAGCAGCCTGCGTTCTAACAAGCCTCCAGATGATTCATTCCTGTGCTGCTACATGCACTGGTGTAGTGCAGTCACCCATTTTCCTACTGGAAACACCTTGTAGGGGCTGTAGAAATCACAGTCCTATTCTCTTTGGCCAAAAGGAAGTCTGTGTATGTGGGGTAGAACTTAATTTTGAATTAGTAAGAGAACTCCCCTCAAGTTCCATCTTATTTTCTAAGAAATAAGAATGTCTGTTTACTTACTATGCCAGTAGAGTCTGCCTGAAGTTGTGTTTCTCAGCTCGGGGTGCACAGCGGAATTACCTGGGGAGCTTTAAAAACTGCCCACAGCTGGGTCCCATTCTCAGAGATTCTGATTTAATAGGTTTTTGCCGCAGGATTTAAAAATATTCCCCATGTGATTTTAATGTACAGCGAGGGCTGGGAGCCACAGGAAACAAAGGTGAAACGTTCAGGAAGCTCTCTGGGAAGGTCTTAGCAGCACTGAATTATGGCTGGGTTGGGCTGAGTTGGCTCTAGCAGATAAACTTTATTTTGAAGGGAAGAAAAATATATTTCTATATTTGGAACCTGGAAAATGTCTCTAGCACTAAGTTTATTCATTAAGCGTAGTTTGATCATATAAAGGACTTCCCCCTAATTTTTCTTCGGTATTTACAACATAGTTTATACTCTAGAAGTGATACAGTCTTTTTTTTTTTTCTAAAGGACTTTCTCTCCCCACCCTCCTTCCATCCCTGTATTGTCACTGGGTTCCTTTAAAGCAGCATCTTCTGTCAGTTTTCTTGAAATTTGGGGTATGGGAAGAAAGGAGTACTATCCTCAGATTTTATCCAGCAGTGCTATCATGAATTTGGAAATGTATGATTCCAGGTAACCGGACTTGACCTTTCTTGTCCTATCACATCCAGTATAACACTAATATTTAATTAAAAACATATAGTGTTGCACTGGCCAAAGGTTACAGATCAGTTTTTCCCTGAGAACAAATACTTCGCCATTTGAAATTTAAATGTTCAGCTAATTAGAGAAGAGATGTATTTCAGTGTCACCTGCTGCCTTCTTTCCATGACTAATAAAGAAGGGACAGTGAGACTTGCTCTGCCATATTACTTTGAGAGTCTTTTTCCAAGGATATTACTACATAAATAATGAACAAATAAATTTTACTAAAGCTTTTAGCAGTTCAGGCTAAGCCTTTAATAAAAGCATTTTTCCCTAAAAAAGTACTCTGCAAAACACAGTGAAACATTTTCAGTGGGAGCTAGTAGAAATATGCCTGAAATCATACTCAAATCTTAAATCATGTTCATATTTTTTGGGTTTTCATTGGCATGTTTTATGTGATACTACACTAACATGTTAAGACCAAGGCCCCTTCTGCATGTACATTTTATACATACTCAAGCAGAAACATGGAGACTTCTAATTGGCGTTATGTTCACTTTGCTTAGTATTAATTAATCTTCCGTGTTGTCAATACTACTTTTAAATGTTCCCGGTTTGGATTAATTTTAAGTCCTGTGGAGTAAGGCCATATACATGTTTTTAGATATTTTAGTGTGAGTCAAACAGATGTGTCAATATGTAAATGAAGGCTTGAGAAAGTGCACGTCGTAACTGTGACTAGCACTTTTTTCAGTATTAATCTGTTCACATGGAGTTGGAGCATCAGTTATGGCTTTCAAATAAATGAAATAAATAGCTCTGGAGCAATGAGAATTTCTTCCACGTTAGCCGCTCTATTCACAGTGAGCTGTTTTTCTTGTTACCGTGCATGTTTCCCTTCTTACCTTATGTAAAGCTTATTTTACAAGCTCTTTATATATATTTTTCCACAGAGTAGGCTAGCTATTAAAGGTGGACCTTTAGTTCCCTGAGCCGGTTTTCATACAACTCGAAAGGAGACATGATCGGGGTTTGAAGAAGTGGATTAACCCCAGGGATAACAGAGCCGGGCTGCAACACGGTTTGCCGTGGAGTAGCAGCAGCTCACAGTGTGGCTCTGTCTCAGAGCCCATCTCTAAAAATTGTTTTTCTATGACCAATAACCGCAAGGCAGCATCAGGATGAAGACAGCAGTCTTAGTCCTTGCAAGCGACATTTTAAAGTTGATGTGGCTTCGCTCTAGAATGTGTTTAACTTTCACTATCTATGTGGAAGTTACATTTTAATTTATAATCTTCATCTCACATCTTCAGAAAATGTGGCACATTTATTGGCTCTTTTCTCACTGCAAGCCACCAGAATTAGAGTGATATGACATTTAAATTGCTAAGTTAACAAGAGCGCTTAAGTTCTTAGTTTTTAAAATGCTAATTATCATATCTTCCTAATATAGTAAGGCCATGTTGATGATGAGTATAAAAAAAGAGCTTACGTGAATGTGAGTTAAACTTGAGCTCTAGATCCCTATACGGTATTTATATAAATTTAAATTGTTTTTGAAATACAGTTGATTCATGATAAAAATACTCATACAAGGACATTCACAGCTAAAATCAAAGTATGGTGACTAAACATTCACTTCATAATTAGATTTTTTTTTTACTATTTTGGCATGCATGCTTTTGTTTTTTAAATTATTATAAATGGGACACAATATTGAATGAAGCTGAGCTGACACAAATGTTTGGAAAAATGATTATATATAGAATTTACTGCAAAATGCCACTGCCTCTTCTGAGCGAGTAGTAGAATAATAATATAATACTGTACCAGTGATATAGTAGAATAATGCCTTCTATGGGGAGCAGGAAAAGTCAGTTAGGACCGGTTGACTAAGGTATTAGGGCACTTTGTTAATGAGGCCAAGTTTCTAGGTTTCTCTGCAGGGGCCAGGATAATTAATGAAACTTGGTTTTCTGGCTGCTGAATCCCCAAATTCAATCAACTGTCTTGCAAATACACATGGTTGGTTGCAGTCCAAAGCATTTTCCCTATAAATAATAATCACAAATGAAATGCAGGCACTTGTGACAGCACACTTTAAATTTTGAAAATTCATTAATTTATTTTTGGTGACACTAAATTTATATTGTTTGAGAATTTAAAAATATATTAAAAGATATTTAGTGAAGAGTTTTTCTCCTACTCCTGTCTCCCATCTGCTTAGTTTCCTTTATTCTTCCCATTGGGTAATCCCTTTTATTAGTTTCCTACATATCCTTATAAGTGATAAGGTGCAATATATGATTATATACTCCCCTACATCTTTTTAGAGGCAAGTCATATTATCCTTTGGTAGTGATCTGAACCTTGATTTTTTTCATTGAACAATTATGTCTTGAGATCATTTCAAAGAGCTTCCTGATTCTTCTTCATAGCTGCATAGTATGCCATTCTATGGAAGTACCATAGTGTATTTAACCATTTCATGGACAGTTAGTTTCTAATCTTCTACCATGATAGCAAGGCTGCAGTGACTATCACTGTGTATTTTGTTTTTGTACAAATACAACATAACCGCTGTACTTCTAATATAAATTCCTAGAAGTGGAATTGCTAGGTAAAATGGTACTACCATTTGTAACATTGATAGATATTCCAAGAAACTGCCTCAATTCACAGTCTTATTAGCAACAAGTAATAATGTATTTTTCCACAGACTTGCTAGTATATGTTTAATTAAACTTTGGAATTTTTGCTGATCTTATAGTTCAAAGTAGCTTTCTTGTTATTTTTAATTTCCATTTATTTTGTTGTGAGAGTGATGTCAGATAATTTTCCATATATTTCAGAGCTATTTTTTTTCCTTTTAATGACTTCCTTGCTTATATATTATCATTTTTTATTGTTGTTGACCTTTTTTATTGTTTTTAGGAACCCTTCATATTCTGAATCATGACAGTAAAGCCAACTCAAATCTGAGGTTATAAAATAATTCTCCTTATTTTCTTCTGGTTCTTAAATTACATTTAAATATTTGATCCATTTGTAACTTATCCTAGATCATGTTGTGAGGAACAGATTCGACTTTATTTTTTTTTCCAGTTGGCTACCCACTTTTTCCAAGACCACTTATTGACTTGTTTGACTATTTCCAACCTTAAGATGGCACATTTATTACAAAACAAATTCTTATATGTATTGGAGCCTGTTTGGGGGCTGTTTCACTGGTCTATCTATTCAAGTACCAGTACCACACCATTTTAATTGGCATAATATATGGTAGGATTAATTCCCTTCATGTTGCTTTTCTTTTTGGAGTTTTGTGGCTACTCTGGCTTATGTGTTTTTCTGTACAAACTTCAGAATCCTCTTTTCTGGTTAAAAATATCTTTTTATTGAGATCATGATGAAACTTCAGCTTAGGGAGAACTCATACCTTTTTGTGATGATGTCATTCCACCTAAGAACAGTTGTCAGTCCTTTTGTATCCTTTAGAGATGTTAATTTTTTGTTGGATTTGCATATTTCTGATTAAATGTATTCCTAGTTATTAATTTAATTGCTGTTTTAAATGGGATCTTTTTTCATTACCTCTTATTTCTGGTTGTTTGTAAATGTAAAAACTACTAATTCTCATATATTAATTTTGTGCTTTGCTATTTTACTGAATTCTCTCATTGTTTGTAGTAGATTTTGAGTTGATTTTCAAGGATTTAAGATGTACACTTATATCACCTGAAAATAGGGATATTTTTGACTCTCAAAGCAAATGACAATTAATAGTGATAAAGTACGCATCTCTATAATGTTTTGTCTGTAGTGGGGCTGCTTCTCGTGTTTCTCTGTAAGCATGATGCTAGCTTTTGGGTTGAGGCAGATATATTTTATCAGGTCAGGGAAGTAACCATCGATTCTTATTTTACTGAATGTTGTATCAGGAATGCATATTTTATTTTGTCCTATGTCTTTTCAGCATCTATGAATATGGTCATTGGCTTTCCCCCCACTTGGATCTCTTAATATAATTAATTGACTCAATTTTTGCCTTGCTACATACTTACTACAACCTAGTTTTGTGGCAACAAAACTCTCAATTTTGGGTTTGCTTAAAGTTTAAATATATGGAACTTTCTTTTTATAAACATACAGAAACATAACATTTCTCTAATGAAATGCAGGTGACTTGGGAGAAAGGGGGGAACGTGGCCCTCCAGGAAGAGGTCCTAAGGGCTTGCCCGGAGCTACGGGTCTCCCAGGTAAGTGTGTTATATGGCAGCATGAGGTTGAGGAATTGGTAGCAAGTGGGCAGTCTGAATTGGAAAATATTTTAAAGAATTGCTCTTTGATTACTTAAGCATATCATGTAATTCTCAATAATGGCCAGCACAGATTTTTCAAGACCAACTTTAATGAAGAGTTAAATGATCTATAAATCATGCCTGTGTTCCTCATGAGAAAACATATGTCAGGGCTTAAAATATTAATTTCTTGAACAGATGTTTTTTTAAAAAAATTGTGTCAAGGTCCAGCCACAGTGCACTTATTAGAAAATTCTGAATGAATGAGGTCCTATCCATTTTTAGCCTAGTTGATAGTTTTGTTTATTTTTTAACCAAAAAGAGCAACAAAAAAGTTTTTAAGTTTTCAAACTATTCATGTTGCACAGGGAGTAACTGAAATTTTCTTTTAAAAGCTCCTGTTTCAAACATCCAGACCCTCCAGAAATCCATATCCAAAAAAAATAAACCTGAACATTCCAACTCCTCTAGTCACAAAGAGCCATGCACAAGCCACATATCACAGCTGTGCTGGCTGAGGTAACAAAGTCACCTCTGTGTGAAGAGCCTGGAATCTCTCACTGGGCGTCTGTTCTCTCTTTGCACACTGGCTACTCTGTCCCCACAGTCCAGGCTGCCACACACTCATCCACTGGGAAATGACTTAGAAGCCCAACCACAGAAGCAGCATAGCAGGGGAAGTCAGTTGGGTTTGAGAGCATGAGTGACCTGGAGCCTCCCAGCAAACTCATAGCTGCTGAGGCAGTGGCTAAGGAAGGCCCCCAGCGCTGGACCCTGGAGCTGAGGAGAGGCAGGGTGAGAGGCTGTGCAGAAAAGGTGGCCCACACTCCTTCGGTGGATTTGGAAAACTTGGTTTAGAGAAATTTAGAAAAAGAAACGCTGATTTTCTAATTCTGACAGAGGCTTCCATATTCAATCATGGTTCTAATTGCAGCCAAAAACATCACTGCTTTCTCATTACTCATTTCGTTGCTCCTGGGAATTGCTTTCTCATTAAAAAAAAATTTTTTTTTAAATATGAATACATTTGGAGATAGCTCACTGCTTTACTAACCCTGCGATTCATGAGTCTGTCAAGATGCTTTCACAAATTGATAAATTTTCGTGATTGGAAAAGGAAAGAAAATCTGGTTGAAGCTACAGGAGACCAAGAGAAGAAGATTTTAGTGTATGATAAAGCCTGTATTCATTGATGGATGTTTACAAGAGGAAAGGGAAATGGAATTTTCTGAGTGCTTTCCTCCTTTATCAGTGGCAGCAATAGGTAGTTTAGAGATGATAAAAATATCATTACAATGTACTTAATTATCTATATATTACAGGATTGCTTCAGTTTCTCCTCCCATTTTGTTGACAAACCACATAACGGTTCTTGGACCAGCAACTTGCACCCTTGGCAAGATTTTCCTTTATCAGAAATATATTATCATTTCTGGTGACTCTTACTTCCAAAAAATCTGTTGATAAGCCATGTTGTTTTTTTTTTTAAATTTTTTTTTTCAACGTTTATTTATTTTTGGGACAGAGAGAGACAGAGCATGAACGGGGGAGGGGCAGAGAGAGAGGGAGACACAGAATCGGAAACAGGCTCCAGGCTCTGAGCCACCAGCCCAGAGCCCGACGCGGGGCTCGAACTCACGGGCCGCGAGATCGTGACCTGGCTGAAGTCGGACGCTTAACCGACTGCGCCACCCAGGCGCCCCTGATAAGCCATGTTTTAAGTTTAAAATGGGAAGATTGAGGGAAAACCAGCTCTGTATGTATAGTGTCCCAGGCTGTCATGAGGGGACACGTTTCTGCCCACATGCAGCACCCCACCCAGAGCTGCTGAATCTGACTGCGAGGATTTACACGTAAATGTAAATGGCTCCGGGGCCACTGCTCTACCAGAAAGGGGCTTCCGTGATTTGCTTTTTAGTACATCAGACATTGGTGTGTGGGCAGGTTGGTTAAGGCAGGACAGGCTCACCACTGGCAGCACTGACCGCTGACTGGTCCTCATCTTGTCCTCCTTGTGAAAAAAATTAATTGGTTATAGCTGTTCTTGGGTTTAAAACTTAAATATAATTTGTTAAAAAATTCCGTGGGCTCACTATTTTAAGACTCCTAAACCTGTCCTTTTCCCTTTCCTCTGCCTTTTGCCAGTCCTTGCCCCTTCCTTCCTGGTACCATTCTGAAATCTGGTCTTTCTTTGTATATGCCTTTGTTACATTTCTATTAAGAGGATATATGACATTATTTAGTGAAAAATCTGGGTTTCAGATTATTTTTTAAAAGCTGAGGCTACCTTTCAAAAGCATGCAGTTTTCCAAGTGCTCTAGCACACAGGCACGAAGGGTTTATGTTTGCCCCAGTCACTGAGGCACCAGCTGGCTGCTTTGGTTTTTAGGTCAGCTCACACTCTCTTGTCTACACTATGAATATACTTAGCTAACAATTTCTTGAATCCATTAGTCCCTGAACAAGAGCTTTTAGGGTCATTTTTCCCCTAAAGCTAGTACTTGGAGCTTCTGAGTAGGAGCTCCTGTTTGGAGCTCCACGATTTAGACATCCTGGGTTCAAATCTTGACTCTGTCACTTACTAGTTTTCTGACCTTGGGTGAATTTGACTCCAAATCATAAATGAAAGTACTGGTTCACAGTAAATTATTGCACTTGTTCACTGTCCACTGAGAGGCTGGGACCTTTAACTTCCCTGGCAGAGCCTGGAATGTGATTAGGAACGTGGTTTCTGGTCTCTCACAAACATAATAGTAACAGGACTATTACTAGTATGTGGAGGTCTGGAGGAACTTCCAGTAGGACTCTGTGCAGGGACTTGTCTGGAGCCTAAAAGAAAGAGCCTGTAGAACAGGATATCCTGCAACCTTCTTGGTTATCCCTATTGTTGGATTGGGGACTTAAATCCTCCTGAGTGGAAAACGTTCACTTGATCATTCTTCCTGGTGCAAACATATGTGATATATTTGAAAAAATACAACTAATACATTAATTATCTATCAGTAATCAGAATTCCTTTATGCTTTATGGACAGTTTTAGTTCTTTTCTCCTCTCCGTATCTGTTTGGCACTGATTATTACATGGCCCTTTGGGGGGCCTGATATGGGGGCCTGATATGGACCATAGGTCATTATTGTAACCATCATGCTATCATGTTGGCTGTGGTGCTCGGTTCTTTAAAAAGTACCTATAAATCATCCAGTTTGTTTCTCCCAGCCAGAGGTAGGCAGAACAGGTATTTAAGAAGGGTGGGCTCTGGAGCCAAACGCCCAGGTGTATGCACTGCTCTTTCACTTATTTTTAGCGACTCTGCCTCTTAGTGCTTCAGTTCTCTGCTGCATCCCAAGGCTGAGAACCACATCTACCCTATAGAGTTACTCAGGAGGTTCTGTGTACATGTTACTACACGTGAAACACAACAGCGGCTGGCATATGGCAAGCATTTTGCAAATTTAGCTGTCATTATTTTGTTATTCCTCTGTTTCTATTTGAGGAAATGCAGACTTACAGAGGTCACCTGCTCTGACAAAGGTCTGTCAGCTAATAAGTCACAGAGGCAAATATTCATACCTTCTATGTCCAGGTTCATGTACTGGACAAAATGATGCACTGGCTGCCTAGTAATGGGATTAGCTTGCCTTTGCCACACTAGCCATATAACTTCGCCATGTTTCATAACCACATAGTGTCTTGATTTCTTTTCTGCCTCTCTCACAGAGCGGTGATTAGAGATCCCTGGGACTTTAGATGCCCCCCAACCCCCATGCCCACCTTCAGTTTCTTACCAGAGGCCTTTGTGGTATTGCTTGATTGGGTTGTCTCATTAAGAGTAACTCTCTATGGGGGCGCCTGGGTGGCGCAGTCGGTTGGGCGTCCGACTTCAGCCAGGTCACGATCTCGCGGTCCGTGAGTTTGAGCCCCGCGTCGGGCTCTGTGCTGACCGCCCAGAGCCTGGAGCCTGTTTCCGATTCTGTGTCTCCCTCTCTCTCTCTGACCCTCTCCCATTCATGCTCTGTCTCTCTCTGTCTCAAAAATAAATAAACGTTAAAAAAAAATTTAAAAAAAAAAAAAAAAAAAAAAAAGAGTAACTCTCTATGCCTGCTGCCACCAAACTTGCCCACTTGGGACCAATTCCTCGACGCTCTGGGGGTTTTAAGGGAAAATAGTTAATATTAGGTCCTGATCTCTTCTGTGCATTCAAACTCATGAGGAAAAGAAACAAGTTAAATAAGGAATCATATGTATGTGACCACCAGGAATGTGGCTTGTGAGCTGCGATGCTTTCCCTTTTTGGATGAGGAGAGGAGGGTAGAGCTGGCTTCTACCTAGGCACACTAGGTCACACTAGGCAACTGGGCTATTCAGGTTTCTTACGTAAAGCTGCACATAGGTGAGCTTTGCTTGTGAACACTGAGTGGAAAAAAAAAAACAACCCAAAACTCCAAACCAAGGGCACACTCGGTTTAGGCTTGTTTAGCAGTAGCCATTTATCCTATTTCCATTACTGCAGCTGTTTTATCTGGCTATGGGGATCTTCTATAAATAAACCGTTTTATGCCAATTCCTTAAACATACATGGTTTGTCAAACACCACAAATGCAAGCTCAGCGTAAGGTGGATATGTAAGAAAGTCCCTGGAACACACATTTTACATAACCCGTGGATAAATCACCAAATTAATGCTGAAAATTACTTGCAGGGTTCCCCCCACCCCCACCCCCACCCCCCTTCCTAAAGGTCTTTATACACAGTCACTTTCACTTTGCAGCCTGCAGTAGATCCTTCAGAATGTTCCAGCAGGGACTGGCCTCCATCAATGTAACATGGCTACCCTCTAGTGTTCGCACAGAGAATGACATTCATTTTTAAAAATAACGAAATGTTTGGCAGTAACATTTTTATAGGTCCTTGAAATTTCAGAAAACTATGTAATCATTAGCCAGTTAGTGCAGCTAACACACCCATGAGGCAGACAAAGCAGAATGAGAACACTTCATATCTGTTTTCTGAGGAGCTGAAGGGTAGTTTATAGATATTCGCTAATGTAGCTGCTAGACTTCTTGAATGATTTGGACTGTGACATTGTATCACCCCAAAATTAGGCTCCTAAACAACACCAAGAACCTTGGAGAGTAAATACCCAGCGTCAGGACTCACCAGAAACTGATGATTTGTGAAGCCTGATTTTTTTCCTCTGGCCAGTTTTACAGGACAAAACCTCAGAAAAAATATCTTTAGTTTCTTTTGATAGAGCTCCAGAAGAATCAATACTAACTCTTGGTTGCGGTGCCGCTTTTACTTCCCGGTTAATTCAGGCTCATTAAACACCAAACCACACACGCAGGCACGTGCGCACGCACGCGCACTATTATGCATGCACGCACACGCAGCATTAGCGGCTCAATAGGTATGGAAATACTCTTAGATTGAGTAGTGGTTAAGGGCCCTTGCTTCTAGTTCTGACGCCCTGTAGCTGTGTGATGATGGACAGGTATTTAGCCTTAAAAATTTTTTTTAATGTTTATTTTTAAAAGAGAGAGAGACAGAGAGACAGAGTGTGAGGGAGGGGCAGAAAGAGAGGGAGACACAGAATGTAGGCTCCAGGCTCTGAGCTGTCAGCACAAAGCCCTAAGTGGGGCTTGAACTCACGAGCTGTGAGATCATGACCGGACCTTAGTCGAAGTCCGACTGAGCCACCCAGGCGCCCCATGCCTTCTTAACTCTCACTTCACGCAGAGGAAAATGGGATCAATCACGAGCACAGTTCCGGGCCATGGTAAAGCGGGAGCGTTGTGTAAGTGTTGATGGTGATGATGGTCAGAATGACGAAGATGACATCCAAAGCCTCAACGGGTAAATTGCTGTATTTGCCCAAGGGAGAATTGGACTGGATGTGCTTTACATAAAATAAATCAAGGATACACAGGATGGCCTTATCAACTCTTTTTCAAAGGATTAGCAGGAATCTGGAATAAATGCAGCAAGTGAAAAAGCCTCTCCTGCGATGTGTAGAAATGGGGAAGTATAATATGAAAATCTAAAAAAAGCTTTCCTTCTGCTTTCTAATATGGTTGAATGGTAGAGAATAAATCCCCTTAAATTTAAGATTTTAGGCAGGAGTCTGGCTCTACAAATGTTAAAAATTTGGATTAGTTGCTAATATTTAGAAATTGAGAGGTGTTTATTAAAAAACTCAGCCTCTAGCTTCCCTTGACAATGATCAGAGGTTCTGCTGGCCCACCTTCCCTTAGGGCAGCTGTTGGCTGGAGCAAACTGCCGGGGGGGCACCGTTCTGCCATTCACAACAGGCCGCAGTCCTCCCTGTTTCCTCCCTAAAACTGATGTGGAATAGCGGTCACCAGTTTTCATTACATTTGTGTTATGTCTTCTCCTAAAGACAGCAGGGTGTTGTTTTTTTGTTTTTGTTTTTTTAGTTTATTTATTTTGAGAGAGAGAGAGAGTGTGTGGGAGGGGCAGAGAGAGAGAATCTCAAGCAGGCTCCACACTGACAGCTCAGAGCCCATGCGGGGCTTGAACCCACGAACCGTGAGATCATGAACCGAGCAGAAACCAAGGACTGAGCCACCAAGGCGCCCCACCAGGGTGTTTCTTAATCTAGGACCATTTCTTTACTACCTTAAAGGTCAGCAAACTTTTTTTGTAAAGGGCCAGATTTTTGGGATTTGTGGGCCATGTGGTCTCTGTGGCAGCCCTACAGCTCTGCCCTTGGTAGTGTAAGAGCAGCCAGAGGCAATACAAAACAGATGACTATGGCCCTGTTCTAACAGGACTGTTTACAAAAACAGGGGTTGGCTCATTTTGGGCGATCCCATGTTTGCCCACCTGATCTGTATTACCTGTTTTGCTCCTCCTGTGGTCTTTTGGTTTGTGACCTCTCCTCTGGGCATTTTCTCCTCTTAATCTTGATTTGATTTTGTTAAGGCCGACCTGGTATGTCTCCATGATAAGGCGTATGAGAATTACCCTTTTTATGCACGTCTGTCTGGCCTTTTAAAGCTTAAAAGAAAATGTTGAACAGCAACCTGTGTCATGAGACCTGAACAGACCCTGCTAAAGCCGTATTTATAGGTGCTGTTGATTAGAGAAAAATGTTCTCAGGGGCCTTGTCTTTAGAGGGAAATGTAATCATCTGCTTCATTACAACTGAATATAGTCGAATGGAAGCTTATGGGATAAATTAAGGGAAATTACTTACATCTCTGTTTATCTACAGCCTGGAGATGGATAGAATCAAAGATAATTATTCTCTTAATGTTTTGTCCTGGGGCACCTGGATGGCTCAGTTGGTTGAGTGTATGACTATTGATTTCAGGGTTGTAAGTTCGGGCCCTACATTGTTTGTAAAGATTACTTAAAAAAATCTAAAAAAATAAAAAGTGTTGTCCTATAATTTTGCTTTGTGTAGATCTAATTGTAAATATCACAGGAAGAATGAGATCTTATATGTAAAATAAGATATCTACTTTCTTTCTAAAAGTATGTGAGATATATGTAATAAGAACACTTAATAAGACCAGACCACTATAATAAGACCAATACAAGACATATATTAATAAGACCACTAAAATAGAAAAAGAGAACTAAAACCACTGAGAAAGAAGGAAACTGCCTTAACCTAAGCAAATGTGTAATTGAACATGCTCACCCTCTTGGCTGAATGGCTGAGGTAAGAGGAGCTCTATAGAACTATATCATCAGGTGTATACAATTTGTCTTACGCAGATTTCTTACCACCACCTTTGTGCTAAGAGTATGAGAGCACTGCTGATGTGATGGGGTGGGTAAACATTCAGCAGAAACTCCCCTCTGTATTGGGTGCCATGCCTCAGAGAACATGCCACACGGGGTGATCAAACAACCTTTGAATGTGACAAAGGGAAAAAATGCTCCTGAGGAACTTAGGCCATGATAAAGTTCATGTAGGGGTTAGCCCCTGATGGGAAAACATCTGGGAACTTTGTAGGTGCCCTGCACATGCTTCTAAAAGACATCAGTGATATCCTCATGAACATAATAATAGCCCCTATGTATCAGATGCTTTCAGGCATTGGAATTTAGTTTTAAGGAAGCATCAACCTGTCTTGTAGATGAAGAAACTAAGAGGTTAGTGACTTGCTAATGTCACCCCATTCACAAATGGCAGAGCAAGAACTTAAGGCTATCTTTCTGCCTCTAGATCCTGTTCTAACCCCTGACCTATATACTTCTACTCACTGTCTAGAGATTGATCACTTATTAGGGATGATGCCACTGGAAAAATATAATGTGAGCCACAATGAGAGTTGTGTACATAATTTTAAATCTTCTAGTCGCCACATTAACAAAGTCATAAGAATCAGGTGAGATTAATTTTAATAATACAGTTTATTTAGCCAATTGTGTCCAAAATATTATCATTGCAAAATATATCATGTCATGTAATAACAGTCAACATTATTAATTAAACATATTAAAGTTTTACACTGAGTTTTCAAAGCGTCCAGGTGTGTTTTACACTTACAGTTCATCCCAGTTTGACTTAGTCACATTTCAGCACTCAATAGACCTATGTGGCTAGATGCTACCATACTGGGTAATTCAGCTCTACTGAACTTTGGAAACGTGGGTTAGAGATGCTGAGGTCTCCTTCCTCTTTTAATTTCTAAGAAACCCAAGTTCAGTGAAAGAATTTTAACATGACATCATGTCTTCATCATTTCCAAAAGCACTTATTAAGCTCCTAGGTGCACACTGCTGGCTAGGGGAGGGGGTCCAGTGCCATCTGTTAGTTTGCAGCCATTGGGGCTCTCCTGTTTACATGTGCAATCATTTGTGTGTTTCAGGTGAACCAGGTCCTGCCAGCTATGGGAGGAATGGCCGGGATGGCGAGCGAGGCCCCCCTGGGGTGGCAGGAATTCCTGGTGTACCCGGCCCCCCGGGACCTCCTGGGCCTCCTGGTTTTTGTGAGCCAGCCTCCTGCACCATGCAGGCTGGTCAACGAGCATTTATCAAAGGGCCTGATCAGTGAAAAGCTTAGTGCTGTGTGGCTGTCTGCATAAACAATGCCTGGCAAAGGGGCTTGGAGGGGAAACCACCGAAGCTGAGGCAAAAGACAACAATGCATTACCTTCAAAGTTATTACATAAGTCTTATTTGACAGATTTAAAACAATGGTGCTATTCAATAAATCCTTTCTTTTTTCTTGGAGAGGAGACAGCAGAATCATCGGATACAAAAAAATTCAGAAAACCTAAAACCCTCCCTTTAAATAAATTTATAATCCCATTCCCAGGATCTTGAACTTTAGTGTGCTATACGTATGTGATCTATCATGGGCCACTGTGCCAATAAACAAAAACAACTGTTTGGTTTACCTCAGTTGTAGTAGTTATTTTCATTTTTCATTTAGATGTTGTTCTCAGATTATCATTTCAGCTATACAGAGGATTAGCAGACTAGTTCTGAAGAAACCTCACTGCAGTCAATAGAATTGGTGCTTAAAATTCCCATCAATGTGTCCTCTTGGGAGCAGCAAGAATGTGCTCTGCCCCATGCAACAATTTCCGTACATCACTTGCTGATTTTCGTAGGCAGCCTGGATTTTTGTTAAACTGTACTGTATCCCAAACCCATTAATTTTTGAGCTCTTCTATGTGAAAGCAAAGAAGGAATTTTAATATCCTGCCATTCATAAGTTTTATTGATAAGATTATTTATTTTCAAGGTTTGAGGTAACATCTCTGGTTGTACCAAAAAAATAAATATGGTTTCTTAAGCTCTTGCATGTTTTCTTATAATCATGTTCAATGAAAAGAAGTCACTGAACTTATTTAGGTACAATGAAAAATATTAAATTCCTGGTATTTCTATAGGCATGTTTATAATATTAGTGCTTTGTTTCTGTAGAGAAATTAAGCCCTTCCTGTTCCTTAGGGGTCATTACCCTGCCACAGTTCTTTGTATGTATGTGTGTAGCATGGGGGAGAGCTTCAAGGACCTTTTTTGAAATTCTAATGAAAGCTATGGGGCCATCATCCCAGAAAAACACACGAGTGCATATGTGCAAATATGTTTGTAGACTATTTCAGAGAGTTCATAGACCACTTAAGCACTTGGTTTCTAGGTTAGGAACCACTGCTTTCATTTCAATGGTTTGTTAGCTCCCTCCTATTCATAACTTCACTGCTGCAAAAATGACTTCTGTTCCACCACTTTTCTTAGACATTTTATAATCACAGCTCAGCTAAAGCACCGAATTCTTATCAATAAGATAGGTATTGCCTGACCACTCAAGCACTTTACTACTATATTTGTGTGGTCACATTGACTAGCTGTTTTATAGACATTTCTATAAACTATTGATCAGACTTACTATATTAATTTTATGTCACAGTGCATGTGAGTAACTTCTCCCTGGGGCATAGCGCAGTGCTCAAAACAGTCAATATCTTCAGTTAGTTTATGGAATTCAATTTTCTCAAGTCATGGGGCATAAGCCCTAACAGGATCTTTGATATCAATTTTTCTCACGTGTACTTGTTATACATTCAAAAATATTAGCCCTATTTGTTTGGCCAAATCAATCATTATGTAATCTGTATTTGGATTTATGTTTTATTTAAGATTTCTGTATTTATTTAAGTAATTTCTACACCCATCATCAGGCTTGAACTTACAACCCCGAGATCAAGAGTTGCATGCTCCTCCATCTGAACCAGCCAGGCGTTCCCCTCCTGTATTTGGATTTCTTTAAATCTGCTTACAGCACCTAGTTCTGTGCCTTGAGCATGCATTGCTTAAGGAGAATGATTCCAACTTGGCTACATAAATCAGTGCCATTTACACACTGAGAAGGATGTTTTTCCTTCCTGTGGAATAAATAATTTTTGGAAATAGAGATACCTGTTATAATTACTTAAAATCATCTTCATATAAATGGCAAACCTTTTGAGGTACTGCAACATCTAATCAAATAAATGCAAAGAAGTTGCCTTGTCTTTTCACAAAGATTGTTTTATTTTAACCAGAGTGATGTAATTAAATACAACAAAAGAAAAATTAGATAACCAAATAAATATGTTTCTCAGTTCTATAATATTGTATTCATAAGAAAATTTTTAAAAAATAAAATTTCAAAGAGCAGATCATTCAACTGTTTTACAAACTTGATATATAAAAGGCTGTACAACAAGCTCCACAGATACCACAAGCGATACTGGAAACAACCACTTAACAAATAGATTATGCAAAACTAGCACATTCCAAATGGTGGGAACAATCCATTGTAAATTCAGTTAAGTGAAATAGTTTACAGAAGCAGTAAATACTTGTCTGAGAAGTTGCAAAGAAAAGCATCCAGCAAATTCTTTCTATGGAAGTTAGAGTTGATAAATATTTAATTAAGCCAAATAGCTCTCTCTAGCAAAATAGAAATTTCCAAGCCTCTTTGAGATATTTTTAAAAGTTGGGTGAAGTGTCACCTAGAGCACTCACTGAGAGAAGAGTCTGTGAATAATTAAGGTTGGTTGCAAACTGGCATGTTACTCAAGGGCAAATGATTTCTGATTTAATTCTAGTCAGTGCTTCTATGGCATTATGATATGATTTTCATCCCCAATACCTGACAGGTTGGTTAAGAACTATGGAAATCACTTTCCAGGTTGACTGAGCACATAAATTCACTGGCATGGTTTGGGATAAGTGACTTCTGAGTAGCAGAAGAATATGAATGAGTAGTCATATGAGTTATGTGATTGATTCGATTATAGGCACTTTATATGTCAATCTGTCTAAACGAATATTGCTATGCTTAAACATCATTAGTAAGATCTGATTTATTTGCCACCTGAAATAAGCTAATATAGATCCCTAGTTTTGGAGATCACCTCTGACTATTATTTGATTTTTTGGCTATGACAGTTTCTGACATATAATATCCCTGAATTTTAAAATAAACCAAAATAGGGAGAAGATCACTAAAAATACATAAAATTATACCAAATACCAAGAGAATTGCTTTTTTTTCTGTTAGTACTGACAAAAAGAGTGAAAATGTACTAATAAAAAATTAGCAAACTAGTGATTTTGCCATTTACAAATTTTGCAATGGACATAAATGGTTTTAAATATCTTTAATAAAGAATATTTGTGCTCAGTAATATAGGTCGAGTCCTTTTGTTTCACTGAGTAAAACAAATGCTTTTCAATTGTGTACTTCATCTTTTTTAGTGAGCTTATGATCTGGGACATGACAGTATTAAATGCATATAATTCAGTAAATATTAAATCAAAATTGGTTATCCATTGTAATGTATGACTATAAATACACATGCTCAAATGCTCTTTAAATGATTAACTAGGGGAAGTGTAACATATTTTTTAGATCCAGACATCAGAAAGAGGACACTGATCATGTTTTTAGTCTTAATAAATGGCAACCCATGTTAACTTTCTCCTTAACATGCTTTTACATCTTACTCTCAAGTTTTCTAAAAATAACTAGAGAGAGAGAGAACAAATGAGGGCAATTGGGTTCAAGAAACTACCTTTCTTTTCAACATTTATTTGAATTTGTCTTTGTCCTCCAGGTTGAAAATGGGTATGTCAAAAGACTTAAGAATATTCCTTAGAGAGCACCTGGTTAATTTATTACGTCATAAGGGGACCTGAAGGCGAGAATAGTTAAGAACTATGTAAATCATTTTCCAGTCTAAGCAAACATAAAAACCCACTGGCATATTTTGATGTGATTAATCTCTGTTAAGGAAACACGCTATATATTTAACTTATTGCCTATTGCCTTATCACTAATGATGTAAGAGCTTATATTTGTCATAAAAGTTAACTGTGATATTTCTCATCTTGCTCAGACCCCTCTATATCAATGAGTCTTAAGTGATTTTAGTGAGAAGATCACTTTGTGGGACAAAAGCTGCAAAGGACGGATTGCTCTCTGACTTGTTTCTGCTTATTATTCTTATTCGCAATCATTAGACCAGGCTTTTTATGAGCTGCCAGGGAGATGGGTAATAAACTTAATTATTGTGAGCTAAGCACTGATTCTTATGACAAACAAAAGCATAATTTCTAGCATGGTATAAATGAGCCCTGCAATAGTTCAATTACAGGTTCCCTGGACATCTGTGTGGCTCACACTTGGTATTTAAGTGCTTTTTGGGGGCATCCATGTGGTTGAGACCTAGCAGAATGGAGCTGAGGTATGGAGCTTCAGCCACAAGAAGTGGGGAAGAGTAGAAATGATATTAATAACTGCACCTTAGAATTCCCTGATTTAGGGTCAAATCGTTTATTGCTAAGATAAGCGAAAAGCTCATTAGGTATCATGAACATATAGGAATCAAGGCCTCAAAGCATTATATCCAAGTGGGATTTGGAATGAAACTGGTGCCATTCCACTTAACTTGAATATGTCAAATGAAATCTTAAATAGTTGGATGAGGTAAGCTAGAGAACAAAATGGGGAACAAATATACCCTAAATAGTATTTTAAAAATAAATAGTTATAAAATATGCCATAAGACAATCTGAATTTAAATACAATTAATACATTGAAAAATATTTATCCCTAAAATATACTTTAAATAATACAGCAAAATGAAAAATAAAAAAAATTGTAAGTTAATTAGCATCTTTACACCCATAAGCTTATTATGGTCAAATAGCACACACCCGTCTGATAAACTTAATTCTCATTGAACTACCCCATAAGTGTAATGAAATATCCTACTTTATTAGAATTCACTTTTGACAAATTCATGAAGCAAGTAGCTAACTCCTTGAGTTGTACCATGTATCACTCAATCTTCTATTATCTGAACATGAAAGTTTTTCCATTTAATTTTCTTAGACTTAGCTTTGGTTTTATAAACCTGACCTATCTATGAGGTAAATTTTTGCTGTTCTGGGTCTGCTTGTCTGAGTGAGTTTTTTCGGTGCTCAACTGGTTCTTCACTCAGTTTAAACTGACCAGTTAGTCTGGCATGATTTTGTCGAGTAAAATGTTTGATTATAGCTCCAGCTACAGCACACAGTAAAACTGAAGACATCCATGTGTCTTGTTTCCTGAGTCTGTTAGTAATTAAAAAAAAAAAATTAATGCTCCCACTGCCAGCCAACTAGTAAATGAATTCAATGGGCTAAGTCACTTAGAAGTACCAAGGCATAAAAGATACAAATTCAATTCTTTTCCTCATTTCCTCCTCTTAGAAGCCTGGGTAGTCTCTGTGAGAGGAAAAGGTATAATAGAGGTAAGGGGAGGGAGTATATCCCTTAACACTAAAGTACTAAAAAAGAACATTGGGAAGTGAGAACAATAAACACTTGTGTGTCTTAAGAAGGTGAGCACAGGCAATGTGAAAAAAAAATTAAGAACAAAAGCAATGAACTAATCTTCAAAATATTCTGAGAATTCACTGAAAAAACTTGAGCACATAATTTAACCTAGAAATTCTCAGTCTCAGGGTATTATTACTAGTGTTTAGGAAAATTAAAATGGTAATTTGAAAAATAGCATTCCTTATCTTTTGTAAATAGGGATATATTTCTAGAAAAATATAAACATTATACAACTCTAATTGTTAAATTAAAAAATGTTAAGTACCTTGAATGATAAGGAGATTCAGACGTTGTGTAATTTTATAAATGGTCTACTTCTTGTGATAAGCTAAATGCTTTTTACTTCTGTCAAAAGAGAGTATTCTATCTAAAAAGTAGGATGGGTATTTAGGTGTTTTCATGTTAATCACTAAAGTATGAGGGTAGAATACAAACTAAAGTTACAAATAGTAAAGTTGCAAGTTAACCAGGCATATAAATCCACTTAAGAAACAAAATCTAAATAGCCAAGGAGTCAAAAGTTATTGTGCCTTCTTCATAAAGATACTTAAAATGAGGAAGAATATAAATTAACAAAACAAATTAACAAAACACAAATTAATAAGAAATTATTTACAAAAGTAAAAAAAAAATCAAGTGCAAAGGCAAGGGTCTGATTTAGTTGTCCACTAAACTGTTTCTAGCCTTGTATTTCTGCAAGTCTGTTCAGTTCTTCTGATTCAAATTGCTTTAAACACCATCTTGTGGACAAAAGGAGGTATATCACAGGTTTTCAACAGATGAGAAAGACTGCAGAAAAGCTAAATCTTATTTAACTCCTAAAACATATTCATAAAAAAATATTTTATAATCCAAACATCAAATGACATTTTTTACAACATATCTTAAGATAATTACTTAATCTCTACAATAAGTGACAAAAATTGTATTTCAACAACGTCATGAAATAGAGAAATAAGCATATGGGGTTAAAGTCATTAAATTACTGTGATCACATGGTGAAAGATTTCAAAGGTTAAGACTGGCTGTGTTTCTCTTATGGTTAGTAAAAAATAGTTAATGTCCTCAAATAGGAAGGAACAATGAACACACTCATGAATCATTCTTCCTTTTTCTTTAGATTCCAAAGGCTATGAATATTAATTGAAATCATATCTTGTTCTTTGCATGGAAAGATTTCTATCTGAAAGTGTTAACTGATCTTGGTATAAACTGTTACACTGGAATCCAAACATACTTATATAGAGCAAACCCAGTTTTAATTACTAACTGTCATCATGACCTATAATTACTCTGGAGTCTAAACAAGAGCTAATTCAGGACATCTGGTAATTCTTCTTCCCTGCTGTGGACACTACTGACATCTTCTGAAAGTAAACAAATAACAATGCTTTGGAATGGAATATAATGATGTAAGAGAGTTTGCAACCACCAAGTTATTTAGGGGAAAATTTCCCACCCTACTTTGAGGCCTTAATTATCCACTTTATTAATATTAAGGGAATTAGGCAATTGCCATATGTCCACTTCATTTGGTGTATTAGCTGGGCCCAGCCATTCTCGTCACTCTTGGTTGCAGATCATGTGAGATAAGAACAAGCGTTGGCAGGTAAATGATACGGTAGGGTGAGAGGGGCTTGTTCCATGTGGACACAGTCCCATTTCTCTACTTATGCCAAAGGTAGATTAAGTCATGCAGCAGTTATAAAAAAAAATGGGCTTGAATCAATGAATTCTACTTTGTAATATGCATCATATGACATGACATTCCCCATACCCCTTAAATCACCTGAATAAATCCAAATTCTTGAAACAGGAATAAACCAGCTCAGCATTAACGGAACTTAAAAAAAGAAAGGTTCCTAAATATACAATTTGTAAGAAAGGATGCATGACATATTCTGTGGAATAAAAATGAACAGAATTTATAAAACAAGAAAATGAACTGAGTCTTTTTACGCATATGTTAGACTCAAAGAAAACAAAGAAAAATACATTGATCACCATCAGCAAAAAAAAGTTCATGAAGACATGAAAACACTAAAATAAGTACTTCTGGATTAGCAAAGAGGCAAAAGGATAAAAAACCTATTAATCAATGTGAAAAAATAATCCTTGAAAACATATAAAATGTGTAGCTTCATGACAAATTCAAGTACATTAAGGAGCGGCAGAGGAGTTGTAAGCTTTTAGAAAATTCAAAAAATTAAAGTTCAACAAATTAAAAGCTCAAGATATACACATAGCACCAGATTTTGGGTCTGTATACATTTTTTGGAGGGATAAAGTATCATTTTACTAAGAAAATGCAAATGTATATTCCAATTGTGTAAGTCTAAAACACAGCACCATTGTAGGTATTGCACAGGAAAGAAAATGAAGAAGAAAATCAATTTAAAGTTAAAAGCATTTGAAATAAATAAAATAACCTCAGAGAATAAAAGAAACAAACTTGGGATTTGAATATACAACATAATTCGATACGAAATAGCTAGAAGGCTGTATGTACGCACAGCCATGTAGACAGGGCCTGACCAGCGGTTCGTTCATCCATAACGAAAACCAGTTCAAATCATGGGTGCATTTGAACAAAAGCCTCCCTACACAACCCCGTTCACAGGTTTTTCCAATTTCAGTGGGCTCACCTTTCTAAATTCATTTTTCAATTAATACGTAAAAGCAACCATTCTAGCCTGTTTTAGCCAAACTGGAATCTGCACTGCTGTTTGAAGAGATGGGGCCTCATTTCCGTGGCAGGAGGACTCTGGGTATCCTGCTCACAGCATCTGTGGGACCCACTACTTAGATTTCGGCAACATCCTCATGTCCAATGTTTTAGAAAATCAGTTGTCTTCAGCCTCTCAAAATAATGGACGGCTAGGCAATAAAAATAGCATTCAGTAAGTATCTGGGTTGGTGATCATTGTACCGTCATTCCCTGTCAGAGGACATGGTCTTTACAGTGCCTGTTGTTTCCCCTGAAGTTACTGCTAACTCTTTGGTCTGAGTGCTACTTGCATATCCGGTCCCATGGCTTTCCTTTGCCGCCCTGTACCTCTTTCCGCAGCCTCTGGAGAACAGTTTCTCCATAAGAGCTTCTCAATACACATCTGCAGACACCACACAATCATCCTCTAGGCCAAGGGGTTTCTTTCCCAAGTGCCACAAATCCCGTCCTTTGTTCTGATGGCCAGTTCTTGTCTTAAAATCTGAGAATGATCCGGTTGGAACCGATAATGGATACAAGGGCCCAAAGACCTTGCTAGGCCATTTAGCTTCAAAGGTACCAAAGACAGCTTGATGCCTTCACCATCAAACACCTCTTAGGGAAAACAGCCTTTTGTTTCCCAAATGAGAAACTCAGTGAAGAGACTGCAGTGTTGGGCTTTTCTTGTGGAACTCTTGTACAATTGGACTTTGTTCCCCTCTTTTCATGCAGTACGTATTCATGCCAGTGGTGATTGCTTTGAACTGAGCTCATTATACAGAATTAACAAAATCATTTCAGTAGTTGGCTATGGTAGGTTTTGAGCTCCCTGATAAAATAGCCTCCTGGGTTTCTTCCAAAATGAGTTATGAAGTGAAGCTCTTATCGCCTACCTATTTCTCCACATAAGCAGGATGGATATAAGGTGGTACAAGTATTCTTTGGCTACAAAACGTAGTCAAAAAACATTGAGCAGAAGCAATGCAGTATGTCAAAAAAGTTGAAATCTTTAGCAATGATGGTAAATGTAAGCCCCAAGAAAACTTTAAGTCTGAAACTTTAAAATTCAGAAATCAAAGGCCAAATACAAGTTGATGAGACTAGAAAATGTACATCACCATCAGCCTACTAAATCATAAGATGTAATTTCATCTAGAAGAAGAACTAATGACAAGATTTGCTTGTGTTTTTCATAGAAGATCCTGAATGAAAATCATAGCAGTGGTGAAGCAAAACATATGGAATGAATTTGGGAAAAGCTAAAAATGCTGATATCCCAATTACTATAAGAATAGGATTCCGATTGTTTTTAATGTCTGGCCTACCAAAAACAAATAAAAAAAGCCACCCATATATCATGAGGGTTTGATAGTATTACGATAGCTCCAATGCCAAGTCTTCCTCAGGTGTGTTTATTTCCCACCTGTCCGCTGACGGGCATGAGACACAGGATAGAAGCAATCTTCTGGATTACATCTTCCACTAGGTCCTGGGGGGCCCTGGGGACCTGGGGCACCTGGTGAGCCTGGCAAACCCGGAGCTAATGAAATAAAAGACCCCCATCAGAATGCAGATCACTTATGGCTCTTCCTCCCTCACTCCAACCAACACGGGTCATTCAACTTCACCTGTAGCAACATATATGGGCCACAGGCGAGAAGGTGTGGTTCCTGTTTTTAGAGGCTTGCTTGTGTTGTGAAGATAATATCACTATTACCTGAAGTCCCAGGAAGACCCGGGCTCCCTGGAAGCCCAATTCCAGGCTCCCCTCTTTCTCCTTTCTGTCCTCGGTAGCCTAAATGAGAGATACATAAAAAGAGAGACACAAGAAGTAAGAGTGTTCTATGGCAACAGAGCGCATGCAAGAATCATGTTCTTAGTCTATAATATTTATGTTGTTCCTTCACTTAAAATGAATGGCATATTGGCTATCTGTTTTGCATTATAATCATTTTAGGCTTACAAATCAAACAGACTAGGTGCAACAGGCAACGAGGATCTTAGAAATATGCAGCTACTGTACAAGTTCCAGCTAGTCAAACTATGGATGGTGAGATTTTTGGCACTGAAAATGATACCTAAGTAACTCAAATCAATCATTCATATCATCTTTCAAATAGCTATGACAAGGTGCGTGAACCTTTCCAATAAGAATTCTGACTGGGGGGTAGGTACAGGCTAAATATAAGAAGTGTACTGAAAGAGTTTGCTTAATATGAGGACAAGATGATATGACAACAAGAATGTGGACCTTAGTCCAAGAATTAAAGGGAATGAAAGGAACAAAAATTCATGATTTTAATAAATGACAGTAAGAGTGCGAGTATTATGTAAATCCATCAATCTCAGAAGTCGGGAGAGGACAAATCAGGTCTTTGTTCAAATTACTTACTGTAACAACATTACATGCTTTCTAAGGAAAGTTAAAACAGCAACCTCGTGTTTTAACATAGGTGTCCCAGTAGTTCTTTAGAAAGCAAGGACATTAAGGGATTCATCTAAGCTCACTTCATCAATTTAAGATTCTTTAACCAAAATGAACTAGGTCTAAGATCTGTATACATATTAAGATAAAATCATTCTTATTCTTGATTGTACTTGTTGTCACCTGAGCTAGACGAATGCAGAGGAATTTATGCCTCTGGGAGCCCTTATCTCTGCTTTAATAAAGCAGAAAGACAAATACCACATGATTTCACTTACATGTAGAATATTAGAAACAAAACAAATAACTAAACAAACAAAAGTGGAATCTGACCTATAAGTGCAGAGAACAAACTGGTTCTAGAGGTAGATTCTAGATGGTTGCTAGTGGTAGGAGGGGTGGGAGAATGGGCACGATGGGTGGACAGGAATGGGAGATACAGGCTTCCAGTAATGGAAAGAGTAAGTCACAGGAATAAAAGGTACAGCATAGTGAGTATAGTCAATGGTATTGTAACAGTGTTATATGGTGACAGATGGTAGCTACACTTGTTCTGAGAACAGCATAATGCAGAGACTTGCTGAATCACTATGTTGTACACCTGAAGCTAACATAACATTGTTGTGTCAACTGTACTTAAAACAAGAGAGATCAAATTGTAAAATAAATAAATAAATAAATAAATAAATAAACAAATAAATGGCATAAAACATTTTTTATCTGTGTTTTGTATATTGGCATCCATGTAAGTCTTTGTTTTATGAAAAGGTTTTGTGGCTATAAGAGTTTCACGATGATGGTAAATAGTTTCATTTCCAACTTTCCATACTTGAACAACAACTTAAAGACAACTCTTAGTCCCAAATGAACAAAGCTGTCATGCAGAAACATGCAAACATACAACAAAGATAATAAGGAGAGTATCTCAGTAGGAAAAGTAGGTCCTGACCTAGTTGTGCCTTTTTGTAAAGGTGTATTATTACAGCAAAATACAGTAAGAGGAGAAATTTTAATGTTTTCTATGAGCAGTATGTAAAAGAAATTATTTCCAATAATTTGAGAATTAGACATCAGTTTTGGGGTTACCATCTTCATTTTTCATTGACCATGCAGTGTATACATTATAAATGAAATAATATTAGCAATGTAATCCCCACACCATTATTTTTTGACTTTGGAGGTATCACAAGATCATAAATGTGAAAACAGTGGAAAAGAAGTAAGTAAGTAAGTAATTGAACAGTAAGTAATTTGAACATATTTTGAGATGCATATTGGAAATACATCCAGTGGGAAATTTTCACACGTTTATACCTGAAAACTGTTATAGATATTCAATACAATCCTAGATTTGAGAAATAATAGTGGTTGGAACATGTGGCATGATATTTTAAGTTGATACATATTCAAATTTTAAATATTACCAGAATTTCTTTTATATAAGTGACTTTCATTTAATTTGTGTGAACAACAAGGAAGAATGCTTATAGTTAGGGTCATTTGAAAGCACTCTTCAAATTCCATTATTTAGACATTTCTACAGTAAAATAACATTTGTTACATGAGGTATATTCATCCTGGTCTATTATGAAAGATTGAAAAGTTGACCCTTAAGTTATTTCAGTAAGTGCTTAAGACCACAGGCTAAAGAAATGAGGAAGAAAGAAAAAAACATTATGACTTTTAATTATGAAGTGTATTAGCAAGACTGTAACACAATTCCAAATGGAGACCATATCTGCTAAAACCTACACATTCAAATTCAGCTATCATATTTTAATATAATGCAAAAATTTATTTTTCCATGTGGATTTCGGGGCATATAGTATCACAAAACAAGAAACAGTAATTCGTGTATTTATATAATAGGGTAACATTTACATTTCTCCTGTCAAATGCAATGATTTATTTGTACAAAGCTCTCAGTTCATTAGGTTAGTAACTATCTACTACTGCTGTTGAATTGTACAAGCACATGAGAGCTTTTATTCTCATATTTCCTAATAAGGTCTCAAGCTAGTTTCTTACGAAGGCTGCCTTAAAGCCATAGGGTCTTACTTTATAATTATTTCACAACAAAACTTCAGAGAGGAATGCTAATAAAGTCCATAAGAGCTTTCCTGTTTTCTAGAATTAAGCTTTTTACCCCTTTAGGCCTCTCTTGAAATTTGGAAAAAAATAAAAGGCAGCTCTGTCAATGGATATGTATTTTCATGGCCTATAAAACTGCAGGTGACAGTGTGATATCACTGTAACTTATGTAGGAAAAGAAAACAAAGAAGTGTCCTAATCTACAGCATCTAGATATAGTAGTCATTCAAGAAACCTGGTGCTTGTTGTAGTTTGGATGATAGACTTCATGTATTTTCAGTAGAGATTTCTGTGTCAACCCCAGCTGTGCATCTGTATGCGTACTGGACAAATGGAGCCATGAAGTGTTTCCAACATTTTGGCGGGGGGAACAATTCTTCATGTGGGGCCCTGCAGCACACCTTACAAGCTATTCAGCCTCCTCGGTCCCAGCCTACTCACAGACTACAGTGCCCCTCAGTGATTTTGCCACACACGCCTCCCATTTCCTAAGGAACTTACCGCTACAAAATCTGAAAGGTCAAATCTGTATCAGTCAAATGAACTATGCTGTGGGTCACTGGCTGACAAGTAACAGAAGGCTTTCTTCATTATAAACCAGTAACAGCAAAGCTTTAAAAGTTCAAACGTGAGAACAACTATTCCCAATAGTGTCTTTTCAAAATGGATAGGGGACACATGGAGTGGCTGGATCTGTTTCCTCCTGCTAACTCCACATCTACTCACCGGGTGGGGTTCTTTCTGAAATGAATAGGGCTTTAAAGTGTAGCATCTGCCCTTCAGAATTTTCACAGAGGTGGAGAATCAGTTGGATTTGGAAAAAGTTTAAATAAATTTCTTTCTCATAAAACTTGCCCAGGAGGATAAGATCTGTTAGGAATATTCGCCTCTCTTGTTTGTATATGGAAACCCAGCTGGATCATGCCACTCAGGCTTCTCTGATCCTAGTGTGGCATATCCTTGCTCACCCCTGGTGCACAAGCAATCAGGCCCTACACCACAGATCTGAGGTGGGAATGAACACCAAGAAAAGTTCTCTCAGTGTGCAGAGGGGAGGCAATCATCTGAATCCCACGGGATGGTTAAGATATAAATCTGTCTGGAAATGCTTTTGAATTAAAAAGACGTCAACAATCACCCTCTTTGGGGATTCAGGGAAAATGCAAATGAAGTGTCTCAACTCAGAATCATGGTGGTCTCTATTTTCACTGCAAGAAGACCAGGGCACCAAAAGAGGATCCACAAGTTTTCATTATCCGAATCACGGTAGGAGAATTACATCCCTTTTTTTTTTTAACTAGGATGGAGTACTTAACATACTAGTTGAACATATGCATCAACCTTCTTATTGCTCTCTGCACGTCTCCTACTTCTCAGGACAGACATGGGAAACTCGGCAGACCCCTTTAAATTTCTGTCTTGCTCTTAAAATAGTAAGATGGCAAAGCACTCATTCTACATACACATTCCAATACAAACCAGTTGATTTATTTTTTTAAAAAAGTTTATTTACTTTTGAAAGAGAGAGAAAGAGAACATGAGCTGGGGAGAGGCAGAGAGAGAAGGAGAGAAAGAATCCTACATGGGATCCTTACTGTCAGTGCAGAGCCCTGTGCAGAGCTTGATCTCATGAAACTTGAGACCATGACCTGGGCTGAAATCAAGAATCAGATGCTTAACCAACTGAACCACCCAGGTGCCCCCAGACCACTTCATTTTAAGTGAAAATGGATTTCTTTCCTAAAAAAAATACTGAAAAAAAAGTCTCTTGGAAATTTCAGAAGAGCCACCATCAACCGGAATCCATGAGTGGGCAGAACACGCTGTGCTGTGCTTGGTGCCCACACTTTCTTTCCCTTTCTGTGCTGCATTTCTCACTTCCTTCTTTTCTCAAACTCAATCATGGTGTGTCACGAAGAGGACTAATTCAGCCAACAGCATCTGATGCCTGCAATGGATACTAGGGTAACAGTTTTATATGCATTTTGTTTCTTTTCTTTTGGAGAAAACTTTGAAATCAGGCACAGCAAAACTTTGAACTTCATCTTCTCAACACTTCATGTCTATTTCTCTCCCAGAGAAAAACCCTTCAATTACTTATGAACCCTTGGAGAGACACCAAAGATCAAATGGCACCTCTTGTTTTCTTTTTTGCAGCAAGATTTCTTGGTGGCTTTATCAGCATAGCATGACTATAGGCAAATATTCCTTAAAAGTGAACCCATTTTATGTAAGTTGTATTTTTCTGCTGCCTTTCTAGCAAATTTAACAAATACTAAAAAGGAGCTATCATATGAAAGTTGAGGAGGCACCTGAGTTACAAAGATATTGTCTGTTACCAGAAACTCCACAGTGGGACACCAAGTTTTGTCAATTTTAGGTATATGTGCTTAGGGACGAGCACAAGTTTTGTTAATTTGACTAAATGTTGGTTTTAAAAAAGTTGGAAATCATGTGGGGAAGTCCTTTCAATTCAAGCATTGCATCCAAAAGCCTTATCAGGAGTAGAAGTAGTCTAGAAGATTTCTTAAGCAAAATAGATCCCACAGAAATCTTCTGCCAAAGGGAAGGTAAGTAGATTGGTGAATAGAAGACTTTTTCCAAAAGCTTCACTGACATGGCTGACTTTGCATTGCTTCTGACTAAGTCTTCCAGATGGGCCTTTCTGTGGGGAGGGAGCCTGGACACAGGTATTTGTGTGGATAGGTGACTCCAGTTTCTGAACTATTTTCCTCGAGAATTCAGATTTTTCTATGTTCTTGTCCTCTGAAACTACAACTGTTTGAAACAGCAGTCCATATTTTTTCTGCTATTGGTGTTAACAGTTCTTATCCATCATGTGGCTTGAAACATCACCCATCTTTAGATGGGCTTTCAAGCTCTTTGTTCCAGGTTCATAGACTATGACTTCAGAATAGACCCAACTAGTGAAAGGTAAGAAAATACCCACCACACAACCATGTACACACAGAAGGCCACACCTGATTCTATACACATTCTTCCAACTATTGGCCAAAACTCTCTATGATCTAAGGGAAAGGTAGAATATTCTGTTTAGTTTAGGAGAACTAGAATGATGCTACTGTTGTTTTACATTGTGCTAAGTAAACCAAAAGCCTTGTCAGCTGTGACTGAAGGGTAAGACTCTAACAGACCCTGTGATTAGAGATATAGTTATTGTTCTTTTAGGGGCGGAGGCGCCTGTCAATCACTTGGGCACTTCCTAAGGAAAACCAGGCTCATGTTACAGAGAAGCAGTAGGAAGGACAGTGAACTACTGAAAGAAAAAGAATTCTCTGCATATATAGTATTTTGGAATGTATTCCTATGTCGTTTTGATGTTCGCCTCTGTTTTCTCCTTTACACAAACTTCTGATTATTTCAAGGATCATTGAGCTCCTCCATGGTAACACAGGAAGAAGAGTTTCCCTGGTTTTATCTTTCATGGTATGTACTCACTGGATTTAAAATTTCCTTATCAGAATTGCGGATCCCCTAAACAGGGCTGATTTGGCCTCTCTGCCAATTGCTAACCATATTTATAGAAAATGGCCTTGTGAGCTTTAGTCAAGCTATGTTCAAAATCATGTCTTTGGTCAAGCTGTCATCAGCGGAACAATAATTTTTTGCCAATTTAGTGAAGTTTTGCTTTAAAAATTTTTAGAAACCATATTAAGAAGGATTCTAACGTTTCTCAAAATTTTACTTGGACTTAAATCATTACTTACAGTAGCATCTCGTAAGACCCTTTCCTCAGTTTCTTCAAGATACTACGATGATTCTTGTTGTTGTCCAACTTACATCAATAGGGAGGCATAAACAATGCTGATTCCCACAAAATAATGATATATAAGCCCACATTGTTGGTGTTATTCTTATAACAAATATTATTATCAAAATACATTTAGATTAGCAGGTAATTATTAGTCAGTTTTAAGCTTGACATAGTAATAGTTAAAAATTGACTTCTAGAATGTCAAATATTAACAAAATAGTCTATATTTATTCATTACCTATGTTTGTGTAATGTATATATATAATATATATTATATAGATACATAGATACACATATATTTTTGCTTTAAGTGTGATTAACATGTTCTAACTACTGAGCTTTAAAAAGCTGGTAAATAAATATTATATCTGAAAACTTACCTTGAGGTCCAGGGTCTCCTGGTGGCCCAGGTAATCCATCCTTTCCTGGTGGACCAGGCCTCCCGTGAGCTTGAGCAGCCAACATTGCTGCTGGCAGCTTGAGCTGAGATAGGAACACAGCCATCCTCTCTTCATTTATGAAAGAAAAAAAATACAGCATGTAATAGAAATATTTTTACATCAAAATTTTTCATTTTTTTACATGAAATTCAACAAAAAACAGTCTTATTTGGTTTTCAATTTAAGTGCATCTAATTTACTAACTGGCCTGACTGCTGAGAGCTGTTTTGTTGATTGGTCAAACAAACTGGATTGTACAAAGTTGTCTGAATATAAATGAAGACCACCTGTGCCAATTAGACGGTCTGAGAATTTTCAGTGCTTCAGAGATGTAGCAAGTCTACTGGACAAAACACTAGCTTGGAATCTAATTAACCTTTGGTAATGACTTGTGGCTAGAATTTTAGGTTTATATTAAAAGATGGTTTTAATAATAAATTTAACTCACTTTCCAGCAATGTTGTAAATGTATGTGGTCATTTAAAATATGTTTATGAATTCCTGACATTCTTTTCCAAATGGAATTAGGCTCTGCCTATTCTTGAGTCTGCGCTGGAGTTACTCTCCATTTCAAATGAGTAGAGGAAAGCAGAATTGACAGTATGCAAGTAGGGAAATTAAGTCATAAAAGGCACCATGGTTTCCTGGCTGCTCTCTCTCTTGGATTGCTCAGAGTGAGACTGCTCACTCTGGGGAAAGCCAGGTGCTCTGTCGTGAGGGCATTTAAAAAGTCCCATAGAGAGTCCCACTTGGGAAGAACTGAGGCCACCTGCCAACATCCACATGAGTGAACTTGGAAGTGGATCTTCCGGCCCCAGTCAAGCCTTCAGATGACTGCAGCCCTGGCTGACATCCTAACTGGAACTTCATTATAGACTCTGAGCCAGAACCACAAAATTAAACAACCTTCAAGTCCCTGACCCACAGAAAATGTGAGATTATAAATGTTAGTTGTCTTAAGCTACTGAAGTTTTGAGGTATTTTCTTATGCAGTAAGAGATAATTCATAGGATATGTGACACTTTATATCCTTGAATAAAACTGCATTATTAATAGATTTGTACAGAAAAAAATGGTCATTGGCTCCATGTTCACTATGATTTCACTGTTTAATTTCTATACTGGGAAAATATTGTACTTTGTTAACAACTAAAATTTGCCTCTTAAAAAAATGTCTATTATATACCCTCAATATTATCCTTTTTTTTCTGGTTTGATTTCCAGTTAGTCCCATTATTCAGTCATGATTTTAGTAGGGAGTATGCTAATTGGGCCAAGGGAAAAAAAGGTACAGATGAGCATGGTCTCACTAAATTCCATTTGTAGACAGAGTAAAAATAATAAAAAGTTTCCATACATTTCTGTGAACCTGAAGAAAACACTGAAACTAAGACACACAAGTTATGAGAGGTTGACAAATTATCCAGAACATTTAGAAATGTCAATAAAAATAACAATCTTTTGTAGGTGTTGAGTGATGTGACCTTTATGAATTGAATACTTCCCCAAAAAGCAATGCTGCCTTCCCAAGGGACATATTGTCATTTGCCCTTTTGTTCATTCACCAAACTTCCTGGAACTGTTTGGTGAGTGAACACTGCTGATCTAGGTCCTAAAGGAAGAATCCAGAGAGGGAAGTGAGGACTGATTAAAGGGGCTTCTATAAGGTGAGTTCAGTCACCTTAGGAAGTAGGTGAGTACTTCCTATAATGGAAGTATCATTATGGGTGGCACAGGTGTCATGCAATTATTAATACTATACTTAGACACTTATTAATAAGTCAGTAATGCTTTGCATAAAAGTGAGTTGTTACAGAACATCAGAGTACCAATAACTCATGAAATTGAAAGGATCTGGAAACTGAGGAAGTTCAAAGAAAATGGAAATGCAAAAATATAAATAAGAATTTTCACTCTAAAATAAATTCCTAAACAAGACAAATCATTAATTACATTAATTAAACATCCTCTGTAAGCAGAGCCCTGTATTGGGTATTTTATACTTTCTGCATTAAGTGCTCTTGTTCAGGAATCCCAAAGAAAGCCTGAAAGAGAGTCTCAATCTATACCAACTACTATTCATGTTTTATAAGCCCCATATGCTATAAAGATTATTTGCTGATAAACTTTATTTTATGACTAAAACTTGTTCTGTATTTTAAGACATTCCTTCTCAGAATTGCGTTTTTGAATGATCATTCCAAGATTGCACTTATTATTATTGACTTCTTAGTTATAAATCCCACATAGGCCATTGTCCAGTTCAGTTTTTCCTCAAAACCATAGTCAATATTTTACTACCTTAGAAATTAATTCTAGTGAAATCATTAATGCAAATTAATCCAAAGCCCATTATAAATACAATCTATCATTGGATTCTTTATTTAAATTTGCTTGGTTTGTTTATGTTTTATATATCTCACATTTAACATATAGAATATAAGCATAACTAGATTAAAAACATAACTAGATTAAAAACTATGAGATCATGACCTGAGCCGAAGTTGGACACTTAACCAACTGAGCTACCCAGGTGCCCCATCAGTACAATTTTTCTTAATTTGAGACATATCTCCTTGAATACCTTCAATGTCTAAACACAAATATTCACAGTACTAGTTTTTTTCCTCTTTAATGTCTGAATTGAATTTACAAGTAATTTGCTTTAGGTGGTTTTTAATATTTTTAGTAAAACAGAATTCTTTTAAATAGTTACTTCTAGCTGTGAATTATCTAGCTTTAAGATACACTAAGAAATAGTCATTTAGCAAAATGATAATTACTTCTTCTGAACCTTATCCTAATGCCCTATAATTTAAAATAATATGTTTTTGAGCCTCTAAATAAATTGTTAAGACCTGTATTCTTAATTGCCTTTCTTCTGTTTTCAGTGATCTTTGTTCAATTAAACTGTTTTTGGGTATGCTTTCTAACGAGGCAGGAAATTGAAGAATTCAGATAGGAGCTTATGTAAACCAAACACATATTCTATCTGCCAATGCAAACCTACAGCAGTCACTCTAACAAAGACCGATGACTTGCCTTCCTCAAAGAATGGGCTCATCAACATAATGCAGACATTAATATTAATGTGTTGGTAAACTATATTATGGGGAGAGTGAAGGGTCATTCAGACGTCATCTGGCCCATGTCTACCTTCTATTTCACAGACAGAGTCTGTAAATATTTTGAAACAGAAATTCATCGTTTTTTTCTGATGCCTACTCAAATGTTTAATTGCCCATTTTCTTGTACAGCTTCAACTTACTTTCTTTTGTAATTCTATTATAAAAACAGAAAGTAGTTAATGAGTATTTCCCTTGGGAAATCAGTCATCTACTTGATCAGATTGTTACCTCTTAGCCTTCAGGTTAAATAACTTTTACTCATAGACTTGGTAATCTGTTTTGTAAATCACTTTTTGGCTTTACTATTTCAGGGCTTTTCCATACTTCTTTTAAATGTGGAAACCAAAATTAGATACGGTTTTATCCTAAGGGGCAAAAAATATCAGGAGAGTAATTTCCTTTCATATCTTAAATAATTACTTTCTAGTTTCATTTTAACTGTTAGTTCCACAGTATCATTTGGTGGATTCATATTCATTTTGTGGTTCATCATAACCCAAAGGTTGTTACTGCTACATTTATTTCTGGCCTAATCCTTTGCTACTTTTGGAAGCATGTTGCATTGAAATGTTATTGTGGGTAAAAACAGTGGATGAAACACAAACACATGCACGTGAATCCCTGTAAAGCAATAGGAAGGCAATTTTTAAAGATGTAAAAGCACAAGAATGGGGAGAATATGAAAGAAGACAGCACAACAAAATTTTGGAGGCATCAGGAAGTGACGCTGAGAACTAGATAGCTGAGTGACAGATGCCTTAGCGGACTCAAGAAAACCAAATCTTTATGCTAGAAACTGAGAAACAACCTGTTTTAAATCACAAAATCCTTAAGAGGCTCAAGAATTGGCAACACAAGTTACATCTGAAGGTGCGGTAAAGGAGGGAGAACTAAAATAAGAATTAGCTGAAAGCCTGTTTAAGAAGTAGTCTTAGAAATTCCTTTCTCTATACAGCTAGGTAGTTGTTCCTTCTCAAACTTAGGAAAAAGCTGAAGGTAACTGAAAACAAGAAGAATAAATGAGCATTTATATGCTCAGTGCTTAGGTCCTACCCTTATTCTTCTACTTTGCTCTCCAAATGCTGACAGCCAGGCAGGAAATGGAAATATTTCCTCTGGGGAATCCAGCTGGGCTAAGAGGAAAGACTTAAAAACAATGAAATAGAAGGTCTCTCAATTAAAAAGCTCAGTTAGGCTATCCTACAGTGAGGCTCATGGTTGGCAAGCCCCACCATTCACTTATAACTTTCAATTAGGGTTTCAGAATGTACTCTTTTGTATAAGCAGACAACCAAGGATTACTGGCACTAAGGAAATCTTATAAGCTGAACAGCAGACCCAAACAAGGAAGTGGAAAGAAGCAAATTGAGAGATATAGAGACTATGCTGTGGAAAATATTTAAAAAGATATATTTATATTTTCAAGATGTGTATCTATCAGATGATGTGTATATCTATAGGATGTATATACATACACATATATAAATTAGGATCTTACTTGTTGAGATGCACGAGAAGATGTTACACTTGAAACAGAACAGGATTAATACATATTCATACCTATGCACACACATATCTAGGAAATAAATACTTGGAAAATGGAGAAAACATAGGTAAAGGGGCTTTCCTGGATATTGGATTTGGACGTAGAAATACAAACCAAGAGAGCCAGATGTGTGTGCACATTCCTGCACAGGTAGGCAAATTCTTCCTGTGTGTTGATGTAAATGCCCAAGTATAACAGGGTGGTGTCATAGTAGGAATAAAGTTTCTCATATCTGACAAGATCCTAATTTGTGTGGGTAGCTGCAAAGCCCTCATAAAGCCAAAAAAAAAAGCTAAGTTGAGACACACAGCATCTTCCTCCACTCTGTGCTGTCATCTTATTTGCAAAAGGATTTGCCATAGGGAATTGAATCTGATTTTAGATTGGGCATATATTTGTGTGTCATGATTCACCAGAAACCTGGGCTTGGGGTTGGTAGGAAAACACCATGGGTAGGTTTAAGTTGGGGCATCAGGAGGCTGCAGGAGGGCTTGGTGGCCTGGGGAATAGCCCAAAGTGTGAGGTCTGTGGGAGGGGGCCACCTGGGAATCTCTGAAGGGAGATAGAAAGCTCCATGAGGAGAGCCCAAGTTTTGGGTTTTGGTCTAGGCTTCACTAGAGGCTCCAGTGTGGTCCTCTACTGACAGGATTATAAAGTGGGAGAGCAGGATCTCTGGAGGACTCCCTTGAGCTCCCAGAGACAGTCTATGACTTTCTGGGCAGAGAGGGAATTGCCCCTGAGGCTGTAGATGTGCAGGGGTGAATGGGGAAGAGACAAACGCTAGCTGCCACTGAGCCCACTGTCTTGTGAAAGGACTAAGAGGGAGGCAGATGCATGCTGCTTAACAGTAACTGTTGTAACATGTGAAGATTAGTCTTTGCTTTTATAGAGAAAGCTTTCTGAAAGGGAGAGAAATGTGACCCTGGAGCTCTATGATTTGTGAAAATGGAGTTGTATTTTTTTCTTCTTTTTGTAAATGGTATTCAGAAGCCATGGAAAAGTGACTTCCAAGTGGAAAGTTAAATGGACTGAACTGGAATAATCTTGGGACAAATGAACTAAAGTGCTAAGTAACCAAATCCTGGGTTTTAGACACAACTTTGTTTGGAAGAAAGTCGTGCTGGACTGGTACCAACAGAGATAAAGGGAGAAGAGCGATATTTGGAGTCTCAAAGTCTACGAGTCTTGGGAAAAAGTCTCCTTGTGGGCCACCTAAGAATATGGTTTAGAGGCCAAGATGTATGACTTCAGAGGGACCTAGCCAGGCTGAGAGAGACTGAGGGAGGTGGTAGGAGAGATGGGGCAGAAGTTAGAGGAGACTTGGAGGACACTCAGCACTCTTACTTAGCTTACTGGAAGGCAGGGAGTGATGCTGACGGGAAGTTGGGGCAGGACAGCAAAGGGGGAGATCACAGACTTAGAAGAAAGTGCAAGCCACATCAACCTGCCCCAAGGTAGAGAGAGAGTGTCCCAATTCTCCTGATCTCTCTCCTCAGAAGGCCAGTCCTTCACAGGAGTAACCCCACAATGGCCTGAAAGTGGGCAGCATGAAACTTTCTGTGGGTGGAAGGAGCATGTCTGGTCTGCTGAATGCATGGGGCAGGCTACCAGGGGCCATGCCTTTATCCAGTGTCCACTGGTCATGCAAAATGAACACCTTCCACATCTTAAACTAAATCTAAAGTCTTTTAGGAAACTGAAGTTCCATATTAAAGCTGCCTGAGATAAAACATAATTGACATTAGAGCCCATGGAAATTAAGAGTTAAAGGAGAATTTTAGATCACAATTCACATACGTATTTGTTTGCATTTTCTTTCTGTGATCATGTCTACTAAATGTGTGGATGCTATCTGGATCCTAGAGGTCCTGTGTCCAGGGCTGGGTACAAGGACATGCCATCTGTGCAGTCACACAGGGTCCCCTTGCTCACCTACACTTGGAATAGTGTCCAGCTGTGGCTCTCTTATAATTCATAACCATTTTTGAATAAGGGCACCTACATTTTTATTCTGCATTGAGTCCTACAAATTAGCTGGTCCTGTCTATGCCTCTATATTTTTCAATGTTTCCCTGGAAACCTTAAGATGCTTTTTTCTTTTTCAGACAGTTGATGCTTGAGGAATGCTTGTTGAGAGGGAATGTTTGTACTGCAAATTTTGGAGGCTTTTTCATGATGCTAGGTTCAAGGATCAAAAAAAGAAAAGCAATAAAAAAGGATTTCTAAATTTAAGGGCAACATTAAAATTATAAAGAGAAAACTGGTAGCTCAAAATAATAAAAAACCCCCAGCATACAATAGTATTAGTGACCTATCATGTCAGAGCATGGTAAAGATGCTTAGTAGAGATCAATGTAAATTGAAATCAACAGCATGAATTACCTTTAAAAATCCATTTTTTCCCTATTTTGTCATTGAAGCAGCTAAAGTCCCTGTGTTATTCTGCTCTATCTCTAGTGCTCATCAGAAATAAGATAATGTTCACTCAAGTACCAAGATTTTGGTCTCTAATACTAATTACTGCTGGAAATAATCAAAGCTTCTTGTAGAATAGCTAATTCCATGGTTGCAGTAGAAAGACTTATAGTGAGCTCGAGGCATTTGGTGATCTTATTCTTTGCAAAATTCAGTAATATATATTTAGCTTAGCAAAGAAAGGATGCTTTGCAAAAGGAGCAGGGACCATGAGAGCCAATGTGGATTCATTTTTTAAAAACAAGAATTCCTCATTTTATTAAGCTCACAGTTGAGGAGAGTGATCATGAGTTTAGCAAGTCATTTGACAAAGTCATGTGAAATCTTGTGAACAGATAAAGAAAATGTAGAGTGGATTTTAGAAAAACATGGATTCAGAGCTCAGTAAAACAATAAAATGGAATTTACAAGTGAACAGGAGGAATGCAATGGCATTAAGAAAGCCCTGACCCTTGACTCTTGACTCTTTCCACATTTCTATCTACAGATGAATGACGACATGCTTATAAAATTTGGAGATAACACAAAGGTATGAGGCTCAGCCAACCTGCGCTACAGTAAGACAACATCGCACAAGATATCTTCCGTTTGTGACAATGTGTAGTCACAAACCATTTGAAATGTAATAGGAAGAAACACAAAATCACAAACTTAGATTTTAAAAATGGACACAGTATACAATGAAAAACACCTAAACTTAAAAAGTTTGTATAAAGAAGATCCAGAGTTACTAATTAATTGAAAATTCAAAATTGATTAAGGCTTTTTTTTTTAAAGGAATGCTATCTTAGGCAGCATTATTGAAGTGTCTATATCAAGGGTTAGAAAACTTTCTCTGCAAAGGGTCAAATATCTAAGGCATTTCAAGCTATCCAATCCCTATCATACCTAGTCAATTCTGCTTTTGTAGCATGAAAACAGCCAGAAAAAATTCATGAAAGAATGAGCCTGACTGTGTTCCAATAAAACTTTATTTATAGAAACAAATTTGAATTTCAGATCATTATCACATGTCATGAAATACTCTTTGGATTTAAAAAAAAAAAACGTTTAAAAATGTACTCCCTACCCACCTCCCCACCCAAAAAGTAAACACCATTGTCAGCTTGTGGGCCACACAAAAACAGGTGGCAGGTGAATTTGGCTGGTGGGCCATAGTTTGCCGATCCGGGGTCTAGATCAAAACACACTGTACTCTGCCTTGGTCAAAATACTCCTGGGTGAATAACGGTCATTTAAAAATTAAGTGTTTCTCCAGGGTGATGATGGTGGAGGAGCTAACTACACTTACACCATAGAAAAGTAAGGAGAGGTACCATGGATATGGAAAAATACTGTAGGGGCTGTCATGTGAATAGAGGAAGATACTTTACCTGTGCTGTTTAAAAGACCAGGAATGATGAGAGGAAGTTACAGAGAGGCAAATTTAACTTAGCGTAAGGCAGAATTTTCTATCAGACAGAGGTGATCCATCATTTAATAGGTTGCCTCTTCACATTGGTGTTGCACGGCCATCTTTGAGAGCGTGCTGAAGGGATCCCCCACAGTGGATGGGAAGTAGTAATTGGTAAAAAATTCAGAAATGTTTATTAAGCAAATCTAACCTTCAAAAATCCTTAGAACCTCTTGATTAATGTATTTCTTTATTTCTTCAAATGAAACCGCATCAGCCTAAAAAAGGGGGGAAAGGTCTGTTAGAGCATAGCACAAGTGAGTAAAGAATAGAAATACCGGGTTGGTGTGCATACTTGAAACTTCTATAGAGATATGTTCATCAAGCAAAATGCTTTTGGCAACTGACTATAGGCAATAAATATCTTTGTTTTGATCAAATGCTCGAAAGAATTGAAGTGCTTAATTGCTTTAAAAGCTGTGGCCTGGAATCATAACCAGTGATTCGAACATATTTCTTATTAAATGGAGAAGCATGGTTTCATATGATAAGGAAAGACATTTCCTATTACTTCATCTTCTGAAGTTACAGAATTTGAACAATGTTATCATGACATTAATATCCCGGGCACAATTTAACTTCTAACCAATCCCTGGAAACTGGTAAAGTCACTATCTAACTGATACTATGTGTCTCCACAGGAAGAGAACTCCCAAGTATACTGGATTATTTTTTAAAGTGTTTTATTCATGGAATAAAACTAAGTTTTACTCATTTTATGGTACAGTTTCTTCTGTCATTCACACTTTGTAGGCGTATTTGTGTTAAGCAATTTTCTTTTTTTAATAAAAATATGGGACATGAGAAAGGGAAGTAGGTAAATGATGTCAGTTGAGTTTTATCCCCTCAACAAATGAAGCTCCATGAATTTGGCAAAGAATCTAACATTTATAATAGTAATATTTTACGGTGGTATCCTGATATTTTTAAAAGAGAGCTATTATTTTTCATGATGGTTAGGATTTCAAAGTATTTTATTACTCTTCTTCTTTTTTTTTTTTTTTTTTTAGTGGTTATTATCCAGAGGTATATGTGTGACATTAAAGACAATGTGATGGGCTCATAAAGTGATGATTTCTGTAGGACAGAATAGGTCCAAAAATGCTCTATTTCAATATTTTATTTTCATTGTATATGGGACATACGAACCTGAATTAATGCATCTACTACCAATTACTGACACAGCACAGAGAGCTCATTATACAGGCTTTATTCAAGTAGAGCTTAGGGAGAATGGATAAAAATAAAGAGTCTGAATATTGTGGGAATGCCTAATTGGCCCTCCACCTGGTATTGGCTAATCATTTGAGGACAGCATGTCCTTAACTCCCTGCCCTCACTTCAGGACTCTCCTTTCTCCCTGACAAGGATGTCTTCTGATTAAGTTCCTCTGTGAATGGCCATCCACCACACCTCCTGAGGATATTAATAATAACATGGGCTTTCTTAACCAAACACTCCTTCTTGGCCTGTCTTCCACTTTAAAGTATCATTCAGGGTAGGTTTGTTGTTCTCATAGGCAACAAATAGAGTTTTAATGTAAAACAGACCTATGTTATCTGTGTAGTGTAAGGAGACATTGTCATAGTATTTAAGAGCATGGCTTTGGAGTCAGTCAGACCTGGGTCTAACCCATGAAATAACTGTGACCCTGAACAAGTCAACTCAGTTTTTGCATTTGTAAAAGTGGGACAGACAGGGCACCAATCTTCCTAGCTGTGAGGATCTACTAAGTTAATGTATAGTAAGTACTTAGTGGAGGATCTGGTACATAACCTGAAATAAATGACAGCTATTGCTACCCTTGTGGAGACAACTTTAGATTAATTTTATTTCTTTTACAAGGAAAATAAGATAAAAACAGAGAGGGAGGCAAACCATAAGAGACCCTTAAATACAGAGAACAAACTGAGGGTTACTGGAGGGGAGGAGAATGGGTGGATGGGCTATATGGGTGATGGGCATTAAGGAGGGCACTTGCTGGGATGAGCACTGGGTGTTATATGTAAGAGTTGAATCTCTGGGTTCTACTCCTGAAACCAATTCTACACTATATGTTAACTAACTTGAATTAAAAAAATTTTTTTTAAATAGCTAAATAAATAAATAAATAAACAAGCAAACAAACAAACAAATTATGCATGTTTTCATTGTAAAAGGGATACGTGGTCAATACTAGCCAGGAGCTCCTGGAGCTCTTGGCACTACTCACCGGGGTACCTGGGATGCCTGGATTGCCGGGAGGGCCTTGGTGCCCGGGGGATCCCGTGGAGCCCTTGTTTCCTGGTGGCCCCACAGGACCTATGGCTCCCTTCATGCCTGGAAGGCCTGGTTTTCCCTGTTCACCTTGTGGGCCTCTGTCTCCTGGAATTCCCTGATCACCCTGTTGAGGAAAAAGTTAATAACACATTAGCTGTGGTTAAGAGCAAGGATCCTGGATTCATCCTGGCACTTACTAGCTGGGGGACCTTGGACAAGTGAATTAAGCCCTCTGTGCCCTAGTTTCTTCTCCCATAAAGTGCAGGGTGATGGAGTCAAGTCAAGTACTTAGAACAATGCTTGTACATTGAAAGCACTCAATAAAAAGTTAGTGACAATGTTAGTTGCACTTGGTTGCCAGTCTAGAATGATGACACTTTTGAAAGTCAACAGCGGTGGGTTGCCTGGGTGGTTCAGTCGCTTGAGCATCCGACTTCAGCTCAGGTCATGAATTCATGGTTCATGAGTTCGAGCCCCATGTCAGCTGTGCTGACAGCTCAGAGCCTGGAGCCTGCTTCAGATTCTTTGTCTCCCTCTCTCTTTGTTCCTGACCCACTTGCACTCTGTCTCTCTCTCAAAAATAAATAAAGATTAAAAGAAATTAAAAAAAAAAAGAAAGTCAACAGCAGCTGTCACTTCAGGCCTGGGTCTCCTTGGCAATAATAAAAAAAGATGGCCAAGAGGATTTCATCATCGGGATTTTACAACAAGTAAAACTTCAGGACACTCAGAATCTCTCCCATGTGCTTTTCTCCTTCTCTTTCTTCTTTCTTCTTCTTCTTCTTCTTCTTCTTCTTCTTCTTCTTCTTCTTCTTCTTCTTCTTCTTCTTCTCCTTCTTCTCCTTCTTCTCCTTCTTCTTCTTCTTCTTTGCTTTCTCCTGTGTTTCTTCTTTACCTTTAATATTAGAATCTTTATTAGATTCTGTGGGTTAGTTTCTTTATTTGTGTTTTACAATGTGTGTCTGCGTGCATGTGCATGCACACATGCATGCATGCTGTGTCCTAAAACTCGTAAGATGAAAAAGGAGAGCCTTTGAAAGGGTTCAAAGCAGGTGCTCGGGGTGGTGATTAAGATCATATACTTAATAACATAAATGAACTATAAGAGAATTCACTGAGTAAAGTGCCATAGTAAATTAGGTATAAGATAATACTAGGTGTGCCCGACTGTGATAAGAAGTTTATTTAATGCTGACTTTTATCCAGTAAGGTGTCTGCTACTGTATGGGTTTGTGCATGAGAGGATAAGGGGGGAGAAGAGGGAGAGAGGTGTATATATGTATCATAGCACGTGTTTCAGTTACAGATATTTCCAATATTCAGTTCCACAATGCCAGGAGGTGATGATCACACCAAATATGATGGAGTGGTACATTGAGGCTGCCCTGTATTTCACTGCGTTATTCTTTTATTTGTGACTACTGTGCAAAGGTCACACTCCATTTCTCTTGATTTAAAAAATAATGTAAACAAATGAACAATTACAGTAAACTATCTGATCATGGAATGAAGAGATGTAGAAAGAAGAAAAAGTGGACAGATCTAATTTCAATGCTACTGTCTTAGTTACAAAAACTTATCTGCATACAAGTATATCAACTCACATTTTGGGGAAATACCTGAGATGAGTAAAATTAAAAAATAAATAAGTAAAAGAAACATTAGCACACTTTGATTAATACTCTGATCATGTGCAAAACAGTCAGTCTTCAACATATTAAAACTGTTTTATAATTTAGGCACAAAGATGTTCATTGCAGTGATGTTTATTATTATGGAAAGTAGCAAGAACCTATATATTCAGGAAAAGGAGACTGGGAAAGTGAAATAACGTATGTACAAACAGTGGAATAACACACATTGACTAAAAGTTACATGTATATTTACTGGGTTGGAAAGATGGCTGTTATATATTATCTATCAGGTGTTAGGTAAAAAAAGTCATTTATAAAACAGTATGAACACACTTTTGGGAAAACATATATTACTTGTATTGATACATTAGGTATATGTGTATATTACATATAAGAGATAAAAATATGTTCAAAATAGTGCTTGTCCAAGATCAAGAATGCTTATCTCCATGTGGTGGGATATGATTGACTTTTTTCCTTTATATTATCTCTGTTTTCATATGTCCTTCAGTTATCATGGATTGTGTGTAATAATAAGTAAAAATGGGTAATTTAGACACCTGTACACAAACACACATGTACACACACTGGAATGCCAGTGAATAAATGCTTGAGTAATCTTGGCAATGGGATGACTCCAACTCTACTAGTTCTGCTTCCCATCTCTCTACCTCCTCACACCACCCCCCTTATTTGACTTAGTGTTCAAAGAGGTCAGGCATTCTCAACTAGGGCAACTCTGGTCCCCAGAAGGCATTTGGTGATGTCTGGAGACATTTTGGTTGTAGCAATTGGTGGGAAGGTGGCAGTACTATGTCTAGTGGATAGAAGCCAGGGAGACCGCTTACCATCCTACAATGCCCAGGATGGACACTTACAGGAAAGAGTTATTTGCCTCCAAACATCAACAGTGCTAAGGCTGAGAAATCTTAGTCTAGTTAAAAAGAAAATGAGTGATGGTTATAGCAGGAATATGTGTCTGACACAGGAAGATAAAAGCTTTCCAAACTGGAATAGCAGGTTAGACTTAGTTCTGAATAAAGGTCATCCTTGTTAGTGTACCTGCCATGTGGCCTGCTTCTGCGTCCTTTAATTGGCCTATATTAGGGCTCGAAGAGATCTTGGATCACATACACCCTAGCCTTTTCATATTGGGGCACTTGTAGGAATCTGAACACATATTGTGTAACTCAAATGATGAGACAGTTGCAGCAGACAGGCTTAAATAATGATGAGAATAGTAATATACATACACGTTCTCCTTTGGGGCCTCTATCTCCAGGTTTACCCATGATACCCTGAAAAACAAATGTCAACACTAAAAAATCACTGCTTGTCAAGATTTTTCCTCAGCCTGCTCAGCCAAGTATTCTGGCAGGTACTGTGGATGAAGTTTTACATTAGAACACTTCTTTTAAGTGGTATTTTCCATACCTGAGCACCTGGTAATCCATCTTTTCCATTTATTCCCTATAAAGACAAAAGATGATCAATATTTCTAATTCTACATTAATAGACATAGTTAAAGACAATTAAAGGGTAAAGCTTCAAGGACTTAATCACCATATTTCTGATATTTTGGTGAGGCAGTATGGTGAAACAGAAGACAATGTTGATAGACAGCCATGAGTTCAAATTCTGACTCTGTTACTGCTAAGTTCTATTTACTTCAGGCAATTTACTTAACCTTAAAAGCATCATCTTTTTTACTTATAAAGTGAGGATAAAATAATGGCCTCAAAACTAAGGACTTGGTGAAATAACAGAAAATGCCTAGTTCACTGTAAATAGTCCACAGGGTTATTTTCCTTACTTATTCTATTAGGTACATTCTGAACACTAAGATGTCCCATGGCGTTGAGTGGCTCGTGTGCAGCATTTATTGTTACCCTCTAACAATTTTCCAGCACAGAGAGTCATTCTCAGTAAATGGTCTCAGTTGCTGCTGGGGAAATTTCATAATATGGCCAGAGCATGATCCTACTATGAAATAAACTGTCAGCCAGAGAATGATTTGTTATTTTTCAGTTGGAGAATATGAAAGAAAAGTAAGAAATCTGTAACCATGGTTTTTCAGAGTGTTAAATATTGGCTTTTTCTTAGTAAACTGGAAGTTTCCCGAACTTTACAAGGCAGTTCTGGAGGTGAAAATAAAGCCCCCTGCTCAGAGACGTATAAGACTGAGAGAACTACTGGCTGGGAGATGTAAGAAGGAAAAGCACTTGGGGTCAAATCAAATACCTAGAGTCCAACAGCAGATGTGTTTTGAGATTTGGTTTGAAGAGAGAGATCAAGGTGAGGAAAATGATTTCTTAGCCAGCGGGCAATTGCATGGACATGCTTCTCTGAAAAGCCTGGGGGAGTTTTACTGTGCTGGAATAAATTCTGTGAGGACGGAACTGCAGACAACCATATGTTTTCACTGTTGTAAATTACACTAAAGTCTGTCGCAGCTGATAACCCAACCAGTCTCCAACCTTTCTGAGGCATTCTGGGAATTATCTAGAGTACTTTAACCAAGAACATGTTACCTGAAGTGTATGGTTCACAGAATTTATTACATCCAGAAACATAAGCAACAAAAATAAAGTGGATTAAGGAGAGGATGTGAAAAAGACAACAACTGTGTCACTTGAATAAAAGAAGATAAATCTAGTGTAAAAATGTAATTCATGCTTTTGGTAACTGTGTAAGAAAAGAAATAAACCTATGGTCTTTTTTTGTTTTTGTTTTGTCTCTTGTAATTCATCAAAGACTATCATATGTGTTCTCCTTTGTATATAAAGGTGTTATTAACTTTCCCTAGGTGAGTACTGCTTTCAGAGATTTTTTTGAATAACCCGTACATATATGCTTTTCCCTCCCTCAACTCACTTATCTGGAAGAACTCCATCCTTGGGTATAACCAGCTTTGTGTCTACACATGTCCACATTGGAGCAGCTGACTGGTTGAAGAAAACACATAACCTTGCCCACTTGCTCCAATCGAAATGTATGATGGCAGATTGCAGGTAGGCCCTCTGTATTACCAGGCTATCCTGTATTTCCTGATGTGACTCCCTTTCCTTCTCTCCCAAAGTACTCCCTCACAGATTGTGCTGTGTCTTCAAATCTCTAGCATTACCACCCTCACACTCAACTGATGACCGTGACTCTTCTTCCACTGAGAAAATAAATAGGAGAGAACCACCTCACCTTCCTTCCCTCCACAAGATCCACTAACCTACATTTACTTATACACCAACTTCTGCCTGCCTCCCTCTTCCTGTTAAGAAAGAAGAACTGTCCCTGTTCCTTGTAAAAACCAATTTTCACTTCTGAGTGGAATACCAGTCTTCTCCCTCTACTCAAAGTTATTTCCACCCATATGGTATCATCAAAACTTCCCCTCTCAACTGGATCACTCTTACCAAGATATTAGCATGCTGTCACCTCTCCTACTGAGGACCTCCACATTTCTAAATCCAGGGGAGAACTGCCAGCTCTCACATTACTGATCTATATGTTTATCATTTCTCTGTCTTAAAATACTTAGTTCCCTTGACATCTAGGAAACCTCATTCACCTGGTTTTCTTCCTATCTCACTGGCTGTACCTTCTCAGTCTTTTTGCTGGGTTCTTTTCCTAACACTTGAAGTACTCTCTTCCCTTCTGATCTGTAGTCACTCCATTTCATCCAGTCTCAGGTTTAAATACCCAGATGAATCTCTCCAGTCTAACCTCTCCATTAATTCAAGATGCATATATCTACCTTTACTCGACATTTCCACTTGGGTGTCTACAAGTGCTCTAAATTGAATGTGTCCACAACAGAGAATTCTTGGTTTTCCCTCCCAAACCCACCCATTTCCAGTCTTTTCCATTTCATCAAAAGTACCACTGTGACATGGCTGCTCAGACCCCACACCACAGCTTTGACTTGTCTCTCCCTCACACTCCACATCTGGTCCATCAGTGAGTTTGCAGACTCTCCCCTCAATATACCTCCTAAACTACCTTACTCCTCATCATCTTCCTGTTCTCACCATCATAATTTCCCATGGAGATTATGGCATGCTTCCTGACTCTTGTTTTCTTCCATCCTGCTCCCTATAGTCTGCTCTTCACACAGTAGTCAGAGTGATAACTTTAAAATGTACTCCAGTCATTTTCCTTCCCCACTACAAATGCTTCAATGGGCTTCCATCATACTTCAAATGAAATCCAAACTCCATTCATGGGTTAGAAGTTCCTCATGGCCTGGACACCACCTGCTTCTCTCTTGGTATCTTTCCCACTCTTGTTTAGCTTAGTGCATGGCTTCATGCCTTTTGCTGTTCTTTCAACACACCAGCCTCACTCCTCGATGGCCATTTCTCTTCCTTGAAACAATGTCTCCCACAACCACTCCAAGGTTTGATCTCTCACTTAATGCAGGTCTTTGCTTAAATGGCATACCTTTTTCAACTGCTCTATTTAAATGCTACTCCAGTGCTTCACCCTGCTTAGGGCTTTTTCTGCCTGAAATTGTGTGTGCATGTGTATTTATTTGTGTGTTGTCTGTGTTCCTATACTAGAATGTAAACCCATGAGTTGCTAGCCTTTAGTAGGTGCTCAAGAAATAGTTGTTGAATAAACAAATATACTAGAATGTAAACCCATGAGTGCCTAGCATTTTAATAGGTCCTCAAGAAATAGTTGCTGAATAAACAAATTGCTGTTTGCATAATCCCCTGGGAAAGCATTTAGGGAATGGTCAGGGGCTGGGATAGGGAGTTGGTAATAAGAGGTGAAGGGGGAGGCAGGGTTTGAAACTATTTATTGAGTGCCTCCTGTGTCCAGGCACTGGAAATGCTTACCACATGTCATGTTACTTAAGTGATTCACAAAACCCTTTGAGTCACAATTCAAACCCATATCTTCCTGACTCTAAATTGCATATGCTTCCTGTATTTTCATATTGCCTTCTCTGTGGAGATAGTGGCCAGGGAACGCTCAGACCCAGAAGGTCTAAACCAGCCTCACGAACTCTGTGCTGCTTGTTCACCTTCAGTACCCACCTTCTCCTAATAGCACTCCCTCCCCATACACACCATGGCAAATAAACAAGCAAAAGGAGCAGTGACCTCTAAAGAGTAAACTTGAGAGTGGGATGGATGACATTCATCTTTATGCCCCCTCCCTCATGGCCCAGTACATCCTTAGCAAACAGCAGAGACTGGATGAAAGTATGTTTAATTGAGCTGAATTAGTAAGAATGATCATTACAACGTTACATCAATATATATCAGTAACCAAGAGCTCTTTTAGGACACTAAAGGATGCTATATTTAGAAGCATGATTTATGAAAGTATAAGAACAAGGTCCACAGATAAAGAAAGGTATCTGAGAAAACAGCTTCTACATTGATTTTTAGCTTAGCACCCAGGAGTTATATCTGCAAGCCTTCAGTTTCTTTATATTTTAGGACGTGACAGGCCATTTTATTTTTTAACTCTGAGAACATCAGACTTAAGAAATAATGAATCTAATTTCCTGACACTTAAGACAAAACAAAACAAAATCTCACTTTTCCCATCATCGTTAAATACATAAAGATACTTCAGAGAGAGCTAGGACACCCCCAAAAGGGAGAGTCACACTCCCTTAGACACAACAAATGTCAGATTTTCTGAGGAGATAGGCGAACAGGCAGTGCTTAGAATAGTTCTCAGAATGGCAAAATTTAAATAGTAAAAAGTACTTACTGGCCTTCCTGAGGGTCCTTCTGGTCCAGGGAAACCTGTATCTCCAACAGGTCCTCTGTCACCCTATAGACATGTCACAGACAAATGTTAATTGCTCAGAAAAACTGTAAAACCACATGAGGTAAGTTAAGTAAGTGGCTCGCAACTCACCGGTTCCCCTGGAACTCCGGGAGGCCCTGGGGCTCCAGGTTTTCCCTGGGAAATCAAATCAAGGAGAAACATTAGGAGCCAAATTATTGCATGATGCCATGTACTACCCCTGCTCGCCACCCTCCCCCCCCCACCACCTGTGAATTTAATGTGCAGCCAGGGCTGTGGCTCTTTATACTACAATGGCATTCCTAATGGGACAGAGTCTGTGGGGACATATACTTGACTCTGGAGGCTCCAAGGTACAGACTAGAATGCAGTTCTCTAATGTACCTATGTGTGGATGGCAGAGGGGCAGGAGGGGAGGATAATATCTTTGAAAATACTAAACCAGTGTATCATCATTAGTGAAAATCCATCTTGTTCCTAATTGACTAGCAGCTCTTCTTTACTTTGGTGGTTGGGAGGGCACAGAGAGTCAAAGAAATCTTTCCTAGATTTTGCATTTTATAAGAGGATTTTTAAGTTCATAGTAGGCTAGCCTGAAAAAAACCACATGTTCAGCTTGAAAAGCCATGTTTGGTTGAAAGGGAAAGGACAAGACTGATTTGTTCCAACACACATGGCTTTGAGGACTAACGATTGAGAAACATTAGGTAGGGAGACCACTGGGAGGAAAAAGGGAGGAAGATGGTCCAGCAGAGACTAGAAGTGAGAAGTACCCAAGTGCCCAGACCAAACTTAAAGATGTTGGCTCTGAGAGGGAACCACCTCCTATCCCTTAGACCTAACATGGATAGAAAAATAAATAACGAAGGGATGTAGGTATGTGGCTGAGGCTGCAGAAACACTAGTAGGTTCCCCAGTAGAGAATCTGAAAGAGGGAGGGCCTTTTTCTCCTCTTGCTGTTTAGAACTCTGGGAGGAGCCCTCGTCACAGGCACAGATATGGCTGAGTGGTAGAAGCTAGGCAGACACAAGGCCTGACAGAGCATCCCTGGTTCCATAGGTTCTATGGAACTCCTGAAGCTCCCATGGGCCGGAATTGGGGATGTGCTACAGCTGAGAAGGCTAATGTCCAGCATGGTCTTGGCATAGAACACAAGGGGTAGAGTGCTTGGGCCTTGAGATCTGACACAAAGGGATTAGGAACTTGATAGCAGGCAGCAGCAACCCCAAAGGTCAGGTGGAGCTCAGAGGACCTGGGGGAGAGCATGCTGTGTGGAGGCTTTCCCCCACTGCCGGCACTGACAGACACTTCCTCCTCTACACCCACATGTCATCCTGGGAAGAAGCGGGAGAAAGAAGCCCAGGTGAAATCTCTGGATGAACTTGAATATACTAGAAAGGGATAGACTGATCTCTTCTTAGGAAGAGCAGGATTGGGTCTCCTTGGTACTCAACAGAGTGATCATAATGAGTCTGAGTAGGCAGGTTTCATCTCTGCTGCAACATGAATAATCCCCTTAAATCTGTTTTTTTGTAGTAAAATGTACATAACATAAAATTTACCAGCTTAATCACTTTTAAGTGTACAATTCAGTACATCTATACTGTTGTGTAACCATCACCACTATCTCCAGAATCTTTTGAGTATTTTATTTCTTGAATCATAGTAAGATCCACTATAAAAAAAATAAGTTGCATTTTTAATTATACAGTTGTATACATGCAATGAGTAAATCTCTATGCCTTCTTTATTTCTGTAATTGTCAGTTAATCCTCTTAATTATGAGATAAGAAAACTGCATTCTAAGTAAATGTATAGGATCTTTAGACAGCCAAGCCCCTTATTTCAATCATGCTGTATCCTTCAAAAATATCTTTGGAGGTCTTCATTTGGATTGCCTTTTGAGCCTGTCACTCACTTTTTCAATACTTTCATTGGTTGCCAATATTTTTCCCCTTATATACATATGTAATTTAGGGTCATAGCCAGAAGTAACTTTTAGTCATACCTGGGTGAATACAGTGGGAACTAAGCTTCATGATACCACGTGTAAACAAAAACAGGGTATGAATATAAGCGGGGCAGGTTGTAGGGGGCTCAGGGCAATTCTGGAAACAGAATTCCAAATATGTTGCTAGGAATAGTCATGATTAGGGGACAGGAGAAGGAATGGGATTAAGTGTGAATTTACTTTTAGGAACAATACTTTCTTGTATAAAAAATCCTGACATGCTTGCTAAAGAAAATATTTTCATGTTACTTTTCAATCATACTAATGAATATTTACTTTGATCTAGAATAGCTAAATAAGGGGATTCCTCCTCTATAAAGGATGATTTTCTGCAGAGTATGAATGGGTTTTAAGTTTTTGTTATTAGACTTAACCACTAAATAGAGTAAAGCAGAGTGGCCACTGGCCTTTTAAAGGATAGAGGTGGTGGGTGGTGGTGAGCGCCAGTGGGTAGTGATGGATGTTCTGGGTGGTGTTTGTTCTTAGTAGGTGTCAATGAGTGGTTGTAAGTGGGGATGGTAAGGCCCTTTCTTATCTGTGTTCTTATGACTCAAGTACATAGTTTCCATTGACTTTCCTTCCCTGGGCCTACCCTGCAGGGGCACTGAGCAACAGTAAGTGGGCTCTTATTCATAAAGCATGGCCACAAAATTTTAATTAGAGCATCATGAATGAAGATCAGAGCGATCCCTAGGGCTCAGAGAAATGCTTTCAACCTTTCCTGGAGTACTTCCTATTCATTTGAAAAGACCTTGATAAGATTAAAACATTTGACACCAGAGAGCAACAAAAATGATTGAGAGGCTGGAAGGGCTAGTTTACGAGGAAACATTAGCAGCAGTAAAGATCTGTTAATAACACCAGGCCTAGGGAAAACTCAAGCAGATTGTAGCTTAATACGAAGAACTTGAAGTACATGCCTGAGCACAAGAACTTTGCCTTTTCAGGGCCAAGAAACCTTAAATGAGGCAAGAACACAGAAACAAAACAAGCTCCCCAAATTTGGTTTTGTGTACTAACATATTGGCACCAGTAACTGGGCATTGCCTTCCCCACCGTTTACATGAGTTGGGAAGGAAAAAGAAAAAGACAAAAAATAAGAAAAATGCAAAAAGGAAAGGAGCATTCTTGAGGATGGACAGGGATGAATGGGGTTTTATTTTTTTAACTGGATGTTTCCAGAACCTAATGGAGATTAGGCAGGAGATATCATGATTAGGTAGGAGATCAGTAGGAGATTAGGTAGGAGGTACCATGTGCTCCTCAGCCATTTGGCTCCCTAGCTATAGATTTGCTGTGGAGATGGAACTTCTTCCCTGTGAAAATAACATGAGATACTCTGGACTCACCGATATTCCGGCTATTCCTGGGGGACCTGCTGGGCCCCGATCTCCCTGTTGGGATTAAAAAAAATTGCTACTTATAATGATATCGATAGAATCTTTACCTACAAAATTAGTGTTCAAATAATCATTTGGATTTGGTAAAACTTTTCTTTGGTATTGATAAGCATTATCAATATCATCAGATGGGAAAATAAAATGAGCAGCTAACTGAATTTGTTAAAACTTGTTCCCCTCCATAAAACTAAAGCAAATACGAATCTTAATGAAAATAAGCATTTAGGTTATTTCTATTACCTATTTTTAATAGGACTCCACACATACAGCTAAAATTAGTCAAGACAGTATTTTCATTCCACATATTCAAAAGTAATCCATTATCAATATTTAAAACAGAGAGCACACTGAATATCTTCTAAAAAGTTTTCCCCATACCTGCCTTATTGGATGTAGGGTTAGAATAAAAATATTTAGAACAAGAAATTTTGTAGTTCTCTCATTAGGCCATTAGAAGATCTCCTGAATTGCTCTGAACAGTGGAGTGACTCAGCTCTTTTTCCAAAGGCAATGTGGTATTTCAGATAAAGCTGACGATGCTAAAAGTACTAATGATTATATATGGGATAATAAAATGGCAATTTTTGTTGAGCAGAACCTACATTAAAAAACTTCATAACTTCACTCGGGGACATAAAAGAAGACTTGATTAAATGGAGAGATATGTTTTGTTCTTGGAGGGCAAGACAATGTTGTAAAGGTGTCATTGCTACCCAAACTAATTTATAAATTTAATGCAATTCTTATGAAATTGCAGCTAGATCAGATGATATTAAAGTTCACTTGGGATAATGAATAAATGAAAAGATAAAAGAAAAAAATTAAAAGAAGAACAATAAGGAGATTAGCAGTACCAATATTTAAACATATAATAAAGCTTTAACAATTAAAATAATGGAATATTGGCATAAGATTAAGCAGTATATCAATGTGATATAAAAATGTTACATAACCTCAGAAATAGACCAACATCCATAACAGGATTTTAGTAAAGGAGATGTATTATTCAACAAATAGTGCTAATAATTTGAATAGTTTCCTTGAAAAAAGTTTAATTCCTCTCCTTATGTTATACTCCATATAAATCCCATATAGATTGAGTAAATAATAAAATAATATGAAGTACAAGAAAACTAGAAGAAAATGCTAAGTGACTACCTGATTTTGGTTGAGAATAAAAATAAAAGGAACTCAATGCATAAAAGCAAAACAAGAAACCACAAAGGAAAATCATTTGCTATTTGACTACATAAAAGTTATATTTACATATACAATGAGATTAAACATGAAAATGAAAGGCCAGATTGACTAGGATATAAACCCTAACATATGAGATAGAAGTAATATCTTTAATATGTAAAGCATAGCTATAGTCAAATAGAAAAAGAACTAATAGAATAGTAGGTAAACAGTATGAACAGGTAATTCTTGTCAGATTCACTCTGCTCCTTTTAAGCAATGGGATTTTTACACATGAAATGAATAAATTGGAACTTTTCATTCAATGGAAACTTTTGTATATCTGAAAAGGTTAACATTAGGGCCTTCTCTTGGATAATATGGTTCTCCCAACAGTGAGGTCTAGCAGTTCTTTGAACCACTCCTTTAACCATCTTGCCTCTTATTTCCATCGTTGTATTTGAGGCTTTGTCAGTAAGAATAACTGTAACCCCTCCATAATGTCAATTTCATAAATTATGATATTGGACCACCATAGTTTTAACTAGTCTCTTGAGTACCTTGGACTCCCAAACTTTTGATGGCCACCAAGACTGCGAATCCATTGAACAGATTTTTCATTATTCATCAACTCACTAGATGGCCTCTCTCTCTTAATTATTTAGTTTAAATTCTATGGTCACTTGCTATAATCACTCCCTTTGTACACGACTGACTCTCTTGCCCCATTCTCGCTTCTAGTACTCACCTGTCAAAACTGGAAACTTGTTTAAATCTATGTCTTTACCCTAGTGTACATGCTGGACGAGATCTCCCTGACTAGTCTCACTTCAGTTTATGACCATGAACCTCAGTGGGGAGGGTGGAGGGCCTAGGGCTGCCGACTCAGCATACTCTGTGGTCCCTGGACTCTCCTTTTCTCTTAGAAGACCCTCTCCTTAAATCTCCAACCTCTTCTCACTCAACTTCATTCTCAGATGGTGAACTTTTTCCTCCATCTCTTAGAAAATTTAATCAATCAGAATAGAACTCTACAGACCCCAACCAATTCTTCTTCCAATGTATCAGCATCTGTATCCCTATACTCTTTTTTCCACCTGTTACCATAGATCAACTATTCATTTCCTCTCTGAAGCCAAACCTTCTATTTATATATTAGTTCCCATTTTATTTTAGCTATTTGAGAATGTCATTCCAGAAATTCTCCGCTCTCCTCCTATATCATCACTCCCCTGACCCTTTCTACTGGATTATTCCTTTAGCATATGACTATTATGATATTTCTATGGTCCATTCCTAAAATCCATTTTATAAAACCTTAACCTACTTCCCCCAGCAGCCCCCAGCCCATTTCTTTGCTTTCCTTTACAGCAAAACTTCTTGATCATTGTTTATACTGTATTTGCTTTCTCTAATTCTTTTTTCTTATTCTCTCTTAAATCTATTCAAATCCAACAGTTGCTCCTACCAAAATAATGAAGTAATAATTATTATTGCTAAACCTCTATACTGATAAATCCAATGGTTAATACTTGGCCATCCTACTTGACCCCATCCCCATCATACTTCACCTATTTGCAGTGTTTGAGACAAGTGATCACTTCCTTTACCTTGATACATTATCTTCGCTTGGCTTTCAGGACACCTAGTTTTCCTCCTACCTCCTGGTCATTTCATCTCAGTTTCCCTTGGTCATTCTTCCTTTTCTTCCTGATCCCTTTATATTGGAGGCCTCAGGGCTCATCCTTGGTCCTTTCCTCTTTTATGAAATCTACTGTCATTCCCCTGGTGATCTTATCAAGTCTTCTGGTTTTAAACTTGGTTGTTCCAAGCATATAGATATCCCAGAATGCTCCACTGACTCCTTTTTCAAACTCCATGCCTTCATATTGTGTTGCCTACTCACTACTTCTATTTTTCTCTCTAATAGATACTGCCAAATTTGACCTCATGTCCAAAATTATACTGATCATCCTCACCCTGTCTACACAGCCTCTGCCTATTCCTCATTTCAGGTGATGACTTCCCCATCATGCCAGTTTCTCAGGTCAAAAAACTTGGGAGTCGTCCTTGACTCCTCTTATTTGGTTCTACCTTCCCAGTATATCCAGATTCTAGCCACTCCTCACTATCTCCACCATTTCTACTTTGATCTGAGCCAACCTGTACTATGGGAATAATCTTCTAATAGGCTTGCCTGCTTCCACTCTCGCTTTCCACCTGCAGGCCTATCACCCTGAACTGACTGAGCCACCCAGGTGCCTCTATGTTCTAATACATCTTGAACCAAGGTGAATTTACTGATAACATGTTTGAATATCACAGCAAAGTTAAATTGCTAGACAAGTTTTTAAATACTTATTCTCAATCTATACTTACCTTGCCACAGGATCTATAACAGAATTTGCAGACTGGCACTGGTCCTCTCTGGCTACATTTTGAGTAGTATTGCCTTATGTGACCACATGGCTTGGCTACACCTTACTTCTACCCCTACCTCTCTGACCTCATCTACCACTCTCTCTTTCCCTCATTCCCCTGGTCTCCTTTGGTGTAGCAGCAATGCTCACGTCTCAGGGCATTTAGACCTGCTATTTACTGTTTCACAAAATTGTATACATTTATGGTATGCAGCTTAATGATTTGATATATTCATACACTGTAAAATATTCACCAAAATTAAACTAGTTAACATCGCTATCACCTCACGTAGTGGTAAGAACACTTAGCAAATTTCAAGTAGATGGTAAAGTATTACTACCTATCATCACCATGCTATACACTAGATTCTTCTTTCAGGGTTGAGGGGACTTGGCTATCTCTCCCTCATGCTTTCAAGTCTTTGCTCAGATCTTGCTTTCTCAGACTCCTACTTACAGACCCCTCTCCTTTAGCACACGTGAGCCCCCTTAACCGGTTCTTCTTTCTCCTTCTTTCCACAGTACTTACCAACATCTATTATTTATTTATGTTTATTTTAGTTTCTGTATCCCCTTCCTAAAAAGTAAGTTCCTCGAAGGCAGAGATTTTTGTCTGTTTTGTATTCTTAGGTATCTAAACCTAAAACAGTTCCTGATCCAACAGGAGGTGCTCAATAAACATTTTTGAATGCTGAATCTGTGACATTTTTAACCCCTGTACTTACCTTTATACCTGGAAATCCTTCTAGTCCTGGCAACCCCATTGCACCAGGTTCTCCCTGTTAAATATGAACATAGGAAATTCAGAAACAATGACCAATAAAGTTTTTTAAGCATTGGTTTCAAACACAAAGATTTTTTTGTTTGCCAAAAAAGTATCCCCTCAAACACGGATTAGCAATTTAGCAAGTAATCTGTATGCTCTATTTTCAAACATCTGCATTCTTGCATTTGGTGTTTGTCAACAGTTTGAGGATCAAGCTAGTCCCTGGAGAAGTATGAATATAATTTCTGATTAATTATTTTTATTCTGATTAAGAATCTAATTAGAACGAATCCCTCTAGTCAGTGATAATGCCAATTTCAATAAGAATTAAAGGAAAGGCTGGGCTTTAATGAAGTTTGCCTATTTGTGAGGTACCCAGGGATGCTAGATGACCAGAGAATATGGCTAAACTCCTTAAGAGCAGAGGAAGATGAAGGTCTGATAGTAAAGTTGACCATCTTTCAGTATTCTCCACAGCAGGACATGAATTGTGAATGCTTCAGAGGGTGGCCCAGAAGCAGCATCTCCGGTGATTCTAAAAGTTATAGCTCAAGCTCATGGGTCACTGGGAGAAGATAGGTAAGCATTTCCATTAAAACAAATCTTTTACATATTCTAGTGGATGGTCCCAGGCCAACTGGAGACTGCAGGTTCTCAAGGAATATATTTAGAAAAGTTACTTTTGGGATGAGCACTGGGTGTTGTATGGAAACCAATTTGACAATAAATTTCATATATTGAAAAAGAAAAAGAAAAGTTAGGTGAAGGACACTGCTAACTTTGAGCAAATAAACATTAAGGCTTTTAAATTAAGAGAGATAAAGTAGGTAGTTGTTTGATACATCCTTGTTAATGAATTAATGTTAACTGCAAATATTTTCTTAGGACACTGGATGCTTTCAACATAATCACATAGAAAAGGAGCTTTCATTCTCTGTAAGTATATTTTTGCATGCATAATTCTACTCTGCTTCAAAATATGACAAAGGCTCCAACTTCCATTATTATTTATGATACTGTCCTTATTACAGAATACTTAATGAACAGGCAGATGACTTGATACTTCTCATGCCTTAGAAATCTTTTTAAAGGTCCACTAATATGTAACCTGTCAATCAGACGAAAAAAAAAAAAAAAGATGTTCAGATTCTATTCTGCATAAAGCTCTGTAAAAGAGGTCCTGGGTTATTGACAAAGGAAATGAGCTTTTTGATTCTCTTTGTTTACATTCTCAACAGTCCTTAGGACAGAGGAAGGTGGTCACCCAATCAATCAATATTTATTTGAAAGTACTTAATAATTAAATATTTAATTGAAGCTGCTTATAAATTAAATACCAAAGGAATTAAATGGGGAACCTCAGAAGATAAATTCAATTAAGGGTAATTTTTTTCTATAAAGGTTTACTGAGAAGATTAGAAACAGTGGTGTACATTTACCATCATGGCAAACGAAGGATGCCGAAGAATAAATCTCTCCCCCCACCCCCCACTGCCAAGTGACTTTTTCATTTTCTACTCTGACCTATAATTCTACCATTCCTGGCTTATTTTTATGGTAAGAAAGTATTATTTCTCTGTAGGGGACAACTGGTGTGAAATGAAGGGAGGTGCATGGTAGTGGTGACAGCGGGCCCAAAGAATCATTTCAAGGGTATATGTAAGATAAACCTGAGGGTTTACACAGTGTTTATTTCATTATATTCCAGATTTCTTTTTTTTGCTTCACCCACTTAAATCACATCTCTAAAAGCAAGGAACATCCTTCAGTCAGTTTTTATCCTTTATCTTTTGTTGTAGCTAAGAAATTTGAAGCTTAATTCCTTCAAAGTCTACTCAAATCTGTGTATATTTTTGTTGCTACCTGTTTTCCAATCCAAGTGAATTATAACTTATTCTTTATTATAATACTTTTAAAAATATGTTATGACCTTGATATGCAATTATTAATGAAAAACTTGAAAGAATATTCCAGAAAAGTCAGTGTGAAGTCTAGGTGCCTCTACATGATTCAGAGGGGCTGTGAGTCAGTAGGAGAGGGAAAGACCAGGAAGAAACTTTTATCAACAAGATAAAAGAAATCTGAAGTTAGAGTGGAGGATATGATTGGTGAAAGCATAAAAATTGTTAACAGATAAAAGGGGGGCTACATGAATAAGAAAACAAAGGAAACTTCTGAATTACATTATTGGGGTTCAGAAACTGGTACTATCTAAATTGAAATTATGCTTTCAGAGGTAAAACTGGCTCTTAATATATATTGGCCAATAACAAAACATATGTGCTTTAATGCATGTCCTTTGAAAATATATTTAGATATGCAAAGATTACCTTGTATGCTTCTTGTGGTCTTTAAAATTTACTCATCTAGTTTTACTAAACTGTATCGTAATGAAAGGGACTTAATTTTTTTCACATGACAATGGAAAATAATTTGAAAACTTTATTTCAGTTTCAGGCGTATCTGACTTTCAGGCATACTGTATAAATCAAGGTTAAAATGTTAACACAAGTGCAATATGAGAGAACATATTCAAGGACATATGCTTGAGAAGAACATGAGAGGAAAAACTACCAAGGAATAAAGGGAATCTAATAAATTTGGCAGAACCTTCAGAATGATGCTCCATGGCTGAGAAGGATGCTTGAGAACAACTGTTACCCTCTGGGTAGCTGGGGACATGATCTCTTCTTCCCGTGCTGAGTGTTAACCTCCTGGTACACCTAATAAGCAGGTTTATGACAGCATACTGCATTTCCTACAGAATAACTGCCTAAGACATTCAAAGCAAACACACAGTCCCTTTCTTTTTGGGGGGAGGGGTAGGGAGAGGCTGGGTACATATTAAGGAATTCCTTTCCAGTAAGTATTTCTCTTCCACAATCTACCTAACACTGGGTTAACCATCAAAATAATGCTAGCAGAAAAAAGTGCTCCATTTATTAGGAACTGCATTCGTGCCTTCCTCCATCACAGGGCGATTCTGAAAGTATCCTAATAAAAGAGACAAATGCCAAAGGCAGTGGCATCAAGACCAAAGCATCTTAAAAATGAACACATTGCTGGTATTTCCTTGGTTTCCTGCCTCCTGCTTCCAACATGTTAACTGATGAACATTTGAGAAGACAGGCCATCTTTTCCGGATGCTCTTTGTTCAAACTTTAATAAAGACTTATTTTTTAAATGACACAAAGCATGGGAACATACATACCACTGGGCCAGGGTCTCCTTTTGGGCCCTACAAGAAAAACATGGGAAGTCACTTTGAAAATAATGATGGAAAAGCAAAATTATAGAATGTAGAGCATTTTAATACAATTTGTTTTATACACAGGAAATATCTGCAGGTTTTATTTTGCTACGGTTTGGATTTGAAGAATAAGATGAAGAAACATAACTTGATGGAACCCCCACGAGCGTGACTGCTTGGACACTGATTTTGTTCTTAGATGTACAATCCAGAAAGTGACACCACCATGCAGAATGCTGTTTTTCGTGATTTAGGCTGTGTATGTTTGCTCTATTTATTAAATTGGTTATCATTTATTTCCTACTGCATAAGATTTTGGTTATATTTGTAACATGTATTTTTTTCAGTGAACTTAGGAGTTGTTCGTTTACTTATTGTGGCTATTCAGCTAAAGTATACTTGGTAATGAACAGCTGTACTCACAGGGGGGCCAGGGGGGCCCGGAAAACTGGGAACATTCACACCTCCCTTCAAAAAAGAAAGAACACGGTGAGAACAATTTACAGCAACTCATCACTGGAAAATAATTTTACATAATTACAAAAGTAAATACCTGGATTTTATATAAACTGCTCATTCCATTTCCTTCATTGAATGGTACACCCTTAGGAAAGCGATGAGATAAAGAATTATTCTTTTTTAACTCAATAGTCTATCTTTTATCTTTTTACCAAATGATATTTCTCTGATTTTACTTTAGAAAGGGAGTTTAATGCTACAAGTATAATAAAACCAAGTTTCTATTGTTGGCTTTTCAAAAGAAAATGTGTGTGTGTGGTGGGGGGCGGTGTGTGGGGAATGGAAAGGAATGTGAGCTGTACCTGGAGCACAGAGAGACTTTCAGTGAGGGTGTGATTAATGTTCGGGTCTGACAGATAAGACGCTAATGCATTCAGAGGAAAATACTATTTGCTCATTAAAATTCAGTTTCTGAATTGCCAATTTATGCTCACTGTTTACAGCCCGGTGACCTGCAGGCTATAACACGGTAGTGCTGATGAAGATGTGAACAGGGAGCAATTTGGCTACTGAAAAGTAATTTTTTTCTACGGTCTCTTCATAGTAAGTAGAAAATTAAAGTAAATGGGGGAAATGATGTTACTCACAACCCTTTGTGGATGTTTCTACAAAAATATATTCTGTAGAACAAAAGGGAATAAGAACTTCCTAATAAATCTGACCTGTGAATAGAAAGCCCCCTGGTAACTAACAGAAAGATAACTAAATTGAGAATCTAAAAAATCATACAGTTTGGGGGCGCCTAGGTGGCTCAGTCGGTTGAGCATCCGACTCTTGGTTTTGGCTCAGGTCATGATCTCACAGTCATGAGATCGAGCCCGGAGTTGGGCTCCACACTCACAGCTCGGAGCCTGCTTGGGATTCTCTCTCTCCCTCTTTCAAATAATAAATACATTTAAAAAATTCATACATTTTGGCATTCAGGCAAAATTTGCATATAAAATTTTAACTGGGGCCTTTTATCCTTCTTTTAAAAATTTCCCAAAGAATCAACAACCTGCATTTTTCCCTTTTGTGATTTCCACATTTCAGTTACAAAACTGAAGAAGCCATCATTTCATTGTTTTTGGGTGATGGTGGCCAATGGTGTTCAGTGAATGGGATTTGCATACATCTTCAACACACTAGTGATGGAAGGAAAAATGTTCCATTCATTTATTCCTTTATTATTTCACTCACTCATTTGACAATTGTTGAATGTCTACTGTATTTTAGTGTGCTGAGTCCTTGTCAGATGAAAGATATTTTTGTCTGAGATTTCCAGAGAAGGTTTCTCATAAAAGACAATATGTAACTTATCTTGAACAGTGAATAGTTTTGAAGAATTCAGGGGGAAGAAGATTTCCTAACCCCATGGAAAATATAGGTCCCTTTTGTGAACTCATGCTAATTTTGATTGTTATGTCCACAGGAGAGGGAGTGAATTTTAGGATTTGAGCCCCAAATGCTTTGTACCTTGCTTCTTTGTCAAGGGAAAAGGCAAGTGAACAAAATGAGCAGAGTTAAGAAAACAGAGTGCAAATCTTATTTATGTGCATAAAGTGTGTGACTGCATGCAGCCTAATAACATATCTTTCTTGCCTTCAGAAAGATGAATTCTGTCCCTTCTTAGGTGAGTTTGGTTTCTTAAAATATTCCTGTGAGGTAGGGTGGAAAAGAACATTTGGCCTGGACCAAAGCTCTGCTGTGATTTAAGCGTGGCCCCACATGAGGGCAGACTTGCTACGGAGAGTGGTACCTCTCCTCTCCACAGTCTCCCTGACAAAGTGCACATCTGTCTCAATCGCAGGCCTGAAAACATTGCTGGCTCTTGTACATTTTATTTGCTACGTGCTATATAAATAGAATTTCTCTGCATCTCAGACATCGTGGATGATAATGAACACATATAGCATAACACCAAATTCTGTACCAACTCACATAGCCAGAAGGGAGCTCTTTTTAAAGCGCCTTTTTTTCTGTATGAGGCTCATTGAGGTTAAATGACTCTCCCAGGGTCTCTCAGGTAGGAAGTGGAGAGTCAGGGCACACACTCAGGTCTCCAGAGTCCAGAGTAGGGATGCCCGTAGTATGCAAATCTGAGCACTGCATATTAGGGCTGCACTAAAGGGGAAAATCAGGTCTCCCCAAAGCTTCATTGGCTATCATTTATATATCTATGTGTGTGTGTGTTTGTGTATACACACATATATATACACATATATATACATATATACATATATATACACACACACATATATATACACACACATATGTATATATATAATATATATACACACATACATATATAAAAGTTGATATATATGTATATATGTATATACACACACACACATATGTTTCAGACAACTTTTGTCCTTGAGCATATCTAAATGTAGTCTGACCTCTGAGTTACTAACATATATGAATTTAAGTTTTAAACCTGAAGTAACTCACAGGCGGTCCAGGTGGTCCGGGTCTCCCAGGGGGTCCCTCACTGCCCTGCAAGGGATATAGAGACCAAAAATCAATGGTTTACACATTTCTACACCAAGTTTATGAACCAGATTGTGCTTGCTCAGAGAGCTGTATTCTAAAATCAATATGATTTTGTTTTAGCCTTGCAAAGTCTTATTCAGCTTGGCCTTTTCTTTCACCTGGGAAAATACATTCCCAGACCACAGGAAAGGTGAATGCCTTTTCCCATACCCGTTCGGATTGCCAGTGTGTGGGCCCCAGGGATCAAGCTTATTTTTAGATGGAGCTAGGCTGCCTGGGTGATCCTGCCCTAGACTTTAGGTGTAGCTGGGGAAATTCTGTCCTTGTCGGGGTGTAGAGTAGCATACTTCCAAGCAGGGACAGGCTTGGGGATATGCCTTCCAGGGTCAGCCCCTCAGTTTCAGCCTCATCTCTACCACCTTCATCTTTGGGGAACCAGAGGACCATCCATATAATCTGACTAAAGTATAAAATCACACCCTGTGTTGTGTCTTGCGGGAGGAGAAACTTCTTTCACTCCCTAAGGTAATATTAGACTTTACAACCAAGTCAGGCACATCCCGTTGAACAGAAGTGACTGTGGTACAACATTGTTTAAGGAAAATGTTCTTTAAAGTTTAAACAGCCTCAGACATTCTGCTTACAGGAGAAGAAGACTAAAAATGGAATTGTGAAAAATGAATTCAAGCTGAAACCTGAAAAATGGATTTCGCTTTTATTTTTATAAAACATACAATGCTTACGGATCCATATTAAGCAAAGATATTATGGTCCCTTTGATGCCTTTAACCAGTTCTTCCTGTAACTGTGCTTTTCTTTTAGAATAATAGCCTCATAAAATCTTTAAGTCCCTTAATGTCATGGGAATGGCAAGAAACGGTTAATTAAAAAAGAATCCAGAGACAGTAAAATTCCTGCCTATAATGCCCCCAAATTTTGAGGGATTTCAGTTCATATCCATGAATTTGATGAAGGATTTCATTCCAATCTCCCCACTTTCTTCCAGTAACAAAAAAAAGTGTCATAAAAACTATTTGTATCTTTATCAATGAAAATAAACTGTAAAGTTTTTATTGCAATGTATCTGCCTGAGAATGAGTGACAACGAGTATATTGTATCTTTCCCCAAACTGCTTTGATGGTGGCTAGCTCTCTAAGACACGTCATCTGCTGGTGACTGCTAGCAGTGTCCTCCAGGGAATTATGTCATAGTTCTCATGAACTATGAAAGCACAACAAACAAGGAAAAATATGTGCCTGTTGAAAAGACTCTTTTTTCCTGGCACAATTAAAAGTCGTATTTTCATCCTTGATTGTGCCCCAAAGCTCATCTCAGTGTGGAATTCCCATTAACTTCAAAAGGCATATCTCTGAATAATTTCCATAGAGAACAGAGAAAAAAGGCTGGTGGGGTTGGGCAAGCTTCTTGGGAAGACTATCAGAAAAAAATGTGCAGAGACTATCTAAAATAAACACATGGCTCCTTTCAAATTTTTTTTTTTAATTCCTTTGCTTCTTGATGCCACTATGCCCCATTTTGGTCATTTCAGGGTAGAAGCCACCTGAGTAGCTTACGTGGATTCTTGATTCTTACTCCCCTCATTTGAGTACCTAATCTTATTTCACTTGTTGGCTGGCTGTGTCTGGACTTACAGTGTGGAGCCGATTTAGACCTAAAGCGGGTAAACATATGAAGCCCTGTGGTCTTTCTGCCTGAGACTCGTCTGACCATAGCAACCCATCTGTCCAATCAACTGGACTCCCCAGAAAACAAGTGTCCTAATTCCTTAGTGAATTTCCCCTATGACTCTCAAAGGACAGAACTTCCAGATTTTCTCAGGGAGCTGTCTGAAGCCTTGGTACCTGTGGCTGGAGTTCCTGATACAAACCATCTTACCTGCACCTCTTCAGAAGGCTTCCCCCACTCCATCCTCATACATAGCTAGATGCCAGGACCCTGAATCCAGCTTGGACTTTTACTATATGGCACCAGTGTTCTATTCATTCTTTTTCCCTAGGAACCTGTATTCAGACCAATTTTTGTGTGTATGTCCTTTCAAGCCCCCTACCAGAGTAACTATTCCCTGACATTATTCCTACTTTCAGGCTTTGCTTGATTTTACAGATCTCTCTGTGAATGGTCTCACCTTGCCATCCCCCAAGCCCCAGTTGAGACAGTAAGTGAGGCATTTCCTCTGTACCTTGTCACCCTTTATTCCCATGGGGCCAGGATGTCCAGTTCTTCCTAACAAGCCCTGTAAAACACAAAACCAAGTTTGTTACACAAAAAACAACTAAATGGCCAAAAGGCATTGGAAGTTGGTTACTAAAACTGATATGTTTTGAAGGTCATTTGATCCTAATTAAATCAGTCCTATAAGCTTATATGTCTTCAGGCTGATACAGCAGCTGTACCCTGCTGATAAGCCCTTGCAAGGGTAAAATTTGTATTTGTGGTCGCTTTTTCACCTTGGCCAACCACATTTAATGACCTTAATTGGAACCTTTTGATACATTTAAGAATTTAGCCTTGCTGTTTAAATGGCAATTTACATAACATTATGCCTTCCTAAACGAGCTATAATTTTGGTTGCGATCAACATTTTAAATACTTGAAGACGCGGCAGAATTAACAACGTGCATATTAAGTTATGCGATCTGCATCCTACCAATGGAAAATATAATTTAATTTTAATTCTTCTTTGAGAATGGATAGTGAAAATAACCATGGTTCTTTTCACAGCTCTTCTCTTAACTTTTAATTTTAATGTAAAATTTAAAACCAGGTTTGTTCTATACAAGTGTGGTGAAGGCATAAATGATAAGATTTTAATTATGGCGAACCTATGCTTTACAACACAAAGAAACATGATCACATGCCTACTCATGTGGGAAATACAATTTGCATGGGAACTCAAATGAATTGCTGGAGAAGTTGAGACTTGAGTAGGGTTGCTAGATTTAGCAAATAAAAATACAACATTTGGGACCAACTTATGCTAAAAACGTTATTTATTTATATGAAATTCAAATATGACTGCATGTCCTGTATTTTAACAGGCCACTCTACACTCGACAGCACATTAGTGACAGGTTGGGCTTAGCAAGTAAGAAAGGAAAAGAGATATTCACCTAGTGGAAAAATGGAATATGCTTTATTATATAATATTTAGTTTAGGTGAACAGTTTTTAGGAAAACAGTATAACCAAAGACCACGATGTTGTGTTTGAAGGGCAGTGAAAAAAAGGTGTTATCTAAAGTAGATGGTATTTTAATGGATAAATAGGCAAAAAATAAATTGAATCTGATAATCTTTGGCCCATCTTTTTCCCTTTAAAAATGTATATTCTTAGTTTATGGTGCTTAAGAAAGTAAGGGTGTAAACATCTGAATATCTCTTACAAAGGTTAATGATGAAAAATTATGAATAAAAAATAGAATGCTCCTTTACATATAACTTCTATTCAAATAGACTAGCTTAATTACAGACTGCTTCTACTCTCATAGAATTCTGATGACAAATCTCTATGAACTTGAGCAGCCTTAAGTAATACTAAATGAAAACTTAAGACATGGGATGCTATTTTTCTAGGCAACAGCTGGATAATCTACATAGACACACAGAGAACAAAAGGCAACGTGGAATCTAGTTCACCTTGCATCATCCCAGCGGATGGGAACTGTGAATGGAATAGCTTTAGTGAATACTTACAGGGGGTCCAGTGGGGCCTGGAGCACCTGGAAGGCCTGGAATTCCTTGAAGACCCTAGAAGAAATAGTTCCTATCATAAAATCTGCTACATAGTTAGAAGCAAGGCATTTTAGTTGATCAAATATTTTGACTATTGAAATTAAACATCTATGTTGGCTGAAAACATGATATAGATGATACATACAAATACCTGCTTTCAAAGGGTAAGGATGGCCAGCTAAAATGCCATGACATGGAATCTGCAGCAAACTTAATTTAATGCGTTTGGTGATTCATAGAGCATTTCTGATCTCACAGAACCACCCCATCAACAATAGCATCACTGAGACTCTGGCACTGCTAAGCATGGCCATACACATTTCAGATTGGCAGAATGCCATCAAAGAAATACACGATTACACTAATGCTTCATTCAGCTAGTGGAAAAATGGAATATGTTTTATGATATAATATTTAGTTTAGCTGAACAGTTCATTATAAGAAGAAATTTGGCTCATCAGTGAATTTAAATTTAGAACCCTTTAATGGCTTAAGCATAAAAGTGAATGAATATCCCCTCCTTCTCCTTCTCGGAGTTGCAGAATAATGCTAATGATACTGGGTAGGGTTTCAGATACTGATATATTTATATATTCGAAGAAGAGCTGGTAATGTTAACTGTTAGCTTCTGTAATTAATTTTTTTCTTTTACCAAGTGTGTCAACAACAAAATATTAGTTAAATAAGCTATGTAAAATAATATAAAATATTTTGCAACTATTAAAATCATGTTTCATCAAACTACTGGCTAACACAGGAAAATAAAAGTTACAAAATGTTACATAGAGTAACATTTAAATTATTAAAAGTTATCCAGGCACTTCACAAAAGATGAGAATGCTAGAAGGTTCAATTGGTGTCATATTTGTTTCAGAATTCTGAATTTTCTGATTTTTTAATAAAAATAACACAGTGCTAACATTAGATATTATGAAACACTCCCAGTGCACCTGCGGCAGCACCCTCTAATAAACATACAAATATTTCTGTAGCAAAACATGAAATTTTTATCAAGTAGGATAAATAGATCAGCTCCATATGATTTCAGGTCACATTTGACTGCCAAAAGAATTTCCTGAAAATTACAAAAGCATTTCCAAGGTTTTCAGAGGCTTCTGAGCTTTGGGATTATAGATCATAATATTACTATTACCAACAGCCCTCCCTGAGCAGTACACATAGGGATAACTTTTATTTTTTTAGTGCTTTTGTGTATTTCACAAATTTTCTATAATAAAACTCAGGTGACTTCTATAATTAGAAATATGTACTTTAAATACCCTTTTGTTATTTCAGATAAACATATGATGTATCAAGGTCTAGATTGAATGATAACACTTTCAGGATTTAATTTTCTTTGCTGAGTTATCTTTTTACATTGCCAAGCCATTCACTGTTATAACAAAGCTCTTTTACCTTTAACTGTGATGAAACATGCATTTTTATACACATTATAAATATTAGATTGACCATGGAAAAACTACTACATATTTATTTATGAGATTCTACAGGACCAAGGTTCTATAGAATCAAGGTTTTTGCGTCAGTGCGATCAATGACCAAGTTCTGCCAGATTGTCCATCTAATGCTAAATGGGGTCATTTGTTACTTCAGGTTTTTTCATGTGATATGACATGAAGAAACATTGAAAAGAATCTCCTTGAACATGCTGAAATTCCTCATGAAATAAGACTTTCAGGAAAAATCTTATGTATGCTTATGTTAAAGAATGTGGATATATTCTTTCTTCAGGATGATATCATCCTCACTGGCAATGCTGCGTGTGTGTGTGTGTGTGTGTGTGCGTGCACGTGCACACACCCACATGCACACATGCATGCTTAGACATGTGTGGATGGAACACACTGGCATGTTGTATTGGTTCTTTTCACTCCCCACCCTTAACTTATTTATGGGCTTATAAAATTTGAACAGAAACAAATTTCCTTAGGAAATGGCACCTCTAAATGTCTGGAGATTATAAATGCCATACCACAAATTGCTTTATCTCAAAATACCCACATTTCCATAAAATTCTCTCTATATGTACATGTATAAGATATGGGTGTACATATGTATTCTTTTTTTTTTTCTCCTTTTAGTCTCATTACTGAATCAGTCTAGAGATGCTGAGTGAGTCTTTAGGTAGTTTAATTTATAAGCTTGGGACTCATTAACCTTTGATGACCACATTAAACTTTAAAATAAACCTTAGTCCATAAATAAAAAAAAATCATTCTCAGCAGCTTTCTCTGAACAAGCTGAAATTTTGTAGTAAGGGTAAAAGTTACTATGGATGCATAAAGGGCAATAAGATAATTTTAGAAGACAAGATGGTCATTAAAGAAGACAAATACATATTAAAGAGTAGCAGAGTCAATTTAGCATATAATGCCAAACTAAAATCCAAAATAAAATTTATTGCATAGATATTCAAGGGTCATTAGAGCTAAGTTCCTTCTCTGAACGGAGATTTTGATTTTGCAAGTCCTAGCTTAGTTGTGACCAAGAATATTTATTTTTCCATTGCTGTAATTTATGGCGGACAATATTTTTCATGGCCTATTTATCAATTATTATCCTAAAATATTGTAGGAAAATCTGCATTCCAAGCAAGAATTCACTCTATGAGAGGTGAGCATGTTCTATTAGTGTCTTATAAGTTGCCACTTTAGTTGTGAAACATCTGCAAAAAAACGTAGAGGATACTGTCACTTTCCTCAGAGCAATGAGCAAACAGGCAACTCCTCTCTCTAAGTTCCCAAACAGATTACACTGAAGTCCTCAAAGAGATGAAGTATCCCTCTGTATCTTTCCACTAACAGAACAGACATTTGAGATTTGGTAAGACTAGGTGTTATGTACATATTAAAATAGCATAGTTTGCTGGCCAGTGGGGGATGCACACATTCTTGGTCAAAGTTTCATTCACCTAAATAAATCAATAAATTATAATTTCAGGTAGTATCTGAGTTCAAGTAGAAGACAAGACAATATTCTTTATTTCCCATCTGTCTGGGAGGAAAAGCCCCTCCAAAAGGCTCAACTGAGCTAGTGTGATATTTCAGGCTTATTCCTACTATTCATGGGAAGTGAAGACACAACTGAAAAGAATCTCCTTCTGAACTTGCTGGAATTCTCCATATGACAAGAGCCTTGTGCAAAATTTTGTGTGCTCTCTGTTAAAGAATCCATAAGATCCACAGTACTTTGCCTTTCCATGGTTTCAGTTACCCACAGTCAACCACTGTCTGGATGCACGTGATCCTCCTTCTGATTTATTGTCAGATCAACAGCAGCCTAACACTATGTCACAATGAATGCCTACGTCATTCACCTTGCTTCATCTCCTCACATAGGCATTTTGTCATTTCACATCATCACAAGAAGGATTAGAGTACAAAAAGATATTTAGAGACAGGGAGAGACTACACTCACATAACTTTGATTAGAGTATGTGATAATTACTCTAATATTTGTTATTATCATCAATCTCCTACTGTGCCTAATTTATAAGTTAAACTTTATCATGTGTATGTGTATATAGGAAAAAACATAGTATATATAGGGTTTGGCACTATCTGCAGTTTTGGGCATCCACGGGGGGTGGGGTCTTAAAACACATTCCCACAGGTATCGGGTACTATATTTAAGAAAGAACACAGTAGGCAGTTACCACTGAGCTGCAGTTGCTCACTAAGGCCAGTGCTGCCTCCAGCTTGCCGAGCTCCAGCCAAAGAAGGGAGGTAAGTAAGGAGGTCTCTGGACCAGGGCTCCTATAAAGCAGACTGCCTGCAAATCCACAGCAGGCGGGAGAGTACCCAGGAAGCAACTGGCTACAAAAGCTGCTGGTAAGAGTGCGCCCTCTACTGAAGGGGTGAAGAAACCTCATCATTACAGGCCTGGTACTGTGGCACTTCCCAGAAGCAGATGCTATCAGAAGTTCACTGAACTTCTGACCACAAACTTCCTTTCTGTGCTTCCAGAGTGCAGCTACTGGTCCTTTGCAGGAAGCAAGTGAGGCCTATCTGCTGGGTCTCTTTGAAGACACCAACCTGTGTGCCATCCATGCCAAATGTGTAACAGTTATGCCACAAGACATCCGCTAGTACATGGAGAACATGCTTAAGTATCCATTATGATGGAAAACATTTCATTCTTTACAAAAAAAAATTGTCTTCTTCTTGTCACTGGTAGTTCTGGGGTCAAAAGGTACCTAAGTATATGCTTGCAAGTGAAAAAAATAGGGGACAGAAATCAGGTATTGGCAGTTTTTCCATTTTCATTTGTGTGTGAATTTTTAATATAAACGCAAGGACATAAAGCATTAATGCAAGTCAGTATGTTTCAGTAAACACGTTTTAGCAGTTCAACTTTATAACAATTATAAATAAATCTGTTAAATTTTTCTGGACAATGCCAGCATTTGGATTTTTTAAAAACAAGTACATTTCTTACTGACGGCAACTAGGAGGTATTTGTAGCATTTTTATCATAGAGTAGATTCCATCCATTCTCTGTGCTTTTCTGAGTTGTCCTACATGCAAGTACATGTTTTTAATGTTGTCTATCTTCTGTGCTCTTCCTGTAAGTTTGCTATTAAAATGCATAAAACTATATATATAAAAAGAAAGAACATACTAAAATAATGGAACGATAATAACGATGGATTTCAGTTTACCAAAAGAGCAAGGTATCGTGTAGAATTAATCAAAACTAACTTCTAATAAATTTAACTTAGAGTCACTTATAAAAGAGCAAGGTATCGTGTAGAATTAATCAAAACTAACTTCTAATAAATTTAACTTAGAGTCACTTATAAAAAACCTGAATTCCAATTATTTCCTGATCTTTTTATTATTACTTTCTCAATTCCTCTAAAGCCTACTCCTTGGAGCTAGGCAGTTAAATTAAGCTGTTAGACTATTAAAATCAGAGATAGGGCTTGTACATTAGTGAAATTTTCTGTGAAGCATGAAGAAACAAAAGTCAATAACTCTTATTTTGAAAATAAAATGCCTTTACTGCTGTGTTTATGGATGAAAATAAATGTTGTATTTCTTTGTTTTTTAATTTTTAACTTGAAGAAAAGCAAGCCAATTCTCACAGTTTTCTAAAATAGAATCAGTATTAAAAACAATAACACATGGTGATAATTTGTAATGTGAAATATAACTCTGACTCAAAAAATAGATCTACTTTATACCGTTATGATTTTCAGTACTAACATCAAGGTTAATATATGCCAGATGGCTTACTTACTTTCATTAAGAATTATTAGCATCAAAACTGTTTAAACTAACAACAATTCATCATCCTAATTGGTTTTTCTAAGAGTTAAGGTAAATTATGCAGGAAAAGAATGATATCCTGAGCATCACCATGGCTTAGAGTCAGAAAATTATACCATCGTCTCAAAACTAATTTGACTTTGAACCTTCGTCTGGGGGTAGGCAGCTGGTCTAAACTAGTTGAATCAGATCCTTTTGATAGTTTTTTTTTTCCTCCCAAGAGTATGAAAGTTGAGCAGAGACACAGACAAACAAAGGTCACTAAAGTTGAATCATGTTACAGCAGTGTCCCAGGGAAGTTCTGCTGAGTTCTGGAGCTGCCCTTTTTCCTAGGCTGGTTTTTCAACTATTTCTTCAATTCTACTAGCTACCTTGGGATTCTATGCAGTAAATCTCCTTCCTCCTTCTCCTTGCTTTTATCTTGAGAGAGCTGGAATTGCTACCTGCTACATGAAAACAAAAACATAGTAACTGACCTGTCAATTCTGTGCTCTAATTTCCTTATCTCAAAAACTAGACCATACAATACATCAATGGACAATACATACAACTGGACAATACATCAACGTATTATTATTTAAAATGTGTTGACATTTGAAATAACCTACCTTAATCTTTGTTTTTATTTGATTTAACATTAAACATGAGCTATAGAAGAGTTGCTGTCCTTCCTCCGAGTCACATAAAGAGAATCAATAGCAGGACTATATGATCAGAGAAGAGTCTCACCTCGTCACCTTTGTCTCCAGGTATCCCAGGGTAGCCCCGCTCTCCTTTGCTTCCCTAAAAAGACAAGAACTTCAGCTAGTATACTGAATCATTCTGTCATCTTTTAAAACAATGAAAATATCTCTTCTTAGTACATTTGGGACATGTAATTTGGGCAGAGTCAGGAAACAAATAAATGACTTTGCATGTGGCTTTTACACCACTTTTCCAAGATAGCTTTCATAAAAAGTAGTGTGTTTAGAATGAGTTTTGTTGGGGCACCTGGGTGGCTCAGTTGGTTAAGCATCCACCTCTTGGTTTTGGCTCAGGTCATGATCTCACGGTTTGTGAGTTCGAGCCTCGCATTGGCTCTATGCGGACGCTGCTTGGGATTCTCTCTCCCTCTCTCTGCCTCTTCCCCCACTCATGCTCTCTTTCCCAAAAATAAGTAAAATAAACATTAAAAATTTTTTTAAATCGGTTTTATTTTTCACACTGAATTGGAGGTACCACAGAAAGCCGAGGAGAAACTGCCTTACCTTTGGTCCCTCTCTGCCTGGGATTCCTGGGGGACCCCGTGGTCCTGTATCACCCTAGAGGACAGAGCAGTAGAGAAATGAGAGAAGGTACTATGTGTAACCTACAGGGCCCATCAATGTTCAGCCTGCCATCTTACCTTCTGGGTGATAGAATCATACTTTCCAGGCTCACCAGCGCCTATTTCTTCTCCTTTGTGGCTTTTCAGCCCAGGGACACTGGCTTGGCAGTTGCCACAGAAGTTCTAATGAGTATAGAGATAAGGTTACTGAGAGATTCAGCAAAGTAATCTATAAAAGAGAGATCTGATCAGATACGAACCTCTGTCAGAGATGAATGATAGAGCAACTGATATATCACTACTTTCAGGGTATTGATCCAATTTGGAAAGACTATTTTTTCGTGAGGTAAAAACTACTTATGAAGCTAGTCAATTATATCTGTTGATGACATTGGTGACCTTTGTAAAGCATGTCTATGATGATACTGAAATGGAAGATTCCAAATATATAAGGAAAAGACACATAAGTCAAAAACACAGACTGTTTCAACTGTGTAACTGTATGTCTAAAACGAGAGGCAGTAATAAAGTTTAGAATAACTGACAAGATTACAGAGTTCATACAGCCAATTGCATAAATCATTAAAAAAGAGAGAAAGAAAGAAAAAGCTGTGAAGAAAGGATTTCTCTTTCTGAGAGCAAAATTAGTTGGAGAACCGTACACACAGTTTACCAACATTTTGTCAGTGGAAGCACTCATGTGAGAAATAATTATTTGAGTGACTTGGACTTGACTTCTATGTCAAATCCAAGTGCAGATAGGAAATCTAAGTGGAATTACCTTTCCATTGCCTCCTCTGTAACCTTTAGCTGATGTGGAAAGACTTGAATATAAGTGTCTGAGCCTACAAGATAAACTCCTTATCACATTGTAAAGAAAAAGTGTTTGTGAAAAGCCCTATAAAGGCTTATTTTTAAATTGTTAGAATAAGAATATGAACAGGAAAGGCACAGAATGGGGACCAGTGAGTGGAGGACATAGTTTAATTTTAACAGTTGACAGACGGTAGGACAATATAGGCCTCTTTTCTTCTATCCCTTTCACCAAAGAGAAGAATCTTGAAATGTGAAAAGGGAACTGAAGTTGCCATTGGCAAGAAAGCTCATGGATATTCGAGTTCAATATTTTTGACTCAGTGAATATCAGAACAAGTCTGATTTCCAAAAATATCCTCCTTGGAAGGCTAATTCTGTATGCTATTGAAAAGGTTCTGAGGCAATTTCCCTAAAAACAGCTGGATTAAAGAGTTCTCTTCATGGTGGTCCTTCTCAGAGCTGGTATATATAACAAGGAGCCAGAGTGTGTGATATCTCCCAAAACTAATTTTGCCATTAGGATCTTTTCACACAGCTGATGTATTGGTAGAGGAATTAAAAAAATACATATATATTTGTAGATCCACCACTTATAATATCTCAGGCCTGACCTCATTTTCTTTAGGTTTGGATTGCCAGAATGGTAAATCAAGGGAAATGATTTGCCTGCCATGTAAGTGGCTCAACTTGAACAAAGTCCTTAGATTTTTGTATAGAGAGAATAAAGATGCATCAATTATCAGCCAGTGTACAATCTCACTCAAAGAGGGACTGACACACAGATTCACCCAGAGGAAGGTCTTTGAAGGGATGTCATTTGGCCTGGAATTATGTCAGTTTTTTACTACACTTTAATCAAGGGTATTTTTGAAAACAGAAAGCAGATGATCACATTCGCTACATAAAGACTCTGAACAGAGAGGGAGACTTCATGTGTTGGGAAATAGGATCGGATTTTAAAATTACATTAAGTTGACCTAATAGATCCAATCTCCAATCTAAATCCCTGTATTTGGGGAACAACACGCTTTCCTCTTCTATGGGGTGCAGTGTGTTGGGACTGTCAGTGGAGGTATCCTGCCTGCCTCTCACCAATCAGCTTTCCTGGGACTCAGAAATTCAGGGAGATGATGTTAGGGCTCGAAAAGTGGTAGAGCACACTCATTAAAGGGATGCTGCCCTGGTGAAACTATCAATTATGTCCACTTCTGAGGTGTTTATGTAGTCCTGGCTCTCCTTGTCAGAGTCTACTCACAGTCTTTTTGTCTATTCTGTGAGCCACCCCATATTCTGTCGGGATATGCATTTCTGATGAAGTATGTACATCTTGATCCTAACTATTCTGGGATGGTTAGGTATAACTCTTACAATCCTGCCACTTTCAACATTACTGCCCTTGTGAAGAATCTAAGATAATGTCTGGGGACCTGTGTTCCTGAGTTCATGTTGCACTTTCTAGCTGTGTGACTCTGAGGAAGCTACTTAGCTACTTAGAACTTCAGTTTCTAATATATAAAATGGGGATACTAGCACAACCTAAATTTACAGGATTATTGTGAAGATTAAGTGAGACGATTTAAGTAAAGCAGTGTATTGCCTGCCATGTAACTAGCTCAACTTATATAAGATTTTCCTAAAATCCCCCCCAAATATTCTCTTTTGACTTAAAAGAAACTGTTGACTTCTGAAAGTCTTAAAAATCTCCTCTAATATATTTTTATATTTATATTTATGTTTATATATATATTCTCAAAACTAATATCCAGCAAACACTTATACTAGAATTCTTGAGTCTTTGAATTTAATTCAATAGATATTTAATTTAATTTAATAAATTAACAAATTTAGTAATTTGATAAAATTTATGTAAGTCATTGTACAAACCATTGGGCTAAATGGTAGGAGTATAAAATAAATCACATTTATACACATATAGCGTAAGTATGTGTGTGTGTGTATGTGTGTGTGTATACATATACATTGTCCATTCATATATAGACAGGACACATAAGGCTTGAGTATCATGTGAAGGGGAACAGATTTTCATATGGGTTCACTCAATCTTAGCATACCATGAAGAAATATGCAAATACATAACCTTACAAGTGTCCCATTATCATTCTTTCTCATCTGTGTTACACATAAAATACAGGGTAGTATTAAAGAAAAAAATGGTAGCAAGATTTATCCCTTATGAGATGAATAATGGGTAGAGATAGTTTTTACTTAACAGAGTAACAGGTGTTAGGGCAATTGTTGGCTTTGGAATTTTGCAGCTCACTTTGTAAAATCCCATGACATCAAAGCACAGCCTTGCGAGCTGGCTGTTTATTGAGCAGCACTGGTTTTCAACCTGGGACGGGTGAGGGTAGCTCCAGTGAGAAGGATCAGGTTTCACAGCAGTGAGCCAGGGGTGGTAAACACCCATGAAGAGAAAGCTGTCCCTCCAGAGGAGAGAATGGTCTACTCAAGGGTATTGATAACACTGTTCCTCCCATGTAGCTCAACTCAGAACTACCACTTTCACCCCCCCACCCCTTATACCCAAACGGACAGGGATGTAAAGAAGAAGAGAATGGAGGGGTTAGTAAAAGTGGCACAAGATACATAAAAATGTGTGTTCCTTTTTCTATCTAAAAGATGTTCTGCCTTTTAAAAATTGAATTTTAGTTCAGGCTAAGCAATTAACTCAGTTCTGACAAAGATTTCCTTCCTAATTTTTCCTAAAAGTTAATACATAATTTCTTACATAGCAACAGAATACCTTGAGCAAGACACCGATGTCTCCCAAGAGAGGAAGTGCGATCTGCAGTTAAGGAGAAAAAAAATCCAGTATGTGTTCATACATATATGTGCACATGATGCAATGCAAACATATAATACAATGCAGATGTTTTTTTCTCCAAGTGTCATGTCAGTTGAGATTTGTCATGGAGTTTCTAAGAGGCTCACTGTCAGAATGGTTGGCTTTCACGTTATATTTCATAGGACACCGGCAGACCTCATAACTGTATCTGAGAAATATTCACTACTCCTGTGCTATGAACACGTGAACACACCCAGGTTGTCATTCTGATTCTGCATCTCTATTTTATATTTTCATGACACGGCAACTTTTATGCCAACACTAATATAGTCTTGGTTTTAAATAATACATAAAGGTAAATCATTTATTAAACGGAAGTCGCCACTCTGCCAAGCAAATTATCAGGCTGTTGAGAAATATGAAAAGTACACAATGAATTTGCCTTAAAGTTCTTTCTCTCTGAAGTTCAAAAGAGCCAATAGGTGGCTTACGTGATATGCAAGAGAGACACTGAAGGAACTTGGGCAGTGTTCCGGCCTTGTGTCTTAAAATGTCCTTTCAGAGAGGCACTGTAAACCCAAGTAACACTTTATAAGAATTCTAGATGATGCACACATGATTCACTCAGCAGTGAAGTGAAAGTAAGGCCAAAATATGCCTCTGCACGTAGCTTATAAAGGCACTCACGGCACAGCCAGTGTGGGAGGGAGAAGGATTTGGGAGACTTAGAACCGAGAGGCCAGATTTGGATTTTATCATATAAAACTCTTAATACAATGTCATGTACCATATGGCCTCTCAAATTATAACTGCCGATTCTGAGGCTATTTAAAGGGATTTCACTGTTGCTCAAAGCAAGGTTCATCCTGAAATAAAACTTTGGAACACACATTTAGTGCTTAAACCCATTTTTCAAGAGCCTACTCAAGCCAGTTTTTGTAATTTAATCACTTCAGTGTTTTAAGGCCACAGAATCAATGGATATTCACCCTGTTGTAGGTAACTTACCTGAAAACTTTCATTTAGAAAAATGAAATTCATTTAGTCAATGGCATTAGAAAGAATAGAAATTATGGCTATATATTTTAACTCAATTTTCCATGGGATGGAGACATTATGTGCCAAGGCACAGCCTGGGGCAAAATTGTAGAGCTGAATTATACCCTTAGGAAATAAGTATTCATCACACACACAAAAATGCTGATGCAGCTTGAATTTTCACCCCTCTACAAAATAATGGGGATAAACAAAATCACCAAGCAGTTACAGAGCATTCTAATTAGTTTGGACAGCAAAAGTTGCTCGGTAGGCTATTTGGCTTCTGGGTGCATTAAAGATACATAAATCAGGCACAGTCTGTTGACATACCGGGTCACCTGGGGGGCCTGGCAGACCTGGCTTTCCATCCCTCCCTGGAGTTCCCTGAAAAACAGAATCATTGTGTTCAAATCCTTGCACAGTGGCACGGGTGCAGAGTAAAATGGGTGGTGGGTAGGAGGAGGTACGGATGGTCCTTACATCATTCCCTGGGGTCCCTGGAGTTCCTGGCAATCCAGGGAGACCTCGAGGACCCTGGAAATGGGGGAAAATAGTTACTTATGGGGACAGTTTTTCAGTAATTTTCCCCAAGTAAGCAAGCTGGAATTGCTGTGCCAAATAACTTGGTTAAGTAGCTTACCTGAATACCTGGCTCTCCAGCTGGTCCTTGCGAGCCCTGAGTAGAATCAGATCCAATTATCAGAATCCCTCCAGAAATACCCATAAATTATGCAAGCGGGATCAAGAGCTATGTATTGTAACTTAGTCGAACAACAGGGCTTGCCAACTTGCGCACACTGAAAACTCCCTGTGATGATGGCTAAGACCTTTGGATGGCAGGTAAACACTTAACCAGATGTCTGTTGCTTGGAACCTGAGCATGGCTTTGCTCAGATGCCTGGGATATCTGTCTCTCTCAGTACCATCATGTGTTCCTCCACCTTCACAAACACACAATGCACCCAAATTCTAGCTGTTCAGAAACTCCTGATAAAATAATGAGCTCAGGACTTCCTTTCCTTTCTGCTTTCTACTTTCTACTTTGAGTCATTTCCCTATTTGAAGAAATTTCCAGAATCAGTGTTCAGTGACAGCAGTAGAAAGTAAAGCATCAATCAGCTATTCTTTTCTACTTTAGAAAATTGGAATTTTGGGTAATAAAGAGGAGGCTGGGAAATTATCAGTGAACCTAATGACGATAGCTCTATCCCTGTTACATAACCACAGACTGAGGAAGGAGGAACTGATGACCTAAGTAAGTAAAGGGCTGGGTTCTCAGCTGTTGACTTCAGTAACTGCCTACCAACATTTCCTTTCTTATTTATTTGTTTATAAAATGTTTATTTATTTGAGAGACAGAGAAAAGAGAGCACACATGTGAGCAGGGGAGACACAGAAAGAGAGGGGGAGAGAGAATCCCAAGCAGGCTCCATGCTGACAGTGCAAAGCCTGACATGGGGCTAGATTGAATGAACCACGAGGTCATGACCTGAGCTGAAGTCAAGACTTGCACAGCTAACCCACTGAGCCACCCTGGTGCTCCTCTTTTCTTATTTTATAAAATAAATATTCATATGTATATGAATTCATATGTATATGTAGCTTTAGTCAAAGCTACTTTTTGTTCCCTTTCTATTTATATTGTGACCTTAGTTATTAATATATTTTTTATTTTTTGCTTCAATCTCTTTCACTCCCTTAATAGTTTCCTGATCTGTGTTTTTACTTTGTTTAATCTTCCATCTCAGTGGTCTTTTATATTCTTGCCCTGCAAAATCGATCACATACAATATAACCATTCACTATTTATGCCTTCTTTTAGCTTTTGTGATAACTTCATTACGAGGCCAATTTCCCAAATTAATGTCACTAGAATAAGTGTTTATTTCTACTTTTCTCATTCCAAAATCTTTTATGTTTTTTCATAGTAAATAAAAACTTTTATATCTTATTACTATTTAGTCAAGAAGTATGCAATGGGGGTCATTATTATCAGGCACTGTCCTTGTAGCTAAGAAAACTGGGCATTAAAAAAATGGGCACTAAAAGCTGCCCATTCTTTGTGTTCACTATTATAAACAACTTCTATTATCTCTTCCTGAAGATATTACTGAAGAGATTTTTCACATCATCTCATTTATACACACTCCATTCACTTTAAATATTCACTTTTTATTTTTTCATTAAAAACAAACAGTAATATACAAAACCCTATCTTAGGCATGTGTACAATCTTACACACATTCATTTGTACTTTTTAAAATAGAGAAGAGAGGAACAAAGGGTTAAATAACTGCTCCTAATCCAAAATCAGTGTCTGTGAGATCAGCATCTGTGGGTCAGCAAACAGTAAGCACCTTCTCTGTGCTCAGTGACTTAACCCCAGTGCTCATTAATCCTCTCTCTCTGATTAGTGCTTACTTCTATTTCCTCTTCTGACCATTTCACTCTTTTCTTCTTCTTCTTTTTTTTAAGTTTATTCATTTTTCTTTTTGAGAGAGACAGAGAATGATGGGGGAGGGGCAGAAAGAGAGGGAGACATGGAATCCGAAGCAGGCTCCAGTTCTGTACTGACAGCACAGAGCCTGATGCAGGGCTCGAACCCATAGACTGTGAGATCATGATCCAAACCAAAGTTGAACATCCAACTGACTGAGCCACCCAGGTGCCCCTCATTTTTCTCTTCTTATTCAAATTTGTCACTGGGTTTTATTTTACTGTTGGAATGGACAGGGTTTCAAAAGCTTGATAGAATTTCACTTACTGTTGGGCCAGGAACTCCCAGCCCTGGGGGACCTCTGTCACCTGGGGAACCATGGACACCTGGGAGTCCTCGTTCACCCTGTGCAATGAGAGGCTTCTGTGAGTGCGAGGGTCAGGGGACAAAAAATTTCAGGCTGTATTTTATTTTTAATTCTTTAGAAATAATCTATGATATTTTTATACCTTTGGCCCACGTGGACCAGGTACTCCAGGATTTCCATCTAATCCCTACAATAAAAAAAAAGGAGATAAATACATTTCTTTTTCAAAAAACATTAAAAGCATCTTAGAAGTTATAACTCAAAAATGTTTTGTTGTTCTTCATCTTTCTTGAATAAACCCTTTTCTATAAAAGAATAAGGAACAGGAAATACAGATTTCCACCAGGTTATAGATTTTTGTATAGTTACTTTAACATATAAGATGTTTTCATTTTTAGGGGAGGTGGGTGGGGGATGGGTGAAATAGGTGATGGAGATTAAGAGTACATTTAATCATGATGAGCACTGAATAATACAGGGAATTGCTGAATCACTGTATTATACACCTGAAACTAATATAACACTGTATGTTAACTACACTGGAATTAATATTTAACACTTAATAAAAAAGATGTTTTTATCTTTAAAATAAGGCATCTAATACTGAGGACTATTTATTATCAATAATTAATATAAAAAGTCAAAGAGGAGGAAAAAAAAGGCATGTGAAATAGGCTTATTGGTTATTTAGACTTTTCAGCTATTCAGTTTTTGTTATGTCCTGGAAATAGCCTGGGCCACAAGGACATTTTCTGCATATGACCATCATTGGCCATGCCTGCAGAGCCTCTGGAAAGAAAATTTCAGGCAGCTCTTCTGTTTTAACATAGCATCCTAGGAAGGTTTATGATTTAAAACTAGTGTATCTTACTAGGCTCCATAGATCCCTAAAGAGTTCATGCAGAAGATTCAGGGAGGCCTATGAATCTTTCAAAAATGTATGTAAAATGGTATGTGCATTTTCTCAGAAGAGAGCCCTTTGCTTGCATCAAATTTCCAAAGAAGTTAGATCTCTTATCTAAAGAACAAGATGAATATTTTGTTTTCTGCAGACCTCAACTTATTCCTATACTTGTGATCTGAACCTGGGAATACATGAAGGGTAATTAATGAACTTTCAAGGGAAATATTAGTGAAAGGGCTGGTACTTACTGGTTCCCCTGGCAGGCTTTTCCCTGGAGGACCAGCCTCACCTTTGGGTCCTGGAAGCCCAGGAGGGCCTATAATCCCACCTGGATCTCCCTGAGGAAAAGAAGATTCTTATGTCATTGTTCAGGTTCACGGTGGGAGCTATGGAGACAGCAGTTTTCATTGCTTCAAGTTGTAGCCAAACTTCATTTTCTCACTCATTCACTCATTCAGCCCTATTTATGGAGGGCCTCATTCATGTCAGGCACTGTTCTAATTATCTTAGGTGCACTTAGATTTTGTGGTGAGGTATGTTACAAGTTTAGCAGTATCATGCCATATGTATAAATATATGTGTGTATAAATGTATGCACAAAAAGAGCATCTACTCAGAAAGTTCTTTAGATGATCTTCATGTTTTCTTTAATTTCCTTTCCAGTAATGGTTCAACAATTAATATGTGTCTATACGTCCCTTGCACAATCCTGGCAGCCTTGTCTTATCCTTTTGCTGCACCTACCCACCCCCACCTCCCAAATCGCAGTGCCCTTCTGATCCTCTGTCTCTCCTTCCCACCTAGCTACTCAATGCATAAAATGTATACCTTTTCTCCTTTAATGCCTTGCTTTCCTGGGATACCATGTTCTCCTGGCAATCCCTAGAAAATTCAGAATTAATGGGAAAGAACAATTAGAATATCTCTTATTATGAGAACATATCTATCTGTGAGTCTTTGTCATGAGAACAGAATTGTAACATGTAAACTATAAGAGGATGGGTTGGTTTTGGCCTGTTAAAAAGGAAAACACATTGGTGAAAATATGTGGTTTGTTGTTTCAAGTGAAGTAACCTGGAGGTAATGGAAAAGAAACTAAGGGAGAATTGAACCAAATGCCCCATTCATATTATCGCCAAGAAAGGGTGAAGGGATGGTGGTTGGTAGCATCACAGCACTATTTAGAACGACAATGGGGTAAACAGGAAGATATACCCTTATTATGTTTGGCAACAGTGGCTCTTTCCCTTTTGATTTTATTCTCTTTCTTAGCTCCAATTACTATCACTTCATCTCACTCTTGGTCACTTATGGCTCCACCTGTGCCACCAACATTTTATTCTTTTCATGAGATCTCTCCGTGAGGTACACCTATATTGGTTCATTAAATGGCTTGGGGAGGGGGGCGGGCGCAAGAAAAAGCTTTGCCCACAAACTGAATGTTCAAAGTACAAGCAGAACAAAGGCACTGAAAGACCTCTGGAGGCGCAGTCAAGAAGCATAGAGAATAGAGCAAGAGGTCATGGGACTGTTCCCAAGATGATAGGAAAAGGAGAGATTCCAATAGTTGCATAGAAAGTGCTGGAATTGTGGCTACATAGAGATAAGTTTCCAAGAAATTTTGGCCAAGCATTTCTGTTGTTATGCTCAAGTGAGGACTGATGGTGAATCTTAGCTCCCAAGTGGTTAGAAGGCCAGGTTAGGGAGGTTGTCCAAGGAACAAAAGGCTTAGTGGGGGAATGGATAGAAAAATGCATTTAAAGGACAACAGAGAGAGAGACAGACAGACAGACAGAGAGACAGACAGAGGATAGTGAGACCACTAGAATTAGGTTCTAATGCAACCTGAGGACCATCTTCCAATGGCATTATAGAAATATTTTCTGCTAAAAGATTTGCTCTTTTTGGAGGCTCTTGCAATAAAACAGTAACAGAAGCTTTGGAAGTGCCTTTTTTTGGATAGAGAACTGAGCCAAAGTCATGCATAATGAAAATGCTTTCTTTCTTTCTTGGTTTTCCTTATTTCTTTTGACGTTTCCAGTCTTCGCTACTGTTGGTACACCTCTGACAAGCATGTCCAAAATGATGACTTAGTTAACCTTACTTCCAAAGACTGATTTATTAGGCTAATGATATTCAAAAGGATCTCATATGAATATATGAAGGTGCTAGCAGCCTTCCTGATAACCCCTGACACTAGGTTTGATCAGTCTTGGCAGTAGATGTGACCCATGTCTTTGGAAAAGGTGGTACAACTCAGTCACATGAAAACATGCTGACATTCTTTAAGACATCGATTTAATTTCCACATATCAAAGAGACCTGTATTTACTATACATACAATATCTCCTGGTGGTCCTCTGGGTCCCATAGAGCCTTCAGGTCCTTGCTGACCCTAAAAGAAAGGTGATATGTAGTTCAACTTTGTTAAAAAACAGATTGTCCTTGAATATATATAAAACATGGTATGAACTTCATCTGTAGAAAGACGGGATTTCTACAATCCTACCTTCTCTGAATAATTCTGAAATGTGCTTTGGGCTGACAAACATAGTTTGAAGATGTTCTCATTTAAATGAGTCTTTTCCCACCAGCAAGTGAGGCCATGATAACCTCCCTCACCCATTGGTGGGAGCGCATCACATAAATCTCTCCTGCACCTCCCAACAGCTGGTCTTTCTTGGGACACCCCTGTGGAATCCCACATGGGGAACTCAAGCATCTCAGAGCTGCATAATTTGGGCTTAGAAATTGAATCTTGAATCCTGTTCATTTTAAGGATATAGTTCAGGGTCATAGGTTTCACTCACATTATTTACTCATAAAGGGTTTAGGGATGCTATTGTGAATATGCTTTGAAAAAGAGTTTAAAAATCTTACTGTGAACCAGAAAGCACAATTACTATGTGTGTAATAAATGCAGCCAATAGGGGGGAAATCACCATGGCAACATGATAAAATCTCTGAGAACGTTTGTGAAGAAAATGAGTGGCACACCAAAGCACTTTGTTTTGTACAGAAATGGCTATAACTCCAAAATTATTTCCTCTTTAACTCAGTTATTTCTTATATACCTTTAGTCCTGGACTTCCTATTAAACCAGGGGCACCAGGATCTCCAGGTTCACCCTAAACATGTGGGTGGGAAGGACAGTGAAATGGTTAATGTAATCTTCACAATCTCATTAGGTTGGAGATGCCATAAAGAAGGTTATGAGATTACCTTTATTCCCTGTGATCCCATTATCCCAGGTTCTCCCTGTAAAAAAACAAAACAAAACAAAACAAAAACCATTTATGTAATGCTTAAACTCAGATGCGGATGAGCATCTCTAATACTTGAATTCATCTGCATTTCTACTAATTAACATAGAATAAAGGGGGAGATTATGGACAGCATGATGAAGTCAAGGAGGGGGTCACTCTAAAACATGATTTAAAATACTTATTGATATCAAGTAAATAATAACTCCTATTTTCTTTCTTCTTTATAATAGTTTTCTCCCCAGTATCCCTTTTGACTCTACAATCATATCTCATTAGCAATCATTGCATTCTCTACTTAGCTGACTTTGTTATGATTTGCCACCGGCTCATCCTATATCTCAGTGAATTAAAACCTGAGATGAAGAAGGAAAAGAAAGAGTGGAATTTAAGTTTATATGTCATGGTGATTCTACTATTGGGTATATGTACTTAATGAAAAAAAAAACAAAAAAATTAAAGGTTACATAAAAGAGTACAATATTGGCTATAATGAGTTTGCTTTTCTTATTTTAATGACTTATTATTGATCCTTTTGATATAATCACCCCATTTGATAAATTTAATTTGTACCATTAACAGAATTTTTGAAAAAAACTGCATCTTATATTTTAATTTTATATTTTAGATATATTTAGTGTGTACCTTTCAAGACATTCATGTCCCATTACAAATAGTAATGGTTAAAGAAAATATACCCTACCTAAGCCAAATGGTGCCATCAAATGATAAAACTTAACAAGGTTTAAAATTTCTCATTTATCAAAATAAGAGTAAAAAATCACAGAGGAAAAAGTAAAATGCTCAGAGAGGTTATTTTATCAAATCTATTAGACTCCACAGTAAACATACCAGAAATCAGAGAGATAGAAATCGATGAAGTAGAAAACACAAGATAGTGATAAAACATCTACTTACTCTATCTCCCTTTTCACCTTTTGTAAAAGCTTCCCCCTAGGAAAATGGGTAGAGAACAGAAGCAATTATAAACACTTTTGGAAATAAATTCTCCAAACTGGATATGGATGAATCCTGCAGGCCAAACTCAGGCCTCTGTCGCAAAAAAGTCCCTGAGATGACTCAGAATGTCACACAGTCTGCTTTGCGCAGTTTAAAGGGAGCATATGAGAATTAATTAAAAAACTCATATTCCCAAGTGAACAGTAAGTTAATCATTCTAATACTATTTTGAGAATCCTGAGTGGAACAAATTGGAATGCTGTCCAAGGCTGAAGCTTCCTTTTTCATGGTTCACATAGAAGCTGATCACATTCTCTCTCTCCCTGCACCTCCTCCCCCCCCCACCCCCAAACACACATATTGAGGCTTTCTCTCATTAGCTTTTCTGTTCCTCAAGTCACATGTATGCAATTTCATTTACTTTGCACAACAGTGCTGTGAGGAAGATATGGTCCCATTTCAAGTATGAGGAAAGAGGCTCAGAAAGGTTCTGCGTAACTGAGTTATTTCCCCTAAAATAGCACTCACCCATTTTATGTCTCCTTGTTTATCTTGCCTATAAACTCTGTGAATGTAGGGATTTAATTGATCTCAACTATCATAGTATCTCTGGTGTACTGTTGGTGCCCAGTAAAAGTTTATTAAATTAGAGAATTTAAAGTTATGCAGACATAAGAGTAATAGCTGATGTTCATTAAATCCTCATAATGTATCAAACACTGATCTAATCACTGTTCTAGTTCCTTCTTATGTGTCACTGGGGTAGGTACCAATAGAACACCCATTTATGGATAAGGAAAATGAGGCACAGAGAAGTTAAGTAATTTCCCCAAGTCACATAGCCAGTGAGAGGTCATTCAGGATTTAAACCTAGACAACCTGAATTCAAACCCAGGCTTTGGTTACTCATTCTTATTTGATTTGTAATTTGATTTACTTATTATTTGAAATGAGTGAATTGACAATAAGATGGAAACCATACATCAAAATTTTTTTTTCTCTTGCGTATGAAAGTAAAAAGAAAACATGAGAACCATAGGTAAATAATACTATGCTTAAAGGTCCTCTTAGGGACTGCTGGTCTTTTAAACAAATCACTAATGGGAGATAAGTGGTTAGTAAATAAACCTCTGTGGTTTGCGCTTCATGTCCTATGTGCTCAGGACTAGAGGGCTCACCTTATTCTCTTCCATATTTCCCAACAACCTTGCAGTTACCCGGGGGCAGGCAGCTAGTATTGGCAATGCAATGTGAGCAGATGTAACATGTGTTACTGCAGGCTGAGGTAAGGAGGAGCCCAGTCCTGATGTTCCAGTCCCACTTTCCCCACAGTGGTGACCGAGAAGGTTGTGTATATCAGATGGCTGAGTTACATGGGGTAATCAGCCTGGTACCTGAATGCAGTGAGGGTCAACACCCACTCCTCCCAACCCAACCATGCTGGGCATGCAGCATGAGCAAGAGATAATCTTTCTTGCATTAAGCCACAGACATTTCAGGGTTAATGTGTTACCTAGCATAACTTAGCCTACCCTGTTATGCCCCATATCTAGCCAACACGATTAAATCTCTTATTTTTGGTTGGTGTGCCGGGTCGCTCAGCTGGTTAAACATCCAATTCTTGATTTCAGCTCAGGTCATGATCTCACAGTTCATGAGTTCAAGCCCCACATCGGGCTCTGCACGGCCTGCTTGGTATTCTCTCTGTCCCTCTCTCTGTCCCTCCCCTGCTCACACTCTCTCTCTCAAAATAAATAAATAGAGCTTAATTTTTTAAATCTCATTATTGGTTAATTGCTATACATTAAATCAGAGCATTATTTATAATCTTGTCTTTCAGCCTTAATTCAAAAAATTCTATTTGATTTTTAAGAGATGGTGTTATTTAGATATAAGCATGGGCCACATTGCTTCTATAACTGCTTATTTGCTTATATCACATTGCTTATATTATGCTTATTTAGAGCCACTGTGAATCCATATTGATTAAAGTAACAGGTTAAAAAAACAATAATAAAAAAATAAAACCAGGAGCCTGGTTATCTCAAGACTTGATATTTAGTCCTAGCTCCAATGGTCACTATCTGGGTCAAGTACCTTGCCTTTTAGAACCTCTCTTTCTTTATCTGAGGTTTAACCAGATGATCTCTTTTAAGTATATTTTAGCTCTGATATGTTACACATAAAGTTATATTCTAAATGTTTAGTAGCGGCGGGGGGGGGGGGTAACTGCCATTCAGAATAAATGGTTCAGAACTCAAATCTGTATGAAAATCATTCCTCTTTTTGGGACTTTTGGTGATTTTGCTAAGTCAGGCCCAGATTCTGTTCTGGAATAGAGTGTGAGAGGGATGCCTGAGTGGCTCAGTTGGTTAAGTGTCCGACTTTCAGCTCAGGTCATGATCTCATGGGCTGTGGGTTCGAGGCCCATGTCGGGCTCTATGCTGACAGCTCAGAGCCTGGAGCCTGCATCAGATTCTGTGTGTGTGTGTCTCTCTCTCTGCCACTCCCCAACTTGTGCTCTGTCTCTGTCTCTCTCAAAAATAAACAAACATTAAAAAAAAAAAAGGAAAGAAAGAAAATGTGAGACCACAAAGGGCTAAACTCTGCATAACATTGTAAAAATGTGTTTCTTTTATGTGGGGGGCAGAGAGGAAGGCAGGCAAGATCTTAAAGTAGTTCCCCCTCATCTGTGATTTCACTTTCCATGATTTGTCACTCACAGCCAACTGCAGTTTGGAACCAGATGATCCTCCTTCTGAGGAATCATCATGTCAATAATAGCCTAACACTATGTCACAACACCTACATCATTCACCTCACTTCGTCTCTTCACGTAGGCATTGATGATTTCACTTCATCACAAGAAGGGCGAGCGCAGTACAAGATATTCTGAGAGAGAGCACATTCACATAACTTATCACAGTATATTGTTATAATTGTCCTATTTTACTATCATTGTTGAGGATCTCTTGCTGTGCCTAATTTATAAATTAAACTTTGCCATAGGTATGTATGTATGTACGTATATGAAAAAACAGTGTATAGAGTTGACCCTGAACAACACAGGTTAGAATTGCATGGGTTTACTTATATGCAGATTTTTTTATAGTACAGTCCTGTAAAATGCATTTTCTTATGATTCTCTTAGTATTTTCTTTTCTCTAGCTTCCTTATTGTAAGAATACAGTACAATACACATAACATACAAAATATGTGCTAATCAGTTGTTCATTGGTCAACAGTAGGCAATTAGTAATTAAGTTCTGGGGAGTCAAAAGCAATATGTGGATTTTCAACTATGCTGGGGCTTAGTGCCCCTAACCCCCATGTTGTTCAGGGTCAACTGTGTAGGGTTCGGTACTATTGGCGGTTTTAGGCATCCACTGGAGGTCTTGGCACCTATCCTCCTTGAACAGGTGGGACTACTGTATAGGGACGTGGAATAATTAAGGGATTAAGAGGGAACTGGCAAAGAGAAAAGTTAAAAGGAAAAGAAGTCTGTTTCTCCTATGTAAGGCAGATAGGGCCAATGATAATCTCAGTGGGGTAGGTGGGCTGCCCCCAAACGTCCGTGGTGAGAGAGAAAGCCAGAGCGAATCTCCTAGAAGCTGTGAAGTCCCCCAACCATTGCTACTAAGAGCGTGATCCAAGGGCCAACAGCATGAGCATCACCTGGGAGCTAGTGAGAACTGCAGCCTTTCAGGCCCCACCCCAGACTTACTGAATTAGACCCAGCATTTCAAAAGATCCCTAGGTGATTCAAATGCACTTTCCATTTGAGAAACCCTGCTCTTAAACCATTCCAAGTTCCTTTTTTCTGCCCTTCCTGTTTTTCCAATAGAATTTTTTCAAATCTGAAATCCAGGTCTGCCATGTGTCACCCAGTAGTTTAAAACGTGAATTTGAGTGTCCAAGCGTGGAGGGGAGACAGTGTAGACCTAGAGAAGCAGTTACGAATGGTTAAAAGTTGTCAACAAATGTGGAGCATCAGGAATAGTTAAGCAGATGGAGGGGACCAATCACCAGGCTGGATTTGTGGAATGTGAGTTTCTCAGACATTCTTGGAAAAATGAAGCTGGGAAATCCCATGAAAGACTGTCACTTGCTACAGTTGAATATGGAAGCTTGGACTGGACACCAAAGGCAAGCATGACCCCTACAGGGAGGACAACTTGCGTTACTTGGGTAACAGCATTGACTCTAAAGCTGCCTGCAAAATTACTGTCATAGACAAAGATGCCTACATTTTCAAGTGGAAGCACAGGGAAATTTTGGCTTTGTAATATTAAATACTGTTTCTGTTTGGCATGCAGGCATTTTAGGGACATCTGCATTCACTATCCCTGGTAAACTTATATCCTTTAGTCACAATGGTAGGGAAGCAGGGAAAAGTGATTTTAAAAAAGTATTACACTTTTTTTCTTGTTCTTTTTAAATTGTTTTATTTATTTTTAATTAATTAATTTTTAAAATTTACATCCAAGTTAGTTAGCATATAGTGCAACAATGATTTCAGGAGTAGATTCCAGTGATTCATCCCTTATGTAGAACACCCAGTGCTCAAAAAAAAAAAATTATATATATATATATATATATATATATATCTTTATATATATATATGTCTTTATGATATATATAAAGATATATATAAAGATATATATATGATATATATATAAAGATATATATATAAAGATATATATAAAGATATATCTATCTATCTATCTATCTATCTATATAAATATATCTTTATATATATTTATATATATAAAGATATATTTATATAGATAGATAGATAGATATATAAAGATATATATATCATATATATATCATCTATCTATCTATCTATATATATAAAGATAAAGCATTTAAGTCTGAGTCTTGCTGATTTTTACAGACTGCTGTGGGTTTTTGTCTTTGCCTTTTTAGCAGGATTTTTAAAAAGTTATTTTTGGACTAGTATTCACGTAATCTCTTTAGGTAGCCCTATTTGAGTATAAATGATAATTTAGGTTTTGTCCCCTTACAAAAGAATTAAGTTTTGAAAGAAAGTGGTCTCAGTAATCAGTATTACTGATCAAAGCCACTTTGATCTTATAAAAACCAAGGAAGGAAAATAACTTCAGAAAGTATACTGCCAGCAATAGATATAAGTTTTTAATTTTTTTGGATATATTAGCTCCAGTTTTTTGATATATTGACTTTATTATTTATTATAGTTATAATGTTTAGTTATGGAAGAGCAGCTTAGTAATTTTTAAACCCCGTGTTCTATAATTAGTCTACCTAAGTGTGATTCATAGCTCTAACACACTAGCTATGTGACCTAGGGCAAGTTGCTTAACCTCTCTGGCCTCAGTTTCTTCATATGAAGAACAAGGGTGATAATAGCCTACCTATCTCATTAAAAAAAAAAAAAAGATTAAGTTACTTAATGCCTTACATAGAGCATTTGCTCAAATATCTTATTGACTATTGTTTGCCAAGGCAGGGACAAACAAGGTTCATGGAATTAGTGCTGATTAGGAAAAATACTTTTAATTCTTTTTTTGTGAATATTCTTCCTTTGTCCTAAAAGTGTTAATACTTACAGATTCTCCTTTTTGACCTTTAGGGCCAATGGACCCTGGAAATCCCGGTTGTCCAGCTTCACCCTTTTGAGAAAAAGCAGAAGAGTGATTTTGCATGAGATCAGATGAGTACTGTAGTGACTCTCAGATTCAAGAGTGATTGTGCTCCTTCTGGCCATGGAATTTACCTATTGTCGTCCAAGGAGGAGTTCTGAATCTAGTTATACTATTTGCATAATCATGTATTTGTCAGCACTTCACAATGCCTTTAGCTCTTTCAGAAATCCATAATATTCATAATGATATTCAAAATTAATGTGAAACAAATTATTTTTCAAGGAAAGATGTTCAGAGAAGAAAAGTATATAATTTTGTCCTGTTTTGCCAAAAAAAAATTGTGTGTGTGATCTTAAAGACATCAGATTGTTTAACTGACAATAATCCAAGACTCATTTTATCTCAGACACTTCTTTCTTTTTTTAGGTGGAGGAGTGGGGAGCCATGGGAAGAAAAGGGAGTCTCTCAGCTGTTTCCAGCATTGATATAATCACTTAAATGACTGGCTGTGGACAAAGAAGACATTCTTGTCCATGTGGTAACAGCAGCTTAGGAATGTGTAAGATGTTCTGGTCAGAGATCTTGAAAAGGGGTTTGTATGTGACATATAAAAAAGTACTTTGAGAAAATACAATTTAGAAATAATACTGTGGGAGGAAAACAGATCACTAGTCAAACTTTGGAGGATCCCAGCATTGTTCTTCCTTTCAGCATCTACCAAGATCCTTGAATATCACATTATGGTTAAAGTAAATATAGCCACTGGAAGTATGTTGGATTTTTTTTTTCCAACCTCAAAAGCATTTTTGCAAAATGATGTTCACCATGGTATTTCTGGGCATATACCTTTTTCACCTTTCTTACACATTTTTTATTTTGAAAAAAATATAGAAAACATAAAGTCAAACGTGTCAAACCTCTGTGTACCAGGTACCCCAAATGAAAGTCATACAAAAATTTGCAATCTAAGAAGAAATTTCCTACATTTCCCCTTCTATTTCTGTCCCAGAGGAAGCCACTCTCTTGAATGTAGTGTTTATATTTTTCAGTCCATGTTTTTTCACTTTTACTGCATATATGTAATCATAAACAATATATTATTTGATATTTAAAACAAATTCCATAAGTAGCTTTTTTTGTATATGATATCCTATAACTTGCATTTTACCACTCAAAGTTGTTTTTAATATCCATTCCTATTGATACATATAGATCTAGTTCACTCATTGTAACCACAGGACAGCATTCTATAATGTTACTATATACCAGGGTTTACCCAAGCCCCATTGATGGGCATTTGGGTTGTCTCCAGCTTTTCTTTATTATAAACAAATGCTCTAGTGCACATCTCTATATCTTCCCCCTTTTATGGATGTGTTTATCTGTTTATTTTGAAGCCTCAAACAACAGTCCACCCAAAATACTTCAAATAAAAATTTATTACAGTCCCAAAAATGTTGGCTTATTTCCACATTTCTATCTAAATCAATATCTTATGACTTTACACTAGAGGAAGATGGAGTTTGTCATGTGCAATTGATAGAGAAGATCACATTTTTCAAAAGGTACTTCTGTATTTGTGGGATATATTTTTTAAAATTAATCTTGATTTTATTAATGTATTTTTCCTTCTTGAACCTAAACATTTAATGTACCATCACCAGTCTTATACTAACCACACTGTAGCAGAAACTATTCTTTTTTCTAGATATAATAAATTCTATCTAAAATAAGAAGAGGGAGAAATTGGTAGATACATTTAAAAAACCAATTGCTGTTGGTTGTAAAGAGAAAATAAACAACTGGCTTTGTCTGAGCATTAGGGTGTACAGAGTGACCATCCTGTTACTCATCTGGTAGGTGTTAAAATCCCCAGTGCATAGGGGCAAAGGAAAAACATGCCTAGTAGTTAGACTAATCTGCAAAATATAAAAGTAGAAATCAGGGAAGGGGTCTAGAAATTACTATTAAAGTCACATCTACCTGCTACCAAAGGGGAAGTAGAGGGGGTTATATAAGAAAGAAGAGTAATTATATTCAGAGCTGCTATATATTTGAACCCATGTAAATAAGTCTCCATTGAAATGTAGAGGAAGGACCCAGTAGAGGCATGGGTCCATCTCTCTGAGTGGTACTTGGTCAGTCTGGACTTAGAGGAAATCTTAGGGACCTATTCCCTCATATAAAATTCTGTAAACAAAAGCATTTCATATCTGAATCTTAGACACACGAGGAGTTGGTTTTCATATTTAAAATGAATGTTCAGTGATTTATCACTGTGGCTAGCAGTTGAAAGGCAGATGAATTTACTGAGCTTCAGGAAAAGCTGTCCTCTAATTTGACACTTTCAAAGCTATTTGAAAGGCCTGGTGCTATTGAGGCTTAGTTTTTTCCTCCTGTCAGTTGGCCCCAAAAGATACCTCCTAATTTCATAGTAGTCCTTAGATGTGCTGCTACCTTATTCCACTGTCTATATAAAGGAGTAGTTCTCCTCAACCAGTCTGTAAACATGTTATTCCTTCACCACATTCTGCCAGTCTCAGGAAAGCTGTAGAGCAGGTATCATCATTTTAACACTGGTCGCCTGGTCACATGGCTGCCATGGTCTCTACTTCCGGTTACTAGTAGCCACTAGTGTCCGTTGGTGTTTCTCCCTGTATTTTGGTGTTCTTGATACAGGATGTGGCTGCTAAGCCTGGGTTGATCTGTGTGTAGATTCTGCTGCTTGGGTTTTGGGTAGGCTGCTTTCATGATTCTATTTTGCGTTGAGAAGTGATGTATTCTACAGCAATAACAAATCACTTATGTGTTGAAGTTGTACTTCTGACTAAATCTTTTGTTCAATGATATAAATTGGGTCCTTTCTCTGTCAAAATTATGGTGGGAGGTGCAAAGATGAACAAGACCAGGTGTTAAGGATGGCAACAGCTATGAATACCAAAGACAGAGAAATGACACTTCGTGAGAAGAAAGTCTGGAGTGAATGAGTGGAAAGGAACAAATCTTTAGTGGAACCTTAATATGTGTCAGGTATTGTGCTTTTGGGTAAGCTCATCTCATCTCATTTGATTTCAATCTGGCCATTAACTCTTTGTGTAGACACAATTATGCCCATTTAATGGATGAGGAAACTGATGCTCAGAGAAATGAAGTGATTTTCACAAGTAGTTAGTTAATGGCACAATGAATTTTGACCCCAGAGCCCATGTTCTTTCCACCACTCAGTGGTTCTCACTCCTGACTGCCTGTTACAATCATCTGAAGCACTTTTAAACATATTTCCTCAGACTTATTTACATGGGTTCAAATATATAGACTCGACACCAAGTCAACCACAGGTATGGGATCCACAGCAAATCAGAGTCTCTGGGCGTGAAGCCTGAGCAGTATTATTTTCTAAGAGCTCCCCATGTGATCTCAATGTGCAGCCAGGGCTGAGAACTACCAAGGTCCACTATAGGTGCAAGCAAAGATCTGTGAGGGCAGCTTGAAGGAGGTTTAAATTCTCATTATGGTGACCCATGAACAGCATTATAATTTAAAAAATGAATGTATTGATTCATAACAGATACTAACCATTTAGTACCTTAGGTAGAGGTAGAGGTGACCTTACTCTTCCAGCAAGTGCTATGCTTGTCTTTCAGTTTATTTTATGCATTATTTATTGGCAGAGTCTTTCTCCTGTTAATTAGAATTCTTACAAATCATTTCATATGTACATTTATATCAGGTACTGCATCAAGTTCCCTGTAGACTCTTCTAGGTTATTCCTCTGGGTGGGAGGAGGGAACAGTTATACCACTGGCTTTTTCTAATTCCACTTAAGATTCTGAAGCAACTAGAAAAGATTTTGAGCAATAGAAAAGGTCCTTAGAGTTTGAAATACACCTGTTTTACAGAATCAAATTTCTCATCATTGAGGTCTTAAGAATTCCTAAGTAACATATGTTTCCTAATGAACATAGCAAAACAGAAGCCAGCTGTTTTGTTTCAATAAATGAATCATCATTTAAATACTTTAAAAGTGCCACAGCACTCTTCTTTGCTCAGCTGTCCTATGTGACAAGCTTTGTGGCTTTCTTTCTTTCCCCCATTAGCCCACATGTGCGCAGTAGTAATTGCTTAAAATGTAATGTGTTTGTCACGGTGGTGTAGGAATTCTGTAAGCTATTTGATTACAGAAAATAATGCTAATGTACTACCCGTACAATCCTAGACACATAAATGCCTTATTATTGCTGTATAATCAATACTTTCTGGATATCTTTTTAAGAATGTCAAGGTTTTACTTATTTTTTTTGCAGAAAATTTCATTTTCAATGGTCAATTTAAAAGAAGTTTCTAGTTTCTGTTGAGACCATCTTTTAGCAATATTTTCTGATGATAGATGTATGGTCTTTTGAATAGATTGGTTGCACTGATTTATAAGGCGCAGAAGTCATATTTTCTCGAATTCATGTCGAAATACCCTGCTCTCAATCAAGAGAATTTTTACTGGGTGAATGAATGAAAGTAGCACTCACAGGACACATTCCCTCGGAGTATTTTCAGACCTACTCATCTCTGTCTGTAGGTTTAATGTGCATTTTTTTTTCCTGACAATGGTACATTCACACTGAATTCAAGGTCATCACAATTTCAGAATCAAATCAGAGTGAAACATCTTTCTGAATGGGCAAGTGAATCTGTAATCTTCACAGCTCACATAATTAAACCAGTGACTGATGACGAGGAGAAATGCAATAGAAATTTATTAGCATTTTAATTTTAAAACTGTTTTGAAATAATAATGGTTATACATTATAAAACTCCACCAAAAAATGCCCCCATGATGGTTTATGTATGGGTACTTAAGATGACACAAAAATAGGGAGCCTGAGCCTGAGGCATTTTGCTAAAGGGGGTCTTCAATTTTTTTTTTTTTTTGCCACCTGCACAGATTCATGAAACATCGCTTTATGAATCAAAGCTTGTGTTCCAATTTCATTTCCCTTGTTCCAGCTATTTCCCCTTCCTCTTCCTTGTAGCCAACTGCTATTCAGCAATCTTCACTGAGGAGCAAATCCTCAGTGCCTAATCCCGCTTTCTGGTCAGGAGGCGGAGAGGCTTGCGCCCCCTGCAGGCCGGGCTCCCCAGGGACAGAACTCTGTGTGGCAGCAGGACTGCCCCTGACATGTGAATGCATAGGTAGATGTAAAACCCCGGTTGCTTTGTTCACTTTGGCAAATCTGATTACCTTCTCTCCTTTTGGGCCACCAGCTCCATATTCACCAAGGTTTCCCTAGGTAAACATAAGACAAATATAAACACAAAAACAGTCCATTTATGTTTAATACACTCAGCCCCTGCATTAAAAATATAGTAAGATAATAGTGCCGTAACAGCTTTTTATGAATACCATCTCAATCATTTTTGCCTCTCTTACCTTCTGTGAAATATTCTTGAAAAACTCCAATTTTGGAGATACTATCTATCTTCTGTGACTTCCCCCACAGGAGATGATTCGGGAGAAATACCACACCTCCAAGGGCAAACTGTCGTTACTCCAAATTAATGCCTGGCAACATTACTTGGTTACCAACAACTCCACTGACATGACTTTGTAACATTGTTAATGATATCTTTATTTCTCACTGTAACGGACTTTCCATTAATTAACCTCTTGGTTGCACTTACACTCTCTTGACTTGTATAATACCTCACTTTCCTAGTATCTTCCTATTTTTCTGACCTGTCCTCTTTCTCCTCACCTAACGGGTAAAGGTTAGATTTCCTCAGGACTTATGTCCAGACTCTTTTCTCTTGTGACTCAACATTTTCTCCTGGGCATCCTTCTTTGCTCCCATGGCTTCGGTATCATCTATACAAAGATGGACAGTTTTATAAACCCAGCATACATCTCCTGAGTTTTGACACATGTATCAAATTTTCTACTTGCTGTATACACTTGTAAATTCTAGAAAAAATTCATAATCAAGAGGTTCAAACGAAAATTAAAAAATATAATAATACACACATATATGGGAGAGAGAGATGAGAGTATTACATCACACTGTTAACATTCATTAGCCCAGAAGTGGGGTAATAACAATTGCCTTCTTCTGAATGTATCTCTATAGTTACTTGTTAAAATGCATGGTAATTTCATTTTACAATCGAAAAAAATCAAGGAAAGAAAGAAAATCAAGGAAAAAAAGAAAATCTGAAAAATTTCCCTTCCATAGAAGTCTTCCTTCTTCACTCTGGCTATTATTGTTAACACCGCCCTCCTCCTTATTCCTCAAGTCCCATCAGTCATCCAGCCTGGTTTCTCTGTTCCCCAAGTCTCTTCTCTTCACACTACCTGTCTTCACTCCAGGTAAGCTATCATCATGTCTTGCCAGGACTATTGCAGTAGCTCCCTAACTGGCATTCTATAATCCAGTCTTGCTCCCCATACACCTGCATTTTCTATATAAAGTCAGAGAGAGATTCTGAGCCCCTTCCTTCTAATCCTTTATAAAGCCATCAAAATCCCACCTGACCTGAACTCATTTTCCTCTACAGGATCATGGAAGCCACTGCTCTCCCTCAGAATTTCCATCTGGAACAGCTTTCTTTTAGCTTCTCAAATGGAGAAAGGTACTTCCCATTTCACCCTTTAAGTCATCACTCTGTCCTCACCCTTTGTCCAGTTATCAACTATTCATCATCCTTCAGGTCTCAAGTATTAGAAGATGCCATTCACAGAAGCCTCCTGCGGGTCTCCCAGACAGGTTCTCCCCTCATCTTCTCATTGGATATTGTAGTTTTCTTTCATAATACTTACTAATATTTTTAATTTTGTGTTTGTGTAAAGAATTTTGCATCTTTTACACTAGAATATAAGCTCCATGATGACCTGGAATTGAATGCCCCATTCCTTGCACAGTACTTAACATACAGGAAACATTCAACAAATATTTGTTGAATAAATAAGCCTATAATTCGAATTTATGTGTTTTCTCATGAAAATCTTTTTATTAAAATACATGTGTTGGGGTGCCTAGGTGGCTCAGTCAGTTAAGCGTCTGACTCTTGGTTTTGGTTCAGGTCTCATCATTCATTGAATAGAGCTCCACATGCTGTTAGCATGGAGCCTGCTTGTGCTCTCTCTCTCTGCCTCTCTTTCAAAATAAATAAGCTTAAAAATAAAATAAAATATTTGTGTTGATAGAAAACATTAAAAGTAGAGGAACTTTAAAAAAAAATGTTTATTTATTTTTGAGAGAGAATGCGAGCAGGGGAGGGGCAGAGAGAGAAGGAGACAGAGAATCCCAAGCAGGCTCCATGCTGTCAGTGCAGATCCTGATGCAGGGCTTGAACTCACAAGGTGTGAGATCATGACCTGAGCTGAAATCAAGAGTTGGACGCTTAACTGACTGAGCCACTCAGGCACACCAAAATTAGGGGAACATTTAAACAACAAAAATATCCAGAGGCACTCATTCAGATCACTGTTACTATAATTTGACATTTCAAATATGCCTTCCATGCTATTCATACTACTTCAATCAAAAATAAGTAGTTTATAACTGCTGTTACTGTTGGTCTTGTGACAGACATTTTCTCATTTTTTCCTATTTAATTTTCATCTGAAATGTCTAAATTGAAAATAAAAACTGTATTCTCAAAATCCTGAGCTGTAAATTATTACAGGGACACACTTGAAAATGAGATATGAAACCCTAAGACATGTACACACATACATAAAGAATCAGCAGTTCCAAAATGATAGGTCGCTTGGATGCAACCTGCATAAAACAAATTTGAGGCATTTTCTGATAATACTAGCCATTTGGACATGATGCCAATCAGTGTATACAACCCATCAGCACCTCTCCCTGGTTGTGTTTAAGGTAGGACATTTTTGGGAAAGCTGGAACATGCTTTGGTGTAAGACATGAGTTATCCAGAGATGGTTTTTGGATTGGGAGGCCCCATGCTCTTGAATTGCAGCACAGAAGAGCACCTAAAGTGCATCTAGGTGAGATCATATTACAATACAGCATTCTGGTTTAGATCCCTCTCCCATCACACCTCTCAGCACCTTACAGGATATCAGAGACGCTGTGACTGGGATGAAAAACTGCATCTATAGCACCAGCTCATATTATTCTATCCATATGCTGTACTGTTCTAAAATCTTGATTTTTTTTTCTGGTGGCTTTTACACCCAGAGGAAAAACAGGGCTATTTACTGCCCATCAGAGCACCGTATGTTTGCTTCATTCAATAGCTAGACCAGGAAATCCATCTAATCAAGGATATTCAGCAGCCTCTGGAGCTGTCCTCCAATCTTGGGATAACAATAAGCAAGGCAGATGTGAACTTGAACTTCAGCAGCATTGACATGTGAGATCTTGCTCTCTACTTTCTCCAAACTAACTTCACCAGACAATTACTTGGCTCTACAGAAATAAAAAGAAATATAGTCCTTGTGTTTCTGGAATCTAGCATTCTGCCACAGATACTGTTCTAATTTTACTAGGTCATTTGTACACTGGAGCCATGTCATTTGAACAGGTTCTCATACACCTTTTGAATAAATGTAATAGTTGCATCATTTTAAATGTGTTTATTTAAAAATTCCTGTAGTGATGTGATGAGGGTTGTGGTGTGGGGGTGCTAATCTGCCTGGCCATTTCAAGAATTTGAGTAGTCAGGGCTGCCTATATGGCTCAGTTGGTTAAGAATCTAACTCTTGATTTCAGCTCAGGTCATAATCTTGCAGTTCACGGGAACGAGCTCTGCATTGGGCTCTGTGTTGACAGAGAGGAAACTGTTTGGGATTCTCTTTCTCCCTCTCTCTCTCTCTGCCCCTCCCCTTCCTTGGCTCATGCTCCCTCTCTCTCTCTCTCAAAATAAACTTAAAAAAAGAGAATTTGGCGATGTTGGAACTTGTCCTCTGTTCTCTTATGGGAAGTGATGAGTGAGAGTTTTGAAACCTACGTCGGGCAATTGGGAAGACTCAAGCTATTGCATGTGACTTGGAGAAGGTATTCTCTGGAAAGAAGGGGATGTACCTGGGCATGTATAGATTGGACCACAAGAGACAGTTCATAGGGAGGAAGACATAGGACATTAGGATTTAAATTTTATTTCTGAATCTTCTGGGCCCAGAAGATTGGCTGCTGGGAGGCGCAGCGTCAATCTCCAAAAGCTGAGACTGGTTCTCTGCAAATTGCACTGAGTGTGACAATGGAAGATCACACAACTGTGCATTTTCAATGTGGATCTTTAAAAACAATTATCAAATGTAAAATCTGCCCGTTCTTGGCCTCCACACATGATACTTTTTTCCCCATCTAGACTCTTGTGAGAAGCTCTGGATCCGATGGCTTTAGCAGTTGACAGAGCCTATCAAATTTTTATTAAAATTCCCAGAGTTAGAGACAATGAAGAGCAGTTTGCTGGATTGTGAGCAGATTTTCCTTAAGGGGAATATTCTCAGCATTGTTGCTCCGTGCAAACAATCTCACAGAGTGGGAGCAGCTGTTTGTAAATTATTTTTGTGATGGAGAGGGAAATCTACCTTTTCTTTGCAGCCTCAAGTGGGCGTGCAAAAATACACATAAACACATTTACATATTGTTCCCAACCTTACTCTTTAGTTTCTCTATTCCTTACTTCCTTTTTTCCCCATTCCCTTTTTGATTTGTGGGGACAAGGTCTCTCATACCTGAGCTTCTCCCTCCAGAAGACAGAAGGAAAATTATAGGCGAAAAGACCAACTCCTATACAGGGGCCACAGGACAATTCCCTTGCCTTTGAGGATTCCTGGGACTGTGGGCTCTTCAAGTTAGAATGGGGAGGAGGTGTGTCTGAGTCACCTGCTGCTTGTCCTCCCACAGGTGGCTGCTTCAGCAGAATCCAGGCTGCACAACTGGGAGCTGAGTTGCTGAGGTCCAGAGCTCAAGTGCAGACATTACATAAATCAATGCCAATTTAAAAGGAATGATTATTTTAACCTTGGAATGTTACTTTATATGTCTCAATACATGGCCCATTATTTAATATCTAAGAAAGTTTCATTTATGTTCCTCTCTCTCTTTCGCTCTCCTAAGCTACAGCCAGACCACCAGGCATGCAATGAAATGCAAAATGAAACCACCTCAGTATCCAAAACAGATGGGGCAGGTGGGTGAAGTCACTGCTAAATGAAAACACGCATCTCGCTGCTCATGGCACACTTGGCCCTTTCCTTTGTGAAGCTGTGGGTGGGGATGAAGTGGTTACCATCCAGAAATATTGGTCAGTGTAGGTACTGAGAACGTGGGCCCTACCTCCTCCAACCATTCTGGTGGGGCTCATCTAACAGCCTTAACTAACTACTCTCAGAGTGAAACAGAGTAAATTTTTTGGGAAGCTACCTTCCATTAAATCTCAGATGGGTCTAAAGTCTTTTGATGCTAAGTGGCTATAGTGCATCATTTGGGGGAAGAAAAGCTATGGTCTCTCGTCTCTAACCAGGAAGGCTCCAGCTTCAAAGCCACATTTTGAGCACTTGTGGACTAAATACTTGTGAGCCTCAGTCCTGTAAAGGCAATAAGGATACATAGCTGGAGTTATTTTGGGCCAGACAATAGCTAACTTCAAAGTACTACAAAGTTTGCTACTAGCAAGATTCTCCACTTGCCTGCTTTGGCCAGCCCCCCCCCCCCTTTTTTTGAAATATAACCTTCAAGTTAAAAATTTACATTCTCAACTTTAGACTAAAATATAAATGCTTCATATGTCTTCATTTAAGGGGAAAAACTGACTCATCGGCAAGATAAACTATATATAGAAGTAGTGTTGGGAGACCTGTGAAGATATGAGCTTTAAAAGTTTTGCAAGGGATAGCAAATATTTAAGTAGCTGAGTAGCAACTTGGTAAATTTTATACCAAAGGTGATAGTAATAGAGTGTGCTCTTTAAGTTTTTCTAGCTGACACTGTGACATCAGAGCCAACTCATTCTCATTATTTTGAAACATTTATGATAAATCCTGTTTTGTGACACTAGATGTCATTACACAAAAGCATTGTACTTTAACTGATTAATTTTAGATACACTTCACTTTTTTTCCCACTTGTTCCAAGCCCTAATGTTTTAAAAAAGCCGGTATAGATCCATTCAGAAAAATGTTTAATAAAGAATCATAAAATATACCCCAAACATCCTTCCTAGTAGTATACTCCCTAGAAAACCTAAGTAAATGAGAAAATATAAGACAGGATCACTTAGGAAGTGTAACAAGCCTTCCACACTTTCCACAGTCTTTATGTTGAGTGCAATCTGATCAAAGAAGAATTGGGATTTTTAAAACTCATTAGCTCATCATTTAATAAACATTTTTCTGAGCACCTGCTATCTTCAGGGCCTTTGCTGGCACATAGCATCTCTCTGAGATTTCTAAACAGAGAAGAATGACAGCAGTCAGAGGAATTTATAAAAAGGGAAAGCAAGAACATAGAGGAGAGACAGAAAGGGGGTATCCTTGAATTTGTTTTTGTATAGGGGCACAATTATTCACCACAAAGTATCAACAATAAGCTATCAGGTTTAGAAGGGATCCTAGTCAGTGAATAGAATGCCTCACTCTGAGTGATCAGACCTCAAATACTTATTAAATGAGGAGTCAATCAATGGTTTCACTTAGGTCTCTGGGTCTTATGTCATTGCCAGCACCCACTTTTTCCTTGGAAAACAGAAAGTAAAACTGTCTTACTTTCTGCTACTCAGGTACCACCAGGTCAATATTCCATCTATCTTGATTGCAATTTAAAAACCTTGGGGAAGTGGCTTCCATTAAAAGTGGCTCCTCCCTGAAAGGTGGGAGACTCCTAGTCTTGGCCTATGGTATGTAAAGTTTGCTTGAGGTTTTGGCATAGCAGTGATTGGTTTTGATGAGAAATCCATCACCTACTGTGCTCCTCAAGCTTCAAGGCAGCAAACCATCTATTTCTACCCCGAGAGAAACTGGACATATGGCAGTATAGATGGTGAAACATGGTTTTTGCATTAGTTTTTTGCATGATGTTTTGCAAACTTTGAAGTAATTTTTTTTAACTTATAAAAATAATATCCTGGTTTTGTAAAAAGATGCTGAGTAAAATACAGTTTTTTGAAACATACTTTCAGTGCAGAAAGATACTAACTACATGCGATTATGTTTCAAAGTCTGAACACTTAGGAATTAATGTTTTCTTTTTCCAAATACATGATCACATAAAATCTCTGTGTGTATAAGATGTGAAAACAAAGAAGCCATACATACATTGTTATGATATCCAAGAGTCTGTTGTACTCCTTGTATTCCAGGAGGTCCCTGTATTAGAAATAAATCAAAGATAAATATGTAAACACCAGAACAATGTGAATTTAAAGAATGTATCTAAGAATTCTCGGAATCTTCCAGTTCAGAAAAAAGGAAGAGCGTGTTTAGTCAAATATTCTAATTAATAGAGAATTACAAGGGCATTAGCTTTTCAGGTTTCTAAAGGTATCTCTAGGTTAAATCCTGCATGAATCCAAAGAGGGGTCCTAAGTGGGAACATGTAACATTTCACCAGAAGGTCAGCCATCAGCACATTCTTTATTAAAAAATATCGCACCCATAAAACTCCTCCAGGGAAGAGGTAGTAGCTTCAGTTTATTTTTGACACTTTTCACAGGGCTTTGATCAATATATTATAGAAATGTGTGCCCATGTGTTAACTTAGAAAATAGGGGAAAATATTTTTTCTATTACTTTATTCGTCTCAATTAGTTGAGTGAAAATGGCTGCACATGGACATTCAGGGCAGAAAAAGATGTCTGTTCAAAAACTTCAGACTTAAGATATTGAAATGCTTGTGGTTTTCAGCTGACATGGAATGTTCACCAAGCACTATGCTGAGCTTTGGGTAGACAGGGAAGAAGACATCTGTCTGTCCCTAAAAATTCCAGATAGAGAAAAAGAGAAGAGTCTCTGAGTTTTCAGGGATTACATTTTGGGGAGAGAGAGCCATAAGAAAATACAAAGCTTAGCATTATTTTAAATCAAGTGGTTCAAGCCAAGAGAGAGTCAGCAATGTCAGAAAAGAGGCTGCATATTTCATCTAGACCTCGAAAACTCCTCAGAGGAGAGAAAATATTTCGGAGGCAAAGTTCTTTACATTTTACCTCAGAAGATAATACAAAGAAAAATTAAGGGTGAGCAAATCAAACATCACTGTTATACAAAAATTATTTTAGTTAAAAAGGAATTAAAAACTTTGAAAACTGAAGAAAATCGTAAGGAACAATTACTAGCTGTACTCACTGATACAGGTAACACCTTAAGTATATTAAAAAAATTAACATCAGTTAACATTTATGACTGGTATTCCTTATGAACAGCTTGTGTCTGAAGATCTCTCCTAATGTGAAACCTTTGTATTGTGTCACTAAATACAGAAGACACAAAGATGTAATGATGGATGTCTGCAAGCAGGTTGATATAACTCTTGAGAAAATAATAGGCCTCACGAGTAACAGAGCTGAGTATGATTGGAAAGACAAACGATGCTGTTACCTTGCTGAAATAAAAACAGAGCTAATGTCAGAAAAGAATTCTCATGGCACTATATTTTTTTCACGTTCTTTTTCTATCAGCCAGCTTTGTGTATTCTAGGTCAGTTAGATGAAGTAATGAGGGAAGGGAAAATTGGGTTGGGAGTTGTAAGAAAGTTTCTAGCCTAGAAGATGCAAACTAAACACTCATTCTGAAAATCAGGGAACATGAGATTCTTTACACATTGATCCTTCTGCAGCTACATAATGAGGCAAGGAGAAATGTTAGACACCATATGTAGTAGCATCAACAGGTAGCATATGGGTATATGCATAGTAGGCATTTGGTGAATGTTGATTGTGTGTTGATAATATGGCCAATTAGATACCCACCAATCAGTTATGTGGTGGGTAAATTTAACTTCATACACATTCATCCTCATTGAATGTATTAATAATTAACGATCCCAAATATAGCAGAATAATACAGTCTCTCAAATAGAGCAGAAGAATCAATCAAATAAGAATAGCAAACACTGATACAGGATTTACTCTGGGCCAGGCATTATACCAGACATTTTATGTGCATTAACTCATTTAATCCCTACAGTGACACTGAGAGGTAACTACCATCATTATTTCCAATTCACAGATACAGAAATGGAGGGTTAGAAATTGCTAACTGGCCCAAGGTCACACCACTGCTAAGTGGCAGGGCTAATATTTAACATAGGCAGCTGGACCCAAACTCAGTTCTCATCTACTCTCCTATCTTAACTTGAAAGCAGACTCTCAGCCTAAAATAATTTTGGTAGTAATTTTTTTCAATCATGTTAACTGTGCCCCAGAGTACATGGGTGATCACTCTTCTACGTTCTACTTAACATACAGAAATTGAAAAAAAATCAACAGAACTTGTATTTAGGACTTCTTGTGAGCCCATGCTGTGATTAGGGCAGGAGGGGAAGACAGAAGCACTTTGTCTTTAGATGTAGTCCCACCAGGTAGATGAAGGAGGCCCCTCTAACTATTCTTTGCATCTCCCATCTATCTTGATACATTCTTGCAACCCATGATAGGGATATTATGCCTAAATATTCCCCCCAATTCCTCTCAACCCACAGCTTTACTCAAAATGCATCTGATCTTTGTTTGCAGAGGTTGGGAGAGGGGGTGGTCAAAGGATATAAGAAGTGGGGGACTTCATAAAGGGGGTTCTGGAAGACAAAAATACGGAAGGAAAAATAAACAGGAGAGTGAACAGCATGGTAGGGGTTACATGGCACAGAACAGGTAGAAGCATGGATGAGAATAGTAAAAATAACAGGATGGAAAAAATTGGGTGAGGGGCACCTGGGTGGCCCAGTGGGTTAAGGGTCTGGCTTCTGCTCAGGTCATGATCTCGTGGTTCACAAGTCTGAGCCTTTCAGTGGGCTCTGTGCTGACAGCTCAGAGCCTGGAGCCTGCTTTGGATTCTGTCTCCCTCTCTCTCTGTCCCTCTCCCACTCACTCTCTTTCTATCTCTCAAAGATAAATAAACATTAAAAAAATTAAAAAAAAGAAAAGAAAAAATGGGTGAGAATTAGGTCTGATCTTTTACAGACTGGTTATGTCCTCACAGTGTATAGCTGTGTTACATAAACCCAGAAAATATTCCTTATCCAGGATCCTGATCTTGCTGTTGAGCACACCACTAGGGGCAGGGCAGGAGGGCTCTGCACTGCTCCTCCCTCTTAAAACAAAATCAAGAGCACAACTCACTGAACAGAGACTCTGGTCAATAGAAAAGTTTGAACAATATTATTCAGATATACACAGCATTAATAAACCTATAAAAATTACTTCCACAATTTTATATGTTCTATTCTTGCCATAAAATGCCATATCCACAAAGTAGTGCTCCAAATGGGGTCAGTCTAAAGTTTTAGGCTCTACTACCTTATCTGCTGATGAGCATTTATGGTGACATTTTCTTTCTTGTTCTTTTAGTCAGGAGGATACACTGGGTATCACAGATTCCAGGTTTAATGTAACAGAGATTTACAGTTAACAGTCTACCCTGAAGGCAATACTTTACACAAATTCTCCCTGAGGGCTAAAGAAACTGTGAGGTGACTGAAAGAAGACTCCAGTATAGAGTCCTCAGGCAGTCTACCTCTGACCTGACTGCAGTCAGTGTGGCAATGGCTCACTGGGTTATTCTGAAACTGGCAAAAAGAAATCACCTCAGTGTGGGGACAGTGACTACAGAGAAACACTATGCATATAAATGTGGAGAGCAACTCTCTGTTTATTGTTGGAAGACCAACATAGACCGTGGGGTCTTGGAACTGGCTGTTCTGGAGCCACATCACCAAGAGATGTGCTATTTTCCTATTTGCTATTCTGGTACAATGCATGGCTGGCAAAGATCCAACAAGACATTTGTTTCCAAGTTTAGTAAGAGCTGTCAGTCTTATAGACTATCAATCAACTCTGAGGAAGGAGAAGTTAAAGACTTGTGGTAAGTGACAGGTCTCCTGGCACCACATGGTGTTAGTAGATGCTCCACTTGAGAGGTCACTTTCTCTGAGGTCTGCATTTATGAGGACTCATCAAGGAGTTGCTTAGATGACCCATGCCCAGTGGAGAATGGAAGCTAGCTATGGAGGGCACATAAGCCTTGGCTAACAAGCAACTCCACTAGGAAAAACAGTTGAAGGATTATGGAAAGAAAAAAATGTCCCAGTATCTTGCTCGTGATAGTAGCCTACACGTAGACATACAGAAATCATGCCTTTACGATGTCTGTCTGTCTTTTAGGCAGCTCTGCTTCACTCTGCCTGTATTGGGTTGAGAGACATAGGACATCTTGGTTAATGTGATGAGTATACAATTACAGAGCAGCTTTAAAATGCTCATGAATTCCAGGGAGACACACTTGTTCAGAACCCAACTGGGCTCATGTGTAATTATCTGAGAGGTCCATAAACCTGGTATGGGTAGAGATCCTGATGTTGTTTCCTACTGCATAGAACCATACCTGGTGTGCAGTGAATTGATGCTGCAGTTAATTTTGGAGTATATACTCTCAGCAATCGTTTATACCATTGAGTTTTGTTATGTTTTCTAAAATCTGCCTAGAGGTGGAAAAGAGAGAAGCATCATGAAACATCATGATGTCTGAAACCAGTGTCATCAAATGCATGGTGTGAAAATGATGAGCTATTTGTATTATCATCCTCTTTGTAGATTTCAGTTTTGGCTGCAGATTCCCAAAGTTTAAAAGATAGGAAGAGTAGTGTGTTAAAAACCACACTCTTCAGACTTGGTCTTGGCTGTACTTTCACTTTTCAGTTCATGTAGTACACAGAGGTCAAAGAACTCTACTTTTGCCTCCCCGCCGCCACCCCCGCCCCTCTCCCAGTCCCCTTCCCTGGTCTTTGGTGTAAGATCTCTATGCAAGTCAGGGCTAAGACCTTTTGATTCAGCTTTATCACACCCTAGTATTCTGAATCAAAATCTCTATGATTCCCCAGTTACTCTACCTCCTCTCCGATCTTCCTCTCTGAACCATTTTCCTGTTTTCCTTTTCTCTAAAAGCATCCCTTAGTTTTTCCTAACTGCTGACTAAGCCTCCTTGAGCCATCTGGGTGCCACTTATCTCCATGCACCATTGCTGTTCAATCTCTTATTAAGGACTCCTTTCAGGATTCACAAATACATATTTTCAGGTTATACAAAACTGCCTTCTGGCCCTGTGGGTTTCCAATTAATTTCAGTTGCAACCTTTGAAATACCAAAACCTCTGTGAAGAAAGATGTACTAGTCAACTCTCTTCAAAACATGCTAAAAAAGAGCTTTGCAGTAAGAACAGATTGAAGGTTTGTTATTGAAAGTCATTTGGGCTAATTTTCAAGAAATATTTTCAGTTTCTAATGGCTGGTAGAAAAAGAAGAGAACAGTAATTATTTTTCCTCTGGTTAAAAAAAATATAATTAGGAAGCCTAAAGTTATTCATACGAATGGTAAGATGAAGCATATTTCAATATATAGTAGTCGCTGGAAAAGCTAAGGTTTTCTCTTATATAGTTCCATCTATAATATCATATATAACCTAGTATATATAAAGCATATTTACACTGATTATGTGGGCTTTGGTACACTGTCTTTCCAGTTGGAATGAAAACAAGGAGTTTTAACCTTTTTTAAATCTGATTATAACTCAAGATGTGGTACATAGTACCTTTCCCCTCCCCACAAAGGTTTGCCGAACTCAATAGAATTATTATTTCTACAAGAGGGGTGCCTGGGTGGCTCAGTCGGTTGAGTGCTTGACTTGATTTTGGCTCAGGTAATGATCCCAGGGTCGTGGAATTAAGCCCCATGTTGGGCTCCATGCTGAGTGTGGAGCCTGCTTAGGATTCTCTCTCTCCCCTTCCCTCTGCCCCTTCTCTGGCATGCATGCACTTTCTTTCTCAAACAAAATTTTAGAAAGATACAAAAAAAAGAATTGTTATTTCTACAAGAAAAAAATTTGAGGGGAAAGCTAACTTCTTGCTTGTTGGTTTTGGTTTCAGCCAGAAATGGCAGCAAAACTAGCAGAAGTCTTGCTGCTTCCAAACTCCTAGAATACAGGGCCAACAGATTTAGATTAATCTAAGAATATGGCTAAATAATTGAAAACAAAGCTGCAGTGAGCTCTAGTTAAGTAGAAAAAAGCTTATGGATGGATTTTTGAGCAAAATTACAACATAGAAAGTTGTGTCCTAACTCTGAGAGAAAAATCAATAATACTCTTTAGATAGAAAATATTTGGGAAATCAATTCTTTCTTTTAAACATAGAACCTTTTTTTTATCTTAAATATTTGCTCTAAATGAAATTTTTTTCATTGTCCCTCAGGATTTAATTATGTAAGTTAAACAGTTGTAATTTTATAATGGATTAGTTTTCTGAAAATGCTATGCTTCTGCTACAAATTTTTAGTGACTAAGTAGATATCAACACTCCCAGCCCCCATGGCTCAAAATTGCTGAAAACTCTCAAACTACAAAATAATGATTTCTGAAGCCAGGAGAAGATTTACATTTCAACATAGATATCTCAAGCTCTCCTTTTTAGGATTACAATGGGAATGTAGCCAGACAGTATGTAGTAGGTAAAATTCAAGGACCTGGAGAGGACCCCCTATTGGTGAAAATATGTTACCTTCTTCCTGGTTTATGCCTAAAACTGCATAGAGAAAGTTTGATTTATTTTATTTTATTAAAATTTTTTAATGTTGATTTATTTTTGAGAGACAGAGACAGAGTGTGAGTGGAGGAGGGACAGAGAGAGAGGGAGACACTGAATAGGAAGCAGGCTCCAGGCTCTGAGCTGTCAGTGCAGAGCCTGACACAGGGTTTGAACTCACATGCTATGAGATCATGACCTGAGCCCAAAGTCGGATGCTTAACTGACTGAGCCACCCAGGTGCCCCTGAAAGTTTAATTTATTTGTTTGGTTTTATCACCAGCTCAAATGCAAATGTTCCTGGGAGATGTAATATTAATGCTTCATATATATAACTTTGTATAATTCCTCTTTTTAAAGTGTATTTATTTGTTTTGAGAGAGAGAGATTAAGAGATTCTGAGCAGGGCACGACTCTTAAATATGGAGAACAAACAGAGGGTTACTGGAGGGGTTGTGGGAGGGGGGGATGGGCTAAATGGGTAAGGGGCATTAAGGACTCTAACCCTGAAATCATTGTTGCACTCTATGCTAACTAATTTGGATATAAATTAAAAATAAAGAAAGAAAAATAAATAAAGAAATCCAGGGAAATAAAGAAAGAAATTAAAAATAAATAAAGAAAAGAAAAAAGAAAAAAAAAAGAGATCATGAGCAGGGCAGGAGCAGAGAGAAGGAGACAGAGGATCCCAAGCAGGCTCTGCACTGTCAGCACAGAGTCTGACACAGGGTTCAAACTCATAAACTTTTGAGATCATGACCTGAGCTGAAACCCACAGCCAGATGCTTAATGGAGTGAGACATCCAGGCACTCCCAACTCTGTATAATTTTAAATTTGTTTTCATGTATTTTCTTGGATGGCAGGGTAATGTGACTGTAAAACACATTATCTTATTTGATTTTTATAATAACTGAAGTGGGTATTATATTCTTCGTAAGATGAAAAAAACAGAGATTTTCCCCTATATCACACAATAAGCAAATGGTAGAACCAAGTCTAAGAGTTGTTCAATTCTAATATATTCTTATGAGTCATTTATTAAATATTTCTTGAGAGCAAGTTGAAGAGAAGGGGAGGAGTAAAGGGATGGTACGTGGGGAGTAGGGACAGGAGAAGGTAGTGCCAAAAGACAAAGGGAGACAGAAGAGAGAGGATGAGAATCTCGAAGGCCAATTCTTTGTTTATACCACCATCAGCCCAGGCCTCTTGGTTTCTGGCACATGGTTCTGAGAAATGGAGTTACTTCTTTTGAATTAAGTCTTAGTATTAACTTTGACTGTAAGAGGCGAGGACTCAGTGAGAATAAGCTCAGGTAAAACTCTGGTTTGAAGCTAAGCAGGACATATTTCATTTGTTTGGCCAATACACAAAGACACAATCATGAAATTGAAAGTGCCCTCATCCTGAAATAGATGTTTTCATCCACACTGAATATACTGAGTTTTTTTTTTTTTTGGATGATGAATATGTCAATGAATATACTTAGATTAACATTCTTAAATGAAGTTTACTCTGTAAAGACCTGAACAGAGAAAAACAGGAGAGGAGCAAAGCAGATAGAAAAAAATGTTATATGAGAATGATAATGCATGAATTGGGGAAGGTATCAACACTTTCACTTCAGAAATGGTAGCAGCTGGGCGAAATCCAGGGAAAGAAAGATGAAAATAATAAGCAGAGAAAGATAAAATGAACGAATGATAATAATATTAATAAGTAAATATAGTTATGCTTTGATAGTAACTGTGTATCTGGGGCATATATAAATTTGCATTTTGTTCTTACAACAATCCAATGAGGTAGGCATTATCTTTATTTTACATATACAAAACATTAACTTTCTTACCCAAGGTCACACACCTAGTTGATGAGAGCTAGACTCCAAGTCAGCCTGACCTCATAGCTTTGAAATTTTAACTCTTTCCTTTATCTGCTTCACAGTGAGAGGGATGCCAGATAGGAAAATAAAATATCAATTATCTTAAAGCTGGTTAAAAGAATCAAGTAGGGAATTCAATGATAAAACATCACAGAATCTCTTAATGAGATACAGAATCAGTAAGGGCCAAGCAAACAGACAAACAGAGCTATGAGACATGGTGTAGACACATATTTTCTAAGATTTGGATGCCAAGAAGAGATCAAGAGGAAAGTGACCAGACTGGAAGAAGCATAAGGTGAAGAGAGAGGAACCACATGTAGACACAAGAAATGTTAAAATCATGGAGGGCTTAGATTAGAGAGAGAGAAAGAGAGGATGATTTCTGGGGGGGGGGGGGGGGGGGGAGGGGGGGAGTTGGCAATGGTGATCAGCATCTTAAATAACTTTTTAAAAGCGTTTATTTATTTATTTTAGGAGAGTGGAAGTACGAGCAGAGGAGGGGCAGAGACAGAGGGAGAGAGAGAGTCCCAAGCAGGCTCTGTGCTGTCAGCCCAGAGCCTGACAGGGACTTGGGGTCGATCTCAAGAATGATAAGATCATGACCTGAGCTGAAATCAAGTCGGAAACTTAAGGGACTGAGTCATCCAGGCACCCCTTAAATAAGTTTTGAAATTCAAATGACACCAAATGAGGGGTAAAGAGTCCTAGTATTTATGAGATGATAGAAGAAAAGGAAAAATAAAAAAAATGATTGTAATTAGTGGAAAAGACCAACCAGGAGAGTAATACTGCTTGGGAGGCTGAAATTCTTATGAGCGTGAAATTGCACTGAAGAACAGTCATGGAAAGTTGTCACACTTAGTAGAGAAAATGAAATACCCTTCAAATAAAACTACAATAGCGCTATTGTATTTGTTGTGGAAGAGAAATCTGTGTATTAGCATTCTCGAAATCTAAAGGATTTAAGTGACACAACAATTCACTTCATCAAGGACATCTTTTGGGGACATCCTCTAACAAAAGTAACACTTCTGTTAGAAGCCAGCAGCCACACATTCATTCTTGGTGAATCTCTGGAAATTCTGAGCAACACTGTGATCCATGATCTTCTCTTGCCTCAGCCAGTTTCCCCCACCACAGTGGCATATACCTGCACCATACTTTGAAAGATCAATAGCTTTTAAGTGTCTCAATCCAAGATATTGCCAGCATCCCTGGTTCAGAAGTTCAGACACAGTGCGAATAACAGGTGAGGAATTGCAGCAAAAGCAGCTTCTGGATCTTGAATGGGAATTTTTCACATCTGCCACTTTGGACATTTTTCAAACTCATTCCTCTGTGTATTCCAGGAAGTGCTCACTTGAGCTGGGCTTGTCTCTTCTGGCCTGCATACTGAGCTGTGTAATTGAGGGAACTCAAGCATAGGCAGTTTATGGTTGTATGAATAAGCAAAATACTCAATATGTGACCTGATTGTTTTCCAAAACTGCACAGTCCCTGGTTTTACTTGTCATTTTGGAACAAGAGTGGGAGGGTGAGACTGTGACAGTGAATGCGCTCAATGGGTATAATTAACCCATTTCATAAAAGCAGATTTTCTAAATTATGCTATGAAGCTCATAAGTTTTTAACACTTTATTTTCCAAGGGAGACAAAAATCGTTTTCCAAGGAGCTTATTTTTCCTGATACAGTGAAACAAATCAATCTAATTGGTATAAAACCCGCTGCATTGTTGATAATCTGGGACATTTTTGACTGATTTCTGTAGCATAATGGTTAGAAAAATAATGATTCCTCCCCTAACACTGCTATTCTGCTTATCCATCCATAAAATGTTTCATACTCATCTCTCTGCAGTATGTCCTGCAAAAGGAAAAATATCATTTGTCAGCTCCCTGCAATATCAGGAGCAGCAGGAATCTTGAGAGTGGCTTGCCACCCACAGGAACAACATCACTGACCCAGCACAAGGTGATAAAAACCACAGGGGTATGAAAACTAGTAAGAATGGAGGTGTGTGAAACAAATTACTTATATCCAGTGGCGTCCCCCAAAGCTCACCACCAACAAAAACCATACTTGGAGAACAAGTTGTGCCTCCACCCCCTTGTGTGACCTCGGGAATCTCCCCATAAGCCCCTAAACCAGAAGGGAATCTGGCTTACACAGCCTGCACCTATCAATGCTTTGAGCTTTCGTTTACTGTAATAAAGTGATAACATTTACTCTCTTTAAAAATGCTGGTAGAATGACAACACTTCCTGTGCAGAGAAAATGTGATTTCCAGGCAAACTGCTTGGGACTTAAGATAACCAGGCTGATGGCACTGGCTTATACACTGCCAAGTTACACAGCGGCCCAGAGCTCGTGCAAAATCCGAATAGTTGGGGACATTCTGGACAGTCTGGCAAAAAGCAAAATGAACAATCTGTAGGTTCCATTTTGGTGTGATTATAGTCTCCAATTTCAACTCGAATGTGTGACATCAAGGATTCTCTCTGATCTATAGGTTGTAGTAATGATAAATCTGCAAATGATGATTTTTGGCTTAACTGAATACCATGGTTACAAAGGGTACATTCAGTTAAATTCTAGAAAAAAATACTTAATGATTTTATTTTTAAAACAGCCCCTCCAAAGGATTTCAGGCAAAAGAGAAGATGCTGACACTTTATGCCAGGGAAGTTATTGGTGATATTACCCTGACATTAACCTAGCCCGTAGGATGTTTTTCCTGTTTCCTACAATAAATTTGGGATATTTCAAGCATGCTGAAAAGTATAGAAAATAACATGAATCCACAATCCAATGTTGTTAGATTCTAACCATTTGCTGTATTTGTTTCAGATCTTTTTACTTTTTAATGAAATTACAGATATAGCTGAAGGCCCTTCAAGTCTAATTTTCTATAATATTTCCTTCCATATTTCAGATCCCCCAGATAAATAATGAAAATTTGTTGCTTCTCTAATCACTTTTGATCCAAACAGTTTTCTACTAGTAGTAGCTGTGCAGAGAAAACTGACTGCATGGAGTTAGGTAAGCCCCTATTTCCCAAGGCCTAGAGTTTTCTTATGGTTAAAATGGAGATAATCTTTTCTTGCCTACCTCACAGAGTCATACAGTGGTAAAATTAAATACTTTACAGAGATGATTTTGGAAATGATATCATCAAATACAAACTGTAAGATTATTCAGGAAACAAGTCTCCCATTCTGAATCTCTCTCAACGGACAATCAGATTTATTAAAACCTTAGCGTTTATCTACCACAAAGAAATGGTGCTTAATCTATGTACTGGCCCACCTAATAACCAGTTTAGTGACCATATATCAAGGATATCACATATTTTGTCCCATCATTGCAATACATAATGCCTGTCAATTCAGAAGTCTTAATAGTTGGTTCAATAACATGATCCAAGATGAGAGAAGTCAGTGGCTATAAGAAGGTAAAATCCTTTTCCTCCAGTGTGTAGGTGTCATTAGCAAAAAAACTTAGGAAGTCAGAAAGTGGCTAATACTGTCCTATTGCTGCTGTTCATATGGACAGAAAAAGAGAAGTAATTGTGCAATTGAGCCCAAGTGCTAGTTTTCAAATTCTCAACCTGAAACCCCCAGCTGCCTCACATGCAAGTCTATGTAATCTGTGGCCACACAAGGTGATACTGGAATTTTAGCAATGTGGCAACAGCTGTTTTGTCTGGGACCATGACCCCAGTGGGGGACAAGTGGTAATGAAAATGATTAACTGGCCATGTCTGTCTCTATTTTATAAGTCTTATGTGTCTTTATTTTTAAATCTGAGGAAGTCATCTTATTTTTATTAAGAAGTGAAATTACTATTCCCATTGACTCAAATAAATGGTTAGGTTCATTTTCTCTGAAGAGATTATCATTATAGTACATGGTCTTTAGCCATTTAATAGACCAAAGAGACTTAGGTTCTTTGCTGAAAGGAAAACTGAGACATATGATAAAACCCTGATCAGTTCAAGGTTTTTTAAAGGGATGTTAAGAATATGAACTGGATTCCCATTTAGACATGATGAGCCTCAAAATGTACATGGTCACATATAGGGTGTTTTAACCAGAAATTAAATGTTTTAAATCAGACAGTTCTTGTCACCCACTTTATTCGGTAGTCCAGAATTTGGGGTACTAATATGTTTTAGAGGTACACCTTGCTATATGCTGGAAACAATAACTTTGTACTTTGAGTTCTTGGGACACAGTTGGCAAAGTTGGAGATGGAAGATTTAAAAATTGGGGGTAGTGATGGATAATAGGGTACAGGTGCAGAAAGCCATTAGGACCATGGTGTTTTGAGGGCATATATTTTCATTGCTGTGATTACTCATCTGACCCAACCCAAAAGCTAGCACAAAAGAAGCATCAGGTCTAGTTGTGGAGAAAAAGAAAGACTGACTTAAATGTGAAGAGAGTCTCCATCTTTAATGAAAGACATGGTATCTACTGGATTCAGGCAAGACTGAAATTAAATGGGCTAATGTGAAGTTGGTCAGTTTTCTTGTTTTCTCTCAGCAAACAACTCTATTCCCAGGCTATGCAAAGACTAAAAATGATGTGCTAAAAATGATGTTACCTCTAGAATTATCAGTAGAAAAAGTAATTTTATCAGATCCCCCCAAAAATCTAACCACCTCAGATAAAAATGCCATCCCAAGACTTACAAAAGTGAGATGTGACTGGCTATTTTCCTTGCCACTCATTACCACCCCCATCCCACACAGTTTGAATTCCTGATCTTTCTAGTTGGATAGCTCTTGCTCTGACCCTCAAATGGGATGCTTCTTCTCAAGTAACATCATCTAAATGCTCAGAGATGCCATCTTGACCATTTTAACTAGAGTAACAACTTTCTCCCCAATCACTCTCATATCGCCCAGTTTGTTCCCCTGTATCACCTCATGCTAAACTGAAATGTTTTTGTCTATCTGTTGACTTGCTTATTAACCATAACTACCCCCAACACACAACAGAGTGTAAGTTACTGAAGGGAGAGCTTGTCTGCAGCTTGTTAGTTTGTTGCTATGTATTTTTTATTTAAAAAAATTTTTTTAAATGTTTATTTATTTTTGAGAGAGAGACAGACAAGGCGCGAGCGGGGGAGGGGCAGAGAGTGGGGACAGAATCCGAAGGAGGCTCCAGGCTCTGTGTCCAGGCTCTGAGCTGTCAGCACAGAGCCGGATGTGGGACTCAAACTCATGAACTACAAGATCATGACCTGAGCTGAAGTCGGATGCTTAACCAACTGAGCCACCCAGGCACCCCACTATGTATTTTTTTTAAACTACTGTATGCTCAATGTTTATAATAGTGACTCACATGTGATAGATGATCAGTAAGTATTTGTTGAGTAAATGAATTCAATATTACACCCTAATTTACCCTTCTAACTCTGTACAAGGCAGTATAATCATAACTTTCAAACCGTGCAATGACCCATGCTTTCAAGGTAAAAGAAGTTCTTCTACACTGAAGTTAAAACTAAAACAGAAACAACATGGGTTGTATTTGTTTTAAATCATATTGTTGTTTTAGAAAAGAAGCATGAATTTCATTGGAGTCAGCTCCCACAAAATGATCACTGTAGAGTTTTATCAGCATTTTACAACAGATGGACATTTTAGGTATCCATGAGCTAAGGGTTTTCACCTCAGGAGTGTCAAGTTCATATTGAAAGTGACGGTGGACAAAATAGCATTTGTATTTAAAGTATAGGATAAGCATAAATTGCAAAAAAAAATCTTAAAATAATTTTGAAAATTATGTAGCTTTATATTAAAGCCTCAAACAAAAAATTCCATAGCTTGGACATCCTTTAAGAGCTATGAAGTGCCTTTCTTTGCTTACAGTTTTTCCAGCGGAAACAGTAGAGGGAGCTGCTGCCCCACGTTACAAATTCCTTGAATTTCTGTTTTCAACATAAATTGCTATGCACTGAAATGTGACACATTTGAGCCCACTGCTCAATTCTCATACTGCAATAATGAAACAATGCACAAAAACAATGCCAGAAAAAAAAAAGAAAGGGAATGAAGAGCCCTGCCTGTAACAGAAAGAAATAATAACACATTTTAAAATTAATGTGGTTTTTAATAAACACTTTTACAGTGATGATGAATGAGAAGCAAAGTTAATGTCAAATGGGTGGGCTAATACATACTTCCTTTAATGGCTCATTAGTTAAATTCTCCTGCTTTCCCTCCTGCTCCGCCTCATTTCCAGCTGCTTTCCTCTCTTTTCTAAAGGAACTAAAAACCAGAATACTTTGAATAAATGAAGGCATTTCAAGTCTTGCGACTTTCCAAGTCTCATTATCATAACACAGGCCACTATTTTCCATTGCTTATGCTATGCAGATAACTTGCTTTAAAGAATAAGAGAAATTTTTATTAGAGTGTGAAGGATAGTAATTGAGACTTAGAGAACATCACGACTCATAAAATGCAACAGCTCAGATCATGGATGAACTAGTCCCACAAGCAAGGAAGAGGCTATAAATCAGAGGGGAAAAAACACCACTGAATACTTAGACCCTGTTGTTATTATTACCTGACTCTGAGTAACTTTCATATCTATCTCTTCATGAGTAGATTTACATATACAGAATAAGCATTCCATATGTATGTAGAGCACGGATATTTCACTTTAGCAAGTCAATGAAAGAAATTCACATTTTTGTTAACTGGATTTTGGGAAATTTGTAAAAAGGAAAAATGTGTTGGTTCAATTATAGATCCAAGATAATCTCTGCTGTCTACAATACTATATGTGTGAATGGATGGTCAGAATAATAGGAATGTATCTCAGTTACATAGCTAGAGCTTTTCATTTACAAGAAAGATCTTCACATACATGGCACTGCTTTTCTTTCTCCCAGCAGCTGCGAGAAGTTGATGAGGCAGGTGCAATCATTTCAAATTTACAGAAAAGGAAACTGAGACAAGGAAATGTTAAGTGAATTGCCTGAGGACACTAGTGTGAAGGGCTGGGTTTCTTACTATCTTCTTACACTATCCTGCTGTCCTGAGGCACTGCAGTGCTGTGAATTACCATAAGAAAATCAAACCATGTTCTGTGTATAATGTTTAAGTAAGGCTGATCCTAATCAAATTGTAAACTAGAAGCTTGTCTTTCACACCTGTGATCTAGTAAAATAAAGGTGGGTTTAGAGAACAGCTCCTGGGTTTCACTTCTGGCTCCCCAACTTAGGCTTGTGTGATCTTGGGCACATTACTGGATATTTCTAAGCATCCTTTATCCTATTATAAAATGGGATAGTTTCTGCATCTTACCATAGTTGCGAGGATTACATAAGGCATTGGCAATGGGGTACCTACTGCAGAGCAAGTGCTATAATAAACTCTCCTGATACATCCCTCTCTTTTGAACCTGTTTCCTCAGGAGTTAGTGTTATTTCCTTCTCCAGGAGATACTTAATGCTCTCATGCTTCTTCTCTGAAAAACTGCTCTCAAGCATAGTGTATTTGCAGGTATTATCAATCCAAGACATCTTTACTTAATGGTTTGCCTCCAATGAAGAGTAGTCATTGAAAACAAGATGGTGGAAGTTACTTGTGGGAATTTGAGAACTTTTTCCTTTGCATAGGTAAGATCGGCTCTGCCTGTTAACAGAAAATTGGACTAATATTTTACAAAAAATATGTTCATCTTGTGGCTAGCTCTGTTATCCAGTTTAGTTGCTCCTCAATGACAAGCATTTTTATTAAGAATAATCTTATTATACGCAGATTACATGTGTGTAAATTTCAACTAAATCTTCCCCAAAGAGAGTAAAAATTACTTTAAATATGGGGAACTAAATTGGAGCAATATATATGACTTCGATGAAACACCGATTCATAAACACAATTTAATAACAGTAGTTCAATAGATCTACTTTTAGTAAATATTCCATTATTACATTTTTTCTCCCTAGGAAATACACTCTCCGAGGGGGAAAATGGTTGTCCTTTATATGCTAAATGGAAAGTTGTGGGAAATTATTCTTTGCAAACAACTTATCTTTTTGGTACAAATGCTTCTTAAGAAAGTGAGAAAATACAAATTTGGCTTCAGAACAAAAAATTGCAAGTAGAAGGATTGGTTAAATGTTTTAATTATTTGAGTTGCTTCGAGCCATTAGAGATTTCTCTCAGTTCTATTTTTTTAAATCTTCATTGACATTCCTTTAAATGCCAACATTATCTTTGATTTCGGGAACATCTCTAAAACCCCGAAGGGAAAAACATTTTCTTGAAGAAACTGAGCAAAGTATGCTTGTTATCAAAGGATCCATGCCTCCATGGTTCTTTTTAGACAATCACACTGAGCAGAATAGTTTTTCCTGCCTAACTTTTCTAAAGGCTAATTGCTCCAACATATATGCTAAAATTACATACTATGCACTCACTTGAGGGATATTACATAGTGTTTGATTATTGTTGATAAGAGAGATAAAATTAATATTTTAAAAATATTTCATATAGTCATGAGAAATTCTAACGTGTGCTTTAGGAACCTCACGTTCAAGCCACTAGGGTGAGTCATACACCATCTCCCAATCTCAATTAGAAAGATTTTAGTCTTGACCAACCTTTCCTTGTTTCTCTTATTACCTTCCTTCCTGCTGTGAAGTAGGGCTCATTTCACATAGGGTACAATGCTGTTAAAGACAAATAAATGAAAAGCAACAACATCTTGATCTAAATATGTCCATAAATAAATGGGGACATCTCTCAAGCTATATATAACTTGTAATAAAAAACAAATAGCTCCATGGGGCATTCTAACAGAGATTTAAAAAAATACTCTGCTGATAATTTAAAAACAGTAAATACTATGATAGCCACAGTGAATCCTGTGTCCTCTCAACAACCCAAGCCCACCATGACGCCTCGGAAGGGACCTTATCAATGAAATCTGGCCACGGGATTCCCCACTTAGAAGTCTTCACGAATTTTCATAGCTTCATGTGAGGTTCACCAGGACCCTGCCAGGGCCTGACTTGCCAGTGCTGGCCTAGTGCACTGGGTCTCAGAAGTGTGTGGGCTGCCTGCCTTGCCTCGCTTCCCAGAGCTGTAGTGCTCTGTGCTTTTGCTCAGGCTGATTTCCTCTTTCAGCAATACTCAGTTTGCGCTCTCCTTCCCCTCTATTTGTTTTACTGGACAATTCCTTTTCATCTCTTTTTTCAACAGTTTTATTGAGGTATAATGAATATAAAAGAACTGAACATAGTTAATGTGTACAATTTAATGAGTTTGGACAAATGAAAACACCTGTGATACTATCACCACAATTGAGGTAATCAATATATCAACACTTCCCAGAGTTTCCTTGTGTCCCTTAGGTAGTTTTTGTTGTTGTTGTTGTTGTTGTTGTTGTTGTTGTTGTTTTGTGGTTAAGAACACCGACCATGAGATCTACGCTCTTGACAAACTTCTCAATGTACAATACTGTGCGCAATACTCTACAGGCATGATGCTGTACAGCAGATCTCTAGAACTTATTCATCTTGCAAAACTGAAACTTTATACCCATTGAATAACAACTCTCATTTCCCCCAGCCCCCGGCAACCACTGTTGTGTTCTCTGCTTCTCTGAGTTTGGCCATTTTAAGTCTGTTATATAAGTGGAATCATGCAGTCTTTGTCCTTCTGTGACTGGCTTATTTCACTTAGCATAATGTCCTTCAAGTTCATTCATGTCGTAACTGGCAGGAATTCCTTCTTTTTTTAAGGCCCGATTTTTATGCTCCAGTTGTCAATTCCTGAAGGAAACCATCTCCACCATTATCTTTTCTAATTCTTTCCCTTTGTTCACATTTCTGTAAACTAAACTTGAATCCCCAGAAGGCAAGGACAATTACTGCTATTTGCAAGCCCAGCTCTGAACAGAGTACTGGGTACATGGGAGGCCTTAAATAAATGTTTGTGAATTTGTGAAACAATGAAAATTAGGGGCAGGTTGCTTTTTTCGTAAGTTCATTTTCTTAAGATATGAATTAATATAATCTTGAAAGGACTGCTTTTGAAGAACTCTGTTCATTTCTAACCACTTGGGAAACAACAGCCCTCTTGCTGAAATCTGCTCTATGCTATGAAGGTAGCATTGAAAGATGTCGGAATCCTATTATTTTACCTTCCTATTCAATGCTGCCCTTGGCTAAGTCCTGGAAGTGTGAGTAGGTGCCTTACGAGAGTTTCCGCAGCGTGCTGGTGTGCAGGTTACGCATTCAACCTACCATCTGAACAACTCCAAAAAATCCAAAAGGTGAAACAAACTGTACCCCAAAGTAAGGTTTTGATAATACTTGCATTAGAGAAAAGATATTCTAGTCAACTGGAGGAGTTATCCCAGAATGAAATAGACAGAGAATTTCCAAAAACCACCTTTCTTAAACAGAAAATGAGCCATGTTATACTTTTTCTTTTAAAACAAAAGCTGATCTATAAATAAAAACCTTTTCTTTTTTACATAGATTTCCTCTTTATTTTTGTACTTGGTATATTGCAGTATTTTATAATAATCAGTATTTTGTTATATTACAAAAGATAATGAGCTACTTTTCTTTTAAATAGCTGTGTACTCAGGATTTAACAAACACTGTATCAGACTCATAGCTGAGTTTAAATTCTAAATCCAAAACTTGAAATAAAAGAAGTACCTCTCTTCCCCACTCTGGCAATAAACTAAAACTGGTGAAATTGAATATTAAAAATTCTCTCAAAAGTCACATATTTCTTAATCTTCTAAATTCCTTAGTAAACTTGGTTGATCTGTAGTTGAGAACTCATTCCATGACTTGGGGTAATCTTCCTTCCTAGACAGTTGGCAGGCTTGTCACAAAAGCCTTCATCATTCAAATTCCTTCTTTGAGACAACAATTATCCCGTTTTAAAAGCAGTATCATATGTTGACAAAGCTACATGAAGGTCTAATCTTGCCTGTTAGCATTCACCAGCTTTTATTCTTCATAGCACAAAACAATTATTGCAAATCTCACAATGCGTTCTCTGTTTTGCCAGAAAATTTGGTATATAAATCAACAAAGCTAATTCCTTTAAAGGATGGATTGCAGGCTCCCAATTTATGCCTCTTCCCATTCCCCACCCTTCCAACTTGCTTTTATAATCAGCAACACTAGTATATTGCTTATAGAACAATTCACTTGAATGGCTAAAGTGAACAAAATGAAATCAATGACAAGACAGCAATCATGTTCATTTTTTGGCACATGACCACATCCTAGGAAATTCCTAAGGTGCTAGGTCTGGAGCCCTTTAGTGGTGGTGAGGGTGGTTCTGGTCCTTAAAAAGCCACTTCCATCCTGGGTTTTTTTCTTACCTACAAAATATACCTATTTGTTTACTCATTCATTAAATAATTAATAATCACATGCTACATGACAGAAACTGTGCTAGGCAGTGGTGATAAAATAGAAGTTCAAAAAACCTGCAGTGCAGCAGGCAGACAGACAAAGAAAACAACAGTAGGAAGCAATGTGCCATGTTCTACATGAGGGCAGAAGGTATAAGTTTACAAGGATTGTGGAAAGGACGCTTCACATAATGAGAGCATTGACAAAGGCCATGAAGGAAAGCTGATGTTGACATGAGTCATGAAGACAGAGGGAATCTTACTTAAGCCTCCAGGAGAACCTGCACAAAGGATGGCATTTGTGAGATAGTAAGGAAAGATTACACAGTGATTAAAATGAAGGAAAGGCATAGGGGGACAGGCAAAGAGAGGTAAAGGGCAAATTAAGAAGGACCCAGAATGATATGCAGAAGATGCAGAATCTATCTAGAAGGAGAAAGAAGCTGTTAGAATTTCAAGCCAAAGAGTTACATAGTATGACTCCTCATTTACCAATATTACTCCACTTGTAGAAGGTAGAGGCAAAGAGCCCCCACTCTGAGATGGTTACAAAAATACACATACAAACTGACGGGGGCCTAAACTAAGGCAGTGGCAATGAGGAAAGAGAAGAGGAAATGGATTCATGAGCTATTGGTATACAGAATTGACATGATTTGGATATGGAGGATGAGAGAGAAAGGAAAAAAAAATTTCTAGAGTTTAGTTTGGGACACGCTACTTTTGTAATACATAGGAGACCTCCAAGTGGAGATACCGAGCAGGTTGGAATGTATGAGCCTGGAACTCAAGAGGAATGTCTGGGTTGAAATAAAAAACTGGAAATCTTTAACACATGCAACATACAGATAGGAGAGGAGGGTACATAGTTAATGAAGGAGACAAAAGAGGATGGCCCGAAAGGTAGGAGAAAAAAAATCAACATCACTAAACCAAGAGAACGGGAGTTACAAGAAGACAGCAGTCACAAGTGTAAATTCCTGTATAGTAGTGAAATAAGATGAAGTCTGGTAAGCGCCCAGGGAATCTCATGCTTCAGAGATTATTGGTGACTATAGAGAGTGTCCGTGGAGTAGCTTGGACACAAATCAGACTGTAATGGGTTGAAGAGTTGGCAGAACCACAAGGAATGGAATACAATTTCTAGAGGTTTGTGATAAAGAAAAATATCCGCTAATTGGCTTGAAGATCTTTATAGCTTTCTTCTGCAACAGCGTTCCACAAAATTCTACTAATAAAACAGCTGTATCAAGAAAAGAGGACATGCTTCCCCAGATATCTAAGTTACTACCAGCCTGGATGTTAAGAAATTGAGGGGATGGAGGTAGGTAGATTCCAATCAGGATTCATCTACTTGAAGACTTGCCTTAGGGTGCTCATGCACGCAGTACAATTGTTCCTGTCCATGTAATAAAGAAGTAGGTGAGGTGTACAGTTACTAGCCTTCCTTACCTCATGCTTTGTGTGGTGGTGGGAGGTGTAAGGAGGATAACCATTTTAAACAGTAGAAAGATAGAAATTGGCTACAGGGGAGTAAAATAACCCGCAGATAAATAAGGGCTCTCCTAAGGAACAGTCATCCTACTGTTTACTCACGGGCGGTCCTGGGGGGCCTGGTTTTCCTGGAGGACCTGTTTTTCCTCGTCTTCCCTGGAAATCAAAGAGAAACAGTTAATAAATACCTGTGATTCCTTTGTATTTTAAGATAAGACAATATTAAATGGCAACTTTAAAGATAGTAAAAATCAACTGAAAGTTAAAAAATAATCTCAAGTCCACATCACCTTTAAACATTAACAAAATCTAAAAGCAACGGGCCAAATCTTAATGACCAAGATGAGAAAAGTAGTGCTTGGAATGAATAAACCTTAACTTATTAGCAGTCCTTTAAAGGCTTGCCTACCTATTACTCTTGTCAAGTAATATAAACTATCTGAAGGATGGTCTAAGATTGGCATTTTATCTGATGCTTCTATGGTTTCAGATGCAATAAAACCTGCATTTGTCATCTTAAATTGGTGTTCCTCAAAGAATGGTCTGAATTGTAATTAAAACAAAATTTTAATGTTTATTTTTGAGATAGAGAGAGTGAGAGAGCGGGAGAGAGACAAAGAGAGAGGGAAAATCGGAATCGGAAGCATGCTCCAGACTCTGGGCTGTCAGTACAGAGCCTGACGCGGGGCTTGAACCCACGAACTGTGAGATCATGACCTGAGCCAAAGTCAGACTGAACCACCCAGGTACCCCTCTCAATTATAATTTTATAGCAGTGACCTGAGGGTGAGATCAGGTGTTACAGCTGCGTATTCTGGAGCTCCATCTTAATTTACTGGCTTAGAATCTCTGGGGAAAGAAGCCACGAACTTGCATTTTAAAACCATTTCAGGTCATTCTTATGTTTGCTAAAGTATGAAAAGCACTACCCTAAGCCATACCATAATCCTATGTAGTGTATAAAGCACATTAACATGCTCTTTTCCTCCCTTTGGATGGTTAAGCTATTTTTTTAAGTAAACTAAAATAAAGACCCCTTGCTTACTAGTCATTATCATAATGCAATGTTAACTTTCCCAAGTTCACAACCAGCTAAATTCCAGTTTCAAGAGTTAGAAAAATAAGACTGGGCTAACATCTATAGGTAACTGTGTACCTAATATCACTTAAAGGGCAGTTAGTTACTTTTTATAAATTTAAAATTTATTCCCCTTTCTAATAGAAGGAAGTAAGCTTAGGTATTCAAGCATACATTTTTTTTTTTAATTTTTTTTTTCAACGTTTTTATTTTTATTTTTGGGACAGAGAGAGACAGAGCATGAACGGGGGAGGGGCAGAGAGAGGGAGACACGGAATCGGAAACAGGCTCCAGGCTCTGAGCCATCAGCCCAGAGCCCGACGCGGGGCTCGAACTCACGGACCGTGAGATCGTGACCTGGCTGAAGTCGGACGCTTAACCGACTGCGCCACCCAGGCGCCCCCAAGCATACATTTTGAACAAGAAGCATTTCTGAGCATGTTTGATAAATATGTCCACTCTATTTCATTTTTCCTGATTATTTTATTATCATATTGGTAGCATATTAATAAACATTAAGACTTGTTGCTACTGAAAAAGTAAAAGTTTTGGGTTAGTCTTTCAATTTTGGAAGGGAGGGGAAAGAATTGTAAACATAAACACTAAAGGCCCATTTCATTCACTAATTTTCTTGCCTTGAAAGTGCCAGGCAAAGTAGCTTTCTCTCTCTGGTTTTCATTTAGGATTGGAGTGGGGTAGGATGTCCAATGCCAGACCAGCAGAGTAAGTTTTGGGAGGTAAGCATAAACCACACTGTGACTGGACAGGAAATGCTTGCACTGCTGTTGAAGGTGAGTTAAAGTCACAGCATCAGGAGTTCCTATAAAAATAGCTGTTTTTATAAACAATCCCAGCTAAAGTCTATGGAACATATTTTTAAAAATTGTATTAAAAACATAAATATAATTAGTGGTGTTTTCATGTTTCTGTTTCACGTTTCTGTTTCAGAGATCTGAACCTGGGAGCTCCTTTAGGGACTTGTAACATTGGAATGAATATATAATTTAATTGTCTGTATACTTAATAAAAGTTTACACATGTACACCATTTTCTGGTCTTGTAGTTTACACATTCTGAAAATCAATATATTGGGTCTTTTAGTAAATGTAAGTCAATTAGACCCTGAGGACTAATCAATGATAAAAAGTTTACTTAGAAAGTGGAAGCACTGTAATTTATTTATTCACAGGGGCACAAAGAAACAAAATCAATGGCATCGAAGTGGGTGATTGGTTCTTTCTTTCAGGTTGAGGTAAGTTAAAACCATAGGATCAACTTCTGTGTGCATTCTCCTTTCGTTAAAGGAGACATGTATATTGATCGGGGCAGGAAGTAGGGAAAATGAGGCTGACTATTGATCAACTTTTATCACAGAGTTAATGGTTAAGGCAAACCAAATGTCAGATATTGTAAGATAACATTGGCATGTCTTAGGATGAGGAGTGAAAACAGTCATGATTCAGTATGGCACGGGCAAGCATCCAAATTCTTGCATATCACTGCAGGTTTATGTGATCATTCAAGTCAGCCTTGCAATCGTCAGAGTGCACTGATGTGCATGCTGGAAGAGTGCAGGGGAAGCCTGCTTTTGTTCTCGCATCCTTGCTAAGAGTGGATGTGCAGGTAAAATATTTTTCAGGGATGTTAAATTACTGGAACATATTGTGTGTAGGAGATAACTTCAGATGACAAGTATTTTCAGTTTAAATGTGATTTGTAGGCTTGAGTTTCTAGAACACCTTAATACGGATTTGAATACTTTTTAAAGATTTCTTTACAAAGCAGCATAGACCCCATTTTCTTAGCCATAGAGCTAAATGCGCCTTAAATATATTGGGACCTAGGACTTTAGCTTAAGTCTTAAGTTTCATTGACCTGTCAGGGGGATCTTACAGGACAGAGTGGGGGAAGGGGGGTGGTGAATAGATGAAAACCTGGTGGAAGCTCCAGAAGGTGAGGTCTCAGAGTGGTCTTGAACTATTGGACTGACAGACTGTGGTCCTACTTCCAGACATCATTTTTCTTCTCTCCAAGGAGCCCCACGAATTAACTCCTTTGTCTTCTTTATTCCCATTCAAGGCCTCCAGCTGCACTGAACAGTCTCACATTCTCCCATTCCTCCAAAACATCTTTTGTTTTTTCACTTAAAAACATTAGGGAAGGGCAAAAGCCTACCTAAGACATAACAGTAGATTTTTGGTAGGGTGTATTTTATTGTTTAAGCATGGATAACTCGGGGAATATTTTATTTGTAATATATGCCAAGACAGCAGGCATAAACCACAACTCTTATCCTAGAACTAAAATCAGATTCCTCCAGTTTTTCTGAGGGGAGTGTAATCTATGAATCTCTGTTGTTTCCTTACAGGACTCCAGGGGATTGTGTGGGGATGCCTGGGGCCAGGGGTGAGGGCTGCTGCTGGTGCGATGGGAGGAATGGCGGGCTCATGTTTGTTCCCACTTCTGCCTCCTTCTATTTCAGTGCCTTCACTGCAAGGCTTACTCTAGACCCCACTGAAAAGTAAGACAAAAAGTGGGGACTTGGATGAGGATGGGGATGCAAATCCTGGCAGATAACAGACAAATGCTGACCTGGGGTAACCTTCCTGGTTAGGATGTGTGCTCCCAGGTGGCCATTTGTTCAGAAGCAATTCTGATAAATTGGAGTCTGGCTGAATCTCCAATTGGATGGGGACCTACTGTTCCAGCATAATCACAATTGGGCTAATCCAACACTTTTCTGAAAAGTGGAGCATAAAGCACAAAACACAGATTCATTGTATCAGGTTGCCCTGGAAACCTCAAAGTGCTCAACATGTAAGTTTCCTGTTTGTAAAAGTGGAAAGGTTATTAGACAGCAGTTTAGATATTTGTCTAATGATTTAAGCCCAGTGGTGCTCCAACCCAATTGTGCATCAGTATCATCAGGAGGGCTAGTTACAACAGATCAATATGTGAGGAAAAGGGAACTCTCGTGCACTGTTGGTGGACGTGTACAATGGTACAGCCACTATGGAAAACAGTATGGAGTCCCTCAAAAAAGTAAAAATAGAAATATCACACTGATGCCACTACTGGGTATTTATTTAAGGAAAAAACACTAATCTGAAGAGATACATGCACCAGTATATTTATTGCAGCATTATTTACAATAGCTAAGCTATGGAAGAAACCTAAGTGTCCATCATTAGATGAAGGATAAAGAAGATAATACACACACACACACACACACACACACACACACACACACTGAAATATTACTCAGCCATACAAAAGAATGAAATCTTGCCATTTGCAACAACATGGATGGACCTAGAGGGTATTATGCTAAGTGAAATAAGTCAGACAGAGAAAGACAAATACTGTATGATTTCCCTGATCTGTGGAATCTAGAAAACAAAACAAATGAACAAACAAAACAGAAAACATACTCCAAAGTACAGAAAATAAACTGGTGGTTGCCAGACAGGTGGGTTGTGGGAGAATGGATGAAATACATGAAGGAGATTAAGAGGTACAAACTTCCAGGTATAAAGTAAAGAAGTCATGGGGATGTAAAAGTACATCAAAGGGAAGAAAGTTGATAGAATTATAGTAATTTTGTATGGCAACAGATGGTGGCTAGACTTATTGTGGTGATTATTTTGTAATGTGTATAAATATTGAATCACTATGTTGCATACCTGAAACTACTGTAAGATTGTATGTGAATTATACTTTTAAAAAAACCCAAAAGATTTCTGTCCCCACTTCCAGAGTTTCTGATTGACTAGGTCTGGGGCAGGGCCTGAGAATTCACATTTATTTTTAATAAGTTCCCAGTAATGTTGATGTTGCTGGCTTAAAGACCGTACTTGGAGAACCCCTACTCTAAGCCTTGAGCTCTTATTCATACTTATTGATTTATTTATTTTTAATATGAAATTTACTGTCAAATTGGTTTCCATACAACACCCAGTGCTCATCCCAACAGGTGCCCTCCTCAATGCCCATCACCCACCCTCCTCTCCCTCCCACCCCCCATCAACCCTCAGTTTATTCTCAGTTTTTAAGAGTCTCTTATGGTTTGGCTCCCTCCCTCTCTAACTTTTTTTTCCTTCCCCTCCCCCATGGCCTTCTGTTAAGTTTCTCAGGAGCCACATAAGAGTGAAAGCATATGGTATTTTTCTTTCTCTGTATGACTTATTTCATTTAGCATAACACTTTCCAGTTCCATCCACGTTGCTACAAAAGGCCATATTTCATTCTTTCTCATTGCCAAGTAGTATTCCATTGTGTATATAAACCACAATTTCTTTATCCATTCATCAGTTGATGGACATTTAGGCTCTTTCCATAATTTGGCTATTGTTGAGAGTGCTGCTATAAACATTGGGGTACAAGTGCCCCTGTGCATCAGCACTCCTGTATCCCTTGGGTAAATGGTGCTGGGAGACTGGACAGCAACATGCAGAAGAATGAAACTAGACCACTTTCTTACACCATTCACAAAAATAAACTCAAAATGGATAAGGACCTGAATGTGACACAGTAAACCATCAAAACCCTAGAGGAGAAAGCAGGAGAAAACCTCTCTGACCTCAGCCACAGCAATTTCTTACTTGACCCATCTCCAAAGGCAAGGGAATTAAAAGCAAAAATGAACTATTGGGACCTCATCAAGATAAAAAGCTTCTGCATTGCAAAGGAAACAATCAACAAAACTAAAAGGCAACCGACAGAATGGAAAAAGAGATTTGCAAATGACATATCGGACAAAGGGCTAATATCCAGAATCTATAAAGAACTCACCAAACTCCACACATGAAAAACAAATAACCCAGTGAATAAATGGGAAGAAAACATGAATAGACACTTCTCTAAAGAAGACATCCAGATGGCCAACAGGCACATGAAAAGATGCTCAACGTCGCTCCTCATCAGGGAAATACAAATCAAAACCACACTCAGATATCACCTCACGCCAGTCAGAGTGGCTAAAATGAACAAGTCTTATTCATATTTAAAGTTAGCCAGTCATTGGGGTGCCTGGGCGGCTCAGTCAGTTAAGCGTCTGACTTTGGATCAGGTCATGATCACTCAGTTTGTGCGTTCAAGTCCCACATCAGGCTCTGTACTGACAGCTCAGAGCCTGGAAAATGCTTCCAATTCTGTGTCTCCCTCTCTCTCTGCCCTTCCCTCACTCACGCTCTGTATCTCTCTTTCAAAAATAGATAAACATTAAAAAATAAAATAAAATAGGGGTGGCTGGGTGGCTCAGTTGGTTAAGCGTCTGACTTCGGCTCAGGTCATGATCTTACAGTTCATGGGTTGGAGCCCCGCCGCGTCAGGCTCTGTGCTGACAGCTCAGAGCCAGGAGCCTGCTTCAGATCCTGTGTCTCCCTCTCTTTCTGCCCCTCCCCTGCTCACACTCTGTCTCTCTCTCAAAGATAAATAAACATAAAAAAAAAACAACTGAAAAACAAAATAAAATAAAGTTAGGCAATCATGTAGAGCCCCTAATGTCTTGTAAATCTTGTAGCTTAGACCAAAAACCTTAATTGGTTTTGTGATTATGTGAAACTTTGAGGATAAAAAGTCCATTGTCAAATTCAAGAGCACCTGGACTAGAATTCTGGCTTTGTCTCTTAAGGAATGTGTGTGTGTGTGTGTGTGCGTGTGTGTGTGTGTGTGCGTGTGCGTGTGTGTGTGTCAAGATTTCATTGCTGTAAAATTGATACTTATATTTTGCAACAGGTTTGCTAAGCATTAAAAAAAAATCACATGTAAATTCTTACCATATATACACCCATTAGGATGGCTTTCTTTCAAAACGTGTTGGCAGGAATGTGGAAAAATTGGAACACTTACTCACTCTTGGTAAAATATTGCAACTGCTATGGAAAACACTATGCAGATTCTTAAAAAAATTATTAGTAGAACTAACATATGATATAGAAATCCCACTTCTAGGCATATATCCAAGAGACTTGAAAACAGGGTGTTGAAGAGATATTTGCACACCCATGTTCATAGCAGCATAGCCATGAGGTGGAACCAGTTCAAATGTCCACTAACAGATAAATGGATAAACAAAATGTGGTTATAAACATACAATGGAATATTATTTACCTTTAAAATGGAAGGAAATTCTGACACAGGCTACAACATGAATGAACCTTGATGACATTATGCTAGTTGAAACAAGCATAGTCAAATAAGTCACTAAATGAAAATACTGTATGATTACTGTGTGCACCACTTACATGAGGTACCTAGAGTAGTCAAATTTATAGAACCAGACAGTGGTGGTTACCAGGGGCTGGGGGAAGAGAAAAGAGGGGAGTTGTTGTTTAATGATTTTACAGTTTTACTTTTGCAAGATGAAAAAGTTCTGGAGATCTGTTTCCCAACAATGTGAATATGTTTAACATTACAGAACTACACACTTGAAAATGGTTAAGCGGAGAATTTTATGTGATATGTCTTGTCCACAGTTAAAAACAAGAATACTCTTGACATGACATCCAATACATGGTGGTAATAAGAACATTAGTTCCTTTTCTTCCTGCCCTTCTACCATCCTCTGCCAAATTCTCTACTTTTTTCATTTAAAAATGTTTGATAATATACAGTATCAAGCAAACCTTCTAAAATATGTATTGTGCATTAATTGAAAAGTATAACCAACGGAGAAACGGGAACCCTCTTGCACTGTTGGTGGGAATGCAAACTGGTGCAGCCACTCTGGAAAACAGTGTGGAGGTTCCTCAAAAAATTAAAAATACATCTACCCTATGACCCAGCAGTAGCACTGCTAGGAATTTACCCAAGGGATACAGGAGTACTGATGCATAGGGGCACTTGTACCCCAATGTTTATAGCAGCACTCGCAACAATAGCCAAATTATGGAAAGAGCCTAAATGTCCATCAACTGATGAATGGATAAAGAAATTGTGGTTTATATACACAATGGAGTACTACGTGGCAATGAGAAAGAATGAAACATGGCCCTTTGTAGCAACGTGGGTGGAACTGGAGAGTGTTATGGTAAGTGAAATAAGCCATACAGAGAAAGACAGATACCATGTTTTCACTCTTATGTGGATCCTGAGAAACTTAACAGAAACCCATGGGGGAGGGGAAGGAAAAAAAAAACGAGGTTAGAGTGGGAGAGAAACAAAGCATAAGAGACTGTTAAAAACGGAGAACAAACTGAGGGTTGATGGGGGGTGGGAGGGAGGGAAGGGTGGGTGATGGGTATTGAAGACTGCATTTTTTGGGATGAGCACTGGGTATTGTATGGAAACCAATTTGACAATAAATTTCATAAAAAAGTATAACCAAATCTTAACTATGCATGTGGTATTTTTTTCATCCAAGATAACAATCAAGTTGCACCCATTAAGCATAGACATATAAAAATTAAATTGTGAGGTATTCATAGAATGGAATACTATATAGCAACAAAAATGAATGGAATACAACTACATGCAACAATACAAGTGACTCTTGCAAACATAAAAGGAATAAATGGAGTCAAAATTAAACCATGCTGTTAGAAGTTATTATGGGTTACTGCTGTGGGAGGTGGAAGTGACGAAAAGAGAGCATTAGAGGGATTTTAAGGTGCTGGTGATACTCATGTTCTATTTCCTGAACCTGTGTGCTGGTTACATGGGTGTGCTCAATTTTTTTACAATTTTTTTTACGTTTTTATTTATTTTTGAGACAGAGAGAAAGTACCAGGTGGGGAGGGACAGACAGAGAGGGAGACAGGAACCAAAGAGAGCTCTGCGCTGACAGGAGAGAGCCCGACGTGGGGCTCGAACCCACCAGCTGTGAGATCATGACCTGAGCCAAAGTTGGATGGTTAGTCAAACAAGCCACCCAGGAGCCCTGGATGTGCTCAATTTTTGAAAAATCACCAAGCTGTATATCCGTGTGATACATATATCTTTCTGAATGTATGTTACAATAAACTTTTTTAAAAAATGAAACCAGGATATTTCAACAATAGAATGATTTTATTTGAATTATCTAATGACTTCAGCCATCTGCATTTGCTGTGTGCAAAGCCACAGAGGGTCACTATCATCAGGAAGAAAAAAGCAAACAAAACAAGGCTACTTAAATAAATGACATCTACGAGTCTCAACAGTTCAAAATAGCCTGGTGCTCCCAGGGTGACTTACAGTATGAGCACATCTTAAATTAGTCACTTGATTTATAAACACTCGGCCCTGCAGGAGCACTACGAGGAGAAAGAATGCATATAATCGGCTACTGGTACTTATCCGACAGATGGTTTTTGCTGTTGATGAGGATGAGGATGATGAAGACAAGTTTGCAGCAGTATTTGGACTTAAATAAAGGATGGTATGCAGACCTCAAGCCCACAGAGGAGACATATGTGAAAGCAGTCTCTCTAAATTGCCAGATCTTGCTAATACAGCTGGCTCTGCTCAAATATTTCCCTGTCCCGTGTGTGTATTTAGCACACTCTTAGGCATCAGCTCAGCCTGAACAAGGTATCAAGGAAATGTCAAGGAAGAAGACACAGGGCCTTGACTGGCACTCCCAACTGTGAATGAGGTGTTAATTACACAGGAAAACATTACAGACTATTTGGGAAGTTCAGTTTTCTTTTTTTACATTGTGAGCAGAAATAAGACTTATGACTGATGTAAAAACTTACCACATTTTGGAATCAACGATATGTGAAAAAAGGGGGATTGGAATACTTATGTGAGAATGCATAATATCCTAAATGCATTTTATTTCTTAACAGATATTTAAAAATACATCTATGACAGCAACAACCCTACTCATAAAGGTCTGATTATTTCAGGGATCAGACAAGTGGCTCTTTGAAGGACATGGGAAGAGGATATAATTCAGCATGGACAAATGATTTGAAATAGGTTTAGAGCCCAGGAAAGATGAGTCCACACTATGTTGCCATTCCCAATATTGCCTTTCTTCTTTAGGGTGGGATCTCAAAATTTCTAAATCATTCCACAATTTCCCCATCTTTCTGTCCCCTGTACATGTTCTGAGTAACTCCAGTGGCTTTTCAAAACAAGTTAGAAATATGACAATATTATGTAATCCCCCTCAGCTACAATTGAATAAGTGATAATCTAAATGCATTGGGCTGAGCCAAAGGGTCTGGTCTGTCAGTAATGTCTATAGTCACTGTTTAGTATTCCTATTAAGTTATTAGTAACAACATATGTTACTAATTTGGTCATAAAGATTAAGTATAGTCGAAGTCTGACCTCTTAACCCCCTTCTGTTTGAATATACTAACAATCAACTTTCCCTCCTGTGCCCTGAGCTATCCATGTTGTACCAAAAAAACTTAAGAAAAGTCTATGACTAACAATTATAAAAATGGTTGCCATTTATCAAGTACTTGCCATGGTCCCGGCAGAGACTGCTGAGCAATGACTTAACATTAGTTTGCTTAACCTTTTCAAAACTACCTTGGGAGGGTGGTACCGTTCCGTTCCAATTTTACAGAGAGAGAAAGGTTAAACATCTCACTCCAAATCACTCTTCTCTTAATTGGTGGGGCAAAAATTTAAAGCCGAGTGTATCTGATCTTAAAATCCATAATCCTCAGAATTGAGGTTTCCTTGGTCGGTATCCTGATCATTTTTTTAATGTTTATTTTTGAGAGGGAGAGAGAGGGAGAGAGGAGGAGGATGCGCAGAGAGAGAGAGAGGGAGACACAGAATCTGAGGCAGGCTCCAGGTTCTGAGCTGTCAGCACAGAGCCCAATGTGGGTCTCGAACTCATGAACTGTGAGATCATGATCTGAGCTGAAGTTAGAGGCTTAACCAACTGAGCCACCCAGGTGCCCTCCCTGCCCCAATCATTCACAATTTAGGTTACTTTGCTGCTGTAATTATTGAGTTTCTCTTATATTCTCACAACCAAGGCAGATTTTTTTAACGTCGCAGTTGCTTATCACTTTGTCCTTTGGAATTTGGGTCTCCTGGGCTCTCACCTGCTCCCCTGACTTCTGCTTGCTCCTGACTCAGAATCTACCCTGACTTCTGCAGACCCTCCATCCTGCCATTGGGATTTGTCTGGACTTCTGATTGCCTTGCCAACCATCAACTCTCTCAGTCCCAATTTCTGGCTCTGTTTTCTATGACTGCCATTGTCATTCTCTGCCAAGGCACTTGATTCATCTTGGTATCATGTGTGGGGCAACAGTAGAGTGTGGCTAAACAACTTCCGGAACATGCTGGGAATATATTTTAACATCTCTGTGCCACATTAAGAGGGTGGATGCTGGAAGCACACTGTAAAATGTTCTTTTCCTCCATAACTGGAAATTCACAGCAGGCATGCTCACAGAAGGGAAATGGGGAATCAGGCCTTGTACAGAGTCTTCTTGGTCTGAGGACGATGCTCTGGTCTTCCACACCTCTAAGCACTTTCATAATGCCTCGTGAAGGCAGAATTTTCTTTCACTTTTGTTAAGGGAAGCTGTTATATTTTTAATTTAGAGCAGATAGAATCAACATGTAGAGGAAAAAATAATGCACATAAACTGTCAGGTCTACTTTCATAGAAACATTAAAATAAAAACAATGTGCTGAGGTTCCCCAAGAAGCTTCAGAGAGGTCAGAGTCTGAGCCAGTAAAACAAGAACACACTTGGCCTCAACAGCCGGCTCTGGGACAAAGAAATCATCAATGATATTTTATATCTTGATTTCAATTAACATAAAGTTATAGTGGGTAAAATTTCAGCATTTTTGAGTTGCCTACTTTAAAAGATGAAATGTATCCTCAAGGGTAGAATTTTAAAACTGCATTTTGAATGTGAAGGATTGATTAACCAGCACCAAATAAATTCACAGGAATACATTTTGCAGCTATCCAATAACTGCCTGGTAAATGAAGAGAATTCCAGAGGATCCATAAAATGATCTATAAAGGTCACCTGATTTGAAAGAGAACTTTTAGTGCATAATTCTCAATTCATCAATTTGAATTTAATAGGTCAAATTGCATTTTGGATATTTAAATGCTGAGTTCAGAACCAAACCCTAACCAAAAGATGGGTAAATTTATTTAAGAAAAATGTACTGTCTGTGTTTTATATATGGTGCAGGGAGGAAACACATTAATATGACTAAGACCTGGGTCTTGCCTTCAAAGTAGAAGACAAAGGACAGTTATTCATAACAACTATTTGGATTGACTTGTTCATTTGGTTATGGGGAGGGAAAGGAAGTTCTGGAGAGGGAAAGGAAGAATAAGTTCTTGCCCATAGTGATTATGTGCTAGTCTTCAATAACTCCCTTCAGCCTTCTCTTTGAGAGGGAAGAGAAGGAGGTAGGGTCATCAGCATGGGAGTGAAATGTAGGGAGAAAGTCATCTGTACACCCTCAGCAACAAGATGGGGCACAAACCATAAAATGTCTTTTTAAACAGGGACAGCATTTCCTGGATGCTTCTGCACTGAAATAGATGTGTGTATCCTCTTTGGTCCTTTTCTGCTCTGATACTTAACACCAACTTTTTGATCAAGTGTGTTCAGAAGGCATTTCCCAGCCCATCACTCTTTTTTTTTTTTTGGTTTGATCCTTGATTGATCCAAGTATTGGCAAATGTACTGATGACCTTCAAATACTGAACACTTGAGGACATGCCATTTTATACAAATACTGGGTAATTTTTTTTCTTGACTTGAATACTACTTAACATTTCTTTAAACTTCACATCCAGGATCACTTGAAACTGTGGGTAAAATTAATCTGGAGTCTAGCTTCATCAATATGTCTCTCCAGAGAGTCTCTTTTTCTCTCAGCTCCAACCTTTTCAAAACATAAGATTAGGATTTCCTGGGAAAGCCAGTGTCCCACTTGGTCCTTGCAGTTTTCATGGTGGGTCATTTGCTGGATTCTTTCATGTTCTCCTTTGATTTTTTCCACCCCCTCTAGGGAACTACCATACAGGCAGAAGTCCTAGCTACATCTTGTTCCCAGCATCCTGCCTACATGTAGTACATACATATATACATGCCTACATACATATGGATTCATTCATAAAACCTAATTCAGCTTCTCAACTACATAAAACTTCCATTACAACTTTTAAACTTTTTTTGTTCATCTGCCACCTCTTCACTGTGTCTTTGTAGGACATTTTCCCCACTTTCGGCCAGCTCATGTTCAGACTCATTCATTCATTCATTCATTCATTCATCCATTCATTCACTTAAAAAACATTTACTGAGCCCTAATATAGCCAGATCCCTTTCTATGCTTTGGAAATATCTTCAATCTTGTCCTTTCATTGGGAACAATAATCATAATGGATATCATATGGTCCTTATTCTCTGCCACACACCATCCTAAGCAATTTGCAACTTTTTATTCATTACATCTTCAAAATATCTTTGCGGTATCTCTGCTTTACAGATGAGGTGACTGAGTGACAAGCAACTTGCCTATGATCACATGGCTACTAAGTAGCAAAGTTGGGAACCCAGGCAAATTGGCTGTCTCATCTCTGATCATTACCACATTATACTTATTGCATATTTGGTAACTAAACAAATAAAGACATGAATTTTGGATAGCAATAAGCATTATGAAAAAATAAAGCAGGGTAAACTGTATAAAGTTATACAGGAAGGTGTGCAGTTTCAGATAGAAAAATCAGGCAGCTGAGCCAAGTGAATCCCTGGGCCATGCAAGGTCTGAGAAAGAAAATCCAGCAGCGAGAGCAGCAAGAAGTGAGCCCAGAGTATGGCTTGTTCAAGGAACGGCAAGAAACACAGGTGGCTAGAGAGGAGCAAGTCAGTGGGAAGGTGGTAGGCAGGCCAGATTACGATGGAACTCATAGATTATGATGAGGGGCTCCAAGTTTTATTGTTTTGATTATAATGGGAAGCTACTGGAAGTTTTGTTTTAAAAAAGTCACATAATAGAGGTTGATCTAAGTACCTGTCTATCTATATAATAGGCAGGAAGGTAATACTACTATAAAGTCATCATTTAATACAGGGGCTGAACAGAGCTGATTTTAGGTTATCTGACTTAGATTGCTTATGGAAATATCTCCTTCTATTTGTGCAGATAACCAGGAGTTGATTATCTATATAGCATCTTGTGATGGTTAATTTTATGTGTCAAATTGACTGGACCATGGTGTCCATGTATTTGGTCAAACATTATTCTGTTTTTGTAAAGGTGGTTTTTTTTTTTTTTTGGTGAGATTAACATTTGAATCAGTGGACTTTGAATAAAGTAGAATGTCTTCCATAATTTGAGTGAGACTTATCCAATCAGTTGAAGGTCTGTATAGAACAAAGGCTGATCTCTTCCAAGCCAGAAAGAGTTCCGCCAGCAGACTGCCTTTGGATTTGCAAAGATTTGGGTGTCCAGTCTACCTGCCTACTCCACAGACTTTGGATTTAGTAAGCTTCCATAACTGTCTGAGCCAATTACTTAAAATAACTCTATGTATACACATCCTGTTGATTTTGTTTCTCTGGAGAACCTGACTAATACACATTTCCATTTACATGTACAAACTATTTATTACCTTCCATTAACATTTTATGTTACTGAATATAATACCTATTACTCTCTGATATTTACCCAATCCATTGTTTTTGACTAGAAAAGAAGATATATGAGGAAGTGAGACCTATTTTATCTTTCACTGTGAACTATGGCTTTAAAATAGAGAAAGCTGCATTGTGTAAGTAATCCTGGAAGACTTATACAAGGATATTAATAATTTAATGAACTCATACTCAAGGGGAAAAATGTTCTCGAAACATGTCAGGATGAATTTTCAAGGGAAAGACCTAATTAGCAGTGTCTGAAGCATATGTCATCACATTTAGAAAACAAGAACTAGTCCCTGTGGACAGAATGGTACGTTGGATTTTAAAGCTTTAACTACTCCAGTTAATATGTATGATTAATGAGCAATATGTCAGTTAGCTGGCCTAACTCAAGTGAAAGACCTTACAGGAAAAAAATAAAAGAGGATATTTAAACTAATACCTAGAAATATGCAAATGTAGTTTATAATCTCTTTTATATTACGATCAACCAATAACTTAGAGTCTTTACTGGGAAATAATATCATAGTTTGCACAGCTTTTAAAATATAGAATCAAAGCTACAAAGATGCCCTATAGTAACAGATGACCAGAGGTTCCAACGACTTTACAAATGAATCCTGAGAGGCTAACAAAAGATAAAAATCCCTTAATGTGGGGTTACGGTTGAGAAATCAACAGTTGGGGAAACAAAACAGTTGGGGAAACAACTACATAAGTAGGTATGTCATTATCTTTTACTTATATATAATAAAGTATTTTTATCTGATTATTTAGATAAAATCATCAAGAAGAAATAGGAGTTAAGTCCATTCAAAGGACAGAACACATGTAGATGGTGACTATTTGATAACAAGATCTCCAGAGGCAAAGAGAAAAATCCGATCACTTTGTATTTGTGATTCTAAACATAAAATTACGTGGTAATGTTCATAGGTCCAGTTGGATGTTTGGGCTCCTGAAGACAGAACCTTACTTTAAATCCTTCAGAAACATCAATAACTAAAACTGCAAAAGAATTAATGTTGTAAATGATGAGAACTACTGATTTATTTACTACCTTAATGAGAAATGAACTGCTAATGAAAAACACAAAGGAGTGAGAGAATAAACAGATAATCTTATATCAATAGTAAGCATTTATATATTCATTACTTATTACTTACAGTGCTTCCCATATTACAGATAGGGAGGGAGGCAAACCACAAGAGACTCTTAAATACAGAGAACAAACTAAGGGTGGATGGGGGAGAGGGAAAATGGGTGATGGGCATTGAGGAAGGCATTTGTTGGGATGAGCACTGGGTGTTGTATGTAAGCCAATTTGACAATAAATTATATTCATAAAAAAATAAAATGTAGAACACAAAAAAATACAGAGAAAATTAGACACAGATTCTGCCCTTGAGGGGCTTATAATCTAGTATTAGAACATTTCTCTTCTTCCTACTGTATGTTTTTTTTTCACACAAAAAAATAAGGTTGCTTAAAGAGATCCAAGAAAAGAGAATAATTAACCATTATTTTCAAGATTTGGAAGTTGCATAAAATTTGGACATAAATGGCTCCGGATTATAAGAGTAGTAGTATTTCTATTTTGGCATACTTTAAATATGTAGTGTACTTTTTGTCCATGGTCATATTTTATATTATATAGAAAGGAATATATCAAGGTAAATATAGATTCTAAATCTTATATATTTATGACAAGAATAATTGATCATTGCCTTAACAACAATAGGATGGAAAACAGTAGGCACTGTTTGAGAAGCCAGGGACCTGGTCGCTAGTACCTTCCCTTTTATTTATGAGCTAATCTCTCAGCCTTAGCTGCACCCACCTTAAAAAAAAAAAAGAGTAAAGAGATACCTACCTAAAAACAGTGGACTGGAAAATATGAACACCTGAGAAGTAGTTACTTCAAGAGAAATATCTACGTTGGAAAAAAACTGTGTATAATTTTTCATCATTATCAGACTGTAATTCCCTGAAGGCTGTGACAGTACCTGGCATGGAGTAAGTTCTCCATAAATGCCTACCTATTCTTCTGTACAGAAAGTTCCAAGCTTTCCCCGAGAGGTTAAACCCCATGGGGGCATGGAGAAGGTAGTCTAACATATCCAGATGGAGAGGCTGTAAATCAATCACATTCTTAGAAAATATGAAGGAAAAATATATCCCAAAGACTCCTTTTAAAAATCAGTATTGGGGTCAACCTAGTGGTCTAAAATAAAACCTCATACAGAATGTGTTAACACTAGCATGTGAACATGGTTGACTTATGGGTAAGATATGTCCACAGAAATAGTGGTAATAAGCAGTCATCAGATACCTAGTTCTCTTCTCCCCTGAGCATTGGTGAGGATTGGTAGGATTCCTGGCAAGGTTGGAACTGAAGTTTTCAAATGTAAACAACATTTTGCCTAAGGATTTCTAGTTTTGGCCTTAACCTCTAAATGAAATGAACATTGTATCTTGACTTTTTTTATTTGAATAGAGTTGACACATGTTACATTGGTTTCAGGTGTAGAGTATCCTGATGCAACATCTCCATACATTAGGCTATGCTCACTACAATTGTAGCTACCATCAGTCACCATGCAACACTATTACAACCACTGACTATATTCCTGTGCTGTACCTTTTGTTCCTATGGTTTATTCATTCCATGAATATTCAGATTTCACAAAGGACAAACTAGGGCCCCTACTCAAATTTAAACTTCACAAAGACCAAACTAGGGCCTGAAGGGTTCTGCTCAACAAGGCCCAATAGATTCTACCTCCTCTCCCCTCTCATACCATTCTAGCCTCACCGGTTTCCTGTAGTTCCTTGAAATTTCCACCTCAGGCTCTTGTACTTGCTGCTTCATCCAGATTTCCAGAGAGCCTGCTCCTTCACCTCTTTTAGATCTCTGTTCACAGGTCATCTTTGCAACACAGCTTTCTCTGACTTCCTAACAATATTCCCTATCCCTTCTCCTGTTTTCTTAATTTTGGTTGCATCTATCACCGTTGACCAAAACTTACTTATTTTGTTGCTGTCTATCTCTGTAATAGACTTTAAGCTCCATGAGGGCAGAACTTTTTTTTCTATTGCAGCAGTTGGCAATTTTTCCTGTAAAGGGTAAGATAGTAAATATTTTAGTCTGTCACAATACTCAACTCTGTTGTTGTAGAGCAGCCATAGAAAGTATGTAAGGAAATGAGTATGTTTACAAAAACATATGGTGGGTCAGATTTGGGCCAAGGGCCATGGTTTGCTGACTCCCAGTTTATAGTTTTCATTGTTCTATTTTCAATGTCTACAATTGAACACTAAGTGCTTAATAAATATTTGTTCTTATTTTTGGACTGAGCTAACAATTAAAATGGAATTAACTTTTTGAAAAGATACTAGACAAATAAGGAGCTTGCACTAATGAGGAAAAGAGTGTGATTTCATTCATTACTATACTTTTAGAGATCAAGACCTAAACTGTGGGATTGACTATATCTTGAAAGTTCTTTAGGATCTGGTGATGTTTTAATTGTTATTTCTTTTAATATTGTTGTTGTAGGGAACACAAGATAAAACCTTCATAAGTACTCTGAAATTATTTTACTGAGAATTTTTAAAAAGTAGATATAGGGGCGCCTGGGTGGCGCAGTCGGTTAAGCGTCCGACTTCAGCCAGGTCACGATCTCGCGGTCCGTGAGTTCGAGCCCCGCGTCAGGCTCTGGGCTGATGGCTCGGAGCCTGGAGCCTGTTTCCGATTCTGTGTCTCCCTCTCTCTCTGCCCCTCCCCCGTTCATGCCCTGTCTCTCTCTGTCCCAAAAATAAATAAAAACGTTGAAAAAAAAATTTAAAAAGTAGATATATAAAAAGAGTAACATAACAAATGATTACTTCCCCCCATAATATAGAATTAACACCTGGTAATATTTTATAATAATTTATTTAAATCTTTTTAAAAATAAACAAAATGTTACAGATTAACATTAAATGGAAGCGCTTTTAGGCTACCTCTAGTCCTGTTTCCCTCACTACTCCCAAGGTGTAACTACTCTCATGAGTCTGATGTTATATTTCTGGTCCATGTATTCTTTAAAATTTGCATACATATGCATATATATATATATATATATATACACACAGAGTGTCATATTTTGAAATTTTAAAAAACTATTTCTGTATGTATCCTTTCACAATATTTTTGTACTCATTGTTGTTTTTAAGATCTATTTTTGTTGGGAGTGTGTGTGTGTTATAGATGTGTGTGTGTAGATAATATTTACAAAGGAAAATATTTCCAAAGTAGTAAAATACAGAAGTACAAAAAGTAAAAAAAAAACCTATTTATTATATTATAAGATAAAATCTTCACTGTTTTCTTCAGGTTTTGTATATTGGAGTCTAATGTTGCTCAAGTCTTTCACCCAGGAAAAGAACTAATGGCCCAAGGAATTCAGGAATTTAGCACCATTTTATTTTTATCTACTAGAAAAACATTATCCTGTAAAATGTCAATTCAGTTATTAACATATGGTAAGTGTTGTAACAGCATAACCCACTTCCGATATTTCAATACATGCAGCTAAATTTTAAAACACCTAACTGGAGATCATAAAGGACTTGCAGTTACACAAAACATTAGTAGTCTTTCTAATAACATAATAATGGCAAATATTTTGAAATGGAGTTTAAAATGAAAACTGAGCAAGCTGAAATTCAATCTGGGTCTACTGACCCAAAGTATCAGTCTCTTAGAGCTTTGAAACAGAGTATCTGTGTTCAATAACCTAGATATATGGTGACCTTAAAAAAGCCTTCTGTCATATTTTATAACATCAAGGAATGGAAAGAGAAATAATGAAGAATCCTTATGAAACATCTGCTGTCCATAAAACATTTCAGAAAATACTTTGTCAACCTACGCTATAAATAGTTTAGTCCTGATGTCCTTAATTTTACATGTGTCTGTATGAGAACAAAGAGAAGAACCTCCCGAAATGGTTCTATAATACTATTAGAAGTACAAATGTCTTGGGGGGAGCCAATTACAGTAAAAGTTTATTCATCTAGCACTTCATTAAATGGAAAAATCTACCAGAGATAGCACTTCCAAGCTCCCATAGGATAGTGCTGACTGACTTTGATAACCCAGGAGATGGGGCCACCAGTTAGCTGGTATGTACTTTTGTGCTCATAAGAGCAAGACCCCCTTCTTCCTGGTGGCTGCAGCCAAACAAGGGGGCACACAGTTGGTTAGCGGGCCACAGGCTGGATTTCAGCCCCCAAACACCTGTTGATTCGCTGAACTTCTTCAGGGCAACTGTGGTAAGGACAAATCCACGAAAGCCTCTGGGATGCTAAAAGAACTATTAAATCTTTTCCATGGTTTTAATATGAACAGATTTCATTGTGCTCAAATACTTGGAAATTAATGTTATAAGTATGATATCACAATTAGCAGTTATTGGAAAAGCTGCCATGTGACGGGCCCTGTATTGGCTATGTTCCTCACACGTTTTTCTAATCATCACTTCAGGTTAGGCAGTGTCATTTCCACTGTATAGCTGAAGAAACTGAGTCTCAGAGAGGATGGATAACATTCCCTGGGTCACAGAACCGGGACTTACCAGGAAGTCTGCATGACTCCAGAACCCACGACCTTTGAGGGTTTGTGTTGCTGAAGTGATGCAGAGGTTGACGTTTTATTAATAAAAAGTTCAAGCAACCAGATTCCCATCAAACGATGAATGGCCCCCCTTCCGCTGGCAGTCTTTGGGTTGCTTTGGCTACCACCACCGAGGCCATTCTGTGGCCAGAGGAACACTTCCCCCCACCAACCAGCATTCATGTGCACAAGTTGTAGGTCAGGGGCGAGAAGGAAAGTTGAAGGTGTTAGTAGGGAAATAATTCAAGACAGCCCCGGACAGAGGCCCGGACAGAGACAAAGAGGCAGAGAAGCTTTTGTACCAGTATCAGGTACAAAACGAGTATCATCTGATGTCATTCATTTTCCATTACATTGGTTAAAACAGTTTGTTTTTTATTTCTTAATTTTTTTTAATGTTTATTTATTTTTGAGAGAGAGAGAGAGAGCGCGTGCAGGAGGGGCAGATAGAGAGGGAGACACAGAATCTGAAGCAGGCTCCAGGCTCCGAGCTATTAGCACAGAGCCCAATGCGGGGCTTGAACTCACGAACTGGGCTCAGGTCATGATCTCATGGTTCATGAGTTCAAGCCCCACATCGGGCTCTGTGCTGACCGCTCAGAGCCTGGAGCCTGCTTCGGATTCTGTGTCTCCTCCTCTCTCTGCCCCTCCCCTGCTCATGCTCTGCCTCTCTCTCTCAATAATAAATAAATGTTAAAAAAAAACATTAAAAGAAAGTTTTATTATGTTCTATTAAGTTGATTTCTGACCTGCTAATGGATCATAACACACAGTTTGAAAAACATGGTGATTATAGAACAGAATTCGGCAATGGACTTCGGTTAGAACCCAGCTCTACCAATTTCTTGCTCAGTGACTCTTTAGCTTGCTCTTTAACTTCTTTAAGCCTCAGTGTCCTTTTTTGAAAAATGTAGATGATAACCATTAACAGAAAAGGATGTTGTAACCAGGATAATATAGGATTACTATGTATATTATTTTTATTCCCATACTATTGCATATATATATTATTAGTGTAACACAGCACCAACAAGTGATGAGATGCCCCCAAATTTTGCAGTTTTGTGAACAAGTCAGGTATAGCCACGCCAGAATTAGGCATATTCACCTTACCTAAAGAAAACCGGCTAGCGTGAACCAAAGCTCAGCTACAAAGTTAGTTATCCTTATAGATCCTTACCTGGATACCTTTAACTGTATCTTTCTTGCCTTTCCAAGCACCTAAATCCAATACATAATTGCTTTTTTGCTGAGCTCTAGGGTGTTTAAACTCTTTGTGTAAAATGGATCCTCATAATCTTACAAAGGTAAGTCAGACTATCGTTCACACTTTACCCATTCATTCCATTTTATCTTTTCCTTCCCAAGGAGAAAACCAAGAATGAGAAAGGAGAGTCCTCCTTCCTCTTAGAATATTTTTTCAGATATTCCATTCAAAAAAATTAACTTCCATTTAGCTCCCCTGCTTGAGAACTAACATAGGTAGCCAGGAATAAAGCAGAGCACACAGTAAAACACGTTAAACTGGCTAAGTGCACATTTCTCTTAATTATTACAAGGGTAAACTATTTTAAGTGCTTAATTAGCAATACTTGAATAAAAGGAATTTTTCTGCTGGTGATAAAGTTTTTGTTACAGTTTTAGCCTAAAGTCAAGGTAACTCACTGAATCAGTACTTCTCTAACTCTATGGTGGAAAATTCCAATTTGTTACAGACTGGTACTTTTATAAAATGTAATAAAACCAAATCACTGGAAAAAAGTGAAATAAGGACATGTTTACTATTGGATTCAATAGACATAAAATACTTTATAAATATAATCAAAAAACTTAGAGAAAAAAAGAAAAAATTATAAAACTGTACACATTGTTGAAAGTGTGTATATATGCTGATAATAATGATTCACTATTATGCTTGGAACTTTTAGTCCTTTGCCATTATAATGAAACAAAAGTTACAAGTGAAATAGTAATTCCCCATACTCAGTGCCTATAAACTCTTTTAGACAAAGGAAACTATTATATCAGTATTTAAAGTTTTAGTATAACAACTTTATACTAAAGCTTGATTCTTGTTTGTTATATTTAACCTAAGTTCAAATGGCAATGCTACTCATAGGGCATAACTTATCTAAAGTGCTTCATTGTTTTGTTTTACTGATATCCAGTATAGAAATCAGTTTAATGGAGGTATGTTGATAAGAATGAAATAAGAGATTCCAAACTGGCTTCAGCAAACTAAGAAGAATATTCTTTACAACTTTTATTAAAAAAAATGAAGTGATGCTGCTTTTTCAAAATTCCTTTTTAATCTTTCATCAATAGCCAGGTCCAGCAATCTACCCTATAAATTTTGGCTTAGTTTAAATTATTTTTCAATGAAAGAAGTGAATTTGGCATCATGGAATTCTTATATATGAATATTCATTTCTTATACATGAATCTTCTTCTGATGGAAAATAAAATTCAAAACCTTCTATCAAATGTTAAAAACATTTGATGGTAAGTTTCACTGATGTAGAACAGCATAACATCTCTTTAATAATGGTTGTAAAACTATGGGAACATATTGTAACAATCTGTAGAAACTTCACTTGTTCCTCTTCAGTTTTCTTCTGCCATTGGAAAATACACTACATTCTTCCTTTGCATGGAAGTATTGATATTATTAAAAATACTGAAGGGATGCCTGGGTAGCTCAGTTGGTTGAGCATCAGACTCCTGATTTTGGCCCAGGTCATGATCTCATGGTTTGTGGGTTAGAGCCCCATTCAGGCTCTGAGCTAACAGTGTGGAGCCTGCTTGGGATTCTCTCTCTCTCTGCACTCCTCCCCGCTCCCCCATCTCAAAATACATACATAAACTTAAAAAAATACTGAATATAGGCAAATAAGCAAGTTTCTCAAATGGTCCAAATTACATTTTTTAAAGGTGAGAAGTAACTGGTTTCTTCTTTTTTCTCTTACTGACCCTACCCCACAGTCCGTGGTAACCACTATTCTAGTCTGTTTCTATAAATTTAGTTTTTCAGATTCCACGTATAAGTCATATCATACAGTATGTATCTTTTCTCTGTGGCAACTTATTTCACCTAGCAAAATGCCCTCAAGGTCCATCCATGTTGTCCTAAATAAAGATTTCCTCCTTTCTTGTGGCTGACTAGTATCTCCTTGTGTATATACACCACATCTTCTTTATCCATTCATTTATTGATGGACACTTAAGTAGTTTCTATCTTGGCTGTTGTGAATAATGCAACAATGAACATGGCAGTGTAGTAGGTATCTTTTCAACGTTTTTTTTTTTTTTTTTTTTTTTTTTTTGGGACAGAGAGAGACAGAGCATGAACGGGGGAGGGGCAGAGAGAGAGGGAGACACAGAATCGGAAACAGGCTCCAGGCTCCGAGGCATCAGCCCAGAGTCTGACGCGGGGCTCGAACTCACGGACCGCGAGATCGCAACCTGGCTGAAGTCGGACGCTTAACCGACTGCGCCACCCAGGCGCCCCAGTAGGTATCTTTTCAATATACTGTCTTCATTTTCTGTGGATATATATGCCCAGAAGTGGGGTTGCTGGCTCAAATGGTAGTTCTATTTTTAATTTTTTGAGGAACCTGTGATGGTTGTATCAATATACATTCCCACAAATAATGCATACGGGTTCACTTTCCTCAGTATCCTCACCAACACTTGTTATCTCTCTCTCTCTTTAAAAAAATGTTTTTGACATTTATTTATTTTTGCAAAACAGAGAGAGACACAGCATGAGCAGGGTAGTGGGAGAGAGAGAGAGGGAGACACAGAATCTGAAGCAAGCCCCAGGCTCCAAGCTGTCAGCACAGAACCCAATGCAGGGCTCACACAAACTTCGAGATCATGATCTGAGCCAAAGTCGGATGCTTAACCGACTGAGCCACCCAGGTGCCCCCCTCTCTCTTTTTTGATGAGAGTCACTTTTAACAGGTATGAGGTGATGTCTCATTGTGATTTTGATTTGCATTTCCCTCATAAGTGATATTGAGCCATTGGTTTCTTAACTTGCAGTAACAGTGAGTTGATTCTACAAGTCTAACCTACTTGACAACCTTTTTCTCCTCAATAACCATAACTCACTATCCAAGAATAGTTGTTTTGACCATTTTCCACACTATCTCAAAATTTAAAAAAATCTCAAATTTAACATATTAATCTTTATAAGTTAACAGTTTTTACCATGTCGTTAGGCCTATTGTTTTGTTTAGCTGATATTTATTTGTTGGCAAGATCTTCCTGATGAATGAAGAAATGTGTCGGTTTACATTCTACTGCAAGCTCCCTAATCAGGATAACCACTCTGGAATACTCCCCATCACTGCATCTGTGTTGTCAAAACACACTCCTGTACAAAAATTGAACTCTAGACCATATTTGTTGACAATGCCATCCTTCATTATTTTTCTACAGCTCAGAAGTAGTCATACTTGTTGACAAATAAGCTGAAGAAAAAGATTCTTCCTTGTATCACCATCATCTACAATTATACATATACCAAAAGAACTGCCACGTATTACGTATGCATTTGTCAAGATGTAGTAAAAATATTTTGCTGGTTTTATTTGTTGTTTGAATTGATGTTAGCTAGTTAAAAAAACAACAACATGTCAAGCCATGTAATCCTTGACATATTCACTCAATATTTCCAAGCAAATGTCTTTGATGTCATCTTTCACTGATGCCTCAGCAATTGTATGTTTGTTTTTGTCTCAGCAATCTAAAGTACTACTTTAGAAGACATCTTCAAGGCACTAATGTTTGAATATCAAGTACTGAGCATTTGTTTCACTTGGCTTTTTATATCAAAGTTCATTCTTTCCAAATTCTTTTGCTTTTGAACTAATTAATGTTTTATGTGTAAATGTTGCTACATTTTGATGATTTCATTGCTTCATTAGACAGTTCATCTCTGCAAATAACATGCTATGCTTAAAACTTCACCATCAATGAACTGAACTCAATATATGAATGATCATATTTCCTAGTAAGACTAATATCAATTCTTTTGATATTTATTTCTTTGCAATCACTTTCATGGTCACCAGTTAGTTTATTTCTGATGAAAAGATGTGTCAAAAACTCCTGTGAAGCTTGTTTTGCCATTAGTTAGTTGGGGTTAAAAATAAACAATACAAATTTTACTTCCCTAACTTGACTAAAACTTAAGATAATTAAAAATAATAATCTATAAAAATAAACGATTACATTTTCTCAGATTTTTTTTGTGGATTACAGTTTACAATCTAACCTCAAAATGTCACATGTTTTGCTGAGGCCCTATTGTTTATGACTTATAGGCAGTTAGCACCCTTGTGACTCCATGTGGTTCAACAACTCACATCTAGCCTACTGGATGAGTCCAATAATCACTGGAATACACAGCAATATTAAATTGCTATAAAAGTTTCTGAACATGTATTTTCAATTTCTGTACTTATCATGGTCCAGGATCACCTCGTCTGAGTACCACACTTGAATAGCATTGTATTACACAGCACCTGTGGTTTATTAACTCCTATCTCTTTTATGGGACAATCCTCTCAATTCTTCTATTTCCTTTTAAATTCTTTTGACTAGGTGAAAAGTGGTCTAGGCTTTAAAAGAAAGGAAATACAGGGCTGCCTGGGTGGCTCAGTTGGTTAGGCATCCAACTCTTGGTTTCAGCTCAGGTCATGATCTCATGGTTTGTGAGTTCGAGTCTCGCATTGGGCTCCATGCTGACAGTGTGGAGCCTGCTAGGGATTCTCTCCCTTCCTCTTCCTGCCCCTCCTCTGCTCGTTCTCTATCTCTCTCAAAAAATGAATAAAAAAATTTTTTAAAAAAAAGAAAGAAAGCAAATATAGGGGCATCTGGGTGGCTCAGTCAGTTGGACGTCCAACTCTTGGTTTCAGCTCAGGTCATGATCTCACGGTTTGTGAGATCGAGTCCTGCATCAGGGATTCTCTCCCTTCCTCTCTCTGCCCCCACCCCCCGCCCGCTCTCTCTATCACTCTCTCTCTCTCTCTCTCAAAAAAAAAAAAAAAAGAAAAAAGAAAAAGAAAATAAAAAGCAAATGTGGGGTTAGTTTTTAGGAAAATGCAGATAGGGCTGTCTATTTTCTCTGATCTTGTCCCTTTCTCCTCTTTCTCCATCACGTAGTTCTCCCATGCAGGGATGTAGGCACATTGTCTGATGGCAGTCTTGTTTCATTGGCTGACATTTCCCCACCTTAATAATCATCTGTCTTAGTGTTGGTTTAGCGCATTCCAATGTTTCCAGAAAGTGACAATGCTGATATTTTTGTAACAGAATCAAAATGGGGTTAAATAAAACAATTAATTCTAAGTCATGGAATATTTTCTAAGAGTGTCCTAATTTGATATTTGAAGGTAAGTCTATAAGACTTTCAAAATCTGAACAGGAAGAGTAGTTAAGATTTGAGAAAGTTTCATAGATTTATCTTTGTAATCCTGTTATTGTTAGAAAATGTGTCTAATTGTTAGAGATAATGTGACAGAAAAAGAAAGTAAATTGTTTGTTTTTAAGAAAACCCATTATAAGTAATTAGTCTTGAAGTTAAAAAGCAAGATATATAGGAGTATAGAGGTGGAGCATGAGGGAGACCATTAGGATTGTTGTTAAGTCTTACATATAAAAGATTAAAAATGAAAGTGTCATCCCATGTGGGGTGTGGGGAATTTACCTATTTCATTCATTGCTTTAGTTTTTCTCATATGAGAAATTATCTAATGAAAGTATATTAGACACTCTCAAGCCATGCAATTTTGACAAAACAAAAAAGGGACTAGTGCACCATTCTCAACATTAAATTAGAAGCATAACTCCTTTTGAATTAGTAATTTTTTTTTTTTTAAATTTTTTTTTTCAACGTTTATTTACTTTTGGGACAGAGAGAGACAGAGCATGAACGGGGGAGGGGCAGAGAGAGAGGGAGACAGAATCGGAAACAGGCTCCAGGCTCTGAGCCATCAGCCCAGAGCCTGACGCGGGGCTCGAACTCACGGACCGCGCGAGATCATGACCTGGCTGAAGTCGGACGCTTAACCGACTGCGCCACCCAGGCGCCCCTGAATTAGTAATTTTTATGCCATCTCCGTTTTACTTTGAAAGGGTTTTATCTCTATGGCAACAACTGCAAAGAAATACATCATATTCATTTCCATCAGCTCCCATTGAAAATTATTTTAAGCCCATAGTAAGTTAGCAGTATAGTACACAAAAATTTATAACCATAGACCCAAGGATTTATTGATAAAAAGACAGAGGCAGGACTACTTATATAGTAAATCAGTCCCTTGACATTTCCTAGCTTGGGAATTATACTTAATTAGCATGTTTCAGAAATTTTATATCATTTGAGAAAAAAACAAATGACACTTTATAGAATGTGTACAGAGATATAAAAAGTGAAAAATTGCCAAAAGAAATAAAAATAAGAACAATTTAATTTTGGCACATTTTACTCTGACATCATTTCCATTATACCAGTAAAGCAAAATCTTCTAAGAAGTTAGAATTGTATTCTAGCAAAATGGATTTCTAAAACAAAGTAAATGAATTCAGACAAATGGCTGATAACAGAAGCTCTTGTAAGATACCGTGGGTAATTTACAAAGGAAAGAAAACACAGATAGAAAGGTTAAATGAAATGCCTATACTTCACCAGATGCTTAAGAATCTAGCAAAATTCTGAAATTACAATAATAGATCTTTTCTTCTCCCAAGGCCCCGCCTCCCTTCCACCTTTTCAGTTTGGCTTCCTCTATTTCTATATTTCTAGCTGCTTTTACTTGAGTGAGTTGGGCCTGCTGTCCATGAAGGAAAAAAGTAGTTATAATTTTACTTGCCTGAAAACGATGAACAATCTTGAGACCAATGCTACTTATGTTTTATTAAGTCATATCTATGCTGAAAAATTCTTTCTGTATGAGATAAACGTGCATAGTGCCTTGACTCCTACTCTGTCCCGGAAGAGAGCACCCATGCCCCTCCTGTCTTCCAATGTGTCCTCAACGTAGAGGTGCTTACTCATATTCACACTTGGGTCTTGTCTTTTATTTATTATTGTTTCATGTTGCTTGCAACTTCAGTTTCTCCCTATTTGTTGATTTCCTTGCCTCAGTTTGTAAGTGTACTCAATTAGAAAATAAAATGAAACAAAATGACAACAAAAAGCTTTTCCTTGACCTCTCCAGATGTGATCTTAAGCCATCCCTCTTCATACCTCAGCTTCTGAAAAGAATAGTCGATAATTCCCTTTCTCAATAACTACTATACTTTCAAGACCCATTGTGTGGTCTTTCTGCTTCTGCACAGCACAGCTTCTGCATATCTGCTTCTGCACAGCACAGCTACTCTCAAAACCAGCCTTGTTCCAGATCACCAAAGGCTTTTCCTCAGACCCCATCCTCCCTAATGTCTCTGAAGCATTTCTACTCAGTTGGCTATCCCCTTCCTTTCAAAACTGCTCTCTTATTCCATTTCTCTATACAGTTGACCCTTGAACAACTCAGGGGTTAGGGGTGCTGACCCCTGCACAGTTGAAATCTGTGTATCTTTTGACTCCCCCCAAAACTTAACTACTAATAGCCTACTATTGACCAAAAGGCTTACTTATAACAATAGTCGATTAACACATATTTTATATGTTTTATATACTATATTCTTATAATAAAACCAGAGAAAAGAAAATATCATTAAGAAAATCATAAGGAAGAAAAAATACATTCACAGGACCGTATTTATCAAAAATCAATGTAATTAAGTGGACCTGCACAGTTCAAACCCATGTTGTTCAAGGGTCAAATGTACTTTTAACTTTCTCATTCACCTCCACTCAACCCTATATATAAATTTACCTTAATTTCAAGGTTCTGTCCTCAGTTCTTTTCTTCCTACAGTCTCTCCCTTGGCCATCCTATCTAGTCTGGTGGCTTCAATTATCACCTATAAACCGACGACTTCTTAACAGAAAACTCCGTCTTCTTCCTTATGATCTCAATCCAGGTTTTAAGGAGCTGGTACATTTCCATTTGCAGATCCTTTTGGCTACTCTAATGCTGTAGGCTTGACACTGACTCATCTCCAAAAGAATGTTTTCCTCTAGTATTTTCTACTTTGGTTAATGGCACGATCACCATTTCAGATTTGATACTTTAGTCACCACTTTTGATACTTAATTCTATTGCCTTGTCTCTGCTCATTCTGTTTCTTTGATATCTGTCCCATCTGGTCATTTCACATTATTTTTATAAGCATCACCTGAGTTTAGCCTTTTATAATTTATTGATCAGACTAAAAAAATAGTTCTATCACTTGCTCCAATATAAAACACACACATTCACACTCTCTATCTGTCTCTCTCTCATGGTGAGGTTATTATTAATCAGCATTTTCATCATGTCTTCCCTTCTCTTCAAAAACCATGAAGGGCCCTGCACTGGTAATGTTAAGGATGATGTTTATTCCACCTCTGGTACAGATGTAGGTGGTGGCAGAGTTGGTGCCCAGCTACCACGGATGCTGGCTGCTAATGGCTTCAGTCTGTGCTCTTCTCCAGAGGTTTGCCTTAGTCGACAGGAACTGCCTTGCCTGGAGGTACCTCAGAAGTTCCTGCCCCTCTCCCCACCTAGTGTGGTCGGTGGGTATCCAAGCCTCACCCCATACTCGAATGTGGGGATAAATTCTCTGGGCTCCAGGATACCTGGCGGGGTCTGGCTAAGAGTAGACTTCTGAAATCACATTTTTGCCTGTGGTCTTCTTCTTCCTTTTTCCGCTTCCCTCACTCTTACAGGTCTCTTCTGAAAATCAGTTACACAAGAACTCCATCTTAGATTCTCCTTTTAGGGAAACCTGACTGAAGTCAACTTCCATGGTACCTCACATAAAACAGGCACTCAAATGTTTCTTGAATAAATAAAATAGGCTTTCAGATTTCTCAGAGAGGTTTTCGTTCAAAATGCAGTTGCTTCTCTCAAAATAGGCATTCTCACTATTTTCTTCCTTTTCTAACTTTTTGTTAATTAGCTCTTGTCTTTTCCTCTCAGTGTACAGATTTTGGTTAGGCTGTATTTATAAGACCTTCAAATTCTCTTAAAGATAAACTATAAACATGATCGAATAAGTACACAATTGAAGTGTTTAATTTAAATTTAAACATGATTTAAATGCATGCTATTAAAGTGTTTTTTGAAAAGGTGTGGAACATTGTATAAAACACATGGCCAATGGAGAGTGTGCAGTGACAGGCTTCAGTATGGCAGAAAGTATGGCACTGTTTTCTTCGATGGTATTTTGCTCTTTTCATGATATTTTCTGGGGTTAATGCTATTTTTTTTAAGTTTTTAAAAATGTATTTATTTTGAGAATGAGAGAGAGGGAGTGAGTACGTGCAGGGGAGGGGCAGAGAGACAGAGAGAATCCTAAGCAGGCTCCACACTGTCAACGCAGAGCCTGACGCAGGGTTCAATCCCACAAATTGTGAGATCATGACCTGAGCTGAAATCAAGAGTCAGACACATAACTGACCGAGCTACCCAGGCGCCCTGGAGTTAATGTTCTTAAGTGGCATTATTAATAAATATAATATTATTATTATTGAATGCATATAAATGGTGTGTGTTTTTATATTACTGAATTTTATGTGCATATGAGGCATTAAATGTACTTTTAGATATTAATATCTCTGACATTGAAAATACTAAAAATGCTCCTTGCTAGTGTTCAGGTGTGCATAGTTTAGTTATTTTTGAATTACAAATGACAAATAACAACATAGTGGCATTAAATGTACTTTTAGATATTAATATCTCTGACATTGAAAATACTAAAAATGCTCCTTGCTAGTGTTCAGGTGTGCATAGTTTAGTTATTTTTGAATTACAAATGACAAATAACAACATAGTGGTCACAGCATATGTTGTGTACTGTTACGAGTTTTAAAAAGTACAATAAATACACAGATATATACATGTACATTGCATGTATGTGATTCGCTGAACAAGTTAAAAATGTCAAATAGATGTCAAATGTATCTATAACTATTCATGAAAAAAATATCCAAGTACAAGTTTACTGGTTTTTAAGGAAAATTAGGAAAAGTCAGTTCTAAGTTATTTCTAGAAAATTCAAGAACTACTCTGAATACTGTTATGCCAGATATTTAGAAATAAGAGTACTGTACCATTTGCTTATATTCCATAAAAGAGAAATTTCCAACTTTCTTAGAATTGTTGCGTCACATTTATTTTGCAATGTCTCTACTGCTCCCCTGAAAAGTGAAACATAACATACTGAGAAAACTAAAGTGCTATAAAATTAAGCTTGGTTTCAGAATCTGTGCTATCACCTAAGGTAACTCAAAATAGTATTTTGAGTTTTACAGAGTTGAGGTCTTGTATTGTTTATTATAAACATAATGCTGGCTTTCAAAGTCATTAGGCCATAAAAATGTTTCATGTTCCAAGTGTTTTGCCTTTCTGAAACTTATATGTTTATATTTTCCAAATTGATTAATAACTTGTGATTAATTCTTGGTTTTGGTAGTTGCCTTCATATATATTCACTGCATGCCAAATGGATAAATAACTCTGTACTTGACATTCCCAGTGGTAAATGTACCAAATAGCTACTAACACATTCAGTGTGATGTTCTGAACAATACTGATGCAGGAATATTAGCATACTGTCACTTTGGAGGAAAGTGCCTTCTCCTTTTCCATTCTCTTTAAGTGTTTCTATGACTAACTAGTTAATATTTATAAGATTCTTTCATAGAACACCTGTCACTAGACTGCATTCAAAGTGCTCCTGACTTAATCTCAGAACATACCTGAGGGCTAAATTGTGATGAAACAGATAAATTTAGATTAGAATCTTGAACGATTTGCCGGAAGTCACAAGTTAATCCAGTCCCACAGCTGGAAACAGAACAGCTCTGTTCCCCAGATCCCCACTGAGCAGCCAGTGCTTGTTCCCAGCTGTTGGTGCAGGATAAACAGGGCACGGGCACAAAATGTGTACTCTTTACAATGTGTGGAGACCAGAAAAGGACCAACTTACCTCTCTACAGTTGTCCCTTATAATGTGTGGCCTTAATGAGAAAAATACATGGCTTTGGTCAAATTCTCAATATTCTCTATTTTAAAGACATGGAAATCCGGGTTTTGAATTGGAACAACAAAACAGACAGTAAGGGCTTCTTATTATATGGAATAAAGAGATTAATGGCCTGACGTCTTGAAGAATTATTGAATGTTTCTGGACATCAGTTTCATTATCTGGTGGACTGGAATAACACCATTGTTCCCTTTCAGCTCTAAAATCTGACAACTGGATGTCCCTGAAATGGCCCCCAGGCCCATACACTGAAGCAGCTCCCTGTCTCTATGGGCCTCAGGGAGATGTGTCTCCAGTTTAAAGGAGGCCCTATAAGTTGTCAGGCTACTTACGCAGCAGAGACCAGTTCTTGGGTGTATTCACATAAATAAATAAGCCATTCAGAATCAGCACTCTGTTTACAAAATATGAAACATTTCTCTTTATTAATCCAAATAACAGCTGATAAAGCTATTCTGTTACAATACAAATGGTGTCATTTGGCCCTTTATTTAAATGAATATAGACCTCAGCTTGCTGTGGTTTAACGACCTATATGAGTATTACTGGAATTAAACCGTTGGTTACAATCTCTTTTTCTTGTTATAGCTGTCCCAGAGCACTTTGTGAAATCTTCTGCTTCAAGTGCACTGTAGAGACTCATTAACTAGAGTGAAGTTTACCACAATGGACCATTGTCCATTACTGTCATTAACTAGCTGTGATACTGATCTAAGGGGTGGCCTGTTCTCATAATGTCTGGGCTACATCTCATACTATGTCTTTTTTCACCTGTTTCTAATAAGACTGAGCTAGAAGTCTCCCAAAGTCTTGTTTCTTTATCTTTCCCACTAGTCAGAGTGTGAGGCAAAAGTAGAAGAGTCCTGTCCGTGCTACACAACTACCTCTTTGTAAGCATTTGTTTGACATTAACATATGTTAGCCTCTTTCTCTTCTTCCTGCCTTACTCCATTGCTTCAGCAGCTACATTTGATGCAGTTTTGGTGGACACCAAACCAAACTGGAGTAAGCAGGAATATCTGAGTGGCACAACACTGGGAGAAAATTGTGAAGTGCAAATTTTCAGGTAAAACAGACCAATGTCATTCCTTGAACTTCTTTATCAAAGTTCTCTGAAATTCTGATTCTGTATCTTGAGGAGCTTCTAACGGACAATATTAGAAAATCTCACAAGCACTAAATCATACCTTATTATATGATCAGTTGATGAAGTTACATGCTATTGGGACTTCATCAGTCAGGACAAGCAGAGGAAATTAATATGCAAAGTAATAAATGATACACTTTTGCTACTAGGAATGTATCATATAATAAAGGTAAGAAGACTACTATGCTAGTATATTCTATACTGATTTCCCACTTAATCTCTGAAATAGGGTATAAAATGATGAAAGCATATAGATGACTTATATTTACTTATTTATACACACATATAACATATAACACTCAAAGCACATAAAAAAGAACTGAATAAAGTCAGATTATAAATGTACAAAATCTGTACATAAGATATATAAAGATACAGATATTTATAATGTTTGAATGCTTTATATTCCTAGTAGAAATGGCACTTCAGACCAAAAGAATATAAATGAAAGCAAACCATCATATGATTTTTATATGGTAGAATTTGTATTACAGTATATTTTTTTCTCTCTAGGTGGCTATTTTAACTCAGTTAAGAGTTTTCTCAATTATATAATATTGACCTCCTATAGATATTAATTTTAATAGCCTTATAGGTAAATAGGGGATAACTAGATAATTCTAAATGGTAAGTGAGTTTCTAGAAAGACAACAAATAACGACACAGAGAGTAGTATCAGGTACTGAAACAATGGTGATGGCTCCCCCAAAGTCTGCTCTGGAGCTCTGCAAACAGAAACACAGGGATAGGGTTGCCTGAGTGGCTCAGTTGGTTAAGTGTCTGACTCTTGATTTTGGCTCAGGTCACGATCTCATGGTCAATGAACATGGTTTGTGAGCATGTCATGAGTTCAAGCCCTGAGTCGGGCTCTGTGTTGACAGCCTTGTTGGGATTCATCTCTCTCTCTCCCCACCTCCCCTGCTAGCATTCTCTGTCTCTTTCTCTCTCAAAATAAATAAATAAATTTAAAATATAAGAAATGCAAGGATAAATGTAAATTTGATCATTTTTATCCTCTAAGTTTCATATTTGGTTTTGTACATCCGAGTAAGATGTTGGGGAAAAGTTGCATAGCCCTTGGAACCCCTAGGTATACAATTTCCCAGTTACGCATCTAAAAATGTCATATAGGATCTAAAATGGTATTTCTTGGAAACTCTCAAGGTAATCCTTAAGAAGATATCCTTAAGAAATTTCACAGGAAGTAAATGGAAAAAGATGTCATTTGTATAGCCAGGAAGTTTAAAACATGTGCAACAAACATGAAACATTAGTTGTAGAATGCAGAACCTCTAAGATGTTATTTACAATATGTATATTTACATATTTATAAATGGATCCAAGCCAAAAAAGGTGATTTTCTCCCCCTATATTTATGTTCTACCTAGGACCAGAATTAAAACAATTATTTTTAAAAAAGTTGACTTTTTCCTTATAGCAATTCAAATTCTTGGTACAAGGAAACCAGCAATAGCATTAGTGAGTGAGCAGAATTACGGATACACTCATTGTACATTTTAAAGGTCAGTGTCAGTTTCAATACATAGAGATTAGAAGACAATCTTATATTTCTCTCTCATCTTCATGTGCAACTAAATTACTTTCTGAAGCTGAAAATTCATAATTATTCATTCTTTTCTCTATAAGGCTCCTCCCTAAAATTCAAGCCCATGTAAAATAATTTAATCTCAACTACAGACTATTGTTAGTGGTTTCTACCAGGCCCTGAACTCACATCATTGGAACTATGAGGTAATTCTATGGCTCTGAAATTAGCACTGTGGAATAAGCTACCCTAAAATTTTTTTTTTACCATAAAATTTCTGTTCAGGCTCAAAATTAGAACCCAGCAATAAAAAATGAAAGAGTGAGGTGTCATCTTGGTCCAACCAAACAACCTCTATTTGGGGCAGCAACTAGCTGACTCACCAACAAAATGTTTTTTTCAGAGACCTAGAGTGATTTCTTTAAAAAAGTCCATGGTAGTTTCATGCCAACCGTGAGATGACTATTCAGACATGCACTTAATGTGATTAAAATGGAAAAATCCAAGGTTACATTAAAACAGTAATTTTTTACGTTTTGGGAGGTGCTATTAAGAATATTAGGAAATTCTGTAGGAATCTACATCTTAGAAGGAATTTTTATAAATGTGAGTTCTTTTGAGATATATCATGTGAACTTCTATAAACATGCTTAGTTGTCTGAAATACTCTTCACTGAGATACTTTTCTGGGTTTCCATTCAGTTCTTGTCTTTATCTCTCTATCGGATTCCCTATTGGTGCCTCTCCTTCCTCAAAATTCACCCCCTTTTACACCCTTCTTGCAATTTTTATTTCTAACGCTCTCTCAATTATTCAACTGAAACTTCTCTCTCAGCTGGCACCAATTCCAGCCACCTCTTCTTTTATCCAACATCTTTCCTCTGACTTTGTTCCAAATTTTAATCCTATTCAACCTTCCATGCATTCTGAAATGCTCTTCTGTTGACTTTTTGGCCCTGCAGTATCCTGGTACCCTATCCTGGCCCTTCTCTGACCTCACCAGGGCTGAACATCCTCTTGGCCTCCATGCTGTTCTCCCTTACTTCTCTCTGACATACTGTCATCTTAGGTTTAGGGTCAATGCTAAGCATTAGTTGAATTTTTAAAATTGTGTTAATCTATAAAGGATGTGAGACTTAAAAATGTGGCAGCCAAATTTTTTACTTCTAAGACTTCATAAAGATTACAAAGTAAAAAATAGATACATAATGGCATGTGACAGATTCAAAGAAGAAACTCAGGAGGTTAAGAAAAAAAAAACTATAAATCTCAGATATATATTGCCACCAAACATTGCTGAGGTTAAGAGAAGCTTTTAAGTACAAGAAGTATTCTGCAACTATATTTTATTAAATGAACACTTCATAATCTAAGATTTAGCATCTTAAAAGACAGTGAAAAGATTAAAATGAGTTAATAAACATTTGAAACAGAATTTTGGTGTGGTACTTGGAGAGAAACCAGTGTTCTTATTGTGCTTACAGAAAACTGTACACAAAGGGTTAAAGAGAAAAAGAAAAGGAATTTATCAATCAGAATCTGTATGGTTTAATAAAAATAATAATAGTAATATTAACATGTTTCAATGATGTTTGATATTTTTCAAAGTATGTGACATCTATATTTGAAACTAATGATAACTGTGAGATATTGGTAGAGTAGAAGCTATTAGCTATTTAACCATTGAGGAAAACCAACAAGTCAATTATTTGTTTAAAATTAAATGTTCTACTTTCATTAAAGACATTTATGCCCAAAAGTAAAGTGTGTAAGACTGGCCACATATTTTATATGCCATTGCAATTAACTTAATGACAGCCAATTCCTTCCTGGTCAAACACCCATAAGCAAAATATAAGAGTTTTGTTGACAATGCATCATCAAAAAATAAATTTAAATTCATAGATTTTTCTGTTGTTTTCTATTGCAAGCATCAGTGAAGTGGGGAAATGGTCTCTGTTTGTAGAACATGTGTATGTAAGTATGTGTGTATGCATACACACACATACACATACAAGTACATTAGTATCTCTAAAAGAGCTGAGTGCTACCTAACTCTTGAGCAGAGAAGAAATGGTAGCACTAAGATGGACCTAACAGCAAATATGTAAGAATGGTCATTTCTTTAATTTGCTTCCATTTTAAGTAGCTTCAAAGCAGCGTAAGTTGTGGAGTGTATTTGGAAATAATAATTTGTAAATGTGGATAATGCCAATATCTGTTCCAGCTATTTTCCTCAATAAATACGGCACTTGTGAAAGGCAGCAGTAATAATGACAAGCCATGCCTAACGGTATCCATAAAATTCTATTACATTCTTCAGTTTCTGACACATTACTCTTGATAGAAGATAAAAGAAAAGTAATATTAAGTTATTGGGACTATACATATTTATAAATGGAGTAAATTTGCATAAGGTAGTGATTGAACTTTATAATTTGAATATGTTCCTCCATAATTATCACAAAGAATACATAAGTTTAATTTATTCTTTAACACACCTTCCTCTGAAATGTAAGCTTTGATAGGGTACAATTTTAATTTGAAGCATTATTATTTTTTAAAAGCCTCATTTGAATATTTTTTTTTTTATTTCAGCAAGTATCTGACAAAAGCTCTCATAATTATCTTACAAGCCAAATTAAGAATTGTGGGTGGGAAAGAGGTAGAGTTGAATGTATTTGTACATGATTTAATTATCATGCCACAAGAACATCAATGATAATCAAGATGGCAGCCATTGCTGGTGTTATGTGAACTTGTCAGCTTCTGTTCTGTTCAGGATTTATTAAAGATTTGCATGAAGACTTAGAGGATAGGTTTATCAAATTTTAAGGTGATATAAAGCTGGGAGCTATTTCACTGGAAAGAAAACTAATAGAATGACATTCGAGACCAAAATTCAGAAGATAAAATGTAATAAGGACAAAGATCAATTCCTACTCTGCAATTCAAAAAGGCAACTGAACAACAGCAGGATGGATGAAAATCTGACTTGGCAGAAGTTTTCATTAAAATAAAAGAGAGGGAACTTCAAACTGACCACATGTTTGTATAAATCAAAAGTGCGATATCACTGTCCAATTAAAAATTTGTTAAGAAGATGGATCTCATGTCAAATGTGCTTACCATGCACACAGACAACTCTGCCATGGGAAGAATAATTCAGACATAATGCCTTAGACCTCACCTCACCCACCTAGCTCCATAATTTCCATTTCAAACAACCTACAGAGTATACATTTTTGGGTATTGAAACTAAATCTGCTTATTATTTTTCTACTTCATTGAGCTACAGTTGGAAAAATTATATATAGTTAAGGCATACAACTTGATGATCTGATCTACATTGTGAACTATTCGCCACAATTAAGCTAATTAACATATCCATCACCTCACAGATAATTACCCTTTTTTTTTCTTGTGGTAAAAACACATAAGATCTAACCTTTTAGCAAATTTCAAGTATACAATATTAATTATAGTCTCTTTGTTGTACATTAGATCTCTAGAAGTTATTTATCTTGCATAACTAAAGCTATACACTTTGACCAACATCTCCCCTAGCTCCCTCATCCTAGCCTCTGGTAACCACCATTCTACCTCTGTTTATATGAATCTGACATTTTTGGATTTAGACAGATAAGTGAGAACATGCAGTATTTGTCTTTCTGTATATCTGGCTTAACTCACTTAGCATAATGTCCTCCATATTCATCCATGTTATTACAAATGACAGGATTTCCTCCTTTTTAAAGACTGAATAATATTCTATTATGTGCACACGTGTGTGTGTGTGTGTGTGTGTGTGTGAGATCACATTTTCTTTATCCATTCACCTGTCAACACATGTTTAAGTTGTTTGCATATCATGGGAGTGAAAATATTTCCTTGAATTGCTGGTTTTATTTCCTTTGGATAGATACCCAGAAGTGTAATTGCTGGGTCATTAGGTAGTTCTATTTTTAATTTTAAGAAACCTCCATGCTCTTTTCTATGGTGGCTGTCCCAATTTACATTCCTACCAACAGTGCACTAGGGTTCCCTTTTCTCTGCATCCTTACCAACACTTCTTATCTCTTGTGTTTCTGATAATAGCCATTCTAACAGGTGTGAGGTGATAGCTCGTTACGGTTTGATTTGCATTCCCTGATTATTAGTGATATTTGGCAACTTTTAATGTACATGTTGGCCATTTGTATGTCTTATTTTGAGAAATGTCTAAGTCAGGTTCTTTGCCCATTTTTAAATTGTGTTACTAGGGGTTTGCTGTTGAGGTGCTTGAGTTCCTATATATTCTGTATATTAACTAGGGGGGTATAATTTATCACTCAGTTTCCAAGAAAGGAGAGAGGTTAGAAGGAAAATGTCCCCTGGATACTGAACATAGAAAATAACTCAGAAACATGGTCCTGCATCTAGGACCATCTAGGACCTAGACATCTTGGCCATTATGTGAAAAAACAGAAAAAGAAGCTTAAAAATTAACTTCACAAGGTCATTTCATTTAGCCCTCTGCTCCCAGTGGTTTAAACGCTTAAGGCAGACTCAAAAGCCCAGATCTAGAGAAATAATTTTTTATTTTTCTCCCTAGGACTCCTTAAAACTTTCATCAGATGGATTAATGAACTCCTGAATAGAGAGGAGCTGGAGATCCGAAGGGGAAATTATAATTGTATATATAGGTGTTGGGAGTAGAACTCAAGTACGCTACTTTATAAATAATTTTTAAATATCAGCATAATTCCACTTATTAGCCATGTATCCTATCTGAGTTGTTTAAAACCTTAGTTTCTCTATAAGGGTGATAGCATTTTATACTTCCTAGAGCTATTGTGAGAAATAAATAATGAAATAAGATGAAGCATTTAGCACATTATAGGTAACCCATAAATCTTAGCCATTACTCACAAAAGTTGTCCTTTTATTTTCTTAGCCATCAAAATTTACTAATAAGCCTTTTTGTGTTTACTAAACTAGCCATTGGGCATAAAATCTAGACACAGAATTTTTTAATTTTGATTTTTTCCCAAATCAAATCTTAATTGTCCCACCAAAAAATATAAAAAACAAAAACAAAGGAACAAAGCCACTCTAGTAGAAGGAGTTAGTTTAAAAAAAAATACACAGAAGCATCGTCTCAATCTTAAACTCCAGTAGAAGTATATGGTCAATAGTACCGGGCATACTTGCCACATTTTGCTCTGCCCTAAATAAGACCACACAAGTTCAGTCCCATTCTTGATATATCCAGAAAGTCCATGAGTGTTTTCTGGGAATTATTATCAGTGTGTTAGGAGTTAGGAACCCACATAAAAGAAAGAGTTAAGAGAAATGGGATTTTATTGACCTGATAAAAGCTAAACCTTGGTAAAATATACCACTGGTTCCCAAATATTCGAAGGACTCTAATACTTGAGGCAAATGACTTATTTGCCAGAGGGCAGACTGGAAATAACAAATAAAAAATGACTAAAAAAGAGATTTGGGGTTAATATGCTGGGACAGTAAAAGAGAACATGGGATTTAGAATCAAAAGCCCCCAAATCCAGTCCTGGTTCTACTTTTTATTAGCTCTTTGACTTTAGGCAAGTCACCTAAACTCTCTGAGTCATACATTCCTCATAAATAAGGTAACAAAGTTGATAATAATAATTGTATGAGCAAGCACACATAAAATGTTTTGAGACTTTAAAATGATTTGAAAATGGTAATAACAATAAGCCATAAGAATGGGGTATCCCACTGCTGAAAATATTCAACTGAGCCTGACCCATTATCACTGCAGGGGGTCCCTTTACTGGAGGAAGATAAGACTAACTATTTCAAGTACAATTTATTCACTTACTACACATTTTATCTCAAAGGCAGTAAACAGTAATGAAAGAAGAATTACAATGCATCACTAATGTCAATAATTTAATTCGGCTAAAGACTGTAGTTAATATCCACAATCCTCACAGAATTCATGAACAGGCTGGAACTCCACAAAGATACTCGTCAACTTAACTCTGCAAACATCAGCTTAACTCAAAACTCCAAAGTATGACCAACGTGTCCTAGATCAAATTACGGTTAATTCATTTCACCTAAACTATGTCTCTACATTTGTGCTGCCAATCTTAAAAATATATAGAACTTTCTGGATTGTAAAGGCTCTGTCAAAATCTCAAATTTCAGCCTTTGGATAGTTAATACTCTTCTTAGGCCCATCTGCTTGCTATATTTTGGGTTTATTTTTATTAATGTTCGGAAATAAGTGAGCCCTGAGACAGTAATGGCTGCCAGTTGTTCCAAGTTTACTTACCCTCTGACCTTCTTTTCCAGGTGGACCTTGTGGGCCTTGTATCCCCAGGGAACCCTGGTGTGGGGTGAGGGTAAAGAACACATGTTAATAGACGGTTTCAAGTACAGTTGCCTCACAAAGCATGCTGTGAAAATTAATACCTACTTTATTGATTAAGCAAATCTTTTTAAATGATTTGAGTTTTTCCAAAGTTAGACTCTGTAATATATTAAAAATGGTAAGTTCTTCGGCGACTGGCTTATCTTTGGAGTTAACTTCAGAAAAGAAAAAAAAAGGCGATTCCAAATCAGGTGTGAGACCAGTGTTCACTTCAATAAAGACTCCCATATGGTCAGAACTATGTTTCACCGAACTACCATAAATAAGTAGTAACAATATTTTCAAGCAGGGAAAAAAAGTCTCTTTCTATATTTGAACTCTATAAATACAGCCACACTTTTCGTTGAGAGTAGCTCTGTAAGTATCCTCTGAGAAAACACATGGTTATGATGTTGGCTTCAACATATGTCTCTTCATAGCATTTAATTTTTAGTATCACAGACATTATTTAACACTTTCTCACAGCTTATCAAGAGGCAGAAAAATAATCTTTTTTTCAGGTTATAAAAAAGGCCCAGGAAATCCCAGGTGCTGTTAATCTGCCAATTAAGTCTCCTGATTGTCAGTTACTTTTATACGAGAATTCTTACTCAACATGAAACTCAAAATGATCATATGGCTATTTTTTAAAATTGTCAGTAATTATTGCCTCTTTTAAAGTTTCTTCTTAGCTCTCCTGATGCTTCCTTCTTCCCCATTCCATCTTTTAAACATGAGAGTTTAGGCTTATTTTCTTCTCAGTGCTCATTACCTCCCCATGATCTCGTGTACTGAGGGCTTTGAATATTCTAGGCCAGTGACTCCAAGGTTTATAATCTAGGTTATTTTCTGAGCTGCATATTCACATATCCAACTGCCTGTTTTTGATACTCACTCTAATATCTCACAGGCATCTGAAACAGCACATCAGACACTGAACTTAGGACCCTCTCTCCCAAACTGGATTCTCTTCCAGCATTCCCCAACTCAGTAAATCCACACAACACTCTGCTAGTGTTCATGCCAAAAATCTAGAGCTCAACCTCCACACTTTCCTCTCTCAAATCTCTCTTTCATATCCAATTACCAAGTCTGGTTGGTGCATCTCCAAAGTATATTTGGAACCATCTATTTCTTTACATCACAACAGCTCCAATGATTACTTCTTGCTTGCTCATCTGTAAGAACTTCTCAGTTGAACCAGACACCAACCTCCCCAACCTCCACGTCACAGCCAAACTGATCTTAAGAAAACACCTGACCTTCTCTGACTTTCCACAGGATGGGATGAATGTCTTGGTTCATCAGTCCTAAAGTGCCTTATACTTGTCCTTTAAACTCCTTATCATAAGTTCATTTAAATGATTGCTCAGGTAATGAATTCACCAAGCTCTAAGGATAACAAGTAGAATCTGTGTCTTATTCAATACTACGTGCCTATTAATGTCTGAATGAAAAAATTTATAGTGGGAAATCAATTTACTTTAATAAGTTTTTGGGTAAATCCAACAATTTTCAAAGGGTTTTACAAATATTAATGATTAACCTATCATACATTTAATGCTTAAATGGTTTGGAATAAATGAGAAATCTAGTAATTCATATTCAAACAAATCTGAATTTACCACCATTCCAGAAGAAACTGATTTATTACCTAATTTTTAAAAAATTATGATACATTTGTACATTATGACCTTTTTTCTTTAAAATCTGTTGTTAATTTTAAACTAAAACATCAGATGTGCTTGTGATGACCTATAATTATTTATTATATGTATATTCATTTTTTACAGAAGAAACTTAAGTTTTAATGAATGTCATAATGTGCATAATTTCACCATCTAATTTTATTTGAAATAAAAAAGTTATAAACATGTTGTAATTTTTCATTCAGATAGCTCTCATTTGATTAAAGTTGTCAGTATTTAATATAAATTACTGTAACTCATTTTCAAAAAGCATTAATACAAAAAATTCTGCATGTATCACAAATCCTCAGTGTTTCCTCAAATCTTTCTGATTCCTTCCAAACAAAACACTAGTAAAAAGTATGTATTTATTACTTTCATTTCTTTTATTTATTCTTGGACCAATTTAATATCATAGGGACATATAAAGCCTATGTTTTATTGATTTAGGGAGGAATAAAAAACAAGGAATGAAAAAAGTGATCAGTTCTGTTTGATTTTTTACAAAAAATACCTGCCAAAAGATATATAACAGAGGAAAGCTGGCTAATTAGGCCAACTTAAGGATGGCAAATTTATAATGTGCATAAGCAAAACAACTTCTGAAATCCAAATATACCAAGTATTAATTACAATGTAATTACAGGGAGTTGTGTCATCTTTTTATAAGAACGACACAATCTTGGCTTTAGATTAAACTCCTTGCTTTTACCCTTAGGAAACTATTATAATTTCATGAATAGTCAAACTTATATACAACATTTTTGATATCTATACAAATGTTGACAGCTCTTTCAGTGTTTTTCAACATGAGATACTAAAACATACACCAAATATTCATCAAGGGAGTACAATTAAGTCTGAACTACATATAATCAAAATTGCATTCCCTTTACTAGTTGGAGAAATTGTATAACAAAAGCCTACAAAAATGCAAAAATATTAAACTTGATTTGGAATGGATTCAAAAATATTTATGAGACCCTTTTGTGTGCAAAGTCCAAATGGTACACTCACACACATAAGCTCACTAGTATGCCTCCTGAATGTTCATGATTCTGAATCCCATGCCCCACCCCCACCCTATATTTGCTAAGTCTAGAACCCAGATAGGTTTTTGATGAAAAGTTAGGGAATTATTTTTAATCTCCAATGGATTATTCACTATTTGGATTATCCATGACCAATTTTTAATCCTAGCCACATTACATTAATGTTCAGAACATTTGGGGGCTGTCTTTATTGAAAGTAGTTGACATTAATGAAGAAAAATAATATCAGTATTGTCATTAGTAAAACATAGGTCAATCAAGTATAAAGAAATTATATTTATTCCCCAAATAAGAAATTAAAATTTGGGGATGATTCACTATTTGCAATTATCCAGTTTACTACTCCGTTCGTTTACTAAAATCAAACAGTGAATTTGCTGATCACTTACTATTGAAAATTATAGATATATCTAAGCTCCAGCCTACTTAAATTTGGGTGGAGCTCACCATTTGTCTCAGACCTTTTGCCCAATTCTTTCTTTCTCTGGCCTTGTAAATGCCATTATGTGTGTACTTTATTTACTCTCATTTGACTATGAGTCCTAGAGGACAGAGCATCATTTGTTTTCTATCCTCTACCACACTTATAGAAGAGACTCAATATATACTTAGTAAATTGCACCATCAGGAAGAAAACACCAGGATGGAATACTGGGTGGTGGTGATAGGAAACAGATTTCTGGCTGATATCTAATCACAATTATTTTCAAAACTTGAACTTAAATACATTGGATAACTTTCTATCTTGTCTGTATTTCTCATCTAAAGTAATTCAATGATCTGATGTCTAAGAGTAAAATGGCCTTACAATTCATGTAAGAATTAATTATTTACCTCTTCTTATATCATCTCCATTATGGAACTTATTTAAATCTCAACCACTATTTGATATTTTATAATTTAAACCACTTTTAAATTAGAGAATCATTATTTTATGTATCTTTGTGTATGTGGCATATTTGTATAATCTGTGCATTGTTTTCTTCTTTGATTTTATTTGCTGAAGAGTGATGCCTATTTATTTTTTATACTTTTTTCATCTTAGTCTGCTCTGAAAATAACCGTAAACTGGATTATTCCTAATTTTTCATGAACATAAAGATTCGCTTCTTTTCTGAAAGAGAAGTATAAGAATGTATTTAGAATATTCATGATGTAAATATCTGCATATGTCTACAGAGGCATTCATTCCTTTTATTTTTTTTAATTTTATTTTTTTTACATTTATTTATTTTTGAGACACAGAGAGAGACAGAGCACAAGCAGGGAAGGGGCAGAGAGAGAATGAGACACAGGATCTGAAGCAGGCTCCAGGTTCCGAGGTGTCAGCACAGAGCCCGATGTGGGGCTCGAACACACAAACCTGACCCTGAGATCAGGACCTGAGCCGATGTTGGACACTTAACCGACTAAGCCATCCAGGCGCCCAATTCCTTTTTTTTTTTTTTTAAGTGGAATCCTAGACATTAAAAATGTTGACAGGGAAAGGAATTCATAAGGCTGTTGCCTCTTTTAGCTAGACTAAAACTATGTAAAAAATAGTCCAAACTAGCTAAATCATTTTAAGGTCCAGTGGACAGCTATTATAGTGTGTTACATTTCACATAGCTCTCTCTGGACAATCTGCTATTTAAGACAGTCTAGAGCTTATCATTATGGAAGCCCATGTAAATATTTAACTGAGAAATTACTTAGAATTAACTGGTTCAGAACAGAATTTTGAAGTGTTTAACAAATACAGTAAATGTTTAGTAGAGTTAATAGGGTAGATTAATTGCATTTAAACACATTTTCATTTGTGTAGGAGGCAAGATATATTCATAACTTCTTAATCAAAGAAAGAAGCTGAAGTAAAAAAAGGAAGTTTCATTTTGAAGTATTATTTGCACTCCCTTGCCAGGGATGTTGCAGAATATATGATACCTAAAACGTATTTCAACAAAAATGTTATGCAAGTAAGTGTATTTTAACTGTTATGATTATTGCTTTAGGATATGCTTCATAGACTTGAAACATAAGATTAAGCAGAATCTTCATAGATTCTTAAAATACCATGAGAGCATTTTCTGTCTTTCAAATAGAGTGTACAAAATTAAAATGGAAAACAGAGTTTATCCGTCTTTATAGAAAATTTCATGCCTTTAATATGAGAACAATGGGAACAAATTTTATAAGCTGGAGACATAAGAACAAAAAAACAAAAAGCAAATTAGTGTAAATGTAACAGACATATACTCCAGTCATGGGAAATGGTTTTCTCATATTAGTTCTGAGAAGTGGAATTCAAGAATGTTTATGTCAATAAATTAAAGGAGTGACCAGTTTTACATAATTTCATAAATTGTCATGATACAAGAAAGAATTTCCCTTAGGGTGTGTAGGTATTCAGAAAAGATATTTTATGTTATATATAAAAACCCTAACATTTTATCATAAGCAGTTGTCAGTACACACTAGGAAACAAATGTCTTTGAAATAAAAAAAAAATAGAATTTCTTTCATACACTAAAAAAAAAAATGCACTGACAAACCTTTCCAATAATACTGACAAGAGAAGAATAAGAAGAGCTGTCACTAGAAAAAAAAACTATAAAATATTTGTATGGACAGGAATGTTTCCATCATTATCAGTTATAGTAAACAGGTTCCATACTTGGATGGACAGTTTTATATTACCTTAAACAATTTAAAAAAGAGGTTATTTGTAGTGCTTTCAAAATTTAACAATTTCATTGGAAAGCCTTGCCAGCATTTTGGACATGAGGCCAATTAATTATGATTGCTCCATGTGGTTACAGAGATAAATTTTAATAGTAATCTTTTCCTATGTTTTCTGAACTGAGAAATCACATCTCTTTTTATTTTTTTTTAAATATTTATTTTGACAGAGAGAGAGAGAGAGAGAGAGAGAGCAGAGAAGGGGCAGAGAGAGAGAATTCCAAGCAAGCTCCATGCTGTCAGTGCAGAGCCTGACACAGGGCTTAATCTCATGAAGTGTGAACCAAAATCAAGACCTGAGCCAAAAATCGAGTTTGACACTCAACCAACTGGGCCATCTAGGTGCCCCAAAAATCACATCTATTTTTTTTTAATGTTTATTTTTGAAAGAAAGACAGAGACAGGGGAGGGGCAAAGAGAGGGAGAGATACAGAATCCGAAGGAGGCTCCAGGCTCTCAGCTGTCAGCACAGAGCCTGAAGCGGGGCTTGAACTCATGGACTGTGAGATTATGACCTGAGCCAAAGTCGGACGCTCAACCGACTGAGCCACCCAGGTGCCCCTCACATCTCTTTTTACATGTAGATTCTGAAATAGCAGGTTTTTAGTAACTTGATTCAGCCATGAACACTAGAAATATAAATCAAATAACAGAATTTATAGTCTGTGAATCTGGAATGCTGTGGGACATCTGTACTACCCATAAACTTTCCTCTAACAATGATTTTTGCCCCTATTATGAGATATTCTACTTTGTAAGTTGTATATATCCTCAGTTCCTTTCCACTTTGAATATTATCTAGCACAGCATTTAGTAGGCACTGAATGGCTGAATGACTGAAAAGATTCTGATTGTTTACACTTCTCTTGGTACTTCTGCTGAGGTGAGAATATTAATTACCATAGCTACCAAAATTCAAATTAAAAATTTATATTCTTCATACACAAATGCCACTTGATACCAAAATAATCCAAGTTATTTTTAATTCTTATGTGGTAAACTTGCAAAATAGATGTTCTACTTCTATTTGGAGGAGGTGCCCTTCATTAGAGAAAGAAATATAAATTCTATTAATTTATCTCATATTGATGAGAATTAAGTACTTTTTGAAAAAAAACCAACATGAACTGAAGAGATTCAAGTATCTATACAAACCATTAATTAATAAGAAATAGAACCAATCAAATTATTTAAAATGCTTATGTCATTTAAAACAATGTAGTTTCAGGGCATCTGGGTGGCTCAGTCAGTTAAGCATTTGATTTTGGCTCAGGATATGACCTTGCAGTTTGTGGGATTGAGGCCCACCTCAGGCTTCACACTGACAGCAAGGAGCCTGCTTGGAATTCTCCTCTCCCTCTCTCTCTGCCCCTCCCTTGCTCGCTCACTTGCTCTCTCTCAAAATAAGTAAATAAACTTAAAAAAATAAAATAATATAGTTTCATATTTGGTAATTATTCTTGCCTTAATTGACTTGTCACAAATATTTTCATATTTTGTTAATTTCATATTTTTAGATTTCTTGACTATGAAAAACTTTATGTAAATTTGCTTTATTTCAGACCTAACCCAATAATGAAATGGTTTGATTTCAGTTATCTCAAGGTTATGTTGACAAGTAGGCTGATGGTCTGTCAAATCCATTTGTATCATCTGTCTTAATGATTTATGTGAGCGAGAATATGATTGATTCAGTGTTAACGATGAATCTGATCATAATAACAATCTGTGTTTTTGGATTGGCTTTGTCATAGCTCACTGGCCACATGGGAGACATGGTTTCCCTGCAGAAAAAGGAAAAATCTATACATAGGTTGTTTTTAAGTGTCTTCCAGTAACTTCTGGGAATGGACAACATCATACAAACATAATACCAAATTTAATATCATGAATAACTTTTGCATTTGGGCGATGCAACATAAGTGACAAGACTGAAGGAAACTTAATCTAGTAATTTTGGAATTAAAACATAAATCAATATAGAGATATTTACAACCACATGAAAGACCTAGGAATTTAATGCAGATAACTGTGAAGATGGTTAATACAGTATCAGACTATGTAAGTGACAACTGATTAAGGTGGTAAACACCAAACTTTTAAGAGGGGGAAAATGCTCTATAGTGTAGAAAGAAATTTTAGAAACATATTACTAACATACATTGACGACTTCTCTGTTTAACTTCTTTCCACTGGCCTTCCTCCTTTCTGCCAAGAGCATCCATTTCCCTCAGGATGATTAAGATCATAATAGTGTAAGTGTAAAGACAATGGAAGAGTCAATGTACAACTTTTGATAACTAAGAGTTCATATAAGACAATAGTCTGGAAGCTAGGCTCCATTAATGGAAAAGTGTCAAGTACCTCATCATCATACATCAAGAGATATCCTCATAGATCACAAAGTTTAACCATGTATCACGTGGCACAGAGGAAGGAGCAGATAGAGGTTGTTTCTGCCCAACCAGAAAGAGAATTGAAAACATGTCCTTCCCTTCTGTTTCCTTGCATGAAGAGTTTCAGGAGAAGAATGGTGGATTAATCAGATATCAGTACTCCTGCTTTACCTCTTCTTAGGAAACCAGGAAGAAGAAGAATTCATAATGCATCATATTTTTAATCAGACAATAAGTGAAACCTTTATAATTCTGATGGAAATAATTTCCAACCTAGAATTCAATACCAACATAAACTAGCAATCAAGTGTGCAAGTAGAATAAAAAAATTTTAGACATGTGAAATCTCAGAAAACTTACCTCCCTTTTTACATTTTCTTAATAATTTGCTTGAAGATGCATTCACATAAATGAAAGAGTAAAACCAAGAAAGGAGATGATGGTAAAGAAAATTTGGAATCAATCCAGAAAAAAAAAACAAAAGGAATCACAGAATGAGAATTTTGTAGTTTTCATGGAAAGCTAGTGGCCAAGAATGGAGTAAAAGGTCTTAATGGGACTCTTCCAAATAAAAGACTCAGTGACAGAATTTGAAAAATATGGAGGATAAGGGTGCCAGGGTGACTCAGTTGGTTAAGCATCCGACTTGGGTTCAGGTTATGATTTCAGGGATTGTGAGTTCAAGCCCTGTATTGGGCTCTGTGTTGACAGCTCGGAGCATAGAACCTGTTTCAGATTCTGTCTCCTTCTATTTCTGCCCCTTCCCCACTCATGTACTGTCTCTCTTTCTCTCTCTAATATAAAAAATAAACATTAAAGAAAAAAATAAAAACATGGAGGATAGTTACAGGGCAAACAGAGAGATAATTAGAAACACCAGAAAACAAAACAAAACATACTACAACAAAACTATTCAATAAAAGAAAAGTACACCTTGTGGCTCTACAAATACCGATGTGTACATAGTCATAAAATTGTGAAAATTTTATATTTTTTAAATAAAAGTAATACTATAACTCGATTAACAAATCACTTGTGGTTAGGCATCTAGATTGTTTCATTATTTTACTATTTCAAGCAATGCTGAAAAAATAGCCTTGTACACACATTTATTTCATAAATGAATGAGACTATCTGTAGTTAAAATTTGAAATTTTGATAAACAACATCAAATTGTCCTCCAAGAAACTGTATCCACATATATTTCCCTCACAACGTATAAGTGTTTTTCCACATTTTTGCCCACATACTGTACTATCAAACTTTTTGACCTTTGCCAATCTTTTTATTGTGGTGAGAATATTTATTTATTTATTTATTTATTTATTTATTTATTTATTTATTTATAAATGTTTATTTATAGAGAGATTTATTTTAGAGAGAGAGAAAGAGCACAAGCAGGGGAGGGGCAGAGGGAGAGGAGACACAGAATCTGAAGCAGGCTCCAGGCTCTGAGCTGGTAAGAATATTTAACATGAGGTCTATTCTCTTAACAATTTTTAAGTGCATAATACAGTATTAACTATAGGCACAATATTGTACAGTGGATCACTAGAACTTATTAATTTTGTGTATCTGAAACTTTACATGCACTGAACAACAGCTCTGTAATTTCTCCCCCCAGCTCCTGGCAACTATCACTCTACTCTTTGTTTCTGAGTCTCACTATGTTAGATACCTCAAATAAGTGGAATCATACATTATTTGTCCTTCTGTGACTGGCTTATTTCACTTAGCTAATATCCTTCAGGTTCTTTCATGTTGTTGCAAAGGGCAGGATATCATTTTTTTAAAGGCTCAATAATATTTCTTTGTATATATACACCATATATTTGTCCATTTACCCATCAATTGACATTTAGCTTGTTTCTGTATCTTGGCTATTTGTTATAGGCATATGAAAAGACATTCAACATCAGTAATCATCAGGGAAATAAAAGTTAAAATCACAATGAAATATCACTTCACACTTGTTAGGATGGTTACTTTAAAAAAAACATAAATGTTGGCAAGGATGTGGAAAAACTGGAACACATGTACCCTGTTAGTGGGAATGTAAAATGGTGCAGTGGCTATGAAAAACAGTATAGAGGTTACTAGAAAAATTGAAAATGTAACTACATATGATCCAGATATCCCACTTCTGGATATACATACAAAGAAATTGAGGGGCGCCTGGGTGGCGCAGTCGGTTAAGCGTCCGACTTCAGCTCAGGTCACGATCTCTCGGTCCGTGAGTTTGAGCCCCGCGTCAGGCTCTGGGCTGATGGCTCAGAGCCTGGAGCCTGTTTCCGATTCTGTGTCTCCCTCTCTCTCTGCCCCTCCCCTGTTCATGCTCTGTCTCTCTCTGTCCCAAAAATAAATAAACGTTGAAAAAAAATTAAAAAAAAAAAAAAAGAAATTGAGACCACTGCCAATATTGTAAGGGAAAACTAATATCTCAGGGGCATTTTGATTTATATTTCTCTTGTGAGTGAATTTAGATAAGTTTTTATATGTTTAAGAGCCATTTTATTCTTTCTTTTATATAAACTCTGTTTACATCCTTACCCAAGTTTAAAAAACTGGATTCATATATATGTATATGAATTTCAATATGGGAATTGTTTGTGTGGCCACATTTACTAATTTTTTTTTATATGGGTAAAGTAACTGCATTGTCTATTTACTAGCTTTTTGTGGATGTTAAGTGAGACAAAGTGTGCTGACAGTTTTTATATTGACAAAAAAGGCATCCTCGAAAATATTAAAATTCTGAGACTTAAGTATATCTAAAAGTTAACTCAATATTTGTGGAAATTATATTGCAGGTCAATGAACAAGTCAATCAATATACAAATATTTCTTTAAACACAACCTTTTAGAAATGGGGGTCAAACATTTACCCTATATATTCATATCTATTTTATATACTGAGTAAGTTAAGGCTGTGTCAGTGTAATTTCATTTCAGTGCAAGTCGCATTAATAAGATTAGTCATGATGTATTACATAGACCCCCACCCCCGGGATATTATTCCCATGTCACTTTTCAATCTGCTGGGTTTGTAATATGATGTTTTTTCTTCATATGACAAAACTGTGATGTTCTCAAAGCCAGGAATAAATGCCTTAATTTTCAAACTACTAATCAAACACCAGAAAGTTGTCATGAAGGTAAATTACAATTAATGTTTTCTTAATATTTCAGTGAAATGGAGCAATCAGAAAGTTACCTCTGAGTTACTAAAAAAAGAGTAGTGTATCATGTGAACAAATCAATATAATTTGAGAGCCAATGTACAAATATAAAGCTATAACAAACAAGGAAATAATGGTGAACAAAAGGACAAAGCAAACAACATAAAAAAGACTCTCACATTTGCACAGAACCAAGTGGTAGAAGCCCTAGGGCAACACTTCATCAACATTTCAACAAATCTTTTGATGACCTCCACACACTCACAACAACAAATTAGGAAAAGAATGGAGAACTGACATTTATTGAGTACTGCTCTTGCGTCAGGAATTCCACTAGAGTCTTCACATAAGTAATTGAATTTAATTCTAACAACTCTACAAAAAGAATTTTTCCTTCTTATAGATGAGAAAACAAACTTCCTAAAGGTAACATTGCAAATAAGTAGGGGACCTGAGATTTGAACTCAAATATATCTGACCTCAAAATTCAATTCTGCTTTTAATATGTTCTACTTGCTCTTCCAAAGAAATATTTGGAGGATAAGATTTATTTAAATATGCACCATGTTAGCCCATGAGTGGGATTTCAGGTCATCTTATCAAATTATAAGATCTGACAGGATCACCCTTGACATTTTTGATATATGAGGATATTAAACTTTAGAATATATTTTGTTGGGAAACCAAGAAGTGATTGTAAAACAGAATAGCATTCTATAAGAAATGGAATGAAAACTCAACAGCATAGACTGAAGGGAAGTAAGAATGGCAGTGCCTCCGAAGGCCTCTGAGGATTAGAATTGGCCAGAGGCTGAATGAAGCAGTAGTACTGTTAGCAGTGTGGTAAATAAAAGAGCAATGATTTGCTGGATTTGTTTAAAAAGGATTGTTGGAGACGATTCTCCATGAATATTTGGCATTTCTGCTTGTCTTACGAGTGAGGTACTAACTGCTCTATGCTCTAAGCCATCTTTTCACTCACCAGCCTAGCTAAAAGGGAATCTAGAAAACTCAAACTTAATCATGACTCAGCCACCTAATATGCTCTTGTTATCTTGCTATGGTGTTAGATTCTTAGCTAATTGACTGAATACACTGCTCACTCAGCACACTTATGGTAGCACACTAACATAGAGCAGGGGGTTTCTGTAACTTTTGTTAACAGAAACCCATGGGGGAGGGGAAAAAAAAAAGAGGTTAGAGTGGAAGAGAGCCAAAACATAAGAGACTCTTAAAAACTGAGAACAAACTGAGGGTTGATGGGGGGGGGGGGGGTGGGAGGGAGGGGATGGGTATCGAGGAGGGCACCTTTTGGGATGAGCACTGGGTGTTGTATGGAAACCAATTTGACAATAAACTTCATATATTGAAAAAAAATAAAAAATAAAATAAAATAAAATAAAAAATGGGTTTCTGTAAGTTTTGTTAAAAATGTATATTTCCTTATTGATATACTGGATTAATGCTTCAGGTCAAGGGGAAAGATCAGTTCAGAAACTTAAGAAGCAAATCATCTGGTTTTCTAAGGCAGATTTGGATGATTTTGGGATTGTTCAGCTGGTTGGGTCTAGGATCTAGGGGTACATGGTTGAAATCAGTGCTCTAGGTTGGCCTCATCTACATGCTTAGAGTCCTACCTATTAATAATAGCCCTCATTGAATGGTACATGAGACAAATTGAACAGTTCTGGTGTCAGCCTCTTTTGGTAAAGTTATTAAGAGTGGTGGATGAAGTGGCATATTCAAAGGAAAATTTGCCAGGAGCCAAGACAGTATAGAAAAGAGGAATGGATATTGTTGGGAGACAATGGGTCTTTCCATGGGTCTTTCATGTTTCTGCATGTCTTGTGAGGGAGGTACTAATTGCTCTTTTGTACTTCTGTATTATCTTTTTAAAGATGCTTATACAGAAAAGCAAAGGGAATATTTGCTTACTGTTCAGAATTTTAAGGATAATGTCTTCCTCTTGGACAAAGCACTTGTTTTTTTTTTTTTTTTTGTAGTCTATTAAAAAATATTTGGGTTCCCTAAACTTGGAGTTTCTCAATTGTGACACAAATCCATTGTATGTGCAGCACTTGGATTATTCCTGAGGTTTGGTGGCAAGGGCATCATGAAGCTCCTGCTGCCTGCTGCCATGAATAACAATACCTTTGTCTTTGACTCAGTATCTCAAGTTTTCTGCTAGGATCCATTAAACTGTGGCAGGCTAAACTATTACAAGTAGGGTATAATTTCATACCTTCCACAGTTCTTGACACTGTTAAGTCAAACCCTTTCTTTATATTGCAGATATGTCTAACTTCACTACTTTTTACATTTAATCTCTATCCTTTTAAAATAATTTTTTTAATGTTTATTTATTTTTGAGACAGAGACAGAGCATGAATGGGGGAGGGTGAGAGAGAGAGGGAGACACAGAATCTGAAGCAGGCTCCAGGCTCTGAGCTGTCAGCACAGAGCCCGACGCGGGGCTCGAACTCACTGACCGTGAGATCATGACCTGAGCCGAAGTCGGACGCTTAACCGACTGAGCCACCCAGGCGCCCCTAAAATAATATGATAAAAGACAGGATTTTTAAAAATGTTATTAAAGAGATAGATATTAGATTATATGCAGCTAAATGAAGTAGAATTCCTTAGGAAATTTAAAAGGTGAAATAATAGAATTTCAGAATTTGAAATAATTGTTAAAACCTTCCGTTTTGACTATTAGTCAGTCTATACTGACTACTATATTAGTCAGTGACATGCCCGAAATAAAATAAATAAAAAGTTGCACACTTCAGGATAGACTTGAGTCACTTGGCCTTTCACCCAGTGTTTACTTATTTATCAAAAGAAACTTTAATAATGAATTAAAACATATAAAGCTTCTATTCATGTCTGCAGTATATTAAACAGAAGGTAAGATTCTTCAGTTAGGGAGATAATTCAAATTGCCCATAAACATGTCTCTCAAACTGACAAAAATAAATCAGGGACAATAAGTGACATCAGGATTGCCACTGTTGAAAAATAATACAAGATAAGGGGACTATCTGCCCTAAATTAATTACTTTTAGTTGGAAGGAGGTCATCTGCCCTTTACTATAATGTTCAAGTGAGTGAATTTATATTTTCCTATAGGTATTTTAACTGTAGGATTTGGTGATATTTTATTTTGACAATATGTTTGTCAGTGAAAAATATCTATTTCTTCTTCCTAAGAAGAAGAAATTTTTATTGAGTACCTACTCTGCACTTTCAGTCTCTGGGCATGCATAAGATAGAAAATGTTGCTATCATCATAGAGATTATACTAGAAGTAAAAAAGAAAATATTTCAATTCTGCTTATTGTTAATAATTCTCTTAAGAAGAAAGAACTCTGCCCTTAAAGACACCATAGTTATACAAAAATTCTCTTTGAACATTTCCAAGAAATTACTTTATAAAGGCCTCATTCCTATTGACATTAATTCATATTTATATGTATATGTATATGTATTGATATTTTGCCACTGAATATTAGCATAATAACAATGAGAACACTAGCTAAAAGTTAAATAGTACTTACTAGAAGTCAGTCATTATTCAAAAAATTTTACATATGCTAGTTAATTTAATCATCACTTCAGTGCTATGCAGTAAGAAGTATTATCATTCCATTTTATAGATGCTGAAACTAGGGCACAGAAAAGTCAAGTAAAACGGTCAGGTTCAAACCCTGGATGAAAGGACTGTATAACTCCTAAGCCATAATGTGTGAATTTTTGGTTTGTTAAAACCAGTAGAATAGTTAAGTGGAATAAAAATAATTCTAATTCTTTTAGAGAGCACTTTTAAATTCCATTTTATAGATGAATATAAATTCTTACCAAAAAAATTTTTATATACTTAGAGTGGAACTGAATTTAACGAATTCCTGCATATATTTGACTTAAATACACATTCTTCTCCATGTAATGTTTCAAAGGGCTTATCCATTTTATAATTTTCTAATAGCATTTGAGATACATTTAAATTTATTTTTCTAGACTGCTGACTATCTCAACATGAAAAAATAGCTCCTTCATAAAATTCCTAAACTGCCAATGTATAGCACTTTTAGGAAGAAAGTTTTATTATTGAGCTTTAAAATACATAATTTAGAATTGTGATGAAAACAATTTGAAATGTCTTTTGAAACAGAAGCAAACTATAAACAGAAGGGTAGAAGGAGCTATTCTCAAATCATTTATCTAATGAAAGATATATAAATCACCTTCTGTCAAATGAGCTGATGATACATTTTCCCAAAACATAAATCTTCTCTGAGGCTGAACATAAATCTTTCTAAGGCCTTAAGCATCAACTCCCCTATATTTCTGCACAGTCAATAATCATAGTTTTGTAGTATAGAAACACCTTCTATTTTAATCCAATGATTCATTCATACAAGTCTTTTGTCCACAAATTAAAAAAAAAGATTGATTTTTTAAAATATTTGAATTGCCTTCTTTCTTCTGGCTCACTAGCTCCCCAAGAATCTCAAGATTGAGCTGGATCATCAGTTTCAGAAAGTTAACAGTTAATTAAATATGAATTATGCAACTTTTTAAGACAAAATTTAAATTCAGGCAATTCATAGAAAGACCATATAAATAATTCAGATTTTGATATGTAAGGAATTTTAAATAATCTTAAATTGAATTGCCTATTAATTACTATGCAATAGTATATATATTTATATGTATATATAAAAGTATATAATACATAGACACTATACAGCATATATTTATTCAATCCAGAACTGAAAGAAACTATGTTCTATGGATATTTAATAAGAACTTTTCTATTTCATTCACCTAAAAAGAGATGGTTATAGTTCCTCAGGAATCTTAGTAAGAAAACATCATTTAGTAGTTGAGTCTGTGATTTAAATGTATTTAAATTAAATAACTGCTTAAATTACAGTATAAGAATTCTAGCAAAAATGATTTTCTCTTAAATAACTAAATGTTTTATGTAATACCAACATAACTACAGTTGTACAAATACTTGTAGACTGTTTATATGCTAACTGCAAATGATGAGTTTGAAAATGATCATTTTTAAACAACTGCTTGCTTTTTCATAGACCAAATAGGTTCTGAGAAGGCAACGACAGGTGTTGTTTCTGTGTTCCCAGTAGCCAGCATAGTATCTGACACATGGTTAGCATTCAAGTAAGTAGGTAGATCAAAGGAGGAAGAAAGGGTGAGAATGGACCTCATCATCTACTGAACTGATCATTCTTAGATCTTCAACACATTAATTTTGGGGAAAGAAACTATTTCAAGGCTTCCCTTATGTGAATACTATATGATCTCTTGTTTATTGAGGTCATCTGTTAATTTGTATGTCATTTGATTTATAAATGACCAGCTGAGATTTTCTCTCGGGTGCCTGATATTTAAGGTAGTTTCATATTTAAGGTAGTTTGGGAAGGGTGAAATCTGTGCTCCTTCTCTGTGCCTAATTTTCACTTATGGTAGATTTATTCAGGTACCAAGGGATTGACATTTAAAATATCATTTAGTAAGCATATCGAAGACACTTCTGCTATTGACTGACTTAACCTTTTTCTTCTGTGTAAACATTTGGTGCCATCTGGATGAGTATTTAATAACTCCCCAAAGGGCCAGGGCCAGAGTAACATAGTCATTTTCCTGGGAACTAAAATTAGTGGATATATTCCATGAAATAGCACTGTTCTACCCTGCTTCACCTGTCTCTTCTGAAATGACACGCAAAGGCCAAAAGAGGGAAGCAGGCAGAGGTGTTAGCCAACTGTCTTATTTCCATATTAGTCTCTGCCTTGCTTCTGAAGCTTCAGTTACAGATTTTGGCAAAACTTTAGTGTAAAAACAGCAGTATATTTTTTTAGTTGAGGAATATCTGTTAATAGTGAGTAACAGTAAGACTACAGAACATATGTAACAATTTTAAGAAGTTATATATAAAGACACAAAGTTATATATAAAGAAGTTACATATAAAGTTGTTGATAACAAATGACAAAGAACTTAATAATTTGCACTTATACTTGCACATTTAAATGTAAGGATTTATATTTAATATTTAAATGTAAAGTGGTGTTGGCAAGGATCCAGAGAAAGAACCCTTTTACATTGTTGGTTGGAATGCAAACTGGTGCAGCTTCTCTGTAAAACAGTATGGAGCGTCCTCAAAAAGTTAAAAATAGATCCTCTCTACCATCCAGCAATTACACTACTAGGTATTTACCCAAAGGATACAAAAATACTGAGATGAAGGGATACATGCACCCTGATCTTTATAGCAGCATTATCAAAAATAGCCAAATTCTGGAGAAAGCCCAAATGTCCACCAACTGATCAATGGATGAAGAAGATGTGGCATGTATATACATACACATATACATTTACATATACATATACATAAACATACACACACATTACTCAACCATCAAAAAGAATGAGATTTTGCCATTTGCAATGACTAGGATGAAGCTAGAGTGTATTATGCTAAATGAAATATATCAGTCCAAAAAAAGACAAATATCATATGTCACTCATACATAGAATTTAAGAAACAAAAAGATGAACATAGGGGGAAAAAGACAGAGGCAACCCATAAAACAGACTCTGATGTTTCATGGTTTCAGATTCATGGTTTCAGAATAATTTATGAGAACTTACCTTAACACAAATTTGCACTATGACCTTAGATAAACTGTATTTTGATCAAAGAAATTTGAAGGTCCATCTATGTTGTTGCTAAGAGCAGGATTTCCTTCTTTTTATGGCTAATTACACACACACACACACACACACACACACACACACACACACACACACACTGCATACTCTTTATCCATTCATCTGTTGAAGGACACTTAGGTTGTTTCCATGTCCTGGCAATTGTGAATCTATGTGCTTCACCCCACGAGCTTCATGAACTCAGGCATCCAGGTATCTTCCCAGCTTTGGGAATTTCTCAGGCATTATTTCTTTAAATAAGTTTTCTAACTGTCTCTCCTCTCTTCTCTTTTTGGTAACCCAATAATGTACAGGTTGTTTCTATTAATGATATCCCATAGCTCATGTAGGCTTTCTTTACTCTCTCATTCTTCTGTTCTGCTCTGACTGAACCTGCCTTCTACTTGACAGATTCTTTCTTCTACTTGATCCAGTCTGTTTATGCTCTCTACTGCATTTATTGCATTTTTCAGCTCCAGAATTTGTCTGATTCTTTTTTATGATTTCTCTCTGTGAAACTTCTCATTTTATTGATGTATTATTCTCCTGATTTCATTGAACTGTCTTTCTTATAGCTCGCTGAGCTTCCTTAAAATAACTATTTTGAATTCTTCATCAGGCAAATCACAGATTTCTATTTCTTTGGGGTCTGTTATTGCAAAATTATTGTGTTCTTTGTTGGTGTCATGTTTCCTTGATTTTTAGTGTTCCTTGAAGTCTTGTGTTGCTGTCTTCATATCTGAAAAAGCAGTTACCTCTTTCAGTCTTTACTCTTTCTCTCAGTTCATGACTGAAGAAATACCTTCCATCAACCCTGTTAGGGATTCTAAGGCTTTGTCAGACCTTTTACTCAGATATGTCCACTCCATGCTTCTTCTTTCTTCTTCTGGAGAAATTCTTAAGGTTTTATGCCTTCTCTCAATACTACACAGTCAGGATTATGCTGACTATGGTGTTTTTTTTAGGGCAGTGATGAATGCCCAATTTTGTGTGTTTCTCTCAATCCCACAGAGTGGAACCAGCTTCTTCAGGTGCTGACTAGTCCTCTGCAAAGGCTCATTCTTGCTGCCACAGGGAGCATACACATAGAGCTGGCCATGAGGTAGATGTGTGTGGAGGTGAGGCACAGGAAGCCTTGGGCCATTGGAGAGAAAATCAAAAGTGAAGAATGCCCTGCAGCTTGTGGGTGAATTTCCTAGTGGAGTCTGGGGGCACACACTCTGTAGGATTCACATGCATTTGGTGCCCCCTGAGAGCCCTTTCTGCTGTTCTCCCAACACCCACTGCAACACACAAGACACCTCAGTATTCTGGCTGAGGCAGGAAGGAAGTAGGTTTTTTGGGTAGCATCCTGCATAGCTAGGGCAGGTGAATTCTCACTCACATGTTCTCATCTTCCCCAGCAGGAGAAATCATGGGCTGAGAAAGTCTCTCTTGGCATGAGCTAAAAAAGCCTTGGGAGGAGTGACAACTGTAAATTGAAACTGTTCCTTTTATCCTTTTCAATTTCTTTGCTTTAGGAGTATGCTGGAACTTCTCCACTAGACTCCTTCCTGGACTTCCACATGGCTATCCTATCCATGGGTGATTGTCTAAATTGATGTTCTTTAGGAGAAATATGGTGGAAAAGTCCTATTATACTATGATGGTGATGTCCAGTAAGTCACTTGTTAAGTGTCATTGTGACATTCATTCCAGGTATGGGTACAACTAAATAAGTTTTGAAAATGTGATTTGATAACATTTTAAAAACTAGAATCTGAATATATATATGTAAAATATATTTATAAAGGAATTATTCTTTTTTTGTTAATAAGTAGTTGCTTAGAGAATTTCAGCTGGAATCATGGCACAATTTGGTTTTATTTGGCTTCATTTGTGCTACTGAAAGCACAAGTCCAAAATTATAGCAATATATTTAATATTTTTATGGATTAGATGCCAAATTTTATATTCCAGGAGTTAAAGTGCTGACAAATGAATAATAAATCAGGCAGGATAAGGTAAAACCTAAAACTGTGAATTAAAGACTTTTATTTCAATTTATACTTTTGTGTATAATCAAGTAATAGGAACCACAGATTTATTCTATTTGGCTAGCACTCTGCTTTTTAAAAAAATAAATATTAAGCAATTTTATAGAAAACTGACTTAAGAAAACTTCAATAAACAAATGACCTTAAAATAATAAAAACGGAATAAACAGAGCAAAAATTTTGTGAGAAAGAAAACATCCATCCAAATGATTTTCATCAAAATCATAAGAGCTGATCCTTATTTTATACAAACTATCTAAGAGAAATAAGGTTAATAAGTGGAATTAATGAGGCTAAAAAGCAAAGATTAGAATACTTACAAAGACAATATTCATTAAACATCATTTTTTCCTCAGGGCATACTATGTGCCAAACTCTATTCTGTATGCTTAGAATTCAACAATGAACAAAACTCACAAAGAACCTTTGCCTCTCATGGGATTCAAAGTCAAAGATACAGGAATGTTGACAACAAATAATCTAGTAAGTAGGCATTTTAAATGATACGTTAGAGAGTGATAAGTGCCATGGAGAAAATGATAAAAATGAAGTGCTAATACAGATTAGAAATTCCATGTGGGTATGTGTAATTTTAAATAGAGTAGCTCTCATTGATAAAACTTAAAGGAAGTAGCTATGCACATGGTTGGAGCAGGCAGAGTAAACAACAACAAACCTTCTCATGTGGGAGTGTACCAGACATGCCTGAAGAACTGCAAGAAGGCCATTGTTGTGGAACCAAGTTAGCAAGATGAGAAGAATAAGAAAATGAAGTCAGAAATGCAAGGAGAGTTGACTTTTGTAAGACTTTGTAGGCCATTGTATAGAATTTGGCTTTTACTCTGAATCAGATGGAGAAACATTGGAGATTTTGAACAGAAGCATGACAAGGAAACTTTTTGGCCTCTGTTTTTTTGTAAAACTCAAGGAGATCAAGGGAAGAAGTGGGGAGACCATTAACTGGATCCTGAAATAATCCAGGGATGATGGTATCTAGAACCAGGTAGTAATAGTAGAAATGTGAGAATCAGTCAGATTCAGATATACATTGAAGGTGAGGCCAATAGAGTAAATAATTTGTAAGGCTAATTCACTTATATTTGCAGTTATAAAATTTCTAAGTAAATTAGAAGTAATTCAACTTTGATAAAAAATATATATCATTGACTTTCAGGAAGGCCTAGTAGTTCCTACTGAATTAACATACTTACAGATAACAACTATAAACTCCAATATAAAAGCAACTACCTGAAGGGGCGCCTGGGTGGCTCAGTCGGTTAAGCATCCATTTGTGAGTTCCCGCCTGCATCGGGCTCTGTGCTGACAGCTCAGAGCCTGGAGCCTGCTTCAGATTCTGTGTCTCCCTCTCTTTCTGCTCCTCACCCCCCTCTCTCCCTCCCTCAAAAATAAATAAACATTACCAAAAAAACCCCACAACTACCTGAAGACACTGGAAAATCAACAGAAGCAGGTAGGGGTGCGCCCGCGTGGCTCAGTCAGTTAAATATCTGACTCTTGGTTTTGGCTCAGGTCATGATCTCACAGTTTGTGAGATTGAGCCCAGCATCAGGCTCCATGCTGGCAGCACAGACCCTGTTTGGGATTCTTTCTCTCTCTCTCTGCCCTCCCCCGAATGTGCACGTGTGAGTGTGTGTGGGTGTGGGTGTGTGTGTGTGTGTGTGTGTGTGTGTGTGTGTTGTGTATGTGCTTTCTCTCTCTCTCTCAAAATAAATAAACTTAAAAAAACAAAACAACAACAAAAAAAACCCAAAGCAGGTAGGTACTGGAGAGGAGTCAACATGCAGAAAAACAAAACAGCATGTGATCGGTTTCCTGTTTCCAAAATGTTTCATTTGGAGGCAAGCCACAGTCTGGGTCACAGGGTAGCTAAATGGAGAGCCTGCATTCTTGATGGATTGAAAGTTAGAGGGCAGAATTTTGAGCAGATGTACATACTGGAAAGTAAAGAAATGTGTGGTTTCCAAAATTCTGTAGAGAAAGGCAGTCCCAAATTCTGTGTATAAAGTCTGCCCAAACCTCTAGCTGACCCCTAACCATACACACGCAGTACACACGCCAAGCAGCTCAGGTTAGGCTAAAAGAATAAAACCAGGATTTCCGCTGTTGTCAACTACAGGGAAGAGAGTTTACAACGTCTGTCCAGCTAATTTAACTCCTTGCTTTGAAAACACATTAATGTTTGGGGTGCCTTGGTGGCTCAGTCAGTTAAGCATCCAACCCTTGATTTCAGCTCAGGTCATGATCTCACAGTTCGTTGGTTTGAGTCCCTCATCAGGCTGCACACTGACAGTGCAGAGCCTGCTTGGGATTTTCTCTCTCGCCCTCTCTCTCTGCCCCTCCCTTGCTTGTGCTCCTCTCTCTCTCTCAAAATAAATAAACAAAAAACAAACACCCCCCCCCAAAAAAAACCCCATATTAATGCTCTTCAGAGAAGTAGGAGTTCAGAGTTCCAGTATCATTCACGTGCTTAAAATGCAGTCCAAAATTTTTTGACATAGAAGTTAGCATTAAAACATTACCCATTCTAGGGGCACGTGTGAGGCTCAGTTGGTTAAGTAGCCAACTTCAGCTCAGGTCATTATCTCATGGTCTGTGAGTTAGAACCACGCATAAAGCTCTGTGCTGATGGCTTGGAGCCTGGAGCCTGCTTTGGATACTGTGTGTCTCTGTCTCTGGTGCTTCTCCCTCTCTCTCTCTGCCCCTCCCCTGCTCTCTCTGTCTCTCAAAAGAAAAATGAATAAACATTGAAAAATAAAAAAAAAAACATTACCTATTCTAAAGAGAATAGACAGTAAACAGAGACCAACTTGACATTACTCAGATGATGGAATTTTAAGACAAAGATGTTTAAAACATCTATCAAAACTATTCTCAAGGACGTGAAAGAAAATATGGCTCCCAGGGAATGAAAAGATAGAAAATGTCAGAAGAGAAATAGATATTATTTTTTATTTATTTATTTATTTAATATGAAATTTACTGTCGAATTGCTTTCCATACAACACCCAGTGCTCATCCCAACAGGTGCCCTCCTCAATGCCCATCACCCACTTTCCCCTCCCTCCCACCCCCCATCAATCCTCAGTTTATCCTCAGTTTTTAAGAGTCTCTTATGGTTTGGCTCCCTCCCTCTCTAACTTTTTTTTCCCTTCCCCTCCCCCATGGTCTTCTGTTAAGTTTCTCAGGATCCACATAACAGTGAAAACATATGGTATCTGTCTTTCTCTGTATGGCTTATTTCACTTAGCATAACACTCTCCAGTTCTAGGAATTTACCCAAGGGATACAGGGATACAGAGTGCTGATGCATAGGAGCACTTGTACCCCAATGTTTATAGCAGGACTTTCAACAATAGCCAAATCATGGAAAGAGCCTAAATGTCCATCAACTGATGAATGGATAAAGAAATTGTGGTTTATATATACAATGGAATACTACTTGGCAATGAGAAAGAATGAAATGTGGCCTTTTGTAGATATTATTTTTTTAAAAAGCAAACGGAAATTCACTAACTTAAAAATATAGTATCTGAAATGAAAAATTCAAAGGATGGTCTTAACAACAGAATGGAGATGACCAATAATGAGTAAGTTTGAAAAGAGTTCACTAGAAATGATCCATTCAAAAGAGGAGAAAATTATATGGAAAACAAAGGAATGTGTGGGAAAATATTTTATGTAATTGTATGTAACTAGAGTCTCAGAAGGAGAAGAGAGAGATAATGAGGCAGAAAACAAATTTGATGAAACAATGGACAATTTCCCAAATTAGGTGAAATACATAAATTTACAGATCAAAGAAGCTCAGGAAAAGCAGGAAAAATTTGAAGGTAAACGCCTCTATATCAGGTGATATAGGTACATCTAATGTGCAGCATGGCTAGGGAGTCACTAATCTACGGAATGAGGCAGCAAGTCTGCAGTAGAGCTGGGGCTCAAGTGCTAAGCCCTGTGACTCAAAGTGTGGTCTGAGAACAAGTAGCATCTGCATCCTCCAGTTAGAGATGGAGAATCTTGGGGTGCCTGGTGCTTCAGTCAGTTAAGCGTCCAACTCTTGATTTAGGCTCAGGTCATGATCTCATGGTTTTTGAGATTGGGCCCCAATTGGGCTCTGCACTGACAGCCTGTCTCTCTCTCTTTCTTTCTCTCTCTCACTGCCCCTCCGCTGCTTGTTCTCTCTTGCTCTTTCTTGATCTCTCTCTTGCAATAAAATAAACATTTAGAAACAAGACAAAACAAAAAAAGAAATGTAGAATCCCACCCCCACCTCAGACTATGAAATAAACTATGCATTTGAACAAGACCCCTGAATGTTTCTGTGCGTATTAAATTCTGAGAAGCATTAAGGCACCTGAGCTCTCTGGAGTCCTTGAATGGCTGGGTTAAGGCTATAATTAAAGGTGCCTTCCTGCCCTTAATCTCCTCCACTTAACCAAGAAGGCTTCAATCTTAATTTAGTTTTACTAGTATGCCTCCCTAATGGAAAGGGACATTTTTTTATTACTATGCATTAAGTTGGGTTTCAGGTGAAAGCCAGACTTCTCAAAAGTCTAAAGCTTTTGAACAGAAGAAAGCTTGTTCCATTATAGTGCTCACATACAACAGCTTTGGATTCCAGCTCTATATTTAGAACTACTCAGGGAGGTTTAAGTATACTGGTCCACACCAGATCTACTGAATTGTAATTTCTGGGGGTGGAGCCACAGATTGGTATGTTTTAAAGCTCTATAGTGGATTTAGTGTACAACTAGCTTTGAGAATCACTATGGATGAATTCTCAGTTTATTAACTCCTATATAACAATGTTTCGTTTAATGTAAATACAATGGAGGCAGTATAGCTTCCAAGTTTAGCTTTCTTGAAAACTGTTACAAATCATTTCATTAAAATGTATTAATCTGCATTATAAGGTCAATTAAATATTTAGTACATGGTAAGGTGGTATACATTTCAGTTCATTCCTATTTCATAGTTAACATTTGATTATGTGTTTTTTTTAATTTTTAAGATATGTATGTATGTATGTATTCATTTTCTTTCCAGTTTTTATTTAAATTCCAGTCAGTTAACAGTGTAATATTAGTTTAAGGTGTAGAATTTAGTGATTCATCACTTATATACATCTGCTGCTCATACAAGTGCCCTCCTTAACCCCATCACCCATTTAGCCCAATCTCCCCATCCACCTCCCTTCTGGTAACCCTCAGTTTGTTCTCCATAGTTAAGAATCTGTTTCTTGGGTTGCCTCAACTTTTTTCTCCTATGTTCCTCTGTTTAGTTTCTTAAATTTCACATATGAATTAAATCATATGGTATTTATCTTTCACTGACTTATTTCGCTTAGCATAATACTCTTTAGCTCCATATATGCTGCTCAAATGGCAACATTCCATATTTTTGGGGGGCTGAGTCATATTCCATTATATATAATTATATATATATATTTATATATGTATGTATATACATATACATGTATGTATATACATATACATATATGTATATGTATATGTGTGTGTGTGTGTATATATATATATATATATATATATATACACATACAACAACTTATTTTTTCATTCATCAGTTGATGGACATTTAGTCTCTTCTCATAATTTGCCTATTGTTGATAATGCTGCTATAAACATCAGGGTGCACGTATCCCTTCAAATCAGTATTTTGTATCCTTTGGGTAAATACCTAGTAGTGCAATTGTTGGATCATAGGGAAGTTCTATTTTTAACTTTTTGAGTAACTTCCACGCTGTTTTCCAGAGTGGCAGCACCAGTTTGCATTCCCACCAACAGTGTAAGCAGGTTCCCCTTTCTCTGCATCCTTGTCAACACTTGTTGTTTTCTGTGTTGTTGATTTTAGCCATTCTGACTACTGTCAGATGACATCTCATCATAGTTTTGATTTGTATTTCCCTGAAGATGAGTGATATGTCTGTTGACCAACTGTATATCTTCTTTGGAAAAATGTTTATTCATGTCTGCTGCCTGTTTTTTAACAGTAGATTATGTTAATAAAGTAACGACAAGCATATAACTAGTAATACCAATATTTAACTTTATGAAATAAACATTTCATTTCACAGTGGTTTTGCCTTGTCATGTCTTTATGTAACTGTAAAAATTAGCTTGTACTCCCTTAGTGCCTGCCAGCTAAATACTGCTGGGATCTATAGGGTACTACTTGGTGGGAAGACATTAGCTGTCATTAAAAATCCATGAAATAGATATATTCCAATACAATTTTCTGGGCCAGGGGCCAAAACTGCATTTTCAGGTGAAATGATAAACATAGATTACACTTTGCTCTTCAAACACAAGTTGGGAATGACTAGGAAATCAGATAACTAAATAGAGTGGGTGAGCATATAACTTAGTTGAACAAAAGAAAGCATGTGACTTAAGTAACATGAGCAGTCTTAACTGTAAATCACTGCCAAATAATTTTAAAAATAAATTCCACAAAGTATAAAAAAGATGAATAATATTCAGTTAAAACTACCCCTCAAATATATAGTTTTTACTTCCATCTGAAAATGAAATCTTCGAGCACAGAATTTCATGGTAAATTGAATTTGGTTATTCCTAAGTTATCTGTTTGATTCCTTAGATTTATCATTTATGAAGAAATATCTGTCCTTTAAGTAAGCATTGCAAAAATTGTTTGTGTAAGATATTATTAACATATTGTTCAGAATATGTATGACATTTTCAAGGACAAAGATAAATGTAAATGTTATCAAAGCCACACAGTCTTTGAGATTACTGTTCTGCCTTGTTAGGAAGAGCTCAACACAGATACTAGAAGATTTCTTTTAAGCCTGACCTTCTACAATCAGAACATGTCTGAAAACTGATGATTTAAATTCTTAATTTATGTCATTAGGTAGTATCAACATAAAATCCAAGAGACCTCAGGCTACAAATGATCTTATTTAAGAAAGTTTCCTCTTTTCTATTAGGCTTAGAGTCACTGTTAGACCAAATCTTTAAGTTAAATGAGAGTCCTTAATGGCCTATGAAGAAAATCCATAACAGTAAATTATACCTAAATATAAAGTCATTATATATTTATGATTAAATGCTTAATAAATGATGAACCATTTAACTGAGAACAATCTCATGTGCACATTAGGAACTTTTCTCATAAATCTGCTACTGAAATACTGCCATTTTATCATTTGTGAATCTTAGAAGCAAATCATATAGGAAAAAAACTGGTCTTGGACAGGTTTTGGGGAATGAAACAATCATTTTAAATAGGTAGCTGTTTTTACCCACTGGGCGATTATAGTTTATTTTGTTCTTTTACGGTTTTTAGAGTAGGTAGAACAGTCTCTGCTTCCATTAACGTTAAATATCATGTAAAGAACGTATAATCAAACATTCAAGGGGCATGATTATGAACCATATGGAGGGTAGAGAAAATTGCTCACAATTGGTACTGCCTCCAGACTTTTCTAGTAACTCCCAGTATGACCTCAGGTTATGTACTTCACTGATGTGGGCAGATGCCTCATCTTTAAAATCTGGAGGTTTAACTAGATCTATTCTAGGGTAACTTTCAGTTCTCAAAATATCCTATGGCTTAAATTCTGGTTTAGTCATGATGTAGTGTGAAAAATGAACAGGGCATTTCAATTTTGAATTCTGATTTGGAGAATACTTACAGTTAAGGCTGGTGGTCCTGGAGGTCCTGTATCTCCCTAAAATAGGTTAAAGAATAGTTGCAGTTACCAGTGATCCTTTTCTGCACATTTTATTTTTAAGTTTTCTGAATGGATAGAAGCAATATAGATATATATATGTATATATGTATATATATATGTATATATGTATACACACACACACACACACTTTGAAGGAAAAAATAGAATTTCATCTTGATAAATTCTCCACACGGTGAAAAATGCATGATGTGCTTTTAGCTCTCATGATATAAATATCATCTTGTGCACCCCCATACTTTCTATAACAGCAGAACTTGTTTTGAAAAGCTAAAATAATCTAATTTTCTATTCTTTTGTCTACGAATCCAAAATTAGAAAGAATATCTCTTCAAATATGGTTACTTGCCAGTGGAGCAGCTGGGAAGTGTCACAACGACAGATAATTTTTCTGACAAAGTTAGTATGAGGATCAGCAGAAATAATAAATGGATCTCCCCACTTCATGCCTCCCAGCTGCAAGAAGCAGTCCCATTGCCTCTTACAAAGCTCTGCTAAATTGACATTGCACTTGCTATCAATTTTAAGAGGCCTTGCCTATATTTATGTATTTTTAAATACAAAAATTGCTTTGCTGACCTATGTGAATACAAATTAACAAGTGGATATATTGAGAACCCTTTCAAAATCTTTAAAAAATGGCTCATATAAAAGTTTACTATTTTCTGATTTATATGTCATCTATATGCTTTATTGTATCAGGACTCTGGTTTATTTCATAAGAACTCTTAACCATTAAGAGCAAGCATCATTGCTATAATGCTCTTTATGTGGTCATTATAGAGAATTTATACTGTGTGGTATAAAGCTCTGAGATGTGTTCTCATGTTGAAAGTATCTCTATAAATTTTTCTTTTCTCATCTGACATAGTCACCTCAAAAGTAAAGACTTAGCGTTGAGTAATCATTACTTTTTGGAACAATTGAATAAAAGTAGCCAATACTTGTTAAGGAACATCGACATAGCTTAAATCACTCACTGAGGACTGATTTGCAAGATCAACTTTAACATAGAGGTAAATATTGAAGACAGACGAGGATTTCCAAATGTGCTAAGAATGGAGAACAAAATACAGTATGAACACCCCACACATACAATTCTTATCAAAATGGGGTCATGCAATGACCTTATTCTATGACTCTTGGTTTTAGTATTTCTAAATCTCTTTTCAAGGTCACTGCCAATATATCATGATAAAATGGCATGTGAGAAAAAGTGGCAGGAAATGAAGCATTCAGACTAAGAATGAATTAGGAAGTTAACCTCCTTCCCGCTAAAGGCCACCTGCTTCAGCATTATGGTAGCAGTTCAGTGCTACTGGCAAAATTCCCCGATACAAGACACAGTTGCTAATTTGGCAATGCAATAGCTAATACTGTTAAGTGAGGGAGAGAAAGTGAAATCTTATAAACACAAATTAATGTCAACTAGCAGTTGTGCTTTTAGTTTCTTCAAACTAATTAAATGAACCAAAAGGCTTTTCTTCAGATGCTTTTAACATACAGCCTTTGGTTAATTTTAGCAAAATTAACTTTTTCAATGAAAAGTCACTGCATGTGTTCTCAGAATTTTCTTAAGAAAAACTGACATTCTTCTGGGTGGATACGATACCTTTTCTCCTTTTGGGCCAGGGGGGCCCCGAGGACCCAAGTCACCTTTCAAACCCTGTAGGAAGAATACAACCAATGTGATTTCTGTATGCAAGTCACAGAAAGCTGACATTTCTAACAAGTCATTAGTCACAAGATAAATCATAATTTACTGAACTCCCAAATCTCATTCTTCAGTTTGTAGTATAGAAAGAAAGAGAGACAACTGGTACTAAAATGATAAGCAACATCTGTGTTGTGGTGAGTACAGATACATTAAATCAGCATGAGTCCTGAATACTGCATATTTGTGCAACTTTGCTTCCTGCTAAAATTACATTAATTCACCATCTGGGAGAACATCATTTAAATCTATATGAGCTTTTAAGTATCCACTTTGGATTAAATTTGTGGATATTGTAAATACCTTTGATTTAGCATTGATTTGGCCTTTATAAAGCTTGCCAAAAAAATCAAGAATTAAATTAAAAAAAAACATTTTTATGTCTCTATCAAGTAATCTAATTGTGGGAGAAAACAAATGAAGGACATATTCTTTTCCTATCACTCACAGGCTGAAGCTACAATGTAGTCTCTTTCCTGTTTCAAAGTATGTTTTAGTTCTCTAATTGATAATTTTTTTTACTTGGATTTATAAAGATATTAAATGAAACTATACGAGACATAGAGTATCAGATGAATATATTCATGAATCTTCTGGACTCTTGGGTGTTTTAGTGGGTATTTAGTTGATCAGACTCAGAAATGACAGCTCCCAGGAATATCACAATAGATTTCACCGTAGGGAATCAGTTCTATAGCTGAAGATACCCACAGTGTAAACAGAAAGAGAGTTAGATCAACATCCTGACTGTGTGGTAAATAGAAAAAAATATCTTTCTTCATTCTTGATTTACTACACTGGATGAATGGAGAACAATAATGGAAAAAAGAAATAATTCTGAAGTCACAGAATGCACAGTATATCTAGATATCTTACTTTTCCTGGCTCAGGGATCCGTCTATCACTGCTCTGACATTGTGTAGTCAGTAAACAATGCCAAATGCTATCACCTGTAGCTATTCAATATAGAAGTCAATGATGAATTTAAAGAAATGAAAGAAAACTGGATACTTAAAATAATCTTGTTGCAGAGATTATGTGGAAACTGTAATCTTACACTTTAAGAAAAAAAAATCTAATGGATAAAAATAGCATCCAAAAGGCAAACAAACGAACAAACAAACAAAAAACACTTCACAATTGTAGAAATACCTTTCAGGATAAAACTCATAGCTACGGTCTTCCATTGTTACCTTGGAGTATTTTATTTATTTATTTAGAAAAGGGATGAGTGAAAAAGTAAATCCTATTTGAGATGTAATATTCTCTTATTATTTGAAATATCCATTCCTTCCCAAATAAGCAAAATGAGACTAGTCTGCATTGAAAAGTTCTGAGAGTACAAAACATAATGGGTTTTTAATATTTATTTTAAAAAATACAAAATGGCTCATTAATGATTTTTATATTGATTATATATTAAAATAGTATTTTGGATATTTTAAATTAAATATATTTTTAAATTAGTTGCATCTGTTTCCTTTTATTTTTCTTAACATGGCTACTGGAAAATATATTTATATTTGTCTTGATTATAATTAGAAATATACTGTGTAAGTATTATGTATTAAACATTTTTCTATTGGATAGTGCTCCTTAGAAATTGACAAAGACCCTCTCTTCAACCAAACTTCAGTCAGACTCTTCTGAGTCCTCTTCTTGACTAGGCCTCAACCTTGACCTCTGTCTTTTTCTGTCTTCGGCTTGCTGAGACCAGTTTTAGCAAAAATCTCACTCAGTCAGTTTACATAGCATCCCCCACCCTTAACAGCAGATCAAATTCCTCATCCCCCATCTCTAATGTGTAAGTCTTTGGCCTGCCTTTAGCAAGAATCCTATAGTTCAGTTATCAAGAATCCTCCCACCCTCAGTGTTTGCTCTTAGTAATTTTCCATTCATTGAGCCTGTCACTCCGTTGGCTATAAATCCCCACCCGTCCTTATTGTATTTGGAGTTGAGCTCAATTTCACTCCTCTATTGCAATGCCCCTATTCTAATAGTCTTGAACAAAAAGTCCTCCTTACCATCTTAATAAATGTGAGAATAATTTTTTCCTTGACAGGGTCAAGATCCCTGCCTTCACGGAACTCAGGTTATAAGAGGAGAGTGACTGATGATAAACAGGTCGATAGGCTAAATGTGCTCTGCCTGAAAGGGAGAGAGCTGGTATGTCAGTTGGGGTCATCAGAAACAGTTTCTGTGTGGAGGTGACATTTGTTGTTTCAGAGGATCCAGCCATGCAGTGATCCAGGGGGAAAGTATTGAGGTTAGAAGGCACAGCAAGCACCAAAGCCCCCAAGGTGAAGACAGTGTCATGAGCATGCAGACAGGGAGCAGGAGATCAAGTTAAGGGGTCAAAGCATGTAGTGAACTGCAGGTCATGGTAAGGAGGATGGGTTTTTGAACCTAAGTGTTTTAAGCAGAAAAACGACATGATGTGACTGTGCTTCAAAAAAATCACTTTGACTACAATGTAAAAATAGATTGTAGGCAGCAAGAGTGGAAGCAGAAAAGGGGCTGTCACAGCTTTTGAGGCAAGAGACGAGGGTGGCTGGGATAGGGTGGTGATACTGGAGATGGAGAGGAGAGGTCAGAGACCGCACATACTGGGAAGTAGAAGAGGCAGATATGTTGGAAGAGGGGGCAGAGAAAAGGAGGTGTCAAGGCTTAAGTAAGTGATAGGAGGTTGTACCATTTACTGGGCTGAGAAAATTACTAAGAGTTTTCTTTGGGCTTCTTGGTGTAACTCTATCCAGAGAAAAGACAAACATGAAGAAGAAATGGCTGAGAGAGCCACCAGGTATCCATTTATTTATAAATGGATATTGTGCATGGTCAAATATTGTTGACCATGCACAAACACAGAAGACTAAACTCTATATTCTATGACCACACGAATATGAAAATGTTGTTTTTAAAAAGGGAACATTAAATAAAACACTCAGGAAATGGTTAACTCTGGGGCACAGGGTTACAGTGAATTCTGTGTGTAGCAGTGTTCCAGTTATTACTATTATTCATAATCAACACACATTACGTGTTAAAAAATTATGTTAGGCATAAAATAATACATTACAATTCTTTCAATATTCCTGCCTAAAAAACTAACACTAACTGCAACTTCTGGGAAGGATTTATTGGCAAATGAATCAGCTAACCATCCCATTTCAATCAACTATAGTCAGGAAGCGGTTGGAGAAGTAATGCAACCCACTACAAGCTAATGTGAATGTTGAATACTATTATGGGAGTATACAGCAAGTGTGAAGGGAACAGTTCACAGAGAGGCCTAATTCTACTGGAGGTACTCAAGATTTAGAGATGTGGAGTTCAGGAGGGTGAGGAAAAGAATGGCATTTTATGTAAAATTCTAAATTGTTTAAGCTTCCCTATAATATAGGTATAAATAATAGTTATCTTTAAGGGTTGTTCTGAGAATCATAGGTTATAAAAAACAGTACATTGTAGGTACTTAATAAATGTTGCTTTTACTCTTCAAGTCCAAGTTTAAGGGATAATTAATAGTTTATTCTGTTCAGTTTTGTACTCAGTTTGATGGATATGGAACAAGCATCCTTTAACTCACATCGGATAAAATGCAATTGAGAAGTACTGCTTCATCAAGCTTCTTCTACTTTTGTGGCCATCGAAATTGGGCCCATGTAACTCATGTCCTCTTGTGACAAAGTGCAATGTTTTTAAGGCCATGGCATCATAATAAGCTCTGAGAAACAGATCGGTAATACTTTGCTTAAGTGCAATTTTTCTCCTCATGTCACACTGGTGCTGCTATCAATGGTTATGGAGTACTGGAGAGAAAAAGACGCAGCACTCACCACAAAGCATAAAGAATCAAATGCAACAGTCTATGAGTTCAACATTGAGTAAGATGGGAATATATTATCAAGGTTCTCAATAATATTCACGTATATAAAGATTCTCAAAAGCACAGTAGTTGACTCTGGATGTTATGTGCAGACAGGAACTCTTATCTAAAGGCAAGGTGGAAGCAGAAGGACAGTATTATATCTAGAATTATAAAGGCAGGTAGACAATGAAATTAAATTTACTGGAAGATCTACTACTCATGGTATATAGCATCTTTAAAAATCAGAAGATGATACAAAATAATAGTTGTTAAAATTTTTAACCTATCAATTAATTCTTTGCCTTGTCTTCCCACTGACTGTATCTTGTTCCCTAGCAATGGCACCAGCTGTTGCCAGCTGATATCTCAGCTTTGTGATTTCAATATTTTTGTATTTAATAGTACAGATTGCACTGGGATAAGGAGATTAACATGATTATTTTAGAAACATCACATGCTGTAATTTTTATAAAACATGTTTGAAAGACAGTAAGAAAGATGCAGAGGAAGAGTCTAAACTCAATGATTGAAATTGACTTTTCTAAGATTATGTAACCCCACAAAAGCACATAACTGAAATGATATTTCTATTAAAGATAAATGTTTTATTTAACCCAGTTTCAAATAATAGCAAAGGTCTATGTGTTTATATAGCTCTTACTGTACACGAGACACTGTCCTAAATGCATGATAACCCTGTTCACCCTCAAAAACAAACAAAAGTAGCCCTGAAGCAAGTGCTATTAATATTATCATCCCATTGTGCAAATGAAAAAAGTGAGGCACAGAGGGGATAAGTAATGTTCCAAGTAGTATGCCAGTTAGGCAGTGGCAGAGCTGGGACCGGAGCCCAGGAAGTCTGGCTTTAAAGGTTACATTAACAACTTTATGAGACTCCCTCTCAAGTCTGTTCTAAAATGCAATTGTTGAATATATCTCATAGTAAGTCACAATCAAAATCATTTAAGAATGTGTGTAAAGCTGAGGTCTTGTTTTTTAAAGACTAAATTCACGCAACTCAAATTTTTGAGAATTTTATTATGTTTGGTATGCATTATTTAAACTATAAGGGAAATATGAGCAGGTATTTAATTCAATAACTTTAGTCCAATGCTCCAATACCTTGGAGATCAATCCAAAGTTTACATGCACTTATACTACCAAGGATGCATTTAGAAAGATATCAGAGAATTTCCTTGTCCTAATGATTAAGAGCTGCTACATTAGTTGGTGAGTCTTAGGGATGCTAAACATTCTCCTCTCCCGAGACAGTCCCACCTAACAAAGAACTGTCTTACCCAGAATGCCAATAGTGTCCTACCGAGAAAGACTGAACTACTAAATATTTCCCTCTATATCAGGTTCATATTTTCCAAAGTGAGGTTACCCATTTTTTGGCAAAGCTAGCACAGAAGAAATTATTAAAAGATACATTTACATCAAGATATTTGTGATATGCAAGAATAAAGACCATTACATTGGCCTTTTGAATTTAGTAGCGTTTCTAAATTCTTCCAAATTTCTTTGGCTTGGAAAGTAGCTGGAGTGAGCTGGCCCATTGGGTTTATTCACTCTGTATTCCAGCAGAATGTTTCTCAAGTTAGAATCCCCATCATGGCTTGACTTTAATTCAAATTGAAATCACTAATATAATGCCCTGCATTCTCTAAGAATGTGTACCTGTGCTTATTGAAAGTCGGAGTGAACTGTCATAAATGCTGAATGATTTTAATTTGCAGAGTCAGTTTATCTTAGCATTAAAAAATAGGCAATGACAATTGTGGCATGATTTAGTGGGAAAATAAGAGACTTTTCGGTCAAACATGTAGGGTTAAAAGCTGATTTCACCATTTTCTAAAAGAAAAAAAAAGTCACTTAATTTCCCAAACCTTTATTTCTTGCCTCTGAAAATAGGGATGCTATCACCCCTTGCTCTGGCTAGCCCATAAACCTAGAGAAAGGATCAAATTTCAGATTCTTGTGGAAACAATTTATGAACGATAACACATTAACAATACCACCATCAATGATGCAATAGCAGAGCACTGAATTCTTCACTCTTAGTGAGAGTAGAGGGGACAAAAGGAGAATTTTCATTACTTTTTCTTATTTCTCCTTAGTCATGACTCCTGAATATCTTTGGCAAAACTGAGGAAGGGAAAATAATATCATCTACATATTAATTAAGTAACCAAGTGAGAAAAGTTAATGTGCTTTGTCCTGCTTTATGATGTACCTAATGAGCTACATTAAACAATTATGGTGCTAAAGAAATGACACCCCTGTGATTGAGGGCATGCAAAGAACTCTTCCAAAATCCTTCTCAAAGAGGAAAGGTCACATTGCCCACTATACTATGTACTCTCTTAACAGGTTGGTCTTAATCAGCTTTGGAAATCCTACCACAGCTGCCAGAACACTGGGCATGTAGTAGGCACTCAAAATATATGTTTATCCTCAGTTTTTAAGAGTCTTAAAAACTGAAAATAAACTGAGGGTTGATGGGGGGTGGGAGGGAGGTGGGTGGGTGATGGGCATTGGGCATTGATGGGCATTGATGGTTGATAGGCATTGAGGAGGGCACCTGTTGGGATGAGCACTGGGTGTTGTATGGAAACCAATTTGACAAAAAATTTAGTATTAAAAAAATTTAAAAACCCCCCAAAACAAAAAACAAAATATATGTGTTTATCAATTGATTACATCTGCAAAGCGAAATCACCTTACTTTCAGACACTGTAAGAAAAATTTCCAAATTTCTAAGCTAATGTAAATAGATTTCAGATTCCAACACCTCAAATCTCCAAGTTTCATTGAAGTGTTTGGATAAGTCCCTCTCTATTTCAATTCCAATGTTATCTTAATGAACTTCTAAAAATCTTTGTTTTTTTCCTCTCTCTCAGAGAGCCCACATGCATGCAGCTTGGTTATCTTTTGTAACACTATCATTAATTTCTTTCGACACTCCTACATTTTTCACAAGATAACATTGTTCTCATAATGAATGGTCAAAATCTTGAGCTATTTTTGAGTTTTCAATGATGTCAAGTGACAAACTGCATATATTTTACAACTGCAGTATCAACCTCTGTTATCCTACTTTCGGCTCTAATTACTTATATTTTAGACTATTATAATACTTTCTCAGTTTTTAAAATTAAAACTTGGGAAATAATTCTTGAGAACTTAACTGCAAATATTTACTAAATCCTGGGGATTCCAAGAAATGGTCTTTGATCTCATGAAGAGTATAACAGAAAAAACAAAACATAGGCAAAGGCCCCAATATGATCCAATTTATAGAACACACTGTGACACTAATCTTCATTAAACACAGCTCAGATGAATTCTCCTCCATGTGTTCAGAGGAGGAAGGGCAAACATCCTTACATACAGCACTTTTCATACTCTGGCTCCAGCTATATTCTGTTTTGTTATCCCTACATCTCCTTACATGCAGCAGGAATATTACAAAACCTAAATGAATGCTATGTTTATTATGCTTTCCAAGTTCATAATCTTAATAATCTCTTTGTATAAAATGATAGGACATCATAGTGATGAGGACTTGAGAATGTATTCTAAACCCATCCTTTACAGATGGAGAAGTGATTTTCTCAGCCAGTGATCCAACTGGGACACAGTGGGTTCTGGCTTTCCACTCCAGAACTCTTACTCTGATACCAGGTACCTCCACTAGTAGGGAAGGGAGGTGAATCAGAGGTTCTGTTTAAATGTATGGGCCCACAGTTGTGACATCCAGTGTCTTGATGCACTGTAAGGAACTAGAGAAGATGCAGAGACAACTCCAGCTACAAGCCCTAAGTACCAGTTCCCATTCTCTCATATAGAAAAATCATTTCAAAGGGGAGAGGATTAAGAATGACCCTCATATGAAATATGTGAATGGGGTTTCTCAAGAAGTAAACAAGAGAGTAAAGCAGTGGGGGTCAGAACCTCAACCCAGTGTTGACTCTAGGGTTAATTCCTGGGGTATTTCTCTTTTGGAGAAAACCCCTTCCCATACTCAGGTATACCTCTTACTTTGCCCACAAGCCCCAGGGACTGTAATGATCAGCTTCCCTTCCCACCGTAGTGATCTACTGCATATAAGATGGTTTCATAACACATCTAAGACATTAGGGACCAAATCTAGCTTCATTTTTCTTTTTCCACAAAGCAAGTAGTGTAGCTTTCTAGAACTTTTCTAAAACATTTTTATGCAAGTGGAAAAAGAAAACTAGGAAAAAATAATTCTCATGGTGGTCACTTTCCCCAGTAAAGTTAGAATATCTATAATAAATGGTGATTTTGAAGACCAGAAGATTATTCTATATTTTAGAGAAAACCCATATTTGGGATAACCTTCAAATTTCATCATAAGAGTCAAAGTGAAGCTCAGGGGATGGGGTGGGGGTGGGGGAATGTCTGCTGTCTTAAGGGAAGGAAATGGAGATGCTAGGACTTCCAGATGTTACAGGCAATAGTATCCCCAAGGTTGATGAACTGGAACACACATACACAAGTCTCCGTCCCCTTCTCCCCTTCTTTTCATCATTTCAATCCTACCCATGCAGAACCTTCAGTGGATGGAGCTTTGGTGTAAGATGAAGAGTGACTGTGGGTAATAACATGGGCCATATGAAAATGTATATAGGAAGAGAAAAGACAGAGAAAGGAAGACTAGAAAAATGCAACCCAAAAACAACAAAAATGAAAGCACTGTTAAGGATGACACATAATACAAAAAGGCAAGAGGCCACCCATAATGACACTAAAAACACAGAGCTTTTACTGAGCCATGTAAAAAATTGTCTTGATTCTTGATTTTGCCCTGATTGTGGCTGGTTCTTTCACTGATAGTAAAGTCTTAATACCATTAGATAGTCAACACATTTCAGTGGCAAAATGTAAACAGAATATTAGAAGAAGAAAAAAAAACAGTTCAGCTTACATTTTGTCCGTTAATGCCAGCCAGACCTGGATCTCCTTTTTCTCCTGGTTCACCCTAGAAAGAAATAATTTATATAATGAAAAATGTTATATCCTGAGATCCTTTACTAAGAAAAAACAAGAGAGTTACATTGTTTAGGTATTTATAACAATGTGATTACTTTGCTAATCCCTTGAAAGAAACATTTATTAAAAAACAATTCTGAGTCCTAAAGCCAAAGAGAAGTTTAAAGGTTCAAAGAAAGGCTGCATAAAAATGATTAAACGGTAGAAATAGAACAAGGATTATTTATTTTCTTCTATAAGCAACAAAGAACTTTCTGGAGGGCAATTTGGCAATATGTATCAAGAATTTTAAATCTGTTCATTTACTTTGGTCCAGCAATTTTGCTTCTAAGAATATATCCTAGGGAAATAATCAGAGATGAAAAGTTTCAGGCACTAAATTGAAGAGTGCAATGTTATTTATAATAGTAAAAAAAAGAGAAACGTCCTAAATGTCCAGTAATAGGGAACTATTAAATAAATCATGGTATATAGATACATGGGATATGATGCAGCCATTAAAATCATATTTGTGAATTTTATTTTATACTATTTAAAAATTCTTATGCTGTAAAAAGTAAGACACCAGGGATTGACAAATTCAGTGAATACATGTTACAAATACCTATTCTTATTACTTTAGTTACAAATGTTCAAAATGGCCACTAATACTATTGTTTATAACACATATCCATAGTGACACATATTTTTGTTTGATTATCATCTGAAGGATGGATACATTTATTAGCAAATGCTCCATATCTGTAGCATAATTTTTTTAAAAATTAAATGGCTATGTATCTACCCTTCTAGCTACCTACTTGCCTACCAGCCTATGCATCCACCTACTATGGAACTTAGAAACAATATTTTGTTTCAAATATTTGTTTCAAACCAGAACAGTAAAAGTGGTTGACTTATGGATTCTGTGATTATGGGTGATTTTGTTCCTTCAGCATACTCTTGTTTTTCAATTTTTTTTTTTTAATTTTTTTTTCAACGTTTATTTATTTTTGGAACAGAGAGAGACAGAGCATGAACAGGGGAGGGGCAGAGAGAGAGGGAGACACAGAATCGGAAACAGGCTCCAGGCTCTGAGCCATCAGCCCAGAGCCTGACGCGGGGCTCGAACTCACGGGCCGCGAGATCGTGACCTGGCTGAAGTCGGACGCTTAACCGACTGCGCCACCCAGGCGCCCCATTGTTTTTCAATTTTTTAAAAACAAAACACATGTATTATCTGTATAATTAGTAAAAATATCTAAAAATAAAAGAATATATTATGCATATAAAGAACTCATCCAAGTCACAGTCTATCACATAACACTGTGTGTGTGTGTGTGTGTGTGTGTGTGTGTGTATGTGTAGTAGTAGTAGTAGTAATCTCTGCTTTGTGCCACTAGGATGCTTTTTATTCTCAATTTATTCTGTTGTTCTTCATTGTTTTCCTACAATGAACACTATTATTTTTATCTGAAACAAAAACTAAAGAAAAGAAAGCACCTGACTTTACAAGATAATACATTATATACTCTACTATCAGAAATACACACAGTCCCAATTATCTAAGACTATGTATTATTACTATATTGAAAACACAGGATATGAAGTAAAAGTAACTTGATTACTGGAGTATAAGAAATATATATAATATATAGGATAAACAAAACTATATACAAGTACATTGAGTGAAATAGGTTTAAGTTAGAATAAAGATGAAAAAATTTTTACATTTATATATTCTTGAAAGAGAGAGAGAGACTGGGGCGCCTGGGTGGCTCGGTGGGTTGAGCGTCCGACTTCAGCTCAGGTCACGATCTCGCGGTCGTGAGTTCGAGCCCCGCGTCAGGCTCTGGGCTGATGGCTCAGAGCCTGGAGCCTGTTTCCGATTCTGTGTCTCCCTCTCTCTCTGCCCCTCCCCCGTTCATGCTCTGTCTCTTCCTGTCCCAAAAATAAATAAACCTAAAAAAAAAAAATTAAAAAAAAAGAGAGAGAGAGCGCGCGTGCGCGCGCGCACAAGTGGGGGAGGGGCAGAGAGAGAGGGAGACACAGAATCGGAAGCAGGCTCCAGGCTCTGAGTTGTGAGCACAGAGCCCGACACAGGGCTTAAACTCACAAATTGTGAGATCATGACCTGAGCTGAAGTCGGATGCTTAACTGACTGAGCCACCCAGGTGCCCCAAACTGAATATTTTAAACTGAAAATGGAAGGGTGAGGAAATGCTCTAGAGCTGTGCTGTTCAATGTGCTAGCCACTAGCCCCAGGTTGTGATTTACATTTAAATTAATTAAGATTAAATAAAATTTAAAACTCTGTTCTTCAGTTGCCCTAGCCACTTTCAAGTGCTCAGTGGTATCTACACTATTGGGCTGTGCAGATTAGAACATTTCTGTTATTACAGAAAATTCCATTGAACAGTGCTGTTCTAGAAGATGTCATATATGCCAGAAAACAAAATAGGAATTAAGAGACTCAGAAATACACAGAAGAAAATATCTATCTAGTAAGGGGATAAGAGACAACATGGTGTCTAGATGGTGACATAAAATGTGTTCAGCACATGTTAATAGAATGAATTGAAATTTTTGGCACAAGGAGACAATATAATTCCAAAGATATCATCATGAACTTTCAGAATGTAACTCAGAATGAATATAGTCTTTATTCAAAATTAATGGTTTTCACAGGAGGAGAAATAAACAACTCTACATATTAAAGAGATATGTGCCTATAAGGAAATCTGCAACCTTGATAGAGGTAATAAAAGTTAAATAATAATCAGAGAGAGAACAGAGTTGATGATCTGATGGGGTTTATGCTGCATGGCAAGAGGATAAGAGATGTTCCAGAAGGGTAAAGAAGAAACATGCTGCTTCAATTTGATCACTGGCAAAAATCTACAATGGATTTTAAAAAGTATAATTATATAAAAAGCAATAACAGGGGTGCCTGGGTGGCTTAGTCAGTTGAGCATCTGACTCTTGATTTTGACTCAGGTCATGATCCCAGGGTCGTAGGATCAAGTCCTGTATTGAGCTCTGCACTGAGGATAGAGCCTGCTGAAGGTTCTCCTCTCTCTCTCTCTCTATCTCTCTCTCTCTCTCTCTCTCCCCCACTCCCAACACCCTTCTTGTGAACTCTTTTCTTCTCTTATAAAATTAAATTAAATTAAATTAAATTAAATTAAATTAAATTAAGAAAAAAAAGCAAGTATAGGCCATTGTGATCAAATAAGGTGGTTCACAAAAAAAAAACCAAGTCATTTACTTTTTCATTGTTACCAAATCCTTCTATAATGTTTACTACATGTCAAGCATTACTTTAAACATCTTATAATTCTGTGATAATCCAGCATAAGGATATGACTATTACTCTCACTTTACAGATGAAGAAACTGAAGACAGAGAGGTTAAGTAACTTGCTCAAGGTCACACAACTAATAAGAGGTAGAACCTGCCTCAGCATGGCTCCAGAGTCTGTACTCTAAAACTATTAAGCTCATTTGTTTTTGAAACCGTCCAGGGATGATAAAAAAATTCAGTGTATATCTGGATTTCTGCAAAGCAGGAGGCAAAGTCTCTTCAAGTGCTCCTCAGAGCAGGAAACAGAAATATGGCCCAGGTAATACTACTATTGGTGTGTATGTAACTGGGAGAAGAATGGTACCCAATAGATCTCTCCCACTCCTTCACCTATATGATGGTCTCTTCATCTTGGCATTATTGACAATTCTTTGCTGTGAGGGCTATCCTGTGCATTGTAGGATGTTTAACCTCAACCCTGGCCTCTACTCACTAGAGGCCAGTAGTCAGTCTCTCCCCCAGCCTGTCTATGTTCAGTCCTGACAAATAAAAATGTCTCTGAATATTGCCAAATTTTCCACAGAAGGTGAAATTACCTTCAGTTGCGAACCACTGATACATTATATATTATGAATATATATGCAACAGATTCAAGACATGAAATGTTACAACAGACTGAAACAATATGCTATAATGAACAACATAAATTTCATTGGGAATAAATGTGCAATCATGCATTTAATTCTGGATGGGTGAAAGAGCTGACTTGAAAATAAAAATATTGAACAGAAAAAATATAAAGTGAACATAGCTCAGAGCTTATGGTGAGTATGGTGCCTCTAAAATAGAACCAAAAGGGGGCGGCAAGATGGCGGCTTAGGAGGACGCTGGGCTCACCGCACGTCCTGCTGATCACTTAGATTCCATCTACATCTGCCTAAATAACCCAGAAAACCGCCAGAGGATTAGCAGAACGGAGTCGCCGGAGCCAAAGGCAGACGAGAGGCCCACGGAAGAGGGTAGGAAGGGCGGTGAGGCGGTGCGCGCTCCACGGACTGGCGGGAGGGAGCCGGGGCGGAGGGGCGGCTCGCCGGCCAAGCAGAGCCCCCGAGTCTGGCTTGCAAAAGCGGAGGGGCCTGACGGACTGTGTTCCCACAACAAGCGCGACTTAGCGTCTGGGAGGTCATAAGTTAACAGCTCTGCTCGGAAAGCGGGAAGGCTGGAGGACAAAGGGAGGGAGAGCTGCTGAGCCCCCTGACAACAGAGCTCAGTTTGGTGGGGAACAAAGGCGCTCGCCAGCGCCATCTCCCCCGCCCATCCCCCAGCCGAAATCCCAAAGAGAACCTGTTCCTGCCGGGGAACTTGCTCGCTCCGCGCAAACACCCAACTCTGCGCTTCGGCGGAGCCAAACCTCCGGCAGCGGATCTGACTCCCTCCCGCTGCCACAGGGCCCCTCCTGAAGTGGATCACCTAAGGAGAAGCGATCTAAGCCTGCCCCTCCTGCCCCTGAGCACCTTGCCTACCCACCCCAGCTAATACGCCAGATCCCCAGCATCACAAGCCTGGCACGGTGCAAGTAGCCCAGACGAGCCACACCACCCCACAGTGAATCCCGCCCCTAAGAGAGGGGAAGAGAAGGCACACACCAGTCTGACCGTGGCCCCAGCGGTGGGCTGGGGTCTGACTGCGGCCCCGCCCACCAACTCCAGTTATACACTACAGCACAGGGGAAGTGCCCTGCAGGTCCTCACCACGCCAGGGACTATCCAAAATGACCAAGCGGAAGAACTCCCCTCAGAAGAATCTCCAGGAAATAACAACAGCTAATGAGCTGATCAAAAAGGATTTAAATAATATAACAGAAAGTGAATTTAGAATAATAGTCATAAAATTAATCGCTGGGCTTGAAAACAGTATACAGGACAGCAGAGAATCTCTTGCTACAGAGATCAAGGGACTAAGGAACAGTCACGAGGAGCTGAAAAACGCTTTAAACGAAATGCATAACAAAATGGAAACCACCACAGCTCGGCTTGAAGAGGCAGAGGAGAGAATAGGTGAACTAGAAGATAAAGTTATGGAAAAAGAGGAAGCTGAGAAAAAGAGAGATAAAAAAATCCAGGAGTATGAGGGGAAAATTAGAGAACTAAGTGATACACTAAAAAGAAATAATATACGCATAATTGGTATCCCAGAGGAGGAAGAGAGAGGGAAAGGTGCTGAAGGGGTACTTGAAGAAATAATAGCTGAGAACTTCCCTGAACTGGGGAAGGAAAAAGGCATTGAAATCCAAGAGGCACAGAGAACTCCCTTCAGACGTAACTTGAATCGATCTTCTGCACGACATATCATAGTGAAACTGGCAAAATACAAGGATAAAGAGAAAATTCTGAAAGCAGCAAGGGGTAAGCGTGCCCTCACATATAAAGGGAGACCTATAAGACTCGTGACTGATCTCTCTTTTGAAACTTGGCAGGCCAGAAAGAATTGGCACGAGATTTTCAGGGTGCTAGACAGAAAAAATATGCAGCCGAGAATCCTTTATCCAGCAAGTCTGTCATTTAGAATAGAAGGAGAGATAAAGGTCTTCCCAAACAAACAAAAACTGAAGGAATTTGTCACCACTAAACCAGCCCTACAAGAGATCCTAAGGGGGACCCTGTGAGACAAAGTCCCAGAGACATCACTACAAGCATAAAACATACAGACATCACAATGACTCTAAACCCGTATCTTTCTATAATAACACTGAATGTAAATGGATTAAATGCGCCAACCAAAAGACATAGGGTATCAGAATGGATAAAAAAACAAGACCCATCTATTTGCTGTCTACAAGAGACTCATTTTAGACCTGAGGACACCTTTAGATTGAGAGTGAGGGGATGGAGAACTATTTATCATGCGACTGGAAGCCAAAAGAAAGCTGGAGTAGCCATACTTATATCAGACAAACTAGACTTTAAATTAAAGGCTGTAACAAGAGATGAAGAAGGACATTATATAATAGTTACAGGGTCTATCCATCAGGAAGAGCTAACAATTATAAATGTCTATGCACCGAATACCGGAGCCCCCAAATATATAAAACAATTACTCATAAACATAAGCAACCTTATTGATAAGAATGTGGTAATTGCAGGGGACTTTAATACACCACTTACAGAAATGGATAGATCATCTAGACACACGGTCAATAAAGAAACAAGGGCCCTGAATGAGACATTGGATCAGATGGACTTGACAGATCTATTTAGAACTCTGCATCCCAAAGCAACAGAATATACTTTCTTCTCGAGTGCACATGGAACATTCTCCAAGATAGATCATATACTGGGTCACAAAACAGCCCTTCATAAGTTTACAAGAATTGAAATTATACCATGCTTACTTTCAGACCACAATGCTATGAAGCTTGAAATCAACCACAGAAAAAAGTCTGGAAAACCTCCAAAAGCATGGAGGTTAAAGAACACCCTACTAACGAATGAGTGGGTCAACCAGGCAATTAGAGAAGAAATTAAAAAATATATGGAAACAAACGAAAATGAAAATACAACAATCCAAACGCTTTGGGACACAGCAAAGGCAGTCCTGAGAGGAAAATACATTGCAATCCAGGCCTATCTCAAGAAACAAGAAAAATCCCAAATACAAAATCTAACAGCACACCTAAAGGAACTAGAAGCAGAACAGCAAAGGCAGCCTAAGCCCAGCAGAAGAAGAGAAATAATAAAGATCAGGGCAGAAATAAACAATATAGAAACTAAAAAAACTGTAGAGCAGATCAACGAAACCAAGAGTTGGTTTTTTGAAAAAATAAACAAAATTGACAAACCTCTAGCCAGGCTTCTCAAAAAGAAAAGGGAGATGACCCAAATAGATAAAATCATGAATGAAAATGGAATTATTACAACCAATCCCTCAGAGATACAAACAATTATCAGGGAATACTATGAAAAATTATATGCCAACAAACTGGACAACCTGGAAGAAATGGACAAATTCCTGAACAACCACACTCTTCCAAAACTCAATCAGGAGGAAATAGAAAGCTTGAACAGACCCATAACCAGCGAAGAAATTGAATCGGTTATCAAAAATCTCCCAACAAATAAGAGTCCAGGACCAGATGGCTTCCCAGGGGAGTTCTACCAGACGTTTAAAGCAGAGATAATACCTATCCTTCTCAAGCTATTCCAAGAAATAGAAAGAGAAGGAAAACTTCCAGACTCATTCTATGAAGCCAGTATTACTTTGATTCCTAAACCAGACAGAGACCCAGTAAAAAAAGAGAACTACAGGCCAATATCCCTGATGAATATGGATGCAAAAATTCTCAATAAGGTACTAGCAAATCGAATTCAACGGCATATAAAAAGAATTATTCACCATGATCAAGTGGGATTCATTCCTGGGATGCAGGGCTGGTTCAACATTCGCAAATCAATCAACGTGATACATCACATTAACAAAAAAAAAGAGAAGAACCATATGATCCTGTCAATCGATGCAGAAAAGGCCTTCGACAAAATCCAGCACCCTTTCTTAATAAAAACCCTTGAGAAAGTCGGGATAGAAGGAACATACTTAAAGATCATAAAAGCCATTTATGAAAAGCCCACAGCTAACATCATCCTCAACGGGGAAAAACTGAGAGCTTTTTCCCTGAGATCAGGAACACGACAAGGATGCCCACTCTCACCGCTGCTGTTTAACATAGTGCTGGAAGTTCTAGCATCAGCAATCAGACAACAAAAGGAAATCAAAGGCATCCAAATTGGCAAAGATGAAGTCAAGCTTTCGCTTTTTGCAGATGACATGATATTATACATGGAAAATCCGATAGACTCCACCAAAAGTCTGCTAGAACTGATACAGGAATTCAGCAAAGTTGCAGGATACAAAATCAATGTACAGAAATCAGTTGCATTCTTATACACTAACAATGAAGCAACAGAAAGACAAATAAAGAAACTGATCCCATTCACAATTGCACCAAGAAGCATAAAATACCTAGGAATAAATCTAACCAAAGATGTAAAGGATCTGTATGCTGAAAATTATAGAAAGCTTATGAAGGAAATTGAAGAAGATTTAAAGAAATGGAAAGACATCCCCTGCTCATGGATTGGAAAAATAAATATTGTCAAAATGTCAATACTACCCAAAGCTATCTACACATTCAATGCAATCCCAATCAAAATTGCACCAGCATTCTTCTCGAAACTAGAACAAGCAATCCTAAAATTCATATGGAACCACAAAAGGCCCCGAATAGCCAAAGGAATTTTGAAGAAGACCAAAGCAGGAGGCATCACAATCCCAGACTTTAGCCTCTACTACAAAGCTGTCATCATCAAGACAGCATGGTATTGGCACCAAAACAGACACATAGACCAATGGAATAGAATAGAAACCCCAGAACTAGACCCACAAACGTATGGCCAACTCATCTTTGACAAAGCAGGAAAGAACATCCAATGGAAAAAAGACAGCCTCTTTAACAAATGGTGCTGGGAGAACTGGACAGCAACATGCAGAAGGTTGAAACTAGACCACTTTCTCACACCATTCACAAAAATAAACTCAAAATGGATAAAGGACCTAAATGTGAGACAGGAAACCATCAAAACCTTAGAGGAGAAAGCAGGAAAAGACCTCTCTGACCTCAGCCGTAGCAATCTCTTACTGGACACATCCCCAAAGGCAAGGGAATTAAAAGCAAAAGTGAATTACTGGGACCTTATGAAGATAAAAAGCTTCTGCACAGCCAAGGAAACAACCAACAAAACTAAAAGGCAACCAACGGAATGGGAAAAGATATTCGCAAATGACATATCGGACAAAGGGCTAGTATCCAAAATCTATAAAGAGCTCACCAAACTCCACACCCGAAAAACAAATAACCCAGTGAAGAAATGGGCAGAAAACATGAATAGACACTTCTCTAAAGAAGACATCCGGATGGCCAACAGGCACATGAAAAGATGTTCAGCGTCGCTCCTTATCAGGGAAATACAAATCAAAACCACACTCAGGTATCACCTCACGCCAGTCAGAGTGGCCAAAATGAACAAATCCGGAGACTATAGATGCTGGAGAGGATGTGGAGAAACGGGAACCCTCTTGCACTGTTGGTGGGAATGCAAATTGGTGCAGCCGCTCTGGAAAGCAGTGTGGAGGTTCCTCAGAAAATTAAAAATAGACCTACCCTATGACCCAGCAATAGCACTGCTAGGAATTTATCCAAGGGATACAGGAGCACTGATGCATAGGGCCACGTGTACCCCAATGTTCATAGCAGCACTCTCAACAATAGCCAAATTATGGAAAGAGCCTAAATGTCCATCAACTGATGAATGGATAAAGAAATTGTGGTTTATATACACAATGGAATATTACGTGGCAATGAGAAAAAATGAAATATGGCCTTTCGTAGCAACGTGGATGGAACTGGAGAGTGTGATGCTAAGTGAAATAAGCCATACAGAGAAAGACAGATACCATATGGTTTCACTCTTATGTGGATCCTGAGAAACTTCACAGGAACCCATGGGGGAGGGGAAGGAAAAAAAAAAAAAAAAGAGGTTAGAATGGGAGAGAGCCAAAGCATAAGAGACTTAAAAACTGAGAACAAACTGAGGGTTGATGGGGGGTGGGAGGGAGGAGAGGGTGGGTGATGGGTATTGAGGAGGGCACCTTTTGGGATGAGCACTGGGTGTTGTATGGAAACCAATTTTTCAATAAATTTCATAAAAAAAAAAATAAATAAAAAAAAAATAAATAAAAAAAAAAAATAAAATAGAACCAAAAGAAGAAAATCATAATAGAAAAAATATATTTGACAAAATAATAATTATAAACTTGTAAGAAAAAAATATAAACTAAACTAAAAGGCAAATGACAAGATGGGAAAAAGTATCATATGGTGGCTTAATAGTTAACATTATTAATATGCAAAGAGTTCTGATCATTTATAAGAAAAATAATAATATCCAACTGGTAACTGAGCATAGAACAAATCAGACAATTCACCATAAGGAATACAAAAGAAATGTTACTTGTGGCAATGAGAAAGAATGAAATATGGCCTTTTGTAGCAACATGGATGGAACTGGAGAGTGTTATGCTAAGTGAAATAAGTCATACAGAGAAAGACAGATACCATATGTTTTCACTCTTATGTGGATCCTGAGAAACTTAACAGAAGACCATGGGGGAGGGGAAGGGGGAAAAACAGTTATAGAGAGGGAGGAAGCCAAAACATAAGAGACTCTTAAAAACTGAGAACAAACTGAGGGTTGATGGGGGGTGGGAGGGAGGAGAGGGTGGGTGATGGGTATTGAAATAAATAAATAAATAAATAAATAAATAAATAAATAAATAAACAAGCAAACTTAAAAAAAAAAGAAATGTTGCTTGACAATTCATGTTTTACCAGTATTAATTCATCAGGTTATATGTTAGCACTAGATGAGTTCTGAAACTTCTCCCTTGTAGATCAGAACAAATACTGTTAAAATGTCTACACTACCCAAAGCAATCTACATATTTAATGAAATCCCTATCAAAATTCCACTAGAATTTTTCACAGAGCTAGAACAAACAATTCTAAAATTTGTACGGAACCAGAAAAGACCCCAAATAGCCAAAACAATCTTGAGAAAGAAAAGCAAAGCTGAGAGCATCACAATTCCGGACTTCAAGTTATATTACAAAGCTATAGTAATCAAGACTGTATGGTCTTGGCATAAAAACAGACACATAGATCAGTGTAACAGAATAGAGAATCCAGAAATGAACCCACAACTATGTGGTCTACTAATCTTCAACAAAGCAGGAAAGAATATCCAATGGAAAAAAGACAGTCACTTCAACAAATGATGTTGGGAAAACTGGACAGCTCTATGCAAAAGAATGAAACTGGAAAACTTTCTTATGCCATACACAAAAATAAATTTAAAATGGATGAAAGACCTAAATATGAGACAGGAGATCATCAAAATCCTAGAGGAGAACACAAGCAGCAATCTCTTTGACATCAGCTATAGCATCTTCTTACTAGATACATTTCCAGAGGCCAGGGAAACACAAGCAAAAAAAAAACTGTTGGGACTTTATCAAGATAAAAAGGTTCTGTACAGCAAAGGAAACAATCAACAAAAGGGCAACCTTCAGAATAGGAAAGGATATTTGCAAATTAAATATCTGATAAAGGGTTAATATCCAAACTCTACAAAGAACTCACGAAACTCAACACCCCCCAAAAAATAATTCAAATAAGAAATGGGCAGAAAACATGAATAGACATTTTCCCAAAGAAGACGTACATATCTCCAACAGATACAGGAAAAGATGCTCAACATCACTCATCATCAGGGAACTACAAATCAAAACTACAATGAGAAGGAATTCACCCCAAAAGAAAGAGCATGAAGAAATGACAGCCAGGGATTTAACCAACACAGATACAAGCAAGATGTCTGAACCAGAAGTTAGAATAATGATAATAAGAATACTAGCTGGAGTCAAAAATAGATTAGAATCCCTTTCTGCAGAGATAAAAGAAGCTAAAAATAGCCACAGTGAAATTAAAAATGCAATAACTAAGTTGCAATCACGGATGGATGCAGCAGCGGCAAGGATGGATGAGGCAGAACAGAGAACCAGCCATATAGAGGACAAACTTATAGAGAATAATGAAGCAGAAAAAAAAGAGAAAGGCAAAAGAGCATGATTTAAGAATTAGAGAAATCAGTGACTCATTAAAAAGGAACATCAGAATCATAGGGGTCCCAGAAGAGGAAGAGAGAGAAATAGGGGTAGAAGGGTTATGTGAGCACATCACAGCAGAAAATTTTGCTAACCTGGGGAAAGACACAGACATCAAAATCCAGGAAGCACAGAGGACCCCCATTAGATTCAACAAAAACCGACCATCAACAAGGCATATCATAGTCAAATTCACAAAATACTCAGGAAAGGAAAGAATCATGAAAGCAGCAAGGGAAAAAAAAAAAAGTCCCTAACCTACAAGGGAAGACAGATCAGGTTTGCAGCAGACCTATCCACAGAAACTTGGCAGGTCAGAAAGGAATGGCAGGATATATTCAGTGTGCTGAATCAGAAAAATATGCAGCCAAGAATTCTTTATCCAACAAGGCTGTCATTCAAAATAGAAGGAGAGATAAAAAGTTTCCCAGACAAACAAAAACTAAAGGAGTTTGTGACCACTAAAGCAGCCTTGTGAGAAATTTTAACGGGGACTCTCTGAGGGGAGAAAAGATGGGAAAAACCCATATATACATACATATATATACATATATATATATATATATATATATATGTATGTGTATATATACATACATATATATACACATATGAATAAATAAATACCAAAAGCAACAAAGATTAGAAAGTACCAGAGAACACCACCAGAAACTCCAACTCTACAAGCATCATAATGGCAATATATTCATATCTTTCAGTACTCACTCTAAACGTCAATGGACTCAAAGCTCTAATCAAAAGACATAGGATAACAGAATGGATAAAAAAACAAAATCCTTCCATATACTGTTTACAAGAGGCCCACTTTAGACCTAAAGACACCTTCAGATTGAAAATAAGGGGATGGAGAACCATCTATCATGCTAATGGTCAACGAAAGAAAGCCAGAATAGCCATACTTATATCAGAAAATCTAGACTTTAAAATAAAGACTGTATCAAGAGATGCAGAAGGGCATTATATCATAATCAAGGGGGCTATCCACCAAGAAGACCTAACAATTGTAAACATTTATGTGCCAAATGTAAAAGCACCCAAATATATAAATCAATTCATCACAAACATAAAGAAACTCATCGATAGTAATACCATAATAGTAGGAGGCTTCAACACCCCACTCACAGCAATAGACAGATCATCTAATAAAGAAAAATCAACAAGGAAACAATGGCTTTGAATGGCACACTACACCAGATGGACTTAACAGATATATTCCGAACATTTCATCCTAAAGCAGCAGAGTATACATTCTTCTCCAGTGCACATGGAATGTTCTCCAGAATAGACCATATACTGGGATACAAATCAGCCCTAAGTAAGTACAAAAAGATCAAGATCATACCATGCATATTTTCAGATCACAATGCTCTGAAACTCAAAATCAACCACAAGAAAAAATTTGGAAAGGTAACAAATACTTGGAGACTGAATAACATCCTACTAAAGAATGAATGGGCTAACCAAGAAGTTAAAGAGGAAATTAAAAAAGTATATGGAAGCCAAAGAAAATGATAACACCACAACCCAAAACCTCTGGGATGCAGCAAAGGCGGTCATAAGAGGAAACTATATAGCAATCCGGCCTTCCTAAAGAAGGAAGAAAGATCTCACATACACAACCTAACCTTATGCCTTAAGGAGCTGGAAAAAGAATAGCAAATAAAACCCAAAACCAGTAGAAGACAGGAAACAATAAAGATTAGAGCACAAATTAATGCTTTTGAAACCAAAAAACAGTAGAACAGATCAATGAAACCAGAAGCTGGTTCTTTGGAAGAATTAACAAAATTAATAAACCACTAGCCAGTTTGATCAAAAAGAAAAAGGAAACGACCCAAATAAATAAAATCAAGAATGAAAGAGGACAAATCACAACCAACACAGCAGAAATATAAACAATAATAAGAGAATATTATGAGCAATTATATGCCAGTAAAATGGGAAATCTAGAAGAAATGGACAAATTCCTAGAAACATATACACTACCAAAACTGAAACAGGAAGAAATAGAAAATTTGAACAGACCCATAACCAGGAAGGAAATCGAATTAGTAATCAAAATCTGCCAAAAAGCAAGAGTCCAGGGCCAGATGGCTTTCCAGGTGAATTCTACCAAACATTTAAGGAAGAGTTAACCCCTATTCTCTTCAAACTTTCAAAAAAATAGAAATGGAAGGAAACTTCCAAACTCTTTCTATGAAGCCAGCATTACCTTGATTCTAAAACCAGACAGAGACCCTGCTAAAAAGGAGAACTATAGACCAATTTCTCTGATGAACATGGATGCAAAAATCCTCAACAAGATATTAGCCAACCGGATCCAACAATACATTAAAAAAATTATTCACCACGACCAAGTGTGATCTATACCTGGGATGCAGGGCTGGTTCAATGTCTGCAAAACAATTAATGTGATTCATCACATCAGTAAAGAAAGGACAAGAACCATATGATCCTCTCAATAGATGCAGAGAAAGCATTTGACAAAATACAGCATCCTTTCTTGATCAAAACCCTCAAGAAAGTAGGGATAGAAGGAGCATACTTCGAGATCATAAAAGTCATATATGAATGACCCAATGCTAATATCATCCTCAATGGGGAAAAACTGGGAGCTTTCCCCCTAAGGTCAGGAACAAGACAGGGATGTCCACTCTCACCACTGTTATTCAACATAGTATTGGAAGTCTTAGCCACTGCAATCAGACAACACAAAGAAATAAAAGGCATCCAAATTGGCCAGGAGGAGGTCAAACTTTCACTCTTCGCAGATGACATGATACTCTATATGGAAAACCTAAAAGATTCCACCAAAAAACTGCTAGAATTGATTCATGAATTCAGCAAAGTTGCAGGATATAAAATCAACACACACAAATCAGTTGCATTCCTATATACCAACAATGAAGCAACAGAAAGAGAAATCAAGGAATCGATCCCATTTATAATTGCACCAAAAACCATAAAATACCTAGAAATAAATCCAACCAAAGAGGTGAAAAATCTACACACTGAAAACTATAGAAAGCTTATGAAATAAATTGAAGAAGACACAAAAAAATGGAAAAATATTCCATGCTCCTGCATAGGAAGAACAAATATTGTTAAAATGTCAATACTACCCAAAGCAATCTACATATTCAATGAAATCCCTATCAAAATAACACCAGCATTCTTCACAGAGCTAGAACAAATAATCCTAAAATTTGTATGGAAACAGAAAAGAGCCTGAATAGCCAAAGCAGTCCTGAAAAAGAAAACCAAAGCAGGAGGCATCACAATCCCAGACTTCAAGCTATTCTACAAAGCTGTAATCATCAAGACAGTATGGTCCTGGCACAAGAACAGACACCCAGATCACCCAGAATAGAGAACCCAGAAGTGGACCCACAAATGTATGGCCAACTCATCTTTGACAAAGCAGGAAAGAATATCCAATGGGATAAAGACAGTCTCTTCAGCAAGTGGGGCTGGGAAAACTGGACAGCGACATGCAGAAGAATGAACCTGGACCACTTTCTTATACCACACACAAAAATAAACTCAAAATGGATGAAAGACTTCAATGTAAGACAGGAAGTCATCAAAATCCTTGAGGAGAAAGCAGGCAAAAACCTCTCTTTGATCTTGGCCGCAGCAACTTCTTACTCAACACGTCTCCAGAGGCAAGGGAAACAAAAGCAAAAATGAACTACTGGGACCTCATCAAAATAAAAAGCTTCTGCACAGTGAAGGAAACAATCAACAAAACTAAAAGGCAACCGACAGAATGGGAAAAGATATTTGCAAATGACATATCAGATAAAGGGTTAGTATCCAAAATTTACAAAGAACTTATCAAACTCAACACCCAAAAAACAAATAATCCAGTGAAGAAATGGGCAAAAGACATGAATAGACACTTCTCCAAAGAAGACATCCAGATGGCTAACCAACACATGAAAAAAATACTCAACATCACTCATCATCAGGGAAATACAAATCAAAACCACAATGAGATACCACATTCCACCTGTCAGAATGGCTAACATTAACAACTCAGGCAAGAACAGATGTTGGCCAGAATGCGGAGAAAGAGGATCTTTTTTGCATTGTTGGTGGGAATGCAAGCTGGTGCAGCTACTCTGGAAAACAGTATGGAGGCTCCTCAAAAAACTAAAAACAGAACTACCCTACGACCCAGCAATTGCACTACTAGGCATTTATCCACGGGATACAGGTGTGCTGTTTCAAAGGGACAGATGCACCCCCATGTTTATAGCAGCACTATCAACAATAGCCAAAGTATGGAAAGAGCCCAAATGTCCATTGATGGATGCATGGATAAAGAAGATGTATATATATACAATGGAGTATTACTCGGCAATCGAAAAGAATGAAATCTTGCTGTTTGCAACTAGGTGGATGGAACTGGAGCATATTATGCTAAGTGAAATTAGTCAGAGAAAGACAAAAATCATATGACTTCACTCATATGAGGACTTTAAGAGACAAAACAGATGATCATAAGGGAAGGGAAACAAAAATAATATAAAAACAGGGAGGGGGACAAAACGGAAGAGACTCATAAATATGGAGAACAAACTGAGTGTTACTGGAGGGGTTGTGGGAGGGGGAATGGGCTAAATGGGTAAGGGGCAGTAAGGAATCTACTCCTGAAATCATTGTTGCACTATATGCTAACTAATTTGGATATAAATTTAAAAAAATAAAAAATAAAAACAAAAACAAATCAAAACTACAATGAAATATCACCTCACATTTGTCATAATGGATGAACCCAACAACACAGGAAACAATAAGTGTTGGGGAGAATATGGAGAAACTGGAACCCTTTTACACTGTTGGTGGGAATGCAAACTGGTGCTGCCACTCTGGAAAATAGTATGGAGGTTCCTCAAAAAGTTAAAAATAGAACTACCCCATGATCTAGCAATTGCACTACTAGCTATTTACCCAAAGGATACAAAAATACTGAACTTAAGGGACACATGCACCCTGATATTTATAGGGGCATTATCAACATTAGCCAAATTATGGAAAAAGTCTAAATGTCCTTTGACTCATGAATGAAGAAATATGGTGTAGATATACAATGGAATATTACTGAGCCATAAAAAAGAATGACAACTTGCCATTTGCAACAATGTGGAAGGAGCTAGACTGTATTATGCTAAGCAAAATAAGTCAGTCAGAGAAAGACAAATACCATATGATTTCATTCATATGTGGATTTTAAGAAACAAAACAAATGAACATGGTGGGGGGAAAGAGATAGGAAAACCATAAAACAGACTCTTAACTATAGAGAACTGAGGTTGCTGGAGGGGAGGTGGGTGAGGGATAGGTTAAATGGGTGATGGTTATTAAGGAGGACATGTGATGAGCATTCCTTTTCATTCTACTACTGAATTCTGCTGAAATTCTGCTACTGAAACTAATATTACAATATATGTTAACTAACTATAACTTAAATAAAAACTTAAAGAAAAAAAGCTTCTTCATTGTAAATTCTACCATCCTTCAGAAAAAAGCAGTGTCAGTTGTATATGCAAACAGGAAAAAAAGGAAAGATATTCAAGGGTTGCATACTTAATAAATCCCAAACAAAAGAAATCTGACAATAGTAACCAGCTGTTCTCTTTTTCTCCATTGAGAAGAAATTGAGTAAAAACAAAACTGTAGTATTAAAGATTTAAACTAGAATTAAAGAAAATTCATTTGATATCGGAGGTTGTTAGAAAGTAAATGCATCCAGATCATTTCTTAGTGTTTGGGTAAGTTTAAAAGCAAAAAAGATTCAAAAACAAAGCCAACAGAACATCTCTAAAGTTTCTTTGAAAATACAATAAATCATTCTAGTCTGATGCAAACTTAAATGCAATCCCAACCAAAGGAAAGAGGATAATGGAAATTAGATCACATTTAAGATTTTTTTAATACCCATTCTTTGGTGAATCTTCAAAAACTACCAAAAGTAATGTTCTTCCAAACAAAATTGTAGTGTTTTTGTATTCAAAATACTACATTAGGTAAGTAATGAAACCCTTTTACAGAGTTTGAATTAATCCATCATTATCCCCAATGTAGGTATTAACATCACTAATATTTCAATAGATACTCTCAGTAAAATATAGTAATTAGCTTTACTCTATACAACTTATATATGTCAGACTCTGTGCCAAATGCTATACATAGTAAGGGCCCACTTTAATTCTAGCAATAACCTTAGGAGGTGGATATTGTCATCCCCATTTATTGATGATAAATTCCCAACTCAGAGGACATATGTGACTTTCACATGGTCAAAAAACTCTCCCTATCATCTCAAGTTATTTGCTCCATTACTTTGATCTCAGAGGGATTTTATAAACTCTAATATATCAACTTTTTCTTTTGTGAATTCTCCTTTTAGCATCATTTCTGAGTTTATAAACAAATTTAGTTATTTATAGATAAATGTAAATGGATAAATGTAAATGTATGGATAATGTGGGAGATATGGATTAAAATTATTTTTTTACATGAATGTCTGTTCCAGGAGTTTGTTGAAAATTATTTTAGTACATCTTTTGAAAATAAGTTGTCGTATATATGTGGAATTATTTCTGGATTCTATTCTTTTCCATTGGTCTATGTGTCTATACTTAAATGACACTAACTTTCTTGATTATCTTTATGATAAATGTTGAAAACAGGTAACATTAATCCTTCAGATTTTGTTTGGTTGTTTGTTTTCAGAGTTGCTTTGGCTATGTCAGGTCATTTGTATTTCCATATGACTTTAAGATAAGATTTTAATGTAATATTTGGTATGGTGGATATCTGTGTAAAAATGAACTTTGGTCCATAAATCACACCCTATGTGAAAATTAACTTGGATGGAATTTAGACTCAAATGTAAAATTCAAAACTAAAAAATGGTAGAGTATAGAAGAAATTCTTTGTGACATTGGGTTAGACATATTTTCCACTTTGTTATATAATTTCTGTATGTGTCATCTTTTTCATTCCTTTGTTCTTTCTTTACTGCCTTCACTTTGTTCACAAAATATTTTAGCATACTATTTTAGTTTTCTCTTATGAGTATTTAGCCTTTTAAAAAGTAATTGCTCTAGCACTTACAATTTGCACTTTTAACTTATCACAATCTATTCTAGTGAACACTGGTTTGATTTCAGTAAACTATGGCAACTTTGCTCCAATTCAGCTCCATTTTCTTCCCCTTTCTGCATATTATTGTTGCCATATACATTACATATGATATATGTTATAACCGTATGTTATAAACCTAATAGTACATTGTTAAAGTTTTGTGTTAAAAATAGGCTTTTACAGGGCGCCTAGGTGACTCAGTCAGTTAAGCATCTGAGTTCAGCTCAGGCCATGATCTCACGGTTTGTGGGTTCGAGCCCCCCATCGGGCTCTGTGCTGACATCTCAGAGCCTGGAGCATGCTTTGGACTCTGTGTCTCCCTCTCTCTCTGCCCCTCCCCTGCTTGCACTGTGTCTCTCAAAAATAAATAAACATTAAAAATTTTTTAAAAAAATAGGCTCTTAGGGCACCTGGGTGGCTCAGTCAGTTAAGCATCCAACTTTGGCTCAGATCATGATCTCCCAGTTCGTGAGTTCGAGCCCCACACTGGGCTCTGTGCTGACAGCTCAGAGCCTGGAGCCTGTTCTGTATCTCCCTCTCTTTCTGCCCTACCCTGCTCACACTCTGCCTCTCTCTCTCTCAAAAATAAATAATCATTAAAAAATATTAAAAAAAATTAAAATAGGCTTTTAAAAAATTAATGGAGAATATAATCTATATATTATACAAACACATGTAAATATCTATCAGAGTTACTACATTGACCCATATATTTACAATTTCCAGTGCTTTTCATTATTTCCTCTGGATTTTTGGTCTGAAAGACTCCTTTTAGTCACTCAGGTGGGTCATATCTGCTAGAAAATAACTTATTTTTATTTTATTTTTATCTGGAAATGTCTTTATTTTTGTCTTCATACTTGAAAGGCAGTTTCACCAGATATAGAGTTCTTAATTGACAATTTCTTTTTGAGTATGTCATTCTATTGCCTTCTGGTCTTCACGATTTCTGAAGACATTAGCCATTGTTCTCATTGTGGTTCCATGTACATGATTAATTGTTTTTTCTCATGGTGCTTTCATAATTTACTAATTGTCTTCAGTTTTCAGCAGTTTGACTACAACGTGTCTACAATTGGTTCTCTTTATTATTATCCTATCTGGGATCTATTGAGCTTCTTGGATCAATATACTAATAATTTTCATCAAACTTGGGAAGTTTTTGGCTCTTATTTCTGTCTTGTTTATCTCTCTCCCCTCTTCCTGGGACTCCCATAAATTGCATATAAACTGGCTTCCTTAGGATGAATCCTGTGTCTGAATAGTTTAGTCACCATCCTGGGCTTTGGACAGAAGTTGTGTTCCAGCACCTCAAATGCAAGGCTTCCACCCTTTTCTGATCAATAGGTGGGAAGAATGGAGAATGCATTTACTCTTTCAGCCTTTCTCATCTTCCTCTGCTGGGATTATTTAGAATTCCCCTACATATGCATGTAGTTTATCAATTATCCTCCTATTCTATGTGTATTTTATATTTTGTATATGTGACATATATATAATACTGACTATATATATAATAGATGTCAGTGAAAACTCTTAACAAAATTAATTTAATGTGGAGACTGATTTATATTATTCTCTGGTTTATTGTTATGAAAGTAATCTACTTGATATAGATCAGAAACAATTTAAACACATTTCCTTTGTAAATTATAAAGTTTAAAGGTTTTACATAAATTTACGATACAGTTAACTTTTCAGTAATTTAAACCATTAAAATGTCTTGTTTTCTATGTACTATTAAGAACCAGTAAGTTAAGGAATATCATTTTAAGTAAAGCCCCTTTGCCTAAATGTTGTAAACTTGAAAATTACATATATATATACACACATATGTATATTACTAATCCACATATGTATATTAACTAATGAAAGGAAGTTATAAAACAGAACTTTTGTAAATAAAAAAATCCTTTTCTACTTAATGGGTATCTGTGATTAAGATTTATCATGTTAATATATCTTACAATAGATATTAATTTATTGCTTTGCTGTTATTGATGATGATAATGACACAGAAGTGCCTAACTGATTATGTTTCTGGAAGCTAAATATAGACTGAGAAACATGATAGATTTTCAAAAACCACCAAGCCAGAGCTTAAGGTTCTAACTGTGATCTGGTGAACAGAGTCTGGTGCTTGGAAACAGGGGGCTCAAGTCTAATCACACATCTGTCTTTACAACTGTGTGAATCTACATAAGTTTTTGCCGTTATTGGCCTTTTGAATTTTTTTTTAAATTTTTTTTTCAACGTTTATTTATTTTTGGGACAGAGAGAGACAGAGCCTGAATGGGGGAGGGGCAGAGAGAGAGGGAGACACAGAATCGGAAACAGGCTCCAGGCTCCGAGGCATCAGCCCAGAGCCTGACGCGGGGCTCGAACTCACGGACCGCGAGATCGTGACCTGGCTGAAGTCAGACGCTTAACCGACTGCGCCACCCAGGCGCCCCGGCCTTTTGAATTTTTAAATGATTAGAGTAAATAACTTCTAAAGCTACCCTAATTAGCACTGTTGCACTGCTGAGATAAAAGAATTTATATGTAAGGTGCATTCACCCAGATTCTTTTAAAATCAGACTTCATAAGGCCATTAGTATGAACAGAGAAGGCTGAAACAACTTTGTGTTGAGACCAATGCCCTTGCTTTAAAAGTCTCAAAGAGACTGTCTTGATAAATGTATTTATGTCTCAAGTTGTTCAAAATTCTTTTATCTAAATGGATTACAGTCAAGATTACTCACCTAATTGTATTTGTGACATAAACCTAATTAAGTTATCTCTCCAAGGGGGAGAAAAAACTTAATCTAACAAAATAACTTCTACGAAATCAGCTTATATCAATTTCCTTTAGTAACTAAAAATGTAGATAGATTAATAATTATAGATTATGAATTTAATTTCATACATTAAGAGCAATCCTCTTTCATGAAACACTCTCACTGATGTATCACAAACCATTTCCAAGATCTTCTTATTGTCCATTACTCAGATTAATCTTAGGTACAAAATGTTAGTATAATTAAAGAATTTAGAAGATCCTTAGGGCTCAAAATAGCAAGAAGTGATCTTATCTTTGATTTGATAACTAATCAATGGCATAATTCTGGTTAAACTAACAGCTGTTTTTGCATAAATTCAAGTCAGCTATTGTTAAGTTTCCCTAGTTTTGCCTGTCAGTCAACTTGGCTAATTGCTGCAGGAAAGCCACCCAATTAACATTTGTATAGTCTAGAATTCAAGCCTATCTTGTAGAAAGTGAGACCTTTGGGAAATCTATTAGGCAGTGTTCATGTTTGCTAATGTAGTGTCAGAACTTCCAAGCTTCAGAGAAATTGATTTTTTGGTACAGGGACAAAGGACACATTCAATGTACTGTTATCATGAGTTCTATAGATACTAACAAATAACAGTAAACTAATGCATCCACTGCAATGGTCCCAATGTACCATGTTGGCAAGATGGTATGCCATATCTCACCCTTCACACTTTGCTTAAAATTGTGGGCACTACATTGGGAATGACAAACAATAAGACATAGGTTCTTTTCAGTTTATCTGAGAAGAGGAAGAGGTGGAGGGAGAACATTTGATTTGATTTTCCCCCCACTCTTATTTTATAAATTTTTATTTTAATTCCAGACAGTTAACGTGTTATATTAGTTTCAGGTGTACAGTACAGTGATTTAATAATTCCATGCGTCACCTGGTACTCATCACAAGTACCTTCCTTAATCCCCATCACCTATTCAGCCCATCATCCCTCCCCCCAACCATTAGTTTTTTCTCTATAATTAAAAGTCTGTTTCTTCCTTTCTCTCTCTTTCTTACGTTTTCATTTGTTTGTTTCTTAAATTCCACATATGAGTGACATCATTATGGTATTGGATGGACCTAGAGAGTATAATGCTAAGCAAAATAAGTCAGTCAGAGAAAGGGAACATTTGATTTTAAAAAGGAAAGAGGCAACATAGCAGGAATAAATCCTGGGTAATATGATATACCAAGAGGATGTCTCTTCAGGGAAGCCAGGCCTAAGGTGATATCTGAGGAGGTGGAAAAAGCACGGGCAGGGCAAGAAAACGAGCAGGATGTAAGATATGCTAATATAGGCCCATTTCTCCAAATCATTTGACTGGTCTGCCCATTCTCAGATGCACACAGGCAGAAACAAATAGTAGGTCTCCCACAAATGTCTTGTGAATGAAATAGCATCAAGAGGAATTTTGAGTAAAATAATGGCATTTAAATGACAGTTTCTCAGGCTGATTTGGAACTGGTGCCCCATCTAGAATGAATTCTCAAAATCGCCAAATCATCTGTGTCCTAGTGTAAAATTTTCGAAATTATAGCAATGTTTGCAATAATATTTCAGGCCCTTTTCAAAATGCGCCATTTCATTTCATTTTGCTGATGAGGAAAGGAGATGAAACTTTATTCTCATCTGGGAGAGACAATTCAGTCTGTTGCAGCTGCTGCCTGGGATCCGGTGAGAATTACAATCTAGGAGGAAACTCTTCACAGTCATCACAGGCGAATCTTAACTGCTAGGTCCAGTGACTCACTGGTCCCATGGCAGTCTCTAACTTGTTCTTTCTCTGACTAGGATGCATGGACCAGAGAGGTTTCTTCTTTGCTTACTTTGACATAAAATCTTCTATAAACTTTACTGGGAGTTCTTAATTAGAGTTAGCAAGATATAAAGAGAAAAATCATTTACTACTGACACAGCTAATAAATGGCACAGCTAGGGTATGAACCCAGGCGGTCATGTTCTAAAGCTCAGATTCTTAAACTTTAGTGTATATTTAATTCTGGACTTAATTCTTGGCAAGATAATTATTGGAATGTTTTAGGCAAGATCTAGATCAAAAGAAATGGAAGAGGCTATTTCAGAATAAGATAAAGGTAAAAGTAAAGGCACAATTTTAAGGACCAGCAAGCTTGCTGGTTTGGGTAAAACACAGGATTCTGAACAAGAGAAATGCTATGAAATGAGGTTGGAAAGTCACGCATGATTAGGTTGTGAAAGATCATGAAGGGCAAGTTAGGGAGGTCAGGACATCCTCCTGTAGCCACTAGTAAGCCACTGATTCTTTTCAAGCAGAAGACTGACACCATAAATGTGGAGATTAATGGAGCTGGACATGTAGGACAGGCACTGGGATAGCAGAGATCAGAGGCAGGGATTCAGTTAGGAGCTACTCCATCCATCTAGGCTAAAGCATGGAAGGCTGGAGCTTAGGTTAATAGCATGGGAATGCAAAAGAAAAGGAGGTATGAGAAATGACATGGGACAGAAGCAAGAGATAAGAGAGAAATAAGAGTTAACAAAAATTACAAGTTTGGGGTTTGGGTAAAGCTTGGAAGGACAGTGATATCTTCACAAATAGAAAAGAGCAAATGCAGGAAGAGAAGCAGACATGAGAGGAAAGAAGGGTTTTGCTTTGGACATACTGAATCAAAGGAACAAAAAAGACATTTGGGATGACATGTCTAGGCGGTAGTTGGGTAAAGTAGACCAAACTCCAGAAAAGAAGTCAGGTGCAGGATACAGATTTGAGAATCATCCCCCTGAGAGAGGAGAGCCAAATTATGACAAATCAAACTGCCAAGAGAAACAGGGGTACTTTGGTTTGAATCTCCAACAGTATTAGGACTCTCTTAAGACACAGATGTTGTTTTCTGTTTTTTTTTTTTTAAATTCCTCCAGAGCATCTAGCACAGAACTCGGGAAACACTCTTGTCTGATTTACGAAGAGATACAAGAAACACTAGAAGTCTTGTCATAAGCAGTGTTTGGATCTCCCAAACTGATCCCAGTACATTTATTTACCAGCAGTGAGGATGGTTTGTTTGTTTTTTAAAATTGTTTTTATAGTGTATTTACTTTTTTAAGAGACAGAGAACAGGAGAGAGAGGGAGAGAGAGAATCCCAGGCAGACTCCACACTGTCAGTGAAGAGCCCTATGTGAGTCTCGAACTCATGAACCATGAAATCATCACCTGAGTTGAAATCAAGAGTTAGACACTTAACCGACTGAGCCACCCAGGTGCCCCTGTTTTCTTACTGTCTTATCTGGGAACCAACTAACAGGGAAAAGACAAATCTCTAAAGCAAACTTGAAATGGAGGACAGAAGACCATTCTCAGACAATTCAGACATAGAATCCTACTTTAGACTGTACTATCCTTATCTTCTGGCCTATATTATTCAGATAGTGATAGAGTCACGATTCACTATTGAATGGTTAGTCAGGTCTAGCCAGTATGGGAAACAGGAGGTAACAGGTAAGTTTTTACCTGCCTCTAAGTTAATAAATCACTGATAAGTAAGGTTGCAGCTAAGTGGGAATGAAACTACAGGAATGGAGAAAGAAAAGTGCAAGAATGCTGCACTTTTGCACATTTAAATCCTTTCATTTTTTAAAAATGTGTATTTATTTATTTATTTTTGAGAGAGAGACACACAGATAGAGTGTAAGTGGGGTAGGGGTAGAGGGAGACACAGAATCTGAAACAGAATCCAGGCTCTGAGCTGTCAACACAGAGCCCGACACAGGACTCAAGCTCATGAACCACAAGATCATGACCTGAGCCGAAGCTGGACTCCTAACCAACTGAGCCATCCACCCAGGTGCCCCACGTTTAAATCATTTTTAATTTAAGTTTAAAAACTTCTCTAAAAGCTAACATAAAGATCTGTTTCTTACAGCAAGGCTAATAGCAAACCATTTCCGTGTATTACTCAGAACCTATATGATTCAGATTATTTAGTTTAAGCTTTAAAGATCCAAATAATTACCTTTTTTATTGATTCAGTTTATTCCTCCCATGTCAGAACTCGATGTTCATACTTCATTTCAAACTTTTCACATTTTCCATTTACTGCAAGCTTGGGCTGAGGAAGCCCACTACTTGCCTAGATTTTTATACCACTTTTATGGTATTAACAACTCTATTCCAGTAGGGGTTCTCTACAGAGGAAGGAGACTATTAGTCAGAGGGCTCCTGAGCCAGCACAGCTGGGGATCCTTATCAACAATCAAGAACCAACCCCACAAGGCAGTTAAGCACAGCTGGGAACCATTTTGTTAGCTCCTAGCCTTAGAAGCCAGTGAATGCAGGACCTGCGGTGCAAATGGCACAGCTTACCTCTCTAATTTTGAGAAAACCTCACAAACACATAAAAGCACCTCTAGATGACTGTGTGGTTTTTTTTAAAAAGCTTTTAAATGTTATTATTTATTTATTTTTGAGAGAGAGAGGAGTGAGAGAAGGGGGTGGGGGGAGGGAGAAAGGAGAGAGAATCCCAAGCAGGCTCCATGCTATCACACTATCAAGGCAGAGCCCCACATGGGGTTTGATCCCATGACTGTGAGATCATGACCTGAGCCAAAATCAAGACTAGGACGCTTAACCGACTGAACCACCCAGGCTCCCCTAGATGACTGTGTTACAACCACTTTTCTCTTCATGAAACCAGTAACCAGGCAATCCTTTCAAGGACTGCAAGCCATCAGCATGGCATTTGTTTTAAATTTATCTCAACCATCAGAGTTAATGTTTCTCAGTAGTAAATGAATTTTCTTTCAGTATAAGCCTTGTGTCTGGGCCACAGAGAAGTGGAATTTTCCCTGGGTCAAGATACTACTGTTTGCACTTCTAAAATGAGGGAAAATGGGGAAAACTAGTTTAGAGATACAGTTATTACTTAATAATATAATTCTAAAAAAAATTTTTTTTTCAACGTTTATTTATTTTTGGGACAGAGAGAGACAGAGCATGAACAGGGGAGGGGCAGAGAAAGAGGGATACACAGAATCGGAAACAGGCTCCAGGCTCTGAGCCATCAGCCCAGAGCCCGACGCGGGGCTCGAACTCACGGACAGTGAGATCGTGACCTGGCTGAAGTCGGACGCTTAACCGACTGCGCCACCCAGGCGCCCCTTAATAATATAATTCTTTTTATACTTCCATTTCAGAGGAAGACTATAAAATGAAAGAACATGATTGAGGGTTTTTGTTTTGTTGTGTTTTGTGTTGATGTAGCCAGTGGTGTCCTGGCGATACAAATTGATTATTGCTGAACATCCACAGGCCTTGAGTGGACACCTTTGGGCTGGTGCCTTTTGATTTGGAACTGTCAAAAAAAAATTTTTTTTTTAAATGTCCAAAGTCCTAGTCGTGGAGAGGATTTCTAATGGACAACTACATTCAAATCTCTATTCTATATTAATTTCCTGGCTGCTCCCACTGACTGAGAGCTCAGTGACTCAGTGTTAGAGCCACAAAACTTGGTGGCTTCTTGCAGACGTCCAAAGTGGGTAGTGCACATAAGGACTGGGTTCAAAATAAGTATTCCCTGATGAATGTTTAAGGAGTTCTAGCATACACCCTGCAGTTAGACAGAACTATAGCCAGAGTTCAGTCCAGATAGGACTCTAGGTGTTACTACCTTAAGTGGATAGATTTATAGATTGAAATAACTACTTCTCTCAAATTTTACTTATTGTGCGAGAATCTCTGAGGAGTTGATTAAAATACAAACTCCCAAGGCACATGACTTCTGATCCAGTCAATCTATGGTGGGACTTAGGAGCAGGCATTTTAAGCACCCGGGAGATTCTGATGTAGGCAGCCTGCAGACAACAACATGAAAAACACTGGATATATTTTATACTGGATTTTTTCATTAAAGTATATCCATTGATAAGTAACAATAACTGCATCTTAAACTGAAACACATATACCCTCACACACCCTTTCTGACATGTAAAAGGAGGGTTTTTTTTAATACATAGTAATTTTGTATTAAAAACTTCTGGCAGCTATCACTTTCAATAGACACTTTTTTTATGTGTGATATTTGAAATGAAAAACAATGTAATTAGTTGTAAAAATTTCTTTCTGCCTATTGCTGAAAAAATTTACCTTTCAATTTTTATTTTTCTTAACTAAGCAAGACAAACATATTCAAGCTCTAGGCTACTAGAACAAACTCCCTATAAGTAGAATATGTATGACATGAAGAGAATATATGTTCTAACAAGGCCCTGAACTGTGTTTTCCAAAGACCCTAATGGGCCCACTGGAGTTGTTATAATCTATTAAATTCAATTTATGAAGGTAGAAAGTCCTTAAATATGCATTTTATGATAATATGCTTTTTAAGATGTCCCTTGATGTATATTATACACACTGCTAGACCATAATGGCTATTAACTCAAGAAAATTAATAATATACATTTTTAAATGGCCTAAACTTTCAAAGACTCCCAGAAGAGACTTTTTTAAGTGAAGTTTTTGAAATAAGGGAAATTTTTACAATTCTGCAGAGAAAGAAGTGTTTAAATGCTTAAGGAACTTTCCAAGATGTTTGATAATGATGAAGGGAACTGAGATTCCATGTCTCTACTTTCCACTCCCTATACTCACTTTCACGGGTCCTAATTTTCCTGATTAAGCTATCTCTCTAATAGATCTAAATGCAAAATCTGAGTCTTCTCTTATCCTCTGTCTCCTTTTTTTAATGATGATGAACTCACATTGGACCATGGAAATATGAATGTCAGGAAGGCTGTTTCTATTCAGAGGAAGGAGTAAAGAAATTATTATCATACCTCCATGTTGGCATCAGTCAATCTCCATTTATTTACTGAGCATCTCTTCCACTGATAGAACCTGGCTACAAATGGACTCACTAAGCTAAAGATGCTGAAACCATCCCACACAACAAGAATGAGGCTAAACAACGTTTAACCTTGTACTATCCTAATTTTAATAGTGAATAATTCAGGTATTTTAACGCCCAAGGAAATAATTATTTATCTAAAAGACATGTTTTGAAGTATATTTTTTGTTTTGACCCCAAATCCTTAGGTAGGGAGACTTTTTATACTTACTCAAATTGTATCCAAACAAAAATTTCCCTCAAATGCTACCATTTTTTTTCTTTTTATGTTTATTTATTTTGAGAGAGAGAGAAAGAGAGAGAGAGAGAGCGAGCACACAAGTGAAGGAGGAGCATACAGAGAGACAGAATCTCAAACAGGCTCCACACCATCAACACAGAGCCCAATGTGGCACTTGAGCTCACCAACTGTGAGATCATGACCTGAACTGAGACCAAGTATCAGACACATAACCAACTGTGGCACCCAGGTGCCCCTAAATGCTACTAGTTCTTATATGAAACTGGTATTACACATTTGGTTATTATATTTAAATTAATTTCTTTTTTAAAGTGAAGAGAATTATCAGTCTCCTATGGTAAAGGTTTTTAGGCTGGTCTCAGATAACTCCACAGCAACATTCAATATTCAATTATAGTACACCAATGGCTAAAATGTCCCTGAAGAAACAAGGAATGTCCCAAGAAGCATAAACCCAACCAAACTGTCATTAAAGTATCAAGTAAAAAAAAATGGGGGGGGGTATCTCCACATACTCTGCATATATATTTTTCATGAACTGTTAAGAAGAAAGTACCAGAAGACAAACATCAGCCACCAAGAGAATACAGAAATTGTGGGCAAAGGTCTGAAATGAACAGATTCCATTTAGCTATATGACTAAAATAAAAAAGAAAAAACAGAGATTATGGTTAAAGAACAAAATGTAAATATAAATACTGAAAATATTTGAAATTGTATATCAAGAAAATTAGAAGGGAGAGAAAAAAAGAGTGGCAATCTGGGTATAAGAACACCTTTTTGTGTGTGATGAGGGGTTAAAACACTGTCTTTAATACCAAGAGATTAAGTAACAGAGATAAGGATATTAGTAATACCAAGGTAAAAACTAATATGTATATATGTGTATGTATATATATATATACACACACACACACACACACACACACACATACATATAGACACACTTCAAGTTAGATAGTGGTAGGGATGAAAATGGAAATCTATTAATTTTGCCATTCCATAAAGTAAAGTCAAAAGATATTGAGTGGAAAAACAGAATGTAGTTTGTTTTATAAATATAAGCACAGGAATAAACGTTTTCCAAATTTTGAGAAAAAACAAAAAACAAAGCAATTAAACAAGACAAAGTAATTAAACCCATAGTTTAATTTTTTTTTCACAAATAAACCTCCAGATCCTGTTGGCTTTTCTGTGAATTCTTAGAAACACTTAGGAAGAATTAATACAAATATTATACATACACCTTCAGAGAACAGAAAAAAGGTCACAGTTTTCAACTGGTTTTATGAGGCCAGCATAACTATAATGCCAAAATTTGACAAGGAAATCACAAGAAAGGAATACCTCAAGCTTTTCATAAGCATGGCTACAAAAATACTAAATAAAAGAAATTATCTAATTGAATCCAGTGACATACAGAAAGAAATCATACCTCACGAACAAATGAGTTTTATTCTAGGAATCCAAGTCTAGTTTAACATTTAAAAATCAACCAATTTGATAAATGGAAAGGAGGTGCCCAACATGGCAGAGAAGTAGGGGGAATCCATACTTCCCACGTCTCTCAAACAAAGAAGTATAGAAGCCAAAGGACTTTGAACACCAGAGCCTCGGAGGAAAAGAGACTGAATCTAGTAGGAAGAAAATGGGAAAGCTGGAAAAAAGATAGGTAGGTAACTGCGAACTGGGGGAAATAAAAAAGGCCGTGTGGGCACAGAGGGGAGGGACCCCCTTCTGCCAACAGACAAAGGGAAGAGAAAGAGCCTCGAAGGAAGTGCAGGACCTAGCTGGACAGGAGAAAGACCTCGGACTGAGACTAAGAGGGATCCAATCTCTAACTGGGGCTTTCTTCAGACTGGAGCTGGCTCCCTGTTTGCACACTTGGGGAGAAGGGGAGCCAGCCTTGGGTGCTGTGGTAGATCTGGGGCTCAGTCCAAAGCTGGAGAAAGTGGTTCCCCTCCCTGGAGAGCTGCGTGATAGTACAGAACCTGCCTGCATCCACCACCCCCCTGGCACAGTGGCTGGGCCGAGGGCGCAGTCTGCAGGGGGAAAACGCCACCCTTTCCCTGGAGTGCTATGGGAGAAGATAAAGCCGGCCTGCGTTCTCCACCCCGGTGGCTCCTGACAACGAGGGCACCGGCTCAATCCACGGTAGAAGGCGATCCTTCCTGAAGTGCGGCAGCACAGACAAAGCCAGCCGGGATCACATATCACTGCACCGAGAGGCACTTCCCCATTGCCTGAGCGAACTGAGCAGGATTCTGAATCCCAGCCAAGCACAGTGTCAGGGGAGTTGGTGGAGCAAGAAGGATGGCCCCGTCTGTGTCTGCAGCACAGTGAGGATGCCTCAAACTGAGTTCACCAGTCCAGCTCCTTGGAGAAGAGAATAAGGATCATCATTCCCCACTCCCACTCTACCAAGGCGGGGCCTAAGGGATCACTCCCGGGTCCATAGTGGAGGTGGGTACAGATAACGCCAAACCACGCCCCTTTGCACTGGGTAACTGGTATCCACCAGAGCGGCACAGACCCTGCAGACAGCTACTCCCCACAAGCAATGCAGCATTGCCAGGATTAACCCCAGGTCAACTCGGGATATATAGACATATTCTCTGCCCCCCCCCCCCCCCATTTCTCCTCCTTATCTCTTCCCTCCCCTAGGATGGTTACTCTGGTTATGGTCTGTCTAAACAGACATATTTAATCCATTGTCTTGATACATGTTCTATACCTCCTTCTTAACACTCCTTTCTCTCTCTGGAATAATCAAGCCGTATAGTTTCTCTCTCTCTGGGTAACTTTATCTTCATTTCGTTGTCCCTGCCTCCTTCTTTATTTTCCTTTCTCTCTCTCTGCATTAAGCCTTTTAGTCTCTCTGCCTGGTCAATGTTTATTTTTTCTCCCCCCACTCCCCTACTGCCCCTGCCCCGCCCCTGTCATTTCTCTCTTTCTGTGTGCTCTTCCATCAGCACTGTCTCCACCCTCTTGTTTACTTGTAGTCGGTGTTTTTGGATTTTTTGTTTTTAGTCTTTAGGTTTTTGTTTTTGTTTTTTTGTGTTTTTTGTGTGTTTGCGTGTTTTTGTCTCCTGTTTGTCTATCTGTTTTCCTTTACAGGGCTACTCCAAGGAAGAAATTAAAGCACATCTCATGGAGGGTCCAAAATATTACTATGAGTAGGGTAATAAAATAACCAAAGTCACAACAACAGAGAGCAAGTAACAACCCCTGAAAAAAAACCTCCTGAAGAGCCAGGCCCTGGACAGTGTATGACCCTCCTTTAATATAGCAGTGCTTGCAGGTGCAGAGCAAACAACAAGCTTTTAAAATGCATAAGGTAGAGAAAACTAGCCAAAATGATGAAATGGAAGAATTTCATTTTCTCAAAAGAAATTCCAGGAAGTAGCGACAGCTAATGAATTAATCAACTGATTTAAGCAATATACCGGAACAAGAATTTAGAATAATAGTCATAAAATTAATCGCTGGGCTTGAAAAAGCATAGAGGACAGAAGAGAATCTATTGCTACAGAGATCAAGGGACTAAAACAATAGTCATGATGAATTAAAAAATGCTATAGATGAGGTGCAAAATAAAATGTAGATGGCCATAGCACGGATTGAAGAGGCAGAGGAAAGAATAGGTGAATTAGAGTAGAGTTATGGAAAAAAAGGAAGCTGAGAAAAAGAGAGATAAAAAAATCCAGGAGTATGAGGGGAAAATTAGAAACTAAGTGAAACATTGAAACGGAACAATATCTGTAATAGGAATTCCAGAAGAGGAAGAGGCTGAGAAAGGGGCTGAAGGTGTACTTGAACAAATCATAACTGAGAACTTCCCTGATCTGGGAAAGGAAAAAGGCATTAAAATCCACGAGGCACAGAGAACTCCCTTCAGATGTAATGTGAATCTATATTCTGCACGACATATAGTGAAACTGGCAAAATACAAGGATAAAGAGAGAATTCTGAAAGCAGCTAGGGATAAACAGGCTCTAACATATAAAGGGAGACCAATAAGACTAGTGGCAGATCTATCTACTGAAACTTGGCAGGCCACAAAGGAATGGCAGGAAATCTTCAATGTGATCAACAGAAAAAATATGCAGCCGAGAATCCTTTATCCAACAAGTCTGTCATTCAGAATAGAAGGAAAGATAAAGGTTTTCCCAAACAAACAAAAACTGAAGGAATTCATCACCACTAAACCAGCGCTACAAGAGATCCTAAGGGGGATTCTGTGAGTGAAATGTTGCAAGGACCACAAAGTACCAGAGACATCACTACAAGCATGAAACCTACAGACATCACATGGCTCTAAACCCATATATTTCTATAATAACACTGAATGTAAATGGACTAAGTGCTCCAACCAAAAGACATAGAGTACCAAAATGGATTAAAAACAACAAGACCCATCTCTTTGCTGTCTACAAGAGACTCACTTTAGGCCTGAGGACACCTTCAGATTGAAAGTGAGGGGATGGAGAACTATCCATCATGCTACTGGAAGTCAAAAGAAAGCCGGAATAGCCATACTTATATCAGACAAAGTAGACTTTAAATTAAAGGCTGTAACAAGAGATGAAGAAGGGCATTATATCATAATTACAGGATATATCCATCAGGAAGAGCTAACAATTATAAATGTCTATGTGCCGAATACCGGAGCCCCCAAATATATAAAACAATTAATCACAAACATAAGCAACCTTATTGATAAGAATGTGGTAATTGCAGGGGACTTTAATACCCCACTTACAACAATGGATAGATCATCTAGACACAGGATCAATAAAGAAACAAGGGCCCTGAATGATACATTAGATCAGATATTTAGAACTCTGCATCCCAAAGCAACAGAATATACTTTCTTCTCAAGTGCACATGGAACATTCTCTGAGATAGATCACATACTGGGTCACAAAACAGCCCTTCCTAAGTATACAAGAATTGAGATCATACCATGCATACTTTCAGACCACAATGCTATGAAGCTTGAAATCAACCACAGGAAAAAGTCTGAAAAACCTCCAACAGCATGGAAGTTAAAGAACATCCTACTTAAGAATGAATGGGTCAACCAGGCAATTAGAGAAGAAATTTAAAAATATATGGAAACAAATGAAAATGAAAATACAACAATCCAAATGCTTTGGGATGCAGCGAAGGCAGTCCTGAGAGGAAAATACATTGCCATCCAGGCCTATCTCAAGAAACAAGAAAAATCCCAAGTACAAAATCTAACAGCACACCTAACGGAAATAGAAGAAGAACAGTAAAGACACCACAAACCCAGCAGAAGAGAAAAAATAAAGATCAGAGCAGAAATAAACAATACAGAATCTAAAAAAAACTGTAGAGCAGATCAATGAAACCAAGAGTTGGTTTTTTGAAAAAATAAACAAAATTGATAAACCTCTAGCAGGCTTCTCAAAAAGAAAAGGGAGATGACCCAAATAGATAAAATCATGAATGAAAATGGAATTATTACAACCAATCCCTCAGAAATACAAGCAATTATCAGGGAATACTATGAAAGATTATATGCCAACAAACTGGACAACCTGGAAGAAATGGGCAAATTCCTAAGCACCCACACACTTCCAAAACCCAAACAGGAAGAAATAGAAAATTTGAACAAACTTATAACCAGTGAAGAAATTGAATTGGTTATCAAAAATCTCCCAACAAATAAGAGTCCAGGACCAGATGGCTTTCCTGGGGAATTCTACCAGACGTTTAAAGCAGAGATCATACCTATCCTTCTCAAGCTGTTTCAAAACATAGAAAGGGAAGGAGAACTTCCAGGCTCATTCTATGAAGCCAGCATTACTTTGATTCCTAAACCAGACAGAGACCCAGCAAAAACAGAGAACTACAGGCCAATATCCCTGATGAATATGGATGCAAAAATTCTCAACAAGATACTAGCAAATCGAATTCAATAGCATATAAAAAGAATTACTCACCATGATCAAGTGGGATTCATTCCTGGGCTGTAGGGCTGGTTCAATATTCACAAATCAACAATGTGATACATCACATTAATAAAAGAAAAGATAAGAACCATATGATCCTGTCAATCGACGCAGAAAAAGCATGTGACAAAATTCAGCATCCTTTCTTAATAAAGACCCTCGAGAAAGTCATAGAAGGAACACACTTAAATGTCATAAAAGCCATTTATGAAAAGCCCACAGCTAATATCATCCTCAGCTGAGAGCTTTCCCCATGAGATCAGGAACACGACAGGGATGCCCACTCACACCGCTGTTGTTTACTATACCATTGGAAGTTCTAGCATCAGCAATCAGAGAACAAAAGGAAATCAAAGGCATGAAAATTGGCAAAAATGAAGTCAAGCTTTCACCTTTTGTAGATGACATGATATTATACATGGAAAACCTGATAGACTCCACCAAATGTCTGCTAGAACTGATACAGGAATTCAGCAAAGTTGCAGGATACAAACTTAATGTACAGAAATCAGTTGCATTCTTATACACTAATAATGAAGCAACAGAAAGACAAATAAATAAATTGATCCCATTCACAATTGCACCAAGAAGCATAGAATTCCTAGGAATAAATCTAACCAAAGATGTACAAGATCTGTATGCTGAAAACTATAGAAAGCTTATGAAGGAAATTGAAAATACAAAGAAATGGAAAAACATTCCATGCTCATGGATTAGAAGAATAAATATTGTTAAAATGTCAATACTACCCAAAGCAATCTACACATTCGATGCAATCCCAATCAAAATTGCACCAACATTCTTCTCAAAGCTAGAACAAGCAATCCTAAAATTCGTATGGAACCACAAAAGACCCTGAATAGCCAAAATAATATTGAACAAGAAAACCAAAGCAGAAGGTATCACAATCCCAGACTCTCCTACAAAGCTGTAATCATCAAGACAGCATGGTATTGGCACAAAAACAGACACATAGACCAATGGAATAGAGTAGAGACTCCAGAATTGGACCCACAAAAGTATGGCCAACCAATCTTTGACAAAGCAGGAAAGAACATCCAATGGAAAAAAGACAGTCTCTTTAACAAATGGTGCTGGGAGAACCGGATAGCAACATGCAGAAGAATGAAACTAGACCACTTTCTTACACCATTCACAAAAATAAACTCTAAATGGATAAAGGACCTGAATGTGAGACAGGAAACCATCAAAACACTAGAGGAGAAAGCAGGAAAAAACTTCTCTGACCTCAGCCACAGCAATTTCTTACTTGACACATCCCCAAAGGCAAGGGAATTAAAAGCAAAAATGAACTATTGGGACCTCATGAAGATAAAAAGCTTCTGCACTGGAGAGGAAACAGTCAACAAAACTAAAAGGCAACTGACAGAATGGGAAAAGATATTTGCAAATGACTTATCAGACAAAGGGCTAATATCCAAAATCTATAGAGAACTCACCAAATTCCACACCCAAAAAAACAAATAACCCATTGAAGAAGTGGGCAGAAAACATGAATAGACACTTCTCTAAAGACATCCAGATGGCCAACAGGCACATGAGAAGATGCTCAACGTCACTCCTCATCAGGGCAATACAAATCAAAACCACACTCAGATACCACCTCACACTGGGTCAGAGTGGCTAAAATGAACAAATCAGGAGACTATAGATGCTGGCAAGGATGTGGAGAAACGGGAAACCCTCTTGCACTGTTGGTGGGAATGCAAACGGGTACAGCTGCTCTGGAAAACAGTGTGGAAGTTCCTCAAAAAATTAAAAATACATCTACCCTATGAGCCAGCAATAGCACTGGTAGGAATTTGCCCAAGGGATACAGGAGTGCTGATGCATAGGGGCACTTGTTTCCCAATGTTTATAGCAGCACTTTCAACAATAGCCAAATTATGGAAAGAGCCTAAATGTCCACCAACTGATGAATGGATAAAGAAGATATGGTTTATATATATAGTGGAATCTACTTGGCAATGAGAAAGAATGAAATCTGGCCATTTGTAGCAACGTGGATGGAACTGGAGAGCGTTACGCAAGTGAAATAAGTCATACAGAGAAAGACAGATACTGTATGTTTTCACTCTTACGTGGATCCTGAGAAACTTAACAGAAGACCAGGGGGGAGGGGAAGGGGAAAAAAGTCACAAAGAGGGAAGGAAACAAACCATAAGAGACTCTTAAAAACTGAGAACAAACTGAGGGTTGATGGGGGGTGGGAGGGAAGGGAAAGTGGGTGATGGGCACTGAGGAGGGCACCTGTTGAGATGAGCACTGGGTGTTGTATGGAAACCAAGTTGACAATAAATTTCATATATAAAGGAAAAAAAAAAAGAGGTTAGAGTGGAAGAGAGCCAAAGCATAAGAGACTCTTAAAAACTGAGAACAAACTGAGGGTTGATGGGGGGTGGGAGGGAGGGGAGGGTGGGTGATGGGTATTGAGGAGGGCACCTTTTGGGATGAGCACTGGGTGTTGTATGGAAACCAATTTGACAATAAACTTCATATATTAAAAAAAAATTTCATATATAAAAAAATCAATTTATTTTATCACATTAATAGAAAAGGAAAATCATATTATCATCTCACCAGCATTTTTAGAATTAAATATCTGAATGGGTATTTAAGGGAAAACTCAGAAAACTCTGCATTCTTAATATTCTTATTTTGATAAAGGGTCTCTACAAAAAGCATAGTAAATGATAAAATATTGAATTCTTTCTCCTTGAATTTGGAAAAAAGATAAGGATGTCTATTATAACCATTTCTATTCAATATTGTACTGAAAGTCCTAGCCAGTGCATTATGAAAAGAAAAAGAAAGCCAGGGAAAAATAAAAAAAAGAGGTAGAACTATTTATTCACATATGATATGGTAATCTATGAACTATTAAAATTAATTAGTTAATTAAGTAAGGTTGCTTGATACAAGATCAACAAAATTCAGTGTACTTCAATATTCTACCAGAAAAAACTGGAAGTTAAAGTCTATAATTATATAAAAAATTATTAATAACATCAGAGATATATTAATAAACCTAATAAAAATATTAATAAACCTAATAAAAACTAATAAAAACTAAGGAATCTATACTGAAAAGTATATTTCTACAAGACAATAAAATAGACCTAAATAAATATACTATGGACTGGATAACTATAATACCACAAGGTAAATTTCCTCCCAAACCATCTATAAATGGAAAGAAAACTCATTCAAAATCTTAGGAGGCCACGTGTATGAGTGTGGAAACTGACATGATTTAAAATTAATATGGAGATGCCTAGGTCTAGGGTATCCAAGAGTCTTAATGTGTAAAATTGAAGTACTTTTCCCACTAGTGCTCTCAGAACAAGACTTATTATAAAATATCATAAGAGAAGGAATGAGAGAATCCCAAGTAGGCTCTTTGCTGTGAGCACAGAGCCTGACTTGGGGCTCCATTCCACAAACTGTGAGATCATGACCTGAGCTGAAATCAAGAGTCAGATGCTTAATGACTGAGCCACCCAGGTGCCCTGACCCCCAGTTCAGTTTTATTTATGTATTATTGAAGAAGTTATCTAGCTGTCTTTCCTATCTCTAATCCATCTCTCGTGAGCTTGTTCTTTAAAAGTAAAGGGGCGCCTGGGTGGCGCAGTCGGTTAAGCGTCCGACTTCAGCCAGGTCATGATCTCACGGTCCGGGATTTCGAGCCCCGCGTCGGGCTCTGGGCTGATGGCTCAGAGCCTGGAGCCTGTTTCCGATTCTGTGTCTCCCTCTCTCTCTGCCCCTCCCCCGTTCATGCTCTGCCTCTCTCTGTCCCAAAAATAAATAAAAACGTTGAAAAAAAATTAAAAAAAAAAATAAAATAAAATAAAAGTAAAAAATTACCTAAAACATAATTTTACATAATATCCTAAAAGTAATTACATAAAATATATACTTTGTACAGATGTTAAAATGTTTGCTTAAGAAATATTTGATACATATTCAAGAATATATGAATGTATCTGTAATTGTGGTTTATATACACAATGGAATATTACGTGGCAATGAGAAAAAATGAAATATGGCCTTTTGTAGCAATGTGGATGGAACTGGAGAGTGTGATGCTAAGTGAAATAAGCCATACAGAGAAAGACAGATACCATATGGTTTCACTCTTATGTGGATCCTGAGAAACTTAACAGGAACCCATGGGGGAGGGGAAGGAAAAAAAAAAAAAAAAAGAGGTTAGACTGGGAGAGAGCCAAAGCATAAGAGACTGTTAAAAACTGAGAACAAACTGAGGGTCGATGGGGGGTGGGAGGGAGGGGAGGGTGGGTGATGGGTATTGAGGAGGGCACCTTTTGGGATGAGCACTGGGTGTTGTATGGAAACCAATTTGTCAATAAATTTCATTAAAAAAAATTAAAAATAAATAAATAAATAAAATAAAAAAAGAAATATTTGATACATATTCAAGAATATATGAATGTATCTGTGAATTTATGTAATATAATATGTACTAATATATTTATGCATATGTTTTATGCATTTATAAATACAATATAACATTTATTAATATATTTTCTAGATATACAATTTCTAATATAATTATATATAATGTAAATTATGAGGTATAACAATAAAACATATTATTCTTCCCTTACTTTTTTGTTTTTACCCCTTCTCCAGATGCCAGACCATTGTTATCAAGTTGAAGGTGTCCTTCCAATTTTTTTCTCCAAACTCATATAATCATAACTAGAGACAGACATACACACACAGTATGGATTTTGTCTTTGTTTTTTGTTTTAAAAATAGGATATATTATATATATTTTATGCATTTTTATTTCTACCTCAACATAACCTTCTATAAAGCCATTTAGATTATCCAGTATGGTCCTAGTTTATTTTCTTCAATCGTTCCTTAATACTCTATGATAGATGTACCATAATTTATTCAAGTGTTATCCTGTTAATGACTGTTCATTCTGTTTCCAGTTTTCTGCCACTATTAATAATGCTGCAATAAACATCATTATATGCATGTGATATACTTTTTACAGATCAGAATCTCAAGAAGGGGGCTGCTAGGTAAAGGGAATATGCATTTAAAATTTTTTTTTAAATAGGTGTTGTCAAATTGCTTTCCAAAAGGAGCTGTTGTTCTACACATACCACCAGCAATGTATGGGAATGCCTTTGTCCTTGAATCACATCCAGCAACAGGTGCCAGGGTGATGGGTGTAAAGTCATAGCTCATAATTGCTTTAAATTTCATATCACTGACTATGAGTGCATCTAAGACTTTTATATGTGTGTTAATATTTTGGGCGTTCTCTTTAGTGAAACTACCTAGTCATACATTTTGTTCACTTTAAAAAATTGAATTGTTCATCTTTTCTCATCAATTGTTAAAAGTTCTCTGCAAAATATCAATTACTTATTGTCTGTTAATTACATTATAATATTACCAGAACCATCATTTTCTGATTTTGATTATGGTCCTTTACAACTGAAATGTTTAACTCTTATATATCTGTCTTTTGCTTTGTAAGCCCCAAGGGTTTACAGTTTTGGTTAGATGTACCCTTGACCCTAGACCTTGCAAATGCAAAATATTTGCTACTTTGTTTTGATTTGTACACAAATCCTTCATCTGTCAGGAATTTATTTTTGTATAGGATCTTAAATATAATTTGCATGAATAGAGTCATTTGTGCCAGCACATTTATGGAACAATCCACCCTTTCCCACTGAAGTGACATATAAAATTTATTAAGCTAAATTCTTATAAATTCAGGGACCAATTTCTAGATGCTCAGTTTTGCCCCACCTATCTTTATACTACTTGATAAAATATTTATGGTATTATGGTGACTTTATAGAATGTTATGATATCTGGTACAGTACATCCACCCTTACTATTGTTCTTTATCAAAAAAAATTTTTTAATACTTTTAGCTATTTATTTGTCTAAACCTTACCAATTTTATCCAACTTGAAAGCAAATTTTAAAACATATCAGCATTCTCATTTGTATTGCGTTCAACTTACATACTAACTTCGAATTACTGAGCTTTTTAAAATTATAACTTTTAAGAAAATGGTATCTATTTTCATTTCGATCTTGCTTTACATGATTTTCTTTGTATATATCATGTTCCTTTCTTATCCAAATGTCCCCAAAATTCTTATTGCTTTTACCACTTATATTAATATATTTCCTATTTATATTTATGGATGTTTAAGACAAAAATAAAGGAAATTACTGTATTATTAATATATATCTGATATCTAACCAATTACCCAAGTTCTTTTATCAGCTATACATCTTTTCCTACCAAAGTCTCTTAGGTTTTCTATCTATACAATCCAGACTTAGTGAAAAAGGATAGATTTATCTCCTGTCTTCCAATACATATAACTTATTTTTCTTGTGAAGCGAAGGTGATGGCAATTTTATCTCCTTAGATCCTAATATTCCTTAATTTCTAATCTAGTTTTGGCCTTTTAAAAACATAATTCACTGTTGGGTTTTAGTAAAAGTGTTTCATTAATTCCTATTTTACTTGAAGATTTTTTATTAAGAATGATTATTGCAAAATCACAGAGGGAGACAAATCATAAGAGACTCTTAAATACAGAAAACAAACGACAGTTGCTGGAAGGGAGGTGGGTGGGGGATGGGCTATGGGATAAATGGGTGATGGGCATTAAGGAAGGCACTTGTTGGGAAGACTGCTGAGTGTTATATGTAAATAATGAGTCACTAGGTTCTACTCCTGAAACCAATACTATACTATATGTTAACTAACTTGAATTCTTATAAATAAATTAAAAAAATAAAAGAATAAATAAATAAAAAGAGACCTAAAAAAGAATTATTGCATATTATCAAAAGCTTCAACATCTATTGATATAATCATAAGCCTTTACATTTCAATTGATTGTATTCTATTGATATAATTCCTTAACTTGAATGACCCTAGACTTTCTAGTATTATACTACTTGATCCCTCTTTTGGTGAATTACTGAATTCTATTAGCTAATATTTTATATTTTTAATGTATATAGTAGCTATATACATAAATAATATTTGATTATAGTTTTATTTTTTTAGGTTTGTTATTAAATTATGCTGACCCCATGAAAACTGCCCATCTTTGAACACTGACTAGATAAAATCCTGCTGAAAAACCCAGTTAGTCTTGATCCTTTATTCAATGGTAGATCTTGAATCACCTCTTCATAGTAATTTCTTCCACAGTAATTAGTCATATTTTGCAGTTATTCTTAGTTAATTTTTTACATTCTTTTGGAGGAAATTATCCATACTTCTGGGTTATCAAATTTGCTTCTTCTTTAGAATTATACATAGTAATTAATCTTCCAGACTAATCCTAATCCTTACACTGTCTGTGGTCAAATGTGCTTATAAATTTCTTTCTTATTTCTATTTTGTCTCATTTCTATTTTCAATCATCTATTTCCCTAACTGGATTTTATTTATTTATTTTATTGGTCACTTTATTGAACCAGCTTTTGAGTTTGTTTATCTTTTGTTTAAAAGTTTTCTGTTTCATCAATTTTGGTGATTATATTACTTACCTTCTATTTTATTTTGGTGTATTTATTGCTCTTTTTATAATTATGTAAGATGAAACATTTCTTTTACTTTTATATTTCCTCTTTTATAATAAAATTTTCTATATATTTTCACCCTCATTATAGCTTTCTTATGGTTCACATATTTTTTATGTTTCATATGTTTTAGTACAGTGTTTTTTAATTTATTTCCATGGATTTCTCTTTTCATTTACTCTTTTGTTCAAATGTTATATTTAGGAGTGTTTTTCTATATCCTTGGTTTCTTTATTATTGTTTACATTCAGGAAAACATCTTGCAAAATGTCTGCTTTTTGAACTTGATTTTTTTTTTTTTGGCCAAGGAATCACAATATTTTCTAAATATTCCATGAACATGCAAAATAATTATCTATTGGATAGATGATTCTCTCTCTATCTCTCTGTCCCTCTCCTCTCTCTCTCTGTCCTTCTGTCTCTGTCTGTTTTTGTCTCTCTCTTTTTATATATATATACATATATATATATATGTATATAAATATATATATATATACACACACACACACATATATATACACATGCACATACACATATACACATACACACACATATATATAAAACCAGTAATCAACCTAAATGAATGGAAATATAGAAAATGATACAGGTGCCAGCTCAAATTATGCCTAAAATTTCTTATTCCTCTTCTCAAGAACCAAAAGAGGGAATGATGGCAGCAAGGCTTACTTTTCACCCATGCTGATCAGAGGTAACATATGTGGATTCTTGTGACAATTTGAGGAGGGAGATCACAAGAAAAGACTGGACATCTGACTAGTAAATTATTGGAATATAGATCAGTAAAACTCTTTAATCAAAGAAAGAAAAAAATATTTAGATTAAGTTGCCTTAGGACTTTACGTAGAAGAAAAAACTGAAACTAAGCCAAATCCATCTTCCCTATTATACTAAAATTTTCAGTTTCTATAAAATGCAAGAACAAAGAAAATAGAGAGTTTCAGAATATCCTGGGAAATGCCAAGCTAAAGTAACCAAAGTCTTATTTAAGCAGCCTGCGTCTTTCAAAGGGATGTTGGCCTCTAATCTTTTGTCTGGAGACTTCAGATGGGTCTTCTAGTGGGAAGATTTTTCCAGAAATATCAAGGTTCCCTACCATACTGATTGCTTGTTTGGGTGTCAGATGGTGCCCATACTAGGCGAGAGTGAGCTAAACATGTCAACTGAATGTTCAAAGGGAACCTCTTTATGTTGTTGCCTGGCAATTCTCCTGGTTGAGTTCTCGGTTCCAAGCTGTGCTTCAGTCAGTATTTAAAAAGTTATTTTCTTTTTTTTTATCCTTCTGGTGGTCACTGCTTTTTCATATTGTTATACAATACACTCCATCTGGTTCCCTATACATCTTGTACTTTAGCCCCTATGTGCCTTTAAATGAACTATTCCATTTGCTTCTTCCTTGTTCTAGAAAACTGCTACCTATGCTTCAAGCTTCACTAATGAATCCTTACCTAACTCATTTCCCTCTGCCAGGTAGAGTTATGCTTTCCCTCAACTTCCCTCCCACAGCATCCTTTATAATCCATCAAATACTTCATATATATCTAGATCTAATGTTTCCTCATTTAAAAAATATACATAAGTGGGACACCTGGGTGACTCAGTAGGTTAAGCGTCCAACTTCAGCTCATGTCATGATCTCACGACTTGTGCGTTCCAGCCCTGCATTGGGCTCTGTGCTGACAGCTCAGAACCTGGATCCTGCTTCAGATTCTGTCTCTGTCTCTCTTTGCCCTCCCCTGCTCACACTTTGTCTCTCTCAAGTATAAATAAACATTAAAAAATAATTTTAAAGTATACATGAGTAAGTTGGATATTGATTCCTGGTAAGATTCTAGAATCAATTATTAAAAATTTTTGTTTTAAGTTATTAGTAAAGAATAAGATGATTATCAAGAAGCTATATCATGTCAAAAACCAAAAATCACACAAATGTTATCAGATTGGCTTATTTAATTCAGTAAGAAATGTAACGAAAGTTCTCAGGATATCTTGGATAAATGTGGGTTAAGTTGTAATGAAGTGAGTAAGTGGTTAAATATACTAATTTTATCTTCATTTATATTTAGTTGTCACCTAGAAAGAGTACTCCAATGGTGTGAGACAGAGTTGTGCTCTAGGCCTTGTCTATTCAATATTTATATGAGTTACTCAAAGACCCTCAATCTATGTATACAAAATTCATGGCTGCTATAAAACTGAAAAAAAAGTAACTATTGTAGTAGATGTCAGAATCAAGTGTTAGAAGTTGACAAGTAGGGAAATCAGGCTAAAAACCACAAAATAAAAGTTGGCACGTATAAATATAAGTGCTTACATTCCAATTCAAGAGAAAACTGCCTGACAGTAGTACTGACCTTTTATATTTTGAGATCCATTCTAACTCTAAACATTTGTGATTCCAGAGGTAATCTAGTTTAGTCCTCTGCTTTTACAGACAAAGACTCTGAAATAGCCATGCAATCAGCTAAAGGTGGAGCCAGGATTAGGGATCAGTTCTACTGAATCCAATTTCCTTCACTCTACTACACTGCCTGGTTTACTCAGTGCTCAAAACATGCTAGAAGAACTTGTCTGCTTGTGAACATCACATTAACAGTTCACTGACAAGCCACAGCATCACGAAATGAAAGCGTGAGGAACAGAAGGGACCTAGAAACAAGGACCCGAAAAGCTCAATAGAAAAACCATGAAAAAACCCTTAAATACCAACATGTTTCAAAAAAACATACTGGCTATCTTCAACTCTCCAAAAAGTTGTCAGTCACTTGGAAGAAGGAATAATTTGAGAATCCATTTTTTTTTTCCGGGTTAGAACTAGAATAAATTGGTCAAAATAATAGGGAAAAGATTTGGGCTTAAAATAAAGAACTTGGAATTATCTTATTAGCATTAATGAGAAGAGCCTGGATAACCACCTGTGAAAATCCAAATAACAGATTAGTGTCAATGTAGATGACTCCTAAGTTCCAAAAGGAAGAACCCTTGATTTGACCTCCATCTACAGGGTGCTATTGTGTGACTCAGCCCTGTGATTTTTACCAAGACGTCAACTCTGTAAACCATCTGTATATACACGTAAACCTTAAGTGACAGGCAGGATAACTACCAGTGAGCCCCTGGAATACAGCCAGCTGATGAAGCCATCTGTGTTGCCACACTCCTTCCCAGGGCTGGACAAGTGCAGGTACTTAAAATAACATTCCCCAAAATGCTTGCCCAAAGCATTAATGTGTTAGTATTTTGTCTTTATTTTTGATCTCATGGTATGATTATCAGCAGTACATGAAGAACAATGAAAAATGTAGAAAAAACAAAGCAAATATTAATTGCTTTCTGCATCTTGTCTCATTCATTCTCAACTGCTATTAGAACAAATCATTGATAGGGAGTTACTTATATGGCTTAACAGGGATTGTGAAGATTAGCAAGGAAAAATAAGAAGCAAAAATAATTTCTGTAAGATATTAAACTAAGAAGCAATAGATGATCATAAGCCCAGACAATAACCTGTCATATAGTCAATGTACAACATCCACTTAGAACAGCAGCTGCACTAACACCTCTGTTTTCTGAGCAGTGGAATTCTGTTATTTAAGTCTGATGGGACACACTTGTTCAGCAATTACCATACAGTGAATTGCTTTTACATTGAATGTGAAAGTTCACATGCCAGTGGCTTCTAAATAAAAATAATGCACCTGTCATCTAATATTTGGTGACATTGAATTAATTATCCTCCCACCATCTGGAATCATCCCATCAAAGAGATTTAATTAATAGTGTATATTTATTAAATGAGATTTAGTGAAAACAGTTAGAAATGATGAATATTTGACGATTATATTAAGCAGAAGCAATAGCTAGATTAATTTTTAAATCCATTCCACGGAAAGATATTTCTTAAAACCACATCCTTTTTATATGGTAAAAACTATGTTAACCAAATTTAAAGTGGCCTTTACTTTAGTCTTAATTTAAAATGCAATTTCATTAGGGAATGCTCAGGTGTGAGGGGGAACTGTACAATAGATGTTGTCCTTGTTTTTGAGTACAAAAAAATACCCAAGTCACCTGTTCATGAATTCTTATATTTATATTAAAAATCCTGTTCCCTTCTCAGAGCCTCTGAAATAAAAATGGAAAGAGAGTAACCTAAAAAGGGAATCAGGCTCGGATGGGATGAAAGGAAACAGATGGTAAAGAAAAGGTGGCAAGGTTCACAAGAAGCTGAGGAAAGGGGAGCACAGGGGACAGTAAAGTTGAGTCTAAGGCACAGGCAGACCCTGGGGAAAGGGGTTAAACCTAGGAGTAGAAATCTAAGACAACACCAGAGCCTGGAGTGAAGAAATAGGATAATTGGAATAAAGTAAAAATAAAAGCAAAATCTAGACAAACTGTAAACCACCTTTTTGGAATACTCAAGCATTGATTAGTGAGAAACTATCAGAAGTCAAGTTGTCTTAATCATTACATAAGTGAGGATCATGACTTTTCTACTTATCTCTCATTATGTGCCCCTGAATTTCCATATTGCTTTGTCCTTAAATTACATAAAATAGTTATTGAATAAATTTCTTTAACAAAACCAGCCTAAGGTCACTATGGTCTATAGTTCCAAAGTTCCACTGTAATTGCAAGTAAAAATTATGGCACAAGAATCAATGGACAACCATTAACACTACTACTAAATTAAAAAGACAGTGTAATATGTGGTATTAAAAGAACAGTATTATTTTATTTTATAGAATATGCAAATAAATAGTACTTGCCAAAGGCAATGTGCTTCACAAATATTGAAAAATGGAAATACGTGACCAATTTCTTCCCTGCACATTTTAGTATACTATTACATATATCAGTGTTTAAATATTGTCTTTTCTGAAATACAATTCCAAGGATCATCCATGTAAAATGAATTTTGAAAAAAATTATTTTTAAGGTTTATTTATTTTTGACAGAGAGAGAGAGAGAGCAGGGGAGGGGCAGAGAGAGAGGAAAACAGAATCCAAAACAGGCTCCAGACTCTGAGCTGTTGGCACAAAAGCCAACACTAGAATTCACAAACCAAGAGATCAAGACCTGAGCTAAAGACAGATGCTTAACTGAGCCACCCAGGTGCTCTGACGTAAAATGAATTTTGATATTTAACTCTACCTCATGAACTCAATAGCAGGAGTCTGAAAAAGTAGAGTTGATACTAAACTAAATGAATCAAAATAATAATTATCAAATACTTCAGGAGGCTGAAAAGAAACACAACTTAAACTTTTTTTCACTCATCTCCTCTAGTGTTAAGTTAACTAATTGAATTCTTCTATGTGCTAAGCATTATATTGGGTGTTGGAGATAAAGACATAGATGTATATGGTTCCCACTTTCATGAAACTTCTACTCTATTGGGGGAAATGAAAAAATAAAACCCTCATGTCAGTAAATTTATAATTCTAAATTGTGATAAGTGCTACAAGGTGAAGTGTAGTGTTCAAGCTATAATGAGAAATTATAGCAAAAGGAACTGATTTTGAATGGAACATCAAAGAAGCCTCCTTTGACAAAATGACTTTCCAGATATGATAGAAGTTAGCCAAGTGAAGAGAAAAGTAGTCTAAGCAGCAGGCACAGCAGTGGACAGCTCTAAGGCAGAGGAGATATTATAAGTTCAAAGAACTGAATGAAGGCTGCTGTGGCTAGAGCAGGAGAGAACAGGGATGTGGGGGAGATATGAGTTCAGAGAGGCAAATAGAGGCCACAACGCAGGAGTTTGTAGGATATGGTAGGGACTTTGGATTTTAACTTAATGAAAAACAACTAAATATTTTATTTTTTAGTTTTGTTTAGAGAGTGAGAGAGAGCATGTGAGTGGGGGAGAGGGCAGAGAGAGAATCTTTTTTTTTTTGAAGGGGTAGAGAGAGAGAGAGGAAGAGAGAGAATCACAGTCTCTGTACCATCAGCTTGGAGCCCACCATGGAGCCCAGCATGGAGCCTGATGTGGGGCTTGAACTCAAGAACCATTAGATCATGACTTAAGCCAAAGTTGGACACTTAACCTACTGAGCCACCAGCGTGCCATGAGAAAGACAGAGAAAGAGAGAGAGAGAGAGAGAGAGAGAGAGAGAGAGAGAGAAGAGAATGAATCTTAAGCAGGCTCCCATGACCCTGGGATCATGACCTGAGCCAAAATAACAGTCTGACACTCAAATGACTGAGCCACCCAGGTGCCCCCAAAACTAAATATTTTAAAGACAAGACTCACATGATTCTCTATAATTTAGAGAAGGGGTGAGAGAAGAGCAAGGATGAAAAAAGGAGATTAGTTAAGAGCTAACTCATGAAAGATTATGATTTGGTGGTATTGGGGATATGGAGAGAAATGGATAGATTTAAACTATAATTTGGAAGTTAAAATTGGCATTGGCCAGAAATTTCAGAATGTTGTTAAGCAAAAATAGCGATACCTTTGTCTTGTTAATTTTAATGATAATTCCCTAATTATTATTGGCATAAGTCTGGTATTCCTTAGGAATTACAAGACATTTGCAACTCTGTGTTAAGTGAGCTGGATTTGTACATTTCTTTGGGATCTTCTCTTGATCAACAATAGTTTCCTATCAAGAACTCATGCTTGCTTTGGATATTGGTGAATTAAGGTTTTCATCTTCAATTATCCACAGCCTCTCCAGCTACTGCCTTAATGCTGTTGTCAGTTACACATCCGGGCCTTGAGAGGATTTTCTGCATGCTCTTTACTTTGTCACCTGCAATTTAATCTTCAACAAACTCCAACATGGTATCTATCCTTATTATTCCACCATGATTACCTTTGCCAAAGTCACCCATGACCTATGGGGACAATTTTGCCTGCTCAACTAGGCAGGCAGTGAGTTAAAGCTCTGGTATTTCTTTTTAACTTTTCACTGTTTTCATTTGTTTCTTCATCTGTAGAATGGGGATAATAATAGCATAGGGTTGTTGGGAGAATTAAATGAGGTAATTCATATAAGTTCATGGAATAAAAATTCCTGCATGTAGTCAATGTTCAGTAAATATTAGATGCTGATCGTATACCTTATTTGGCTTCTAAACAACATTTTGAAGATTTAAACACCCACTTTCTTAAACACTTTCCTCTACTTGGCAACACGTTCTACTGATTTTCCATGCATTTCTCTGGATGCACCTTTTCTATATTCTTCTTCCTCTATTTAACTTAATGTTTATGTTTCTCAGCTTGTGGTCCCAGGCGTTCTACTTCTGATCTCCCGCCTATGCAATTTCATCCACTCCCATTGCTGTGTGCTGACTACCCACTCCACCCATTTGTCACATAATACAGACTTTTTTTCTGAACTCCAGGCTCATATCTAATTAGGTGCTGTACAGGCATTTCAAACTTGTAGTATAAACCCCCATCCAAATTTGTTCCTTATGATGTACAATGTCTAGAAATAGGACAATAAACTGTATCAGCACCTTCTCATCAGTTGATACTACCTCCAAGTTATAGCTCAGATCTATCCACTCCTTTCCATCTCCACCAAAATAGAAAACTACAATCATCTCTTGCTTACCTACTGCAGAGGTCTCCTAAGTAGGCACCCTACATTTACCCTTTCCATCCTGTATCTTTCACCAATGTGAATCAAACAGCAAGTTGTGAAACATGAGGAGAAAAAAAAAACCAATTAGAATGAGGAAGTGAAATCACTATGTGCATTTCCTATGACACTATCATATATCTCCACTGCTTTCAATGGGAAAACTAATACAATTAATAAAATTAGCAATTAGAAGCAATATGAGAATTGGGCAAAATGAACAGACCCTAAATAAAAATATAAAAATCAAGAGCTTTCCCAAATACTCACACTCTTATTTTCTTCTCACCCCATGCCCTTTCTTAAAAATCCCATACATTCTCTTTAAGTCAGCTGAATTGGCTCCATGGCTTTCCAGCCACAGACGATAGAACCAGAGTCAACCAGATCCTCTATACTCAAAGTGTGGGTATAAGATCCATTGATCGCAGTTTGTTATTAGCATTGGGCTTATGAAAGAATGCAAACCGGGGCACACTTAATACCTTTTTGCTATTTAATATTAAGTTATTTTTTGCTATTTAATATTTTTAGTATGTCTTTGCTATTTAATATTAAGTTACCAGTGAACAAGCAGAGTCAGTCTATAAGACAGGCAAGTGAACAGAGTGGTTCCACAGAAAAGAGACACCATGCAGCCAGAGATGAAGAGAATGCAGAAAGAAGTATCTTGATTCTTGATGGCTTTTTAGTTCTTGATTCTAAACCTTCTGCTATACCCAGAATCAGCATGTATATTTAACATAAAACCAATCAAAATACCAAAGATGTTTGTATTCTGGAACTAGGAGAATTGATACTAAATTCATAAAGAAGACAAAAAAGCAAACACTTTGTCAGCATCTTACTATGTACAAGGCAGGATCCTTTGCATGATGATATCATTTACGTTTCACACAAACACAATAAACTAGGAATTGTATTATTCCCAGTTCAAGGATGAGGAAATTGAAGTTAGAAGAGGTTACTATCCAAATTTAAATATCTAGTAAGTTAGCACCGTAAATGTGTAGGACTACAAGAAAATTTTTAAAAAGAAGTTTTTAAATTTTAAATTTTTAAAATTTTTAGATGAAACTGTATTTCCAGTGCTAGATGTTAAAATATATAACTAAAATAATTAACATAATGTGGCAGTATTACAATAATTAACAGACAGAATGCATACCCCAAACATAATCTCAGTATATACGAGTTAGTACATGATAAAGAAAGTATCATAAACAAATACATAAGGAAATTATTGTCAGACATGGTACCGAGGGAAAAGTCGAGTTTCATATTCACCTTGTAATAGTCACCAATATAAATATTAGGTGGAAGAAAGAATTACGATGTGTAAAGGCAAAATGAGAAGAAAATATGAGCATATATCTAACTGATTTCTTCAAGGCAAAGAAGTTCAAAACTTAAGGAAAACTTAAGGAAATCAGGAAAGAAAGGCCAACTGTCAGTCAAAAAATTTGCAATTTCTGTATATCAATATACAATAAGCATTAAAGGCAAACCTTAAAATGAAAATAATATTTTATAACATATGACACAGTTTTGCCATCATGTGTGTGTGAATGTTTAATATGATGCAGTTGAAGAAATATAAGGAATAAAGAAATAGAGATTTAAAGTGAAATAATACTTATTGATTAAAAATTTTTAACATTAAAAAAATGTAATAGTTAAAGCTACTGAGGGTAGAATAAAGATTAAACCACTATTTTTGAATGTTTAAACTGATTAAAAAGAACAAACTTTCAGAAAAGTAGTTTGATATATGTACTAAGGATCTTAAAACTTTCCATACTCATCAACCCAGTAATTTTAATTCCAGAAATCTTATCTAAAGGAAGAATAAGAGATATGTTTAAAGATGCTTGCCAAAACATGCCAATTCTGCATTACATGTGCTAGCTAAAACATGTTTAAAAGAAAACAGAAACAAAAATAAATTAAAAAGTCTTAAATTTCCAATAACAAGGGAACAGTCAAAAATATGTATCTCCATATAGTGAAATATTATACAATCATTAAGAGTAATACTTTAAAAGACTAATATTCATGAAATATTGCACCCTTTGATGGTTATTCTCCTCTTTTTTTTGACATTTCACTTTCTCTATAACCACTATTAAAAGACGCAGCAACAGAGGGTTAAAGATATTCCACATAATCTAGAGTCATTCACTAGCACTGTGAAAAATCAAGAAAATGACACACAATCAGCAATGACTAACATTAAGCCTCTAGCTTGGCTGTGGGATTACCCTTACACTTCCCAATTGCCTGCTACCATAGCTAATTGTAAGTTGGCATTGTGACTCCCATACCAATTGGCATTGGCCACAGATAAATTGCTGTGATTTTTAAAATTATAGCTATTATTCTACTCCATCTGTTCTCTTCATTTTTTGAGTCAGCTGTCAAATCAAACACATAAGTCCTTCCTAAAAGTTTTAGAAGTTTTACATGTTACCAGAGTAAACAGAACAATTTCATAACACACTGATGTTCAGTAGAATTCTACAAGGTAACCAACTGACAGGAAATAAGGTGACATGTCAACAGTTGTTTCAGTGATGATGGGAAAGTGCTGTTTATAATAACAGTATTTAACATTCTTGTCTTACTTTTAAATACTAGGCATAATTGCCAAGAAAGCTTTAATAGTGAAATTCTAAAAATACATTTCAACTCTGACCTGCTTTTTCCAGTTGTTCTGGTTTCAATTTTATTTTAGCTAAAATTAATAAACACTTGAGACTCTGTAAAAGTACCTAGTTATTCCTTGGTTTAATAATTTGATATATTGTATTTCTCTATTCCCATTCTAATTAAGAGTTTTATGTTTATATTTTCCTATCACACATAAAGCATCTCTATCATTTTAGATGTAAGAATATCTTTTGACACAGTCTCCAAGTCCTACTGTGTAAACATAACTTTAAGAATTGTACTGTAGGTCACTGGAGAAGGAGAAAAAGGTGCTAAATATATCCAACCTTTTTACTCTGAAGTAGAGTTTAACTGTTATATTAAAATATCTCATTTGTGTTCAATTTATTACAAAAATAGTCCCATTTTATCCCTCCATGTATCCATATCCCTTGCAATACAACTTTGCATCTTATATTATTAAGAACTGGCATCAATTTTCCCAGCCCTTGAATCTGGGCTGAGTTTGGGATTTGCTTTGGCCAACATAATGTGGCAGAGGTGACAGCCTGATAGTTGTGAGCTGGGAGCCTTATATACTTCTGCTTGCTCTCTTTGGACCCCTGCCTTAACTTTAAGAACAAGATTGGGATAATTGTTAGAGGGTGAGAGACTATGTGGAGTAGACATGTTGTGTATTAGAGCCCAACCTAGACTGGCCACCCTCAGCCAACCTGCCAGCTGAAAAGAGATACATGAAGAAACTTAGACAAGATCAGTTGGGACCAAAGAATCACTGACCTAAGCCCGGTCTAAACTGCTAAACCACAGAGTCATGAACTAAATAAATGAATGTTGTTTTAATCCACTAAGTTTTGGGGTGGTTTGTTACACACCAGTAGCTAACTAATATATCCTCTTGTCTTTGTTTAATCATTTAGAAGGAAAATTAGAAAGTAGTATTAGGCAAATAAAAAGTATATTTAGTAATTATATCAAATCTATTTTTCTCAAAATATCAATATTTTAATTTTTTCATATTTTGGCTGTTGAGGATATTAACTTTTATTGAGCACCTTTTATTTAGTAAGCACTCATTTCACTCCTACAAAAATTTCATGAATCAGAAATTATCTTTATTTTATAGAAAAGAAGAATATTATAAAGAAAGCAAGGGATATGTCCAGATTTACATCTCTGGAATGGCAGAGCTGGACCAGAAGATGGAACATAAGAAATGGGAATCCATTTATTCTATAATGGGTCACAATCAGTTCCATAATGAAGTGTTGAATCTAACCTCTCTTTGGAGTGGTACTCCCAAAACTAGGAATATGTGTTTTCTGCTGAATGACCTACATGGTGTCCCCAGAATGTTCTGAAAAAACAGTTTATGTATATTACACAGACTTACTTACTTGGACTTTTTCTCATTCTCTAACAAGTTTTAAATGGTTAAAATATCACAGCCACCTTTTTGATTTCTCAACTCAAGTTCAATGTGCAATTGCCATGACAACAATTGAATGAAAAATTAACCAATGTAAAGAGAAAATATAGTATAAAATGTCTTGACTTATTGAAGCCATAATTGTTGTTTTTAGTAGCAAATGATTACTACTGATTCCCGATTGACCATAGTTTCATGATATTTAATGCTAGAAGTCAATATTTTAGTTTTTTATTGGCAGGAAAAATATTTTTTGTGGCACTAGTATAAAAATAGTCAACTTCTAACCTTGGTTTTTATGAATTGAGTGTGAAATTTAAATCAATCTGTGAGAAATAAATCAATAAAATGCTACTGAATACAATGTCCATCATTCTCATTAGCCTAGCATTTATGTATCTGGCCTAAATATGTTACAGGTGCTAATACATTTTTAATACTGAAAACAAAAAGCAACAGAATAACAGGAAATGAATTCAGTGCCTCTGCTCTTTAACATTTACTTGACTAGAAACCAAAAAAGCAGATTAAACTATGAAATAAGTAAGGACATTTTCTAGTAAACATTTTGTGTGTCTCCTATCACATCTTCAAAAGCATCCACCAAAGGCAAAAGACTTTATGTCATACATAAAATCAACACTAAGTCTAAATATATATTTTATTTTAGGCTGGCCTATAAAAATTTGAGTTATGTTATCTGAAAATTGCCTGATGTTAATTGCTGATAGAAGAAATATAAATGCCTGGATTCATAGTTTAATTATAAATAACTCCAGGCAGTTTGGGAGTAGTAAAGTATGCTTTTACTCTACCTTACATTATAATAGACATTTTAATAGCTTTATTCATTTGAATATCACATTTTATACAGAATTCTACAACAATATGTTGTTAAATAAACCAACTAAGAATAGGTATCAGTTGGATGTTTTTCCAGTGGATTCTGTCAGAAAATATTTGCAACAGCTATAAAACCAAAAAATAAATATTTAAACATAAATTTCCAATTTAAACAACTATTTTATGTCATATGGCATTTCAGGACTCTGATAACATTCTGGTAACGACAAGACAATAAAAATCACAAGCCACTGAAAATTTAGAGCAACCAGTTTCCTAAAGTTTTAAGAGATGAATTAAAGCAGGAACCATATGCATTTGTTAATTTTGTGGTTGCGTTTATTATTATTAGAGTGGAAGAAAAGCTCAGTAATCAAGATGATCAAAGTAGGTAATAGCCATGTGTTTAAGTAACAGTAAGTCAGAACCTGCTTACCCATGAGCACTCTTGGCTACAGAATGTCAAATGTTGGATACTGTCCACCTTTCCCTGAGGCAGATGGTTCATGAAGAAAAGAGCATTTGACTGTCATTTTTCTTTTCACTAAACTTAAAATCTTCAAGTATAAGATCATTTTAATTCATCAAATGGAAAAATTCCACACTAGCTGAAACATATTAGTCATTGTAAAGACTTGCTACATATGTACCCACATTAACTTAAATGTCATTCTGAATCAACAAAATTGACTACATTTTAGCTGTAAAATGTAAAGAATATGTCAGGAAAATTGTGCGACAGGTAGCAGTCATGGATGTTTCTCTCTCATAATCAAATGATATATTTTTTTAAATATGAAATTTAGGGGCGCCTGGGTGGCGCAGTCAGTTAAGCGTCCGACTTCAGCCAGGTCACGATTTCGCGGTCCGTGAGTTCGAGCCCCGCGTCAGGCTCTGGGCTGATGGCTCGGAGCCTGGAGCCTGTTTCCGATTCTGTGTCTCCCTCTCTCTCTGACCCTCCCCGTTCATGCTCTGTCTCTCTCTGTCCCCAAAATAAATAAACATTGAAAAAAAATTTTAAAAAAAATATGAAATTTATTGTCAAATTGGTTTCCATACAACACCCAGTGCTCATCCCAACAGGTACCCTCCTCAATGCCCATCACCCACCCTCCACTCCCTCCCACCCCCCATCAACCCTCAGTTTGTTCTCAGTTTTTAAGAGTCTCTTATGCTTTGGCTCGCTCCCTCTCTAACCTCTTTTTTTTTTCCTTCCCCTCCCCCATGGTCTTCTGTTAAGTTCTTCAGGATCTACGTAAGAGTGAAAACATACAGTGTCTGTCTTTCTCTGTATGACTTATTTCACTTAGCATAACGCTCTCCAGTTCCATCCATGTTGCTACAAATGGCCATATTTCATTCTTTCTCATTGCCAAGTAGTATTCCACTATATATATAAACCATATCTTCTTTATCCATTCATCAGTTGGTGGACATTTAGGCTCTTTCCATAATTTGGCTATTGTTGAAAGTGCTGCTATAAACATTGGGAAACAAGTGCCCCTATGCATCAGCACTCCTGTATCCCTTGGGCAAATTCCTACCAGTGCTATTGCTGGCTCATAGGGTAGATGTATTTTTAATTTTTTGAGGAACCTCCACACTGTTTTCCAGAGCAGCTGTACCCGTTTGCATTCCCACCAACAGCGCAAGAGGGTTTCCCGTTTCTCCACATCCTTGCCAGCATCTATAGTCTCCTGATTTGTTCATTTTAGCCACTCTGACCCAGTGTGAGGTGGTATCTGAGTGTGGTTTTGATTTGTATTGCCCTGATGAGGAGTGACGTTGAGCATCTTCTCATGTGCCTGTTGGCCATCTGGATGTCTTTAGAGAAGTGTCTATTCATGTTTTCTGCCCACTTCTTCAATGGGTTATTTGTTTTTTTGGGTGTGGAATTTGGTGAGTTCTCTATAGATTTTGGATATTAGCCCTTTGTCTGATAAGTCATTTGCAAATATCTTTTCCCATTCTGTCAGTTGCCTTTTAGTTTTGTTGACTGTTTCCTCTCCAGTGCAGAAGCTTTTTATCTTCATGAGGTCCCAATAGTTCATTTTTGCTTTTAATTCCCTTGCCTTTGGGGATGTGTCAAGTAAGAAATTGCTGTGGCTGAGGTCAGAGAAGTTTTTTCCTGCTTTCTCCTCTAGTGTTTTGATGGTTTCCTGTCTCACATTCAGGTCCTTTATCCATTTAGAGTTTATTTTTGTGAATGGTGTAAGAAAGTGGTCTAGTTTCAACCTTCTGCATGTTGCTATCCGGTTCTCCCAGCACCATTTGTTAAAGAGACTGTCTTTTTTCCATTGGATGTTCTTTCCTGCTTTGTCAAAGATTAGTTGGTCATACTTTTGTGGGTCTATTTCTGGGGTTTCTATTCTATTCCACTGGTCTATGTGTCTGTTTTTGTGCCAATACCATGCTGTCTTGATGATTACAGCTTTGTAGTAGAGGCTAAAGTCTGGGATTGTGATGCCTCCTGCTTTGGTCTTCTTCTTCAAAATTACTTTGGCTATTTGGGGCCTTTTGTGGTTCCATACAAATTTTAGGATTGCTTGTTCTAGCTTTGAGAAGAATGCTGGTGCAATTTTGATTGGGATTGCATTGAATGTGTAGATAGCTTTGAGTAGCATTGACATTTTAACAATTATTTATTCTTCCAATCCATAAGCACGGAATGTTTTTCCATTTCTTTATGTCTTCAATTTCCTTCATAAGCTTTCTATAGTTTTCAGCACACAGATCTTCTACATCTTTGGTTAGATTTATCCCTAGGTATTTTATGCTTCTTGGTGCAATTGTGAATGGGATCAGTTTCTTTATTTGTCTTTCTGTTGCTTCATTGTTAGTGTATAAGAATGCAACTGATTTCTGTACATTGATTTTGTATCCTGCAACTTTGCTGAATTCCTGTATCAGTTCTAGCAGGCTTTTGGTGTAGTCTATCAGATTTTCCATGTATAATATCACGTCATCTGCAAAAAGTGAAAGCTTAACTTCATCTTTGCCAATTTTGATGCCTTTAATTTCCTTTTGTTGCCTGATTGCTGATGCTAGAACTTTCAACACTATGTTAAACAACAGCGGTAAGAGTGCACATCCCTGTCGTGTTCCTGATCTCAGGGAGAAAGCTCTCAGTTTTTCCCCATTGAGGATGATGTTAGCTGTGGGATTTTCATAAATGGCTTTTATGACATTTAAGTATGTTCCTTCTATCCCGACCATCTTGATGGTTTTTATTAAGAAACAATGCTGAATTTTGTCACATGCTTTTCTGCATCGATTGACAGGATCGTATGGTTCTTATCTTTTATTAATGTGATGTATCACATTGATTGATTTGCAAATGTTGAACCAGCCCTGCAGCCCAGGAATGAATCCCACTTGATCATGGTGAGTAATTCTTTTTATATGCTATTGAATTCGATTTGCTAGTATCTTGTTGAGAATTTTTGCATCCATATTCATCAGGGATATTGGCCTGTAGTTCTCTGTTTTTGCTGGGTCTCTGTCTGGTTTAGGAATCAAAGTAATGCTGGCTTCATAGAATGAGTCTGGAAATTTTCCTTCCCTTTCTATGTTTTGGAACAACTTGAGAAGGATAGGTATGATCTCTGCTTTAAATGTCTGGTAGAATTCCCCAGGAAAGTCATCTGGTCCTGGACTCTCATTTGTTGGGAGATTTTTGATAACCGATTCAATTTCTTCACGGGTTATGGGTCTGTTCAAGCTTTCTGTTTCCTCCTGATTGAGTTTTGGAAGTGTGTGGGTGCTTAGGAATTTGTCCATTTCTTCCAGGTTGTCCAGTTTGTTGGCATATAATTTTTCATAGTATTCCCTGATAATTGCTTGTATCTCTGAGGGATTGGTTGTAATCATTCCATTTTCATTCATGATTTTATCTATTTGGGTCATCTCCCTTTTCTTTTTGAGAAGCCTGCTAGAGGTTTATCAATTTTGTTTATTTTTTCAAAAAACCAACTCTTGGTTTCATTGATCTGCTCTACAGTTTTTTTTAGATTCTGTATTGTTTATTTCTGCTCTGATATTTATTATTTCTCTTCTTCTGCTGGGTTTGTGGTGTCTTTACTGTTCTTCTTCTATTTCCGTTAGGTGTGCTGTTAGATTTTGTATTTGGGATTTTTCTTGTTTCTTGAGATAGGCCTGGATGGCAATGTATTTTCCTCTCAGGACTGCCTTCGCTGCATCCCAAAGCATTTGGATTGTTGTATTTTCATTTTCATTTGTTTCCATATATTTTTTAATTTCTTCTCTAATTGCCTGGTTGACCCATTCATTCTTAAGTAGGATGTTCTTTAACTTCCATGCTGTTGGAGGTTTTTCAACTTTTTCCTGTGGTTGATTTCAAGCTTCATAGCATTGTGGTCTGAAAGTATGCATGGTATGATCTCAATTCTTGTATACTTAGGAAGGGCTGTTTTGTGACCCAGTATGTGATCTATCTTAGAGAATGTTCCATGTGCACTTGAGTTGAAAGTATATTCTGTTGCTTTGGGATGCAGAGTTCTAAATATCTGTCAAGTCCATCTGATCTAATGTATCATTCAGGGCCCTTGTTTCTTTATTGATCCTGTGTCTAGATGATCTATCCATTGTTGTAAGTGGGGTATTAAAGTCCCCTGCAATTACCACATTCTTATCAATAAGGTTGCTTATATTTGTGATTTATTGTTTTATATATTTGGGGGCTCCGGTATTCGGCACATAGACATTTATAATTGTTAGCTCTTCCTGATGGATATATCCTGTAATTATGATATAATGCCCTTCTTCATCTCTTGTTACAGCCTTTAATTTAAAGTCTACTTTGTCTGATATAAGTATGGCTATTCCGGCTTTCTTTTGACTTCCAGAAGCATGATGGATAGTTCTCCATCCCCTCACTTTCAATCTGAAGGTGTCCTCAGGCCTAAAGTGAGTCTCTTGTAGACAGCAAAGAGATGGGTCTTGTTGTTTTTAATCCATTTTGGTACTCTATGTCTTTTGGTTGGAGCACTTAGTCCATTTACATTCAGTGTTATTATAGAAATATATGGGTTTAGAGCCATGTGATGTCTGTAGATTTCATGCTTGTAGTGATGTCTCTGGTACTTTGTGGTCCTTGCAACATTTCACTCGCAGAATCCCCCTTAGGATCTCTTGTAGTGCTGGTTTAGTGGTGATGAATTCCTTCAGTTTTTGTTTGTTTGGGAAAACCTTTATCTTTCCTTCTATTCTGAATGACAGACTTGTTGGATAAAGGATTCTCGGCTGCATATTTTTTCTGTTGATCACATTGAAGATTTCCTGCCATTCCTTTGTGGCCTGCCAAGTTTCAGTAGATAGATCTGCCACTAGTCTTAATGGTCTCCCTTTATATGTTAGAGCCTGTTTATCCCTAGCTGCTTTCAGAATTCTCTCTTTATCCCTGTATTTTGCCAGTTTCACTATGATATGTCGTGCAGAATATAGATTCACATTACATCTGAAGGGAGTTCTCTGTGCCTCGTGGATTTTAATGCCTTTTTCCTTTCCCAGATCAGGGAAGTTCTCAGTTATGATTTGTTCAAGTACACCTTCAGCCCCTTTCTCAGCCTCTTCCTCTTCTGGAATTCCTATTACAGATATTGTTCTGTTTCAATGTTTCACTTAGTTCTCTAATTCTCCCCTCATACTCCTGGAATTTTTATCTCTCTTTTTCTCAGCTTCCTCTTTTTCCATAATTTTATTTTCTAATTCACCTATTCTCTCCTCTGCCTCTTCAATCTGAGCTTCAATGGTTGCCTCCAGTTTATTTTGCACCTCATTTATAGCATTTTTTTAGCTCCTAATGATGGCTTCTTAGTCCCCTGATCTCTATAGCAATAGATCCTTGCTGTCCTTTATACTTTTTTCAAGACCAGCGATTAATTTTATGACTATTATTCTAAATTCTTGTTCTGTCATATTGCTTAAATCGTTTTTGATCAATTTGTTAGTTGTCGCTACTTCCTATAGTTTCTTTTGAAGAGAATTCTTCTGTTTCATCATTTGGATAGTCCCTGGAGTGGTGCAGAACTGCAGGGTACTTCCCCTGTGCTGTCTGGAGTAACTTGTGTTGGTGGGCGGGTCCGCAGTCAGACCTGATGTCTGTTCCCAGCCCACCTCTGGGGCCACAGTCAGACTGGTGTACCTTATCTTCCCCTCTCCCAGGGGCAGTACTCACTGTGGAGTAGTGTGGCCCCTATCTGGGCTACTTGCATGCTGCCAGGATTGAGGTGCTGCTTTTTGGGATCTGGCATATTAGCCAGGGTGGGTCCACAAGGTGCACAGGGGCGGGAGGGGCAGGCTTAGCATGCTTTGCTATCAGTGGTCCCCTGTGGGAGGGGCCTTGCAGCACAGGGAGGGAGGCATGCAGACCTGTTGGAGGGATGGATCCACAGAAGCACAGCATTGGGTGTTTGCATGGTGCAAACAAGTTTGGGGAACTGGTTCCCTTTGGGATTTCAGCTGGGGGATTAGAGAGGGAGATGGCACTGGCCAGTGCCTTTTTTTCCCACCAAGCTGAGCTCTGTCTTCCGGGGCTCAACAACTCTCCCTCTTGGTGTCTTCTCGCCCTCCCTGCTCTCTGAGAGCAGATCTGTTGACTTTTAACATTCCAGATGTCAAGTCCCGCTGGCTGTCAGAACTCATGGAGTCCAGCCCCTCTGCTTTTGCAAGTCAGACTCAGGGGCTCTGCCTTGCCGGGCAGGCTGCCCCTCCACTGCCCCAGCTCCCTCCCACCAGTCCGTGTAGTGTGCACCGCCTCTCCACCCTTCCTACCCTCTTCTGTGGGCCTCTCCTCTACTCTTGGCTCCAGAGAGTCCGTTCTGCCAGTCTTCTGGCGGTTTCCTGGGTTATTTAGGCAGATATGGGTGGAACCTAAGTGATCAGCAGGACACGGTGAACCGAGCGTGCTCCCATGCCGCCATCTTCTTGCCGAACCTCTCAAATGATATTTAACAATAAAGATTGGCAGAATTTAGTTTAACACTGAAAAAATCAATTTTTAAACTAAGTCTGCGGTGCCTGGCTAGCTCGGTCAGTTAAGCATTTGACTCTTTTTTTTAAATTCTTTTTAATGTTTATTTATTTTTGAGAGGGAGAGGAAGAGAGAGAGAGAGAGAGAGAGAGAGAGAGAGAGAGAGAAATTGTGTGTGTGTGTGAGAAGGGGATGGGCAGAGAGGGAGACACAGAATCTGAAGCAGTTTCCAGGCTCTGAGCTTTTAGCACACAGCCAAACATGGGGCTCAAACTCACAAATCATGAGATCATGACCTGAGCTGAAGTCGGACGCTTAACCAACTGGGCCACCCAGGCACCCCACGCATCTGACTCTTGATTTCAGTTCAGGTCATGATCATGGCTGTGAGATTGAGGCTGCATGCTGGGCATAAAGCCTGCTTAAGATTCTCTCTCTCTCTCCCTCTTCCTCTGCCCCTCCTCCCCTGCTTGTGCTCTCTCTCAAAAACAAAACAAAACAAAACAAAAAACTGTGTTGGAGTTTGAATGGCAACATAAAAGAATGGTTAATGGCTGTATCACTGCAAGGAAGGTTGACACAATACAGGGGTAACTGCCACCTCAAGGGTGCACTCTCCATTTGTTCACTAGTAGTAGCCCATACAAAACCTGCAAGAATTCTGAAGAAACCTAAGGAAAATCCTCCAAAGAATGGATGCCTAGGAGCACTCCTAAAGACACAGAGAAACCATAACACAGACCCCCTGCTGTGAGTCTATTCCCCAGTCAGAATACAGACTTCCTCCCTCCTGCCTCATGAGGCATGCTGTTAGAGTCAAAGGATCCTTGAGTGATGCTCACCTGCCTTTGGCAACAGGCAATGGGGCAGTGGGATGGGTTCATTCATATACATCTACATGTGAAACCAAAGAATAGTGAACCTGAAAATAGCTGTCTTTAGGGAGAGTCCTGCCAGCATAAGTAATTTGAGGAAGAACTAGTTCTTCAAATGATTTTCACTTCAGGACTGATTTGGCTGAATTGTGCTTGCTCAGTTAATACACAAATTTCTTCCCTATCATAAGTTGCTACAGACTCAGGAATATACTCTCAAATCAGGTCCTCTCTACTTGTTCACATTTCATAAATTCTTCTCTGGACTAAGGATACCACGTTAGACATGCTGAGGAACCACCTGGTCAGTCTGGCTCATGAATTAAACTGGCCTAGAGGCTAGTTTTGTAGTCATAAAGGAAAACAGCAGATTTCTCTACTTGGTTTATACTGGATTATAGAAATACCACATCAGCCTGGGTGGCTTAGTCAGTTAAGCATCCGATTTCGGCTAAGTCGAAGGTCCTCGCTGTCTGTAAATTCAAGCCCTGCATTGGGCTCTGTGCTGCCAGCTCAGAGCCTGGAGCCTGCTTCAGATTCTGAGCCACCCTCTCTTTCAGCCGCTACCCCACTCATGCTCTGTGTGTGTCTCTCTCTTTCAAAAAATAAATAAACATTAAAAAAAATAACATATAGTGGTATCATCACTATGAAGATACTTTAAGATCATCACATAGCGTTTTGTCTTTGACAGTTGATATGTTTTCCTGTTCAACTGGTAGCCATGTGCCTTTGGTAGGTAGGACATCTTTGAGCAATAACAACTCCCTGAATTCTTTTGTTTTACAACTAGTGAATTGTATCATTCAAAACAGTCAAATTGTAAACACAGTAAAGGCCACAATGAGACAAAGAGGAAAGGTAAGTCTTATTGTAATTATATAGTCTTATGCAAAGAATTAAATTCAATTTAAATTATCTTTTAGGGGGTAGGGGAATGGGCAAAATGGGTATAGGGGAGTGGGATACTTGCATGGAACAAATAAGTCACAGGATGAAAGGTACAGCATGGAGAATAAAGTCAAAAGTATTGTAATAGTGTTGTATGGTGACAGATGGTAGCTACACTTGAGGCGAACATATCATCAGGTATAGACTTGTTGAATCACTATGTTGTACACCTGAAACTAATATAACATTTCATGTCAACTATACTGTAGAGACCGCTTTTAGGTCACAGGCTTGAGTAATGGAAACTTGAGCAAGTCAAAAGGGTCCACAGTGACTACCGAGCTGAATGCACAGGCTCATTAAGCCATAGGTCCTGACCAACCAATGGGCTATTTACAACAAGACACAGTTCCTAAGATTACCAAAAAAGGTAAAATTCCATATGTCTCCATATTCCCTTACCCCCCTCTATAACTATAGCTTCTCACCACCTCCTCATGGCAAACAGTTTGTCCTTCGCTGTTCTATATGCTGCTCCTTTGCAGTGTATTCAATAAACTTTTATCCCTTTTGTTCTGTCTTGGGTGAGTTCTTTCACCACCCCTGCAACCTGCCCCCACCCAATCGGGATGCCCACATACACTTCAAAGAAAAAAAAATTAAAAATAAATACATAAAGTAGTCTTTGTTCAGAAAACAAATTATGTTGTAAGCAGTGAAAGGATTTCATGCTTGTATCACATGAAAATGAGTGCTTCACATACTTATTTAATTAATCTAGAAACACAGTTTCTAATCTAGGAACAAAAAGTTGACATTAATTATTTATCTCATGGAAAAATACATGTGGTCATAGATCAGAATATGTAACATGCAACACTGAAAAACTGAAACATTTGCTATTTGGTAAATAATAAAGCAGAATATATTTTTATTATATGGGTTATTATGTGAATTTTATATGTGGCTATAAGCCATTTGAATTATAATTCTCATTCAAGGTACAGTCTTTTCTATTTGATGCTTTATATCTTCCTGTTATCTCCATCATTCTCCATAAATATTTTTACCTCTTGGTGAAACTATTTGAAGGCAATTGTTAATAGGTATGAGGAATTAGAAGGGAAATCTTCAAAGCCAAATATATTGAACAGTTTTCTATACTTCATAGCCTGTGAGAATCTATTACTGAGTAATACCAACCATGTATATAAAATATCAAAATAACCACTAAGATTTTAGTGAGATGGTGACTTTAAATGACAGAGCATTTTTCTTTCCTTGCTTATTCTCACTTATTCCTACAGGTAAAGTCCCATTAATAAAACAGGAACATGTGTAAATAAAGCATTTATTTAAAGGCAATGACTGTCATTCTACTAAAACAAAAATATTCAAAAGATTCCTAAGAGGAGAGATCCACTTTTTAAAAAATAGTCATAATTTAATGGAATTCTCCTCAATTATATGATTATTATATGGCTGTCCTTTTCTCTTACAGTTCTATGAGGAAAAGTAATTAGCAAGTAGCTTACATCATGCATAATTTGTCTTACAATTATTATAGATGCTCATTCTGTTTAAAATACTTATGGAAGAAGCAAACAACTGATCACGGCCCAGAAAACTAAATACAGGCAACACTGTCTAATTTGAGATTATCTCTCTCCTTTCCCTTATTCTGGCTGTCCAATTACATGACATTTTATGAAACAAAGGAATGGCACTGTTTTGTTCTATTTAAAAATCAAACTGGACTTATTAAAAGCAGAAGGACTCAAATGATTGTCTGAAGGGAAATTTTGGATGACTAAGGCACTTCTATTCTCTGTACTTTCAGTAGAAGGCTGTAAATTTGTAAAACAAAGATTGCTTGAATATTGGGTTAACCACTTCTCTCAGCACCAATCTAGAGTTCTATCCATAGTTTTCTTTGCTTCTGAGTCTGATAAACTTGTAGAGTTTAAGGAGTTTACTATAACCCAATCTGGGATATTACACAATCTCTGTGTTTTTTGTTTTAAACCGTCCCTTTTAAGCCATCCCTTCCAGGGCACCCGGGTGGCACAGTTGGTTAAGCATCCGACTCAGGTTAAGCATCCGATTTCTGATCTCGGCTTAGGTCATGATCACACAGTTTGTGAGCCTCACATTGGGCTCTGCACTGATGGTGTGAAGCCTGCTTGGGATTCTGTAGCTCCTTCTTTCTGCCCCTCCCCCGCTGTGCTCTTTCAAAATAAATAATAAAAATAAACTTTAAAAAATAAATAAAGTAAACTATCCCTTTATTTTAACTCTTTCAAACTATTCTATTTTCACATCTATTTTCTGTTTGACCCAATTACAGTTCTTCTTATTTATTTCCTCAGGAAAAATTCCACTGATAAACCAGGTATACATGTAAACAAAACATTTATTTAAAGACTTGGACACATAGTGCAGCAGTGATGTGATAGCACACAAATATACTGCTTAATAAATGTTTTAATCATTTATATATCAATGAAATGCATTTAGTGAGAAATATCTAGATAAAACTACCATCCAAAGTTTAGAAAGATGTCTGAAAATCACCAGTATATTAAGTATAACTTAAGTGAAATAAATATTTTAAGGTTTTTTCTACAAAATTACTGAATTCTGGATATAGAAAGTATAAGAGAAGTTAGATATTCCACTTCAAAATATTTTCATGAACACAACTTATTTTCATAGATGCTTATATAATGAGAGATATTTACCTTTTCACCAATTTCTCCTTTGCTGCCTTCAAAACCTTGCTCTCCCTGTAGAAGAGGAATATGGTATATATAATAATGGAAACACTACTTTTAATATACACAATTATTATAATAATAATGATAATGTTTCCAATAACTAATAAAAACCATTTCTAATATGTAAATTTTTAAACCAATATTAACTTAGACAAAATTTAAATATTCCTAAATACTAAAGAGTACAAGCCACACTTTCACTATAGTACGTTCCATGCAATGTCATCTCCATAAACCTGAATTTCTCTATATACTGTACCTTTCTCAGAGGTGTTTTGAGAATTGAATGCATCAACATAGTGCCTGGCACTAAGTTAGCCATTATTGTTATTATTACTATTACCATTTATTTCACTAGATCCAGCAGAAACAGCCTTCTCATGCTGACTTCTATGGAATACCATTCCAGTGGGAGCTGTGTGATGAATGAGAGTTCAGGTTTGAACCCCGAGTCCTGGCTCCAGCTCTGACACCAGAGCCGAACATGTTCTTTACCCCCCAGATCTCCTGCCTCTCAGTCACAGAAAGGGCATTGGCAGTTGTAGGGCTGCTGGCTTTCAACCACCATAATTATTCCAAAAGGTGTAAGTCTCCTATTCCTCAACTAAAACGCTCTGTGACCCAACAAGCTTATTTTCCCACCTAATTCTGCACAGATACTCATGGTACTGATGTTTGATGCATACATTCAAACAAATATTCATTGAATGCCAAGTACATGTCAGGCACTCCAGACAACACAGCCAGCAAGTGAATGCTGGAGATAGGTCATCCTCACTCCTCCACTCACAAGATGCACTCAATAAATGAAATATTTCCTGAGTGCACAGAGATAAGGGATGAAGGGTTTCTTATGTCAAGTTTTTCTATAATGCTGCAACAAGGTGACGCTTGACACAATTAAAATTCATGTTAGAAGCGAACTGCCAGGTTTTTACTATACGTATAGTGTCTATGTATATATTATAAATAATACCTGCAATCAAATATATGTATATGTGTACATATATACACACACATACATACATGATTAAATTATTATTTCTGCTTCATTTTCCCTTTAAAAGGGTACCAGGAAGGACAATAGGTTAGTATTTGGGCATATGTGCCACTGAATATATGGTCTATCTTTACTCGACCATTTTTCCTAAAATATAGACTTTAACTTGATCTGTTAATTCAAGCTGACATCGAAGCTACTACACCTCCCAGTACATCAGTCACAATGTCAGCATGATGCAGCCACCACAAACAGCTGCTGGAAAGTCCAAAACTATTTCCCAGTAGATAAATCTGCACATCCCTTGGCTTGCAGCTCAACTCACAGAGGCAGCACATGCTGTATCAATGGGTTTTGTCTAGAGTTGCTGTGAAGAAATTCAGAAGCTTGCCATTTTATCGCTGCCAGTTCAATCTTATTATCTTTATCAAGCCAAGTAAGGGAAGATTTTTCAAACACTGTAACTATAAATAAATGCACATCTTTTTTTTAAATGGAAATTTTTAGCTACCAAGAAAAACCTAGATGCAGTAATAACTTCTGACATCTTGCTGCTAAGACCTGTAAAACTTTCAGAGCATAGAAATGATATGGTTGGCTGGGGTGGGCATCTAATATTGCATTAGTAATGCTCTCCCCTGTGGTGGGATTATCTGAGTGGTATCATGACAGCTGGCCCCACCTGAAGTGGCTCCCCATCCCTCCAGGAAACTGGAATAGACCAGTCTGTGTGCTTCCAGCAATGCTGGTCACACTCCTTTCCAGGAGGAGAGAGTCCTGGGACAGGTACAAGTGAAGTTCACCTTGGTAAAGAGAAAGATAGTAGGCACAGAAACAAGCAGCCTAGTCAAGGCAAAAATCTTTATTTATTATGAGTTTGTTATTCTGAAAGATATTTTTTGAAGAGATTAGTTGTAGCATCTTTGTAACATTTAAGATTTTATGTCAGTGTAACTATTATGTTTAGCCAACCTGGGAAATACAAAAAGAAGATAAATAAGAAAGAACCAAATACAGTCAAAGGTGGTAAAAATTATTCCGCTCTTCATTTTAGACGCTAGTAACAGTGAAAACACAATCAGAGCAGCGCTGTACACTCCACTGGCCCCCAGAAAGCATGATCATTGACTTCTCTGGAGAAGCATGTTGCTAAAGCTCTCTGATAAAGCTCTCTCCCAGAGTGATTCCTTTGAAAAGGGATTACTTCCATGGGTTCTCTTTGAAAGACCGATTAGTGGCTTTCTAAGAGCCTTTCAGGGAATTAAGTTTCATCAAATAAACTTTCTGAGTCTTCACTATACTATATGCAGATTGAATTTTTAAGATGTTAAATTCTTAATTTCTATAAAACATCAAAAACTCTTTACCTTTTGACCAGGTAAGCCTGGAACTCCATGCAAACCATTTTCACCCTACAAGATGTATAGAAAATAGATTTTATTAGCAAAAAACAAATGAATAAAGAAATTTTTGCAGTCTTTAAGAATTAGTTCTAGCTTGGTGGGGAAAGGTAGCCTAATACTGAACATCTATCACATTCAGGGGCTTTTTATCTATCTCTCCTTATCTTACAACTATAGAGTTAGTACTTCAATTTTACAAAATAAGAAAACAGTCTTGGGGGATTTGTGGAGCTCAGTCAAGTGTCTGACTCTTGATTTTGGCTCAGTTCTTGACCTCATGGTTCATGAAATTGAGCCCCACATCAGGCTCTGTGCTGCAAGCATGGAGCCTGCTTAGGATTCCCTCTGTCTCTGCCTCTCTCTCTGCCTCTCTCTCTTTAAAAATAAATACATAAACCTAAAAAAAGAAAATAAAGAAAACAGAGTCTCTGAGTCATGCTCAGGGTCACCCAACTTGTGGCACTACCTGAGATTTCAATGAGGTCTCTCTAACTCCACAGCTATTTAGTACCCCTTATTTCATGTTCTCTTTTCAAACCTCTGGACATAATATTAAAGCCTGGAATAGGATTTCTATGGGCCAGGAACTGTTCTCACAACAAATCTATTGGGTAGATAGATTATGATCATCTTACAACAGATGATCACACCATCCTACACAAAATAGGAGATAGAAATGGAATTTGAACACATACACTTCAGCTCTGTGCACATAGCCACATCCCTACACTGTCTCATGGAAAAGATTTAATTCTGGCTTGTAAATGATCTCATATAAAAACTGAATAAATCTATACATCTATTATAGATATGTATCACATCTATTATAGCAATAGACATATAGATATGTATGTAAACACGTGTATGTCTGTGTATACTTATATATATAAAACTCATATCCATTGATTGCCTTTAAATCAATTTTGAAGACAAACCCAATCCCATTTTACTTGAAAAATTGCTTATAAGAATTTTTAGTTCTTTACATTCATCTGGTTCCTTTCTTGGGTAAAAAGGTTCTCAGCAGATGCTTATCAGTTTCCATTACTGGAATTCATGGGTCATTTCTTTGACAAGCGTGGTTTGTAAACAGCACACCAGCTAGAATGAGATATTCCTGGGAGGATGTACACATTCTCAATGGGGGCTTAGGAATTTTTCTGCTTATAGGAACTGACTTGACTCCTGAGTTTGCAGGTTGAGGCAGCTCAAAATAATTTAAAAATTCCATTGATCTACTTTATTTCTAGAAAACATTTATAAGTAATTTATAAGACAACAATTTTTCAGCATTACCTACAATGAAGTTAGATATCATTTCTTAAAATGATATAAAAGAAAAAAATCACATCTTCAAACTTTAAAATAGCAATAATATATTCTAAATCTAAAGAGAAAATTATTATTTCATTAATTAATATATTTTGGAAAGGTTTAGTCATTTATAACAGAGTTGTACCACTATATACAGACACACATATTTTAAAGTCTAGGGCTGTTCTTAGATTAAGTTATCTAAGTTTTTCACAGTAGAACTGCTATCATCAAAAAATATACTAAACAGTAAAGGCAAAACTTTGCTGCTAAGTGTAATTAAGTGTTGAAGCATCAATAAAATACAATGTACTTACCTACGTAATAAGCATATTTCTATTCTTTAAAACATTTTTATAGTTCTAGACCTCGGGCACTATTATACAAATATATTAGAAACTCCCCATCTCATTTGATAAAGTGACAGTAAAAGCACATTCAGTATTTGACACCAGGGAACATTCTGTGGAAATTGAGCTTCAGTTACTCATCGCAGAAGTATGTCCACTTGTCCATAAGGAGCAGAATTAGTTTCATCGGTTGGTCTAATATAATGTTTTATATCATATTACAAGTTACACATCATAACAAGATATGGCATGTAATCCAGTAAAGTACACTGATACAGTATACACTGCCAAAAATACTTTTTTGGGGGAAAAAAAGAGGTGACAGTATCTACTCTTTTTCTTTGTTTAGAGCCCACTGCTATGTACTATGTGTTCCAAGTACTAGCACCTAAAGTCACTTCTGGCACATGTCAGTTTAGGGCTCCACCCAGAAACACTGCTAATGGGATACCAAAAATCGCTAAAACTGTGATATCAAGCTGTTTTTCTCTCTTTAATGGACACTGATTTCATGATTATTGCAGTTAAAATGTTATATTTTCCTACGGTCAGTGTTCACTGGTCCCCACTCTTTCCTGACTAGGAATTTGTTTTGTAAACCTAATCCTAAATTCCCAGATAATCTCATGGATACCAACTGATTATTCTCCCAGGAAAAACTCAGTTTCACACACCAGCAGGTACACGATTTTCAGATTGGGAGTGGATACTGTTGAAGCTTAAAGTTTGCAAGACTGGTATTCAGAAACCTTTTTATTTTCTCGCTGATTTTCTTGAAGTTATCAGAGATAAGCCATTTTGAAACTTTTAGTAATTTTAAATCATTTGTTATTTTTCTAGTTCTTAAGGGATAAATTAGTATATTTGTTTTTGTTCCTATCCAACCCCCCCCCCCCAAAAAAAAAAGATTTGTTAAGTAGCATAAAAACTAAAGACTATATCCAAAACCTAATGCAGCTTGAGGTCAAATGGAATTCTACCTAGCAAATAAATGCCTACCTAAAACTACTGGATGGGTGGACATTAGCTGCTTTTTCTGGACTCTTGCTGTTCCTCCTTCCTCCCAGTATCAGCAGAAACAAAGAAATAAGAAGTTTCTCCCTTGGCTTCTGATCAATACCTCAGTGCATTATTGAGAGAAAATTACAATGAATGTTTCTCATAGCTACCAGAATGTTCCAAACTTGTTTCTGAGGCACAGACTTTCTATTATAGGTTTTTCCAACAAAGGACCTGTGTCCTTTTCTTGTTACAAATTCAAAGTACAGAAGGACAAGTGAATGAATATGTGTAATACAAAGCAGGGCCAAATCTAACATTGCTGCTGACAGCAGTGTTGCTGTGTTATTACTGTAATGCATAGCCGATCTTCAACTTCACAGAGCAATCTAAAGCACCCTTTCCAGAATTCAAAGTAAAACCTCTTTGGGAAGCTTTTGGAAAAAACTTAGGTGTGATTTAGGGCCAGCTGGTGGCTTTCTGAAAAAGTGATCAAAGGATTTCATTTTACCTCCTTTTTATCACTGCACATTTCCCTGAAGTAAGCACAGCTAGGCATAAAAGATAAATTATTAGTTTTCCTGATTCCTTTGACATTGGAATCTATGTCTTTTCTTATTATGCAGGAAATACAAGTTGTCTGAAGGACACTTGATAAGAAATCACATTCCCCAGGGCTATAGTTTATAAACCTAGTCCCAAAGAGACCAAGCAAAGAAAGGCAGATTAAACAAGTAAATGGAAATTTGCTTGTAACTACATGTAAGCCCAGAAAATTGAAAGTTATATACTATGTTGTGGTGATTTTTTTTTGTTTTTGTTTAAAAAGTTGGGTATCCACACTCTGATGTAAAAGTCTGCACTGTTGGTGGGAATGCAAACTGGTGCAGCCACTCTGGAAAACAGTGTGGAGGTTCCTCAAAAACTTAAAAATAGACCTACCCTATGACCCAGCAGTAGCACTGCTAGAAACTTACCCAAGGGATACAGGAGTACTGATGCATAGGGGCACCTGTACCCCAATGTTTATAGCAGCACTCTCAACAATAGCCAAATTATGGAAAGAGCTTAAATGTCCATCAACTGATGAATGGATAAAGAAATTGTGGTTTATATACACAACGGACTACTATGTGGCAATGAGAAAGAATGAAATATGGCCCTTTGTAGCAACGTGGACGGAACTGGAGAGTGTTATGTTACGTGAAATAAGCCACACAGAGAAAGACAGATACCATATGTTTTCACTCTTACGTGGATCCTGAGAAACTTAACAGAAACCCATGGGGGAGGGGAAGGAAAAAAAAAAGAGAGAGAGGTTAGAGGGGGAGAGAGCCAAAGCATAAGAGACTCTTAAAAAATGAGAACAAACTCAGGGCTGATGGGGGGTGGGAGGGAGGGTGGGTGATGGGTATTGAAGAGGGCATCTTATGGGATGAGCACTGGGTGTTGTACGGAAACCAATTTGACAATAAATTTCATATATTTAAAAAAATAAAAAAAATTAAAGTCTGAGATGTGGGGTACGTGGGTGGCTCAGTCGGTTGAGCGCCTGACTCTTGGTTTCAGCTCAGGTTGTGGGATTGAGTTCCACAATGAGCCCTGTAATGAGCCCCGCGTGAAGCCCTGTGTGAAGTCCTGTGTAGAGCCCCACATGACTCTGTGCTAGCTTGGGAGCCTCTCTCCCTCTCTCTCTGCCCCTCTCCCTGCTTGCACACACACATGCACTCTCTCTCTCTCTCACACACACACTAAGAAATAAAAAACATTAAAAAAAAGTCTGAGATCCTACTAAAATACTGTTTCTATATTTAAAAATTTAATGTGGCCCATCATTTCATTCTACAGTACATTTTCCAGTAACTTAATCTCCTTTACAAATATAGTATACACTTGGAAATATATCAGTATTATCTTACTAATTAACTCATTTTATTAAGAGAAAATTTACTTAAATTGAATGTTGAGCGAAATAGCTGGAAGAAACATCTGAAATGGAATGCCAGAATTCTAGCATGAAAACCAATAAAAGAGGCAGCTAAAAGTAAATCTGATTTTGATTTTGTGTATCACTAACTTGACCTCTATGTTTCTGACTATACATCTGCTTTACTCAGGACGTAATCTTCAAAAATTGAATTTTTATGGTTCTTAAATTGTTGCCACTCAACTAAGCATTTCAGGAAATAGAATATACACCTTTTTTTTTTCAGACATCTCATCCAATCTAAGTCTTTTATTTCAGGGAGGATTATTTTTTCCTTCTATTTTCTTGGACTTCATTCCAAGAAGTAAATCATCAAGTTAAAAAACTGTATACCTTATAGGGTTTAAAACTTCAAACTTTTTGAATTATTCATATGTATTTGATCTTTAATGCAGCAAACACATGGGGATATATTATCGTATTAATGTTCAGGATAAGGCAAATTTATATCATTCTTAACCATAAAATGAGTGAGATCCTATTATTACTTATTCTTATGGGTCATTTCAAAGAAGGGAAAACCAGCCCACTTAAAGGCAATATATGGTTGATACATGTCTTAATCATAGTAATGTAAATATGGGAGTTAGTAGTAGCTGAACCCAACATCTACCATCTCAAAAACTATTAACCTGAATGTACATGTATTGGGGACACAAGTATACGCAAGTGCACATACTTAGAAAATGAGCAGGATGGGCAGTTTTTCACATAGGGACAAGAATAAATTCATACCTTTTTATCCACCACCTCCGTCAAAACATTTGTCGAGGTACTGACTCTACTGGAAACTTCAGTAGTCAGACACTTTTGCTGTTTAATTTGTATTTTGGAGAGCAGAACAAAACAACTCTATATGCAAATACTGCAATAATGCTTTCTGAAGTCAAATTAACCTTCCCCAAATTTCTGCCCACTAGTGTTTTTTTTAAGTTTATTTATGAGAGAGACAGAGAGAGAGAGAGAGAGACAGAGACAGAGCATGAGCAAGAGAGTGGTAGAGAGAGAAGGAGACATACAATTCAAAGCAAGCTCCAGGCTCTGAGCTGTGGGCACAGAGCCTAACACAGGGCTTGAACCCATGAACCACGTGATCATGACCTGAGCCCAAGTCAGACGCTTAATGGACTGAGCCACCCAGGCGCCCTTTTGCTCATTAGTGTTATATTACAAAGGAAAAATATCTTATTGGTCTTATGTATGACATCCCTTTGTGTCACTATCAAGCCTATTCAGTAAACCAATAATTTTTCAAATGATAGTTTGGAGTCCCTTAATATGTTAGTTACTGTTTTCTGGGTGTACATTGGTCAGCCAATATATCTGCTAAAATATGGAACTCAGAATTCAGCACATCACTCCAGAAATGATCTCACCACATAGAATAAAAACAGGAGGGTCACACACACACACACACACACACACACACACACACACACTTCTTGTTCTGGATACTATATAGTACTTATATTAACACAACTTGTTGTTTTAAAGTTGAATTGCTTAAGTATACACTGAGCTTGTAGTCAACTACAACCTTTAAGTTTTTCTTTTGAGGGAATATATCTTACAATCCTTTTATAAATTGATGGAATGAAAATTATACTGAGTTATTAAAATAAAAAAAAACAAGAAAACAAGTAACTTTGAAATTATTTGGACAGGTAAACAACTCTTTCCATATCTAACAAAGTTAGGGAACTGGGCGTTGGACAATGTTGTAGAGCCCACTAAAAATCTGGGCTCCTATGTACCTGTGATGAATTTTTAAGTGGATTTGTCAAGAACAAGTGTTTTGGATTTCACTATATTCTGAGATGAGTTATAAAACAGTATTTAAGTAAACTCAAAGCTTCATAAAAGTACTAGGGAAATAGAAGACATTTAATGTGAATCATCTCCTGAAATATCCAAAGTGTAGTAACTGACATCTGAATCAAGCATTCTAACAAGTGAAAGATGATGTAAGATATAAAGAGAAGGAAAGTGTCATCAGTAAGCCCCTAATTGAGGTCAGTGAGATACTAGTAAGTGCAAACTATTTCCTGTCCAAAGTATTCCTCGTGATGAGTAATTCATAGTTCTACTCCATATCAATTACTTCTACTGGAGCTTAAATGCACTTCGCACTAGCGAAGTCATTGGTTATTTATCTTTAGCCCTGAGGTAAATCGTTGTGAAGATATGGAGAAAGAATATGCCTTAGCAATGTTGTAAGAAAGTCAGGAGAATTTTTTCAAACCTTATTTGGAAAAAAGAGCATGATAACTTCTTCAGGTTTATGCTTGGAAGAGAAGAAAGAACATAGTTTCTCCAAGAGAAAATGGGAAACAAATTCTGTAGCTGCACACACTTCTATTAGATTTCACTCTAGGAAGCACCATCTGCAAGCTTTGCTAGGTAGATAAGAGATTTTCCTACCTTCCTATTTCCCTGAAGCACGCTTTTGCGGAAAGTACGGAAGACTTGTACTGAAGCACCACTGCCTTTTCCAACTATCCCTCAGCACAGTTTTCTAACAATCATCTTCAATTTCTTTTCTTTATTGGCCTTGGGCTAAGTCCACTTGAGTTCTGAATAAATCAACAAACATTTATCTAGAATCAATCAGGTGCCATATGCTGGGTCAAGTGCTGCAGTTACAGGAACAAGACCTTGTTCTCCTGGATCTCACAGTAGAGACAAAGACACAAACTATACCGATAATGTAAATAAAATACTATGTGAGCAGAGTGAAGGGGCTGTTAATTCGTCTTGTGTCAACGAGACTTTACCAAGAAGATGTAATTTTTCTTGAGCTTTGAATCTGGTAATGTGTGAAAATGCAGTGATGGTCGAAGCGAAGAAAGGTACCAATCATCTGTGATCATGCTCTCAAATCCTCTACTTAGTATCTAACAAGTTCATTCGGTACCTTACACTGGCTATGTCTGTTTCCTTTAGACAGAGACGCTTTTAGAAAACTCTAATCTGAAATTATAGATGTCTTTATCAAATACCATCTACCCCTTTAAATAAAGAATAAAATAATTAGCCACTAAACTATGCAGAGAAACAGAGACCGTGTGATCTTTCTATGGCAATATTTTAATATTTGTGTGCTAGATTCTCATAGTGCATTAAACCAAGTAGGAACATCAGCAGACTAAGTTCTCGAAATCTGGCTGTTTAGCAAATAAAAATCAAGTGCCTGGGTGCCAGATCCACTGCATGTGTTGAGCTTGTCATCCATCTGTTGTGTTCTCTGCCAACTGCTCTTCTTGGGGTGTGAGTGGAAGGCATTAGAAGGGAATAAGAAACCATTAAGAAATAAAATCAACTGCAGAGTGAGCAAGTTTCTTTTTCTTTTTCCTGTCCTATTCCCTCTGTCATTCTCAGGTTTCTGCTTCTTACTGCTATATTGAATCAAAATAATGCCTACAAATAAGACAATGAAATGAGGATTACTCCATGTAAAGGCGATAATTTTTCACTGATAATTCAAGTATCATTCTTGTAACTTTAATAAGTGAGACAATAGTAGGCTGACAAAACTGTTTTCATTGTGGCCATTTTTTCTATGAATACTGGTTGTGATAAGAAGTCTAATCCTATGTCCAGATTTGACTGTTTCATTTGCTGAAGAATTTTCTGAAATACAGAAGTATATAGATGATCTCAGTTTAAGAGGTATTTTCTCTAACGTGGCTCATACTTGTTTTGTAAATTTGACAAGTTCATAGAAAGGAAATATCCCATTGTTAGAATAAAGGTGAATTGCCCTTTCTTTCTTTCTTTCTTTCTTTCTTTCTTTCTTCTTTCTTTTTCTCATTTAGTGTTTCGATTCCTACAATAAATTGTCTCATACAAATAGGTGTTTTAACTATTTTTTTAAACTTGGGAAGACTTCTGAAATTAATATTAATTCTAAATTTCAATGGGAAATGAGGTGAAACTAGGTAATACAGATAGAAAGCCAAATAGCTTTAAAAAATTCCCTAGCTTTTCCAATAAACACCTATAAGTTTCTGAGTCTCTAAGGCATGAATGCTACATCTGGAGCAGGGCTGTCTCAGGGTTCATTACAATTCACAATAGCTACTGGCCTTGTCTGCACTTTCATAAATGGTAACATCATCTGCCTTTATTTCCTGAAGCTGAGGTCTTCTCATAAAATGTCTTTTTAAGGGAAAGATCAAGATTCAGAGATCGCAGTCATTTCATTTTCCAACCCAAAAGGAATACAAAGGCAGATAGGGAACAGTGGGTGTGCCCAGCTCAATCTCGCCCCATAGCAGCAGAGACTGGGGGCTCCAGAGTTCATGACAAAAAGTGCCTCACACAAAGCTCTTCGGTATGAGAATAGTTAGCCTGGCTGTTTTTAAGTCATGTAACTTGGCAACTCTCTCATCACATTATCAGATATACTTCTTCTTTTTTAAATTTAATTTAATTTTTTAATTTACATCCAAGTTAGCATATAGTGCAACAATAATTTCAGGAGTAGATTCCTTAATGCCTCTTACCCACGTAGTTGCAAATGGCAAGATTTCATTCTTTTTTTTTTATCAGATATACTTCTTAAGTGCTTTAATGCATATGGCTTTTTATCTCTAGAAGTTCAATATTTTTTTAAAAAAACTCATCATGCTAAATTAAACTTTTGTTTCTGACCAGAAGAATATATAATAAATGTATGACCAAAAGTAATTTATATTGTATATACCTTATTTGTTCATAGAGAACATAAAGATAATTTTCTAGGCTAGCTGTTGAGGTAAGGTAATCTGGAGAGTGTGGCCATGATTGGTCTGCAGGGGTGGGTGTGCAGGGCAGATAAGGATCTCCAGACAGTCCAGGTATGGGAATTTTAAAAGCTTATTTCAAATATAATTTTGAAATTGAAAACCAAACAAAATAAAATCATGTTGTCTTCATAATACTTATTTTGGAAGGTAAAGTTAAACAAAATACTTTCATTTGGTGAAAAAACATATGATGAAGATTTTATTTTGGTGGATACAATTTTCTTAGGGTGGGAGAGTCAGAATCTCTCCGGCTGGGTAGACTTTAAAAGAGGTCCATGGATGTAAAGAGAAAGAACACAGCCCTCCCTGCAGCAGAATTTAGGAAACTCTCTCTACAGTTCCCTCTCCAGGCTGTAGGCAAATGAAGTTAAGATCTAATTCAGAACTCTCTGTGCAAAGTAAATGTATATACTTGAGAAGCTATCAGATGAGATGATACGGTGAAGGTGTAAGAGCTATGAACACATATGGGTAAGATTTAAATTCTGGCCCACTACCTGTTAGCTATGAAACTTTGGGGAAGTTTTTATACTTTCTTAGTTTCTTAATCTGTGAAATACGGATGATAATGAATCTTACCTCAGAGAGTCTGTGAGAAATGAATAAAACAATGCAAAGAAGTCCCTTGACAGTGTTTAGCACATAATAATTGAGTAAATGGCTATTATTATTATTATTGTAAAAGGATATGCTCATACGTATTTCAGTTAAATAGAAAATTAATTGGTTTGCTAACATGAAAATTTAATTTGCTTTTAGAGGTCAAAATTATCTAAAATATGTGTGACTTTCAACGTTTTTCACTAAATGTATTTTGAATAAATAATATAAATTCCCTCAAATGAGTTCTACTTTAGTTTCAAAATAAGCCTAAACTTAGAATAATAGAATCATCAAACTATTTTCTTTTAAAATTATATCTATTTACCAAATAGATATACTTTCCCCCTGCCCCCATTATCTGCAAGGAATACCTTCCAAGACCTAAAACCACAGATAGTATCAAACCCTATATATACTGTCTTTCCCTACACATACACATCTATGATAAAGTTTAATTTATAAATTAGGCACAGTAAGAGATTAACAAAATAACTGATAATAAAATAGAACAATTATAACAATATTCTTAATAAAAGTTATGTGGATATGATCTCTCTCTCTCTCTCTCTCAAAATATCCTATTGTACTGTACTCACCCTTCTTGTTGTCATGATGTGAGACCATAAAATGCCTATGTGATGAGATGAAGTGAGGTGAATGACGTACTGTTAGGCTACTACTGACCTTCTAACCAGGACCATCTGTTCCAGATTGCAGTTGACCACTGATAAGCGGAGACTTCTATATTTATAGATCAGGCACTGAGCTGCCACTTTTATGAATAATCTCATTTAATCCTTAAGACAAAACTATAAGTAGATACAATATAATGCCTATTTTTAAAAAGAGAAAACTTAGAAGAAACCAAGAGACATTCCCTAAAATTAAAAAGTGAGGATTGGAGCTGCAATTCAAACATAAGCCATCTAACTCTGGATAGTTAGTATCTGAATGGCACAACAGTGATGACTATCATTTATTGCATACCTACTCTGTGGGAAAAAAAGTTATTTTCATGAAAGTTTTCTTAGTAAAATAAACATTTTAGGAACAAATTATAAGTAATTAAGCAAACAGAAAATTGGTTTTAGCAGTTAGGTTCTGTATTTATTCAACTTTTACTATCACATTATTAGGATTAAGATGGCTAGAAAATAATTATTCCTATTTTTAAAAAGTATCCCCACTTCTCAGAAAACATATTTAACATATATATGTGAAATAGAGAATAAGGTAATTTTTTGTTTGAAATATTCAAATAGTTAATACAAGAATGCTTTGACTGGTATGTTTGAAGGTAATACTGTGGGCAGGATTTGCTCCCAGTATCCCTATCTTCATCTCATTTTCCACCGCATACCATGATGAGTTGTGAGCACGTGTGTTCATATGTGGGTGCATGCATATATGTATGGGTGCATGTATATGTGATCTTATGCATTAAGTGTTTTACTTGTCAATGGAAATTAGACCATCCAATTTACTCATTTTGACTGACAGTGGCTTCTGTCCAACCACGTTTCCCAGAAGTCACCAGTGACAAATAACTAATGATACTTGCTGTGCTGGCATAAATGTATAGGGGACAGTTATTTGTTTGCAGTGTGTTGGCTATACGGTTGTAGATATAAGTTTAGAGTGCCTAGTGCAAGTCTACATAAGGTGATGAGTATTGGAATCATAAAATAACCTAATTAAATGCTAAAGTTCTTCATTCTCCATGACTTGACATATCCCATAAATTGATTTCGTAATATAGTGTTGCTTAGTGTACTATTTTTCTCCTGGGCCTCAGAAGAAACTAATAGTTTGTTCAAAGCTTTGACTTAAAAAATTTACTGCTATCACCTAGCCAAACTTCAAAGTGTAGGTCTGTTTTAGAATAATAGGATTTATATGCAAATCACTTAATTTATTATGGTATCACACTGGATGTAAGTATAAAATGTAGCTAAAATACAAATTCTATTCTACACTGCTCAGAATATGCTTCACTGCATTAACATAAATCAGCTTTCTAGTTTAAATAGTAAACCTTAAAAAATTAAGAAAGTTTTACTTTGAGAATATTATACCAGAGATATATGTTCTATGGCACTTTGCATATGTTCTTGTTCCAAGTGAGAAAACTCATCTTTTTTTTTTTTTATTTTATCTTTTAACAGAACCCTTAAGCATTTCTACTTCTAAGAAAAAGAGCCTGAAAGAAGTACTAATTCTGAGAAGAAGAATCAAAGTTAAGCCTGGGGATGCTATATGAATAGTCTGGGAGATAAGTATGAGTTACATTAAGCCAGATGTGAGAGATACAGTTCTGAGAATACATCATACTTTAAGAACTAATAATTTTCTTTGGAAATTTACTCAGAAAAATCAATCAAGTTATTTTCATCTTACAACAATGGAAGTATTTTTACTTCAAATATAAGTGCTCATCTTCACAACTATAACTTTAAAACTTTTAAATTTTAAAAATTAAGAAAAATTGACATATCCTTACTGGAGTCAATATTTAAAACTTATTAGCCATGCCATTAGATAACATAGTAGCTTTGTTGTCATGTGTATTCTGTACATATTCATTAGTTATTTTATTTTTAAATTTTTTTAAAAAATTAATATTTATTTATTTTTTGAGAGGAGAGACAGAGCACAAGCAGGGCAAGGGCAGAAAGAGAGGGAGCCACAGAATCTGAAGCAGCCTCCAGGCTCTGAGCTGTCAGCACAGAGCCTGACGCGGGGCTCAAACTCATGAACCATGAGATCATGACCTGAGCCAAGGTCAGATGCTTAACTGACTGAGCCACCCAGGCTCCCATCATTAGAGTTATCTTAAATAAATAGTAACCTGTGGATTATGGAAGCAAAAAAAACACTCTTCAGGTGACATTTCTTCACTTAAGAATGTTGCATCCCTTTAACAGGTGAATTAAGTGACAAGATAGAAGCAGACCCGGTACCACCAGTGACTCTGATCTTGAGGACAGGCTATGGTCAAAGAGTCGGGATTCTATGGATACTGGTATTAGTCACTGAGGAGAGTCTCTGAATATTCATGAAACCAGGATCCAATAGCTAAGTGTAGTCTGATACCATGTTTAACGCCATTGGAAGCTGCATGAATTCTGTCTGTGAGGCTCTAAGAGCAACTCAAATAAACTAGACCCAAAGAAAACTGCTTGTAGAAACAGAGTATTTGCTAGGACAATCTGCATTGGTTTCAGAACACCATTGATACAGCTTCCCTTTAATCACATTACTTTTTTTATTAAGTTTTTCATTTTAATTCCAATATGGTTAACATACAGTGTTATATTAGTTTCAGGTATAAACTATAGTGATTCAACAATTCTATATATAACTCACTGCTCATCATGATGTGTACTCTCCCTTCATCTATTTCTCTAATCCCACCACCACCTCCCCTCTTGTAACCATCTGTTTGTTCTCTATAGTTAATAGTCCATTTTTTGTGCTGTTCCTTTTTTTCTTTGTTCATTTATTTTGCTTCTTAAATTGTGCATATGAGTGAAATAATATGGTATTCATCTTTCTCTGACTTCTTTTGCTTAGCTTTATATTCTTTAGATCTATCCATGTTGTTGTAAATGGCCAAGATTCCAATCTTTATTATGGCTGACTAATGTCATATATATATATATATATATATATATATATATATATATACACACACACACACACACACATATATGTATATACATATGACACTTTATCCATTTTTCACATTAGCTTTTAAGTTCCCTGGAGACAGTGTCTTCACATAGACACTGAAGCTCACTGATTTTGTGAGACTGACTGCATCACCATTTCAACCAAATGGACTCCAAGGGCTGAGGCTTCCATTTCCCAGAATTACTAGGCTCAACCAGTTAATTGGTAGCTGGTATATGTCTTTATATTCATTGAAGTTTTACTTTCATTGTAGTACAGATCATCACATTAAATTCTTTCTATAAATTTGAGCTTCTAGGAAAATAAGCAAAATCTTTAGTTCTGAGTAGTGTTTGTCTCTGCAACACTACATCTTGCTCCAGTTCCTTCACTCTGCCAAAAATGTCCTCTCTTTTCTAAGAAATTATGTATTGCAGAGAATTGCTTAGCTTGCATATTTAACATTCCAGCCTGTTACTTTCTTACTGTCATGGCCCTTGATTGATATTATTTTGACTGATTTGAGCCTGTTCATTACTTTATCTAGTTCTTGTACTGAATTCAGTCTGTTGACAGCACCTTTTAGGAGCTGAGAGCCTCCTCCACAATCAGTAGCAATTTACACCTGTTTTTCACCAATAGGACCCAAGAGATGTCACTTTGGAGTAATGAAATCAATGGTATTTTAAACAAATCTTAGTAAATTCTATTCTAAAGTATTCCAGGAGAATGTTATCTTGCTTCCCCATAATTTACTGTATAAAATTATATCAACTTTACTTCCCATTGTAAAGATGTCCAATGATCTATAATCTATTTTATAGTCCAAGTACTCCAGTGATTCTGCACTTGGCTTAAACAAAGTTCCTATATTCAAAGTAATTCAAAAAATCTCAATGATCTGAAATCCAAAAAATCTGATTATTATTATGGTGGAATAAGTGTATAAAGCAAATTTTGACTAGGGGTAATCTCCTTAGGAGATAGGTGACTGAGTCGTATTCTGTAGAGGAAAAAGCATTTTGAAGGAATTAGGCTTTTGAATAAATGTTTACTTCTGAAGAGTCTGCAATTAATGTCATCAGTAAGCTTAGTTAAAAAGAGAATCGCAGTGGGGGTGCCTGGGTGGCTCAGTCAGTTAAGCGTTCAACTTCATCTTAGGTCATGATCTTTCAGGCCATGAGTTCAAGCCCTGTGTCGGGCTCTGTGCTGACAGCTTGGAGCCTGGAGCCTGCTTCGGATTCTGCGTCTCCCATTCTCTCTGCCCCTCCCCTGCTTGCACCCTGTCACTCTATCTCTCTCTCAAAAAATAAATAAGCATTAAAACAAAATTTTTTAATAAAAAAAAAGAGGATAGCATCCCAAATAAATATTAGATTGTGGCAAGGTATCATTCCACAAAGATTTTACTGAGTCTAATATTTATACTACTACAGGAAGAGTAAGGAAAATTGCATATGGGGCTGAATAATTTCTAAAATGAAAAAACAGCAGCAATGAAGCAGTCAGCTCTCAGACACAATTAAGAAGGACTCAAAAACTATCTGACAATTTCTGAACCTTCCCCCCACTTCAGCTTCAGGTACTCCTGTGACAACTGTATGTTAATAACCACAGGGTCAAGGCCTTCTGGATAATGAGGCACAATGGACTCACTTGATAATTAGTGCAGCTAAAACAGCTACATAAACCTACCCTAAACTTAGTGTACTGAAGAAGAACATTTTCTTAGCATCAACATGTGACACTTTAATAATTAAGCAGTTTAAGTTATGTGTGTATATGCCTACACACACACTCAGAAATCATGAAAAATAAGACAAACTAATTGCAGTTTAATTTACAAACATAACAACTTCAAAGTTTCTATAAAAACTGAACAAATATACAGAATAAGTCACAGGAATAAAAGGCACAGCATGGGGGAATAGTCAGTGGTACCGCAATAACGTTGTACGGTGACAGACGGTGGCTACACTTGCAGTGAGCACAGCATAACCTATAGAATTGTTCAATCACTATGTTGTACACCTGAAACTAATGTAACACTGCATGCCAATTATACTCAAATAAAAAATGTATAAAACAAAATCGAACTTAAATAAGATGCTGAATGGCCACACTAACCTCTTGTGAGTAAATTCATCATGCAGAATTATCTTTACAGTACTAAAAAAGACAATGTGAAAAATCAACCATTTTAGGAGATAAATACTATATTTATAGCATTTTATTGATGGATCGACATATCTCTTGTATTTTTATTTATAACATCTCGTGTGGTATTATATTTTTAGATGTTTAATTTATGTCTACAGTGAAATATGTATGAAAAGATACTATAGCATAACATAAAATAATGAAACTAAGAAGCTTTGGGGCTCTTGTAATAATGGGAAATGTTCCAGAGCAGGGGTCAGCAAGTTTTTTCTCCAAAGGACCAGACAGTAAATATTTTAGACTTTGTAGGCCATCTGATCTCTGCCACACTTACCTACCACTGCCACATGGCATAAAAGCAGCCTAAGACAATATGAAAACAAATGAGTGTAGTTGTGTTCCACCACAACATTAATTACAAAATCATACACTGGGAGTTTTTGGCAGCCCGCTACAGGGCCATAGTTTGCTGACCTCTTAACAATCAGACTTATTCTGTATATTTTCTCTTCCTATCTGGTACAACCTTTTAAAACAGCCACACTATCAACAATAGCCAAAGTATGGAAAGAGCCCAAATGTCCACTGACTGGTGAATGGATAAAGATGTGGTACATAGATACAATAGAATATTACTCAGTGATCAAAAAGAATTAAATCTTGCCATTTGCAACAACATGGATGGAACTAGAGTGTGTTATGCTAACTGAAATAAGTCAGTCAGAGAAAGAGAAATACTATATGATTTCACTCATATGTGGAATTTAAGAAACAAAACATGAACACAAGGGAAGGGAAGCAAAAATAAGATAAAAACAGAGAGGGAGACAAAGCATAAGTGACTCTTAAATATAGAGAACTAACTGAGGGTTGTTGGTGGGTGTAGGGGGGGGGACGGGCTAAATGGGTGATGGGCATTAAGGAGGGCACTCATTGGGAGGAGCACTAGGTGTTATATATAAGTGATGAATCACTAAATTCTATTCTTGAAATCATTATTACACTGTATGTTAATTAACTTGGATTTAAATTTAAAAATATAACAACAATTTAAAAAAATAAAACAGGCACAAAACTTAAACAAATTGCAAATCCACATACCTTTTCCCCAGGAATTCCAGGAGCACCAAATTCACCTTTAATACCACCTGAACCCTAAAATAAAGAAATGCTCATTAGGTTTTTTTAAAGGTATATTAATTGCTAATGTGAAGAGAATCTACCATTGCACAGATAAGTTGCTTTTCCTTGCACCAAAGTTTGTTCCCTGAGTTCATTCCTCATATTGTCTACAAGTCATTAAACTATACTTTTGACAATAAATTATCAAAATGTTAGAAAGTAATAAATATCAAAGGGCTAGTAAAAACTAAAACTAGACATTCTCTACACAAATACATATAATTCAACTTTGTCATTTCTTTTATACTTATAAAGATTAGGAATGATTCTATTGCTTTCATCTTAACTAATACTTCATGCTTTCAATTTAAATAAGTCACAAAATTTTAAATGTTTTATTTATCTATTTTTGAGGGAGAGAGAGCGTGGGCATGGGAGGGGCAGAGAGAGAGGGAGACAGAGAATCCCAAGCAGGCTCTTGTGCTGTCAGCGCAGAGCCCGACATGGGCTCAAACTCATGAACCATGAGATCATGACCTGAGCCAAAATCAAGAGTTGGCTGCTTAACTGACTGAGCTACCCAGCCACCCTAGTCGTGAAAGATTAGACTCGAAGGTACCCATATATGTTTCATTAATGTGCCTGATCTTCCATTATATCCTCTGGGAAAAATCTCACAGCTGGGCCAATCCAATTGTTAGCTTCCCTGCTCTTCCATCTAAACTGGAAAAAATAATCTCAATGAAGCTGATATGTTACCTATATCTGTCTTAATGGCTCTACCACAAATTCAGTCTAATAAATATGCTTGAAATGGTGAAAAATAATATAAACTTTTTGGATGAGTTTCTCTATCACCAATGTGTGGTAGAAATTAAGAAATATATCGGAATTTCATGAACAAATAACACCATGTTATACTGATATAGTATGTTAATTTCAGATTTTAGGCACACAGGCAAATTTTAACTTCAAGTTTCTAGACATTAGATGAGATTATATCAGGTTGGGTAAAACTGATATGAAAATAGATACAAAAATTGATACAAAATAAAATAAATCAAATATATTCAATATTAGATTAGAAAGGTTAAAGAAATATTATTTATTTCTTATATTGACATAGAAAGTCAAAGGTCGATATTAAATCCCACCTGTGAGAGGTTGCTACTAAGCAATTTTTTTCTTTCAAAAAATTGTGAACATATTTTGAGACAATTATTTTTTATTGGTGTGGTGTGGCTATAGTATGAGCATATGAATAAAGTCAGATTGAAAAAAATACATATTTTTTTCCCGACTAGAAAGGAATCAGTACCAAAGTTTCTGACTATAGAGTCAAGTAAGTTAACTTGTACCATTTTAAACTGTTTTGATTTCCTCTAGAAGTATGTCAGCAAGGTAATCATTTAATAAAGCCTATACTTTTTGGGAAATTAACTCAATATGTGGAAGATAATAATTCAAAAATAAACTGGAAAATTATTCCTCAAATAGAACTCAGATCATACTCTCCCTTAGGTTCAAGGACATTGAAATTGAGCTGCTATTTTATAAAACTCTGAGGGCATTTCAACTTTGAAGTGGGTGAGGGTATTAGCCAGAGTTTTAAAGAACTGAGAAAGTAATGTGGTTGCTACATAATTAGGTTGCTAACTACATTTGCTAAGAAAAAGGGAATTAAAAAATTCACAACATTATAATAATCGAGTTTGAATGAAAGAAAAGTAGTAATTGTTATTTCAAATAATGAAACCCAGAGTTTACTCTTGAACAGATGACACAATTTGATTAGGTGCCCTGATACAGAATACTGATCACATATAAGTGTTCAAATACAAGCAGCAGTTGAATTTCAAACCATCTTACTCCATGAGAGAGGGTCATCATTTTTATAAAAAGAAAAAACAAGGCAGTAAATCATATTAATGAAGAATGGACGAGAATATAGGCAAGTAAAGATAAACATTAAATTAAGCCCAAACATTTTTTTCCAAATATTTCTGATTCTTCATTACTAATTGGCAATATGAAGCTAAAACTAATCAGGTCACTAACTCGTGTTTTAAAAGAAAAAGTGTAGTAGAACAAACAATAGTGAAAAATATAACTGTCCTTTATGATTTAGCATATCTAGTTCTTTCTCTGTAAACTGACTCTTTGCGCTTGGCAAAGTACCCTAGGCAATTGGGGCACCTGAATTTATAGGTTCTAGGAAGAGCTGACTTGATGATTTAGACTTTCAGGTGTGATGCTCATTTATTCATTCAACTCCTATTAGGTGCTGTTCTATGTATGTTGCTCACAAAACTTTTATTCTAGTGGAGGAAATAAATAGAGACATAATTTTAACAAGTCAAGTGACACTAAAAATGCTAAGAAAGAAGATAGAGGTGGAATGAAGGGATGCTTTTTATATAAAGATATCAGAAGAGGCTTTTTATTTTAAAGTGATTTCTGAGCAAGAACCTAAATGGTTTGAAGGAGAGAGCTAGATGGATATCTAAAGAAACCCCAGGTATATGTAACCTGATGTAAAGGCCCTGGAGCAGGAGTGAACAGGGGAAACGGTAGGAGACAATATAGGGAGTGGAGAGGTAGGGATAGGGAGAGCTCTACACATTATGCAAAGCCTTGTAGCCAAGGCAAGAGCTTCAGTGTTCACCTTGAGGGAGAAAGGAAGCCACGGGTGGATTTTGACCCAGGTAGGAAAGGATTTCCTGACAGGATTATTCATTGTGAAATAATATTGGGAACAGAAGACACAGATTTGAATGAAATACTTATATCATTAAGTGATCTTTTTAAGAAATGAACTATCAATAAATTATTAATATTTACTACAAGTACCACACAATAACTATCTGAGATTTTTATATACTAAAATATTTAATCAATTGCAAATTCTACGGGATTATTTTACAAATGAAGATTATTTTGTTTTTGGTCAAGTCACATAAGAAACTGAACTCAAAAGGATTATCTCCATCTCTCCTTCAACATGTGAAGATTATACTGTGGATAGAAAAGCAGAAGAAACATATTTTTTCAGTTCCTATTATGTGACAGTTTCTAGCACTCAATATTTTATATACATTTTATTGTATTCCTTCTTCACAATAAAACATTGACTAGGTATTAAGTATCATTTAAAAAAAATTTTTTTAACGTTTATTTATTTTTGGGACAGAGAGAGACAGAGCATGAACAGGGGAGGGGCAGAGAGAGAGGGAGACACAGAATCGGAAACAGGCTCCAGGCTCTGAGCCATCAGCCCAGAGCCCCACGCGGGGCTCGAACTCACGGACCGCGAGATCGTGACCTGGCTGAAGTCGGATGCTTAACCGACTGCGCCACCCAGGCGCCCCAAGTATCATTTTTAAAGTAAGTAAGAGGGGGACAGGATTCACTCTCAAGTGGTTCAGGTTCCAAAGAGGTAAGCCTTCTAATATACTGTCCTAAATATCCTTTGTCAGTCTTAAAACCAAAAGGAAAACCTTGAGAACATCTAGTTCCCTTAGTAACACTGCACTTCTGATCATTTCACAAAATTAACTATTCAATATGCCTTAGAGCAAATGACTTTCAATCTTCAAGCTCTGCAGGCATTATTTTGTGCACCTAGTCTAATAATGAAAATTACATACCAGACTTAAACACAGAGGAAAGTCATCTTTATTTATTTCACATTAAAGTTGCAGGATCACGGGGCGCCTGGGTGGCGCAGTTGGTTAAGCGTCCGACTTCAGCCAGGTCACGATCTCGCGGTCTGTGAGTTCGAGCCCCGCCTCAGGCTCTGGGCTGATGGCTCGGAGCCTGGAGCCTGTTTCCGAGTCTGTGTCTCCCTCTCTCTCTGCCCCTCCCCCGTTCATGCTCTGTCTCTCTCTGTCCCAAAAATAAATAAAAAACGTTGAAAAAAAAAATTAAAAAAAAAAAAAAGTTGCAGGATCACACAGTATAAGAACAGGAACAGACTCATCATCAACTCCTTAAAATGAAATAATACATCTATGTTTATTACGAGTGCCAGGAAAGTGGAACACATTCATGGCCACAGTCATCTGAAGTCATAATTACATAGCAAGTACTATGCTGGTTTAATCACATGCTGGTGCTTGTACTGAAAAAATAAAGGAAGTATACCAATCAAGTATTTGTCTTGTTTTGTAAATCATCAATTTATTTTTTCCCAGCTGTTTTTACCTTGCTACTAAAATCACCTGCAATTATGAGTTCCATGTAGTCTGGACACTAAAACCAATGTTAGTATTTTAAAAACATACCTTAAGTGGGAAGTTACATAACACATCGTAACCCTAAGATACATTTCTTGTATATTGTATATATTTAGAATAAAATAAATTTGCTAATTATCATTTTTACTAATTCCTTCCTAGTTCTTTTCTACTGGTTTTCTTTCCTACAGAGGGAGGAAAGACTCCTTAAACAAATCAACACTAGATTATAAACTCAGTGAGAGTAAGCCTATGCTTTCTCACTACTGCTATAGCTCCAGAACTTAGTATACTTTTTGTTGTAATAATAGGAACTCAAAAAATAGTTGCTGATAAATTAACGAATAAAAGAAAAATGAATATTTACATATTAAAGGAGACATCTATTTATGACTAAAGAGTAAGGAGAAAGAATGAGTCTTTAAAAGATATATGCTCTAACAAGAGAGACTCGGCACTTAATCTTTTTAAAAAAATCATTTAAAGGTGACTTAATGATTTTATTAATATTTATGTAATATTTTTTAACAGGGGCAAGGATATTTTTAAAGTATTTTATCCTTTCTAAAACTGACATGTGAAATTTCTTCCTATGCCAGTAATCTTAAATTGATAGAATTGGTAAGTCAAAGAATAAGAAAGTCAAGTTAAAAAATGGTAATGTGAATCACATCACAATCAACCAACAAGTAAGCCATATATGCATTTTCAAAGTACTTTGTGTCAACCTTACAATGTAGATAGAACTGATAGATTATACACCCTCCTTTACAGATGAGGGAAATGAAACATGAAGAGACTGGGTGGCTTGGCCAAACTCACACTCCTAACCTAAGAAGAGTTGGGATTAATTCAGATCTCTCTACTCTATGAGTCCTCTTAATTATGTTACCTTGAGCACACCATTCTACCCATGCATGGTTTTCTCAGTTGCAAAATGAGGATAAAAATATTGGGTTGCCTTTCTTTATGAAGTTAAAAGGATTAAAATGAGTATTACAAGTGGAAGTACCATGATCAAAGAACACAAATAATACTGAAGAGCCTTTAATATAGAGCAACTTCAAAATGCAAACTGATTAAGAGAAGGACACTGGATTTGACAGGTCTAGGGGTTCAGATCCCAGCTTGACCACATGGCCTTGGTCAATAATTTCACCTCCTTAAACTTCAGTTTTGCCTTCTATAAAATAGTAATACCAACACTTAACATGAAGAGTTTTAAGGATCAAAAAGAAAAGATATGTAAATCACTCTTCTCAGTGTCTGGCACATAGTAAGTATTCAGTAAATACTAGCTATTGCTATAATGATTTATATGTTCAGTTTGATTGATGTAGTCCTTAGAACTAAATATTGTTTAGTGGCATTCAGCAAAGTTATCCCAAGTAATTTGATTTAAAGGGCAAAACTATATGCTCCATCCTACTTCAAAATTCCCTTTTGAACAGCTACTAAGGTTCCTAAAGTTGCCATGCAAGCCACAATGGGCAGAACTTACTTTAGGAGTCAAATGCCTATGATTGTCTTTGTTGAAGTTTGCTGTGCAAGTCTGAAGGATCAGTCATTGCTCAGACATCAGTCTCCTACCCTTTAAAATAAGGAGCCCACTTAGATTATTTTGTTAATTTAGAACCATGGACTTCCAAGTTACGGCATGAATGGAATTTAAATCTGTTTCACCTTGGAAAGATAACAAAAACATAATCAACTCCTAAGCCTAGCACAAATTAATTTATTTAGGTATCTAACAAAAGACATGATATTAAAAAGTGGAAAAGAGAACACTTAAGTTTTGATACAGCAGGGAGAAGGGAAAGGCAGATCTCTAAACACGGGATACTGCTTAGAATTAGTTCAACAAAGATGAACTGTTTAAGAAAAGGGTAGGAAGCTAAGGAAGAATCTTAAGTGGGACTCCTCAGCAGACAAGAGAAACAAGTCACGAGAAAAGTAAATTATAAATGAATATCCCTGATAAACATAGATGCAAGTATCCTCAACAAAATATTAACAAAATGAACTCAACAATAAAGTGAAAGCATTATACACCAGGATCAGAACATTCCATGCAAAAGTAACAAAATACACATTCTTTTCAAGTGCACATGGAACACTTTTCAAGACAGATCAAACGTTAGGCCACAAAAACAAATCTTAAATTTAAGAAACTGAAATCATTTCAAGCATCTCTTGTAACCATAGAGGTGTGCAACTAGAAATTAATTAAATGAAAAAGAAACTGAAAAATTCACAAATATGTGGATATTAAACAACATGCTACTGAGTAATCAATGGATCAAAGAAAAAATAAAAAGAGAGATAAAAAATATCTTGAGACAAATGAAAATGTAAATACAGCATACCAAAATTTCTGAGATACAGCAAAGGCAATTCCAGGAGGGAAGTTCATTGTGATAAATGCCTACCACAAGCAACACAAAAAGTCTCAAATAAGCAACTTAACTTTACACCTCAAGGAACTAGGAAAAAAACAATCAAAGCCCAGAGTTAGTAGAAGGAAGTAAATAACAAAGAGTACAGCAGAAATAAATGAAATAGAGACTAAAAAGATAATAGAGACCAATGAAACTAAGAGCTCGTTCTTTGAAAGAGAAACAAAATTGACAACCCTTGAGTATATTCATCAAATAAATAGATAAATACACAATAAATACACAAAGGACACAAATAAAATCAGAATTGAAAAAGAAGTTACAACTGATACCACAGAAACATAAGGGATCATGAGACTACTACAAACAATGATATGTCAACAAATTGGACAACGTAGAAGAAATGTATAAATTTCTAGAAACATATATCTTACCAAGACTGAACCATGATAAACAAAAAATGAGCAGACTGATTACTAATAGGGAGACTGAATCATTAATCAAAAATCTCCTAGTAAACAAATCTGCAGGACCAGACAGTTTCACTGGTGAATTCTACCAAACATTCAAAGAAGAATTAGTACCAATCCTTCTCAAACTCTTCCAAAATGCAGAATAAGAGAACTCTTTCAAATCTGTTTTATGTGGCCAGCATTACCATGATATCAAAATTAGACAAATATGCCACAAATAAATAAAATTACAAGCTAATACCCCTGATGAATATAGGTGTAAAAATTCTCACAAAATATAACCAAACAGAATTCAACAATATATTAAAAGTATCATATACCATGATCAAGTGGGATTTATTACAGGCATGCAAGGATGGTTCAACATCCATAAATTAGTCAATATGATACACTGTATTAACAAATTTAAGGATAAAAATCATATTATCATCTCAATAGATGCAGAAAAAGTATTTGACAAAATTTAACATCCATATATGATAAAAATTCTTAATAAAGTGACGATAGAGGGAAAGTACTTCAACATAATAATGGCCATATATGACAAGCCCACAACTAACATCATACTCAATGGTGAAAAGCTGAAAACTTTTCCTTTAAGATCAGAAACAAGACAAGGGTGCCTAATTCCACTACTACTATTCAACATAGTATTGGAAGTCCTAGCCAAAACAATTAGGCAAGAAAAAGAAAGAAAAGGCATCCAAATTGGAAAGGAATAAGTGAAACTGTCACAACTTACAAATGACATGATTGCATATATAGAAAACCCTAAAGACTCCATCAAAAGACTGTTAGAACTAATTAACAAATTCAGTAAAGTTGCAGAGTACAAAATCAAGATACAAAAATCTGTGGTGTTTCTATACACTAATAGTGAACTATGAGAAAGAGAAATCTTAAAAAATCTTAATTATAATTGCATCAAAAAGAATAAAATACCTAGGAATAAATTTAACCAAGGAAGTGAAAGACATGTATATTGAAAACTATAAGACATTAATAAAAGAAATTGAAGAAAATACAAATGGAAAGATATTCTATGCTCATGGATTAGAAGAATCAATATTGTTCAAATATCTATACTACACAAAGTCATCTACAGTACAGTGCAATCCCTATCAAAATGGCATTTTTCAGGGCACCTGGGTGGCTCAGTCAGTTAAGCATCCAACTTTGACTCAGGTCATGATCTTGCAGTCCATGGTTTAAGCCCCACGCCAGGCTCTGGTGTTGACAACTGAGAGCCTGGAGCCTGCTTCAGATTCTGCCTCTCTCTCTCTCTCTCTCTCTCTCTCTCTCTCTCTCTCTCTGCCCTTCCCCTGCTCATGCTCTGTGAAATGGGTGAAGAGGGTATAATTTATATAAAAGTAAAATACACAAATAAATGAATAAGAAGCTAAAAAAGAATCTTCAGTGGGGACCCATCAACACACAAGTGAAATAAGAGTTCATCAAGTATTCGGTGAACAGAATGCTAAAGAAAGTTAGGGCATAACAAAATATAAATTTTCTTACTTCACAATTTTGCTTATAGTTTATAGATAACAAAGATTTGGGTCTCTATATCTTTTAAAATTTTAGTTCCAATAGGAACTCAAAAGCAGACTTGGATGCTGATATAGTCTTTCTCATTTCAGTGATCAGCATTTAAATATAGTCCTTAATAGCCTTTAACAGAAACGTGCATTTGTATGGGACATAGAGATATGGCGTGGACACATTTTTAAATCACTTTTGAACCAATCCACTTTCATTCTGACAGAGTTTTGTGGTATCTTACCGGTTCTCCTTTATCCCCTTTCTGACCAGGTGAGCCTGGAGTTCCTGGAAAACCTGCTTCTCCCTGAGCAAAAGTGAATTTCTGTGTTATCAAACATTCTGTCACATTGAGCCAAAGACTAATAATTTGTAAATATGAAGGTGACAACAGTAGGATAAAGCTTTACTCTCCTCTGAGCTGATGGCGGTCCCTCTGCTGGAATGCCCTTCCCTTGTTCAGGAGGCTCAGTACTCTCCGTCTTCCAAACACCATTTGACATCATCTCCTCCATGAGACTTTCCAGGACCTTGAACACATGATGCTTCCCTATGGCCCTGCACCTGCCTTTCTCATGGAGCCTATGATACAGTGTTGGTTGCTACAAGAAATGTAAATTTCCTCTAAACTTTACCTCACCCGTATACCCCCTCCTCCAACCAAGAGCAAAGGGGTAGCAGGATGTGTTATGTCTCTAAGGGGAAGTAAGAAGTGACAGTGCCAGGGGACATTCTGCTCTAGGAACCTCTTTCCTTTCCCAGGTAAGGGTATAGAGGAAAACCATCAAGAAATCACTCAGCCTACTTTTAGCATAGCCTCTTGACTGCCATTACTATTCACAAAAGAAGTTTATGTCGGTCCACGGACACACTCTTCCTGACCAGGGGACTGTAGTGGTACCAGAGAAGCAACTTCTTTGAGTGATATTCTCTATAAATTCTCTACGCAATTTATGGCAAAAGGAGATGGCTGGCTGTATATTTGGAGATACTGGACAAACAGCCTCCACACAACAAAGAAATACCATATAGGGTATTTTTGTGTACGTGTGGAAGAGCAGGCACTGTTTCACCTGTGAATTCCCAAAACTGAAGCTTACTCCTGGCACATGCTAAGTACTCAATATTTGCCTATTGTACAGGTGGGCCCTCCCCTTACCTTTCTATCCATTCTCATTCATAGCCTGGAAAGTCTATGGCTTCAGAACTAGCCAGAAAACAATGCATGAAATCCTTTCTCCAATTACCTTCTCATAATCCATCCCAGCGACTGAATGGCTTATGCTTTTGATTCAACTAGCACTAGAGGTCAAGATACATTCTGTGCACTGGGGCCACATTCAAGGGGATGGCTCGCTTTGTGCAGTGGCTTCTCAGTGGGCATAGATTAAAACTAGCAAACCTTGTTTGGAATGCACTGGCACCGGTCTTGAAGTCCCTCCTTTGCTGGAAGATAGGCAGACAGTTTACTGGCATGAGCGGGTAACAGTGATGATGCAGTGCTTCCAAAGCCATCATAATCTGGACACTAAAATCCAGAAAAATGAATAGAGTTAATTCCCAACATTCTAGCATCCCAAATACTGGCTCCCACCAAACTAGGGATGACTGGAGTTGCCTGAAAGAACCACCTTCTAATTAGCCAAAAGTTGATACAGGTATATGAAAGTTGATAATGTCTTTTCTCTTTCACTAGGTCTCCAGTGTGTTTTATTACACTACAACATGTTAGAAATGCGCTAAAATTTGTTTTGATGAGGAATTCTAAAGCTATTATAAATGACTTTATGATAAGTACAGAAATATCAAATATTTACAATAACTGCATTGTTACCATAGAATAGTTATACACATTACATCTGTATACGTTTTTGTGGAACAAAATTTAAAATAAAAGCAAGTGACTTGAACTTTTAGAACATCATTTACTCCTATAAGATGAATGTAAAGGCATAAGGAGCTTGGTAGCTTTGGTAGGCAGCCATTGCCATGATGACCCTGAGGGCCTGGTGGCTAACCGATGGTGGCTAACGTTGGTGCTTCAAGTGGGCCATTGAGCCGAGCGGGCCTGGAGGAGGCAGCAGGAGCCAAAGTGACCAGGGCAGTAGCCAGGGAGACTCACTGTACCCTGACAGTTGCTTGGACAATCAAGTGCCTGCCTGAAACCAGCATGCAAGAGACAGACAGGATTCTAGCGGAGAAGCGCTACTGGAACATTGCCTTGGGTTCCTTCAAGCAGATTCCCATGAACCTCTTCATTATGTATATGGCAGGCAATACTGTCTCCATCTTCCCTACTACAGTGGTGTGATGGTGGCTTGGGGGGCCTATTCAGGCACTTATGGCCATTTCAGCCACTTTCAAGATGCTAGAAAGTTCAAGCCAGAATCTGGGCGGCAAGATGGCGGCTTAGGAGGACTCTGGGCTCACCGCACGTCCTGCTGATCACTTAGATTCCATCTACACCTGCCTAAATAACCCAGAAAACCGCCAGAGGATTAGCAGAATGGAGTCGCCGGAGCCAAACGCAGACGAGAGGCCCACGGAAGAGGGTAGGAAGGGCGGCGAGGCGGTGCGCGCTCCACGGACTGGCGGGAGAGAGTCGGGGCGGAGGGGCGACTCGCCGGCCAAGCAGAGCCCCCGAGTCTGGCTTGCAAAAGCGGAGGGGCCTGACGGACTGTGTTCCCACAACAAGCGCGACTTAGCGTCTGGGAGGTCATAAGTTAACAGCTCTGCTCAGAAAGCGGGAAGGCTGGAGGACAAAGGGAGGGAGAGCTGCTGAGCCCCCTGACAAGAGCTCAGTTTGGTGGGGAACAAAGGCGCTCGCCAGCGCCATCTCCCCCGCCCATCCCCCAGCCGAAATCCCAAAGGGAACTGGTTCCTGCCAGGGAACTTGCCCACTCCGCGCAAACACCCAACTCTGTGCTTCTGCAGAACCAAACCTCCGGCAGCAGATCTGACTCCCTCCCGCTGCCACAGGGCCCCTCCTGAAGTGGATCACCTAAGGAGAAGCGATCTAAGCCTGCCCCTTCTGCCCCCGAGCACCTTGCCTACCCACCCCAGCTAATATGCCAGATGCCCAGCATCACAAGCCTGGCAGGGTGCAAGTAGCCCAGACGAGCCACACCACCCCACAGTGAATCCCGCCCCTAGGAGAGGGGAAGAGAAGGCACACACCAGTCTGACTGTGGCCCCAGCGGTGGGCTGGGGGCAGACATCAGGTCTGACTGCGGCCCTGACCACCAACTCCAGTTATACACCACAGCACAGGGGAAGTGCCCTGCAGGTCCTCACCACGCCAGGGACTATCCAAAATGACCAAGCGGAAGAACTCCCCTCAGAAGAATCTCCAGGAAATAACAACAGCTAATGAGCTGATCAAAGAGGACTTAAATAACATAACAGAAAGTGAATTTAGAATAATAGTCATAAAATTAATCGCTGGGCTTGAAAACAGTATACAGGACAGCAGAGAATCTCTTGCTACAGAGATCAAGGGACTAAGGAACAGTCACGAGGAGTTGAAAAATGCTTTAAACGAAATGCATAACAAAATGGAAACCACCACAGCTCGGCTTGAAGAGGCAGAGGAGAGAATAGGTGAACTAGAAGATAAAGTTATGGAAAAAGAGGAAGCTGAGAAAAAGAGAGATAAAAAAATCCAGGAGTATGAGGGGAAAATTAGAGAATTAAGTGATACAGTAAAAAGAAATAATATACGCATAATTGGTATCCCAGAGGAGGAAGAGAGAGGAAAGGTGCTGAAGGGGTACTTGAAGAAATAATAGCTGAGAACTTCCCTGAACTGGGGAAGGAAAAAGGCCTTGAAATCCAAGAGGCACAGAGAACTCCCTTCAGACGTAACTTGAATCGATCTTCTGCACAACATATCATAGTGAAACTGGCAAAATACAAGGATAAAGAGAAAATTCTGAAAGCAGCAAGGGGTAAATGTGCCCTCACATATAAAGGGAGACCTATTAGACTCGTGACTGATCTCTCTTTTGAAACTTGGCAGGCCAGAAAGAATTGGCACGAGATTTTCAGGGTGCTAGACAGAAAAAATATGCAGCCGAGAATCCTTTATCCAGCAAGTCTGTCATTTAGAATAGAAGGAGAGATAAAGGTCTTCCCAAACAAACAAAAACTGAAGGAATTCATCACCACTAAACCAGCCCTACAAGAGATCCTAAGGGGGACCCTGTGAGACAAAGTCCCAGAGACATCACTATAAGCATAAAACATACAGACATCACAATGACTCTAAACCCGTATCTTTCTATAATAACACTGAATGTAAATGGACTAAATGCGCCAACCAAAAGACATAGGGTATCAGAATGGATAAAAAAACAAGACCCATCTATTTGCTGTCTACAAGAGACTCATTTTAGACCTGAGGACACCTTTAGATTGAGAGTGAGGGGATGGACACTATTTATAATGCGACTGGAAGCCAAAAGAAAGCTGGAGTAGCCATACTTATATCAGACAAACTAGACTTTAAATTAAAGGCTGTAACAAGATATGAAGAAGGATATTATATAATAGTTACAGGGTCTATCCATCAGGAAGAGCTAACAATTATAAATGTCTATGCACCGAATACCGGAGCCCCCAAATATATAAAACAATTACTCATAAACATAAGCAACCTTATTGATAAGAATGTGGTAATTGCAGGGGACTTTAATACACCACTTACAGAAATGGATAGATCATCTAGACACACGGTCAATAAAGAAACAAGGGCCCTGAATGAGACACTGGATCAGATGGACTTGACAGATATATTTAGAACTCTGCATCCCAAAGCAACAGAATATACTTTCTTCTCGAGTGCACATGGAACATTCTCCAAGATAGATCATATACTGGGTCACAAAACAGACCTTCATAAGTTTACAAGAATTGAAACTATACCATGCTTACTTTCAGACCACAATGCTATCAAGCTTGAAATCAACTACAGAAAAAAGTCTGGAAAATCTCCAAAAGCATGGAGGTTAAAGAGCACCCTACTAACGAATGAGTGGGTCAACCAGGCAATTAGAGAAGAAATTAAAAAATATATGGAAACAAACGAAAATGAAAATACAACAATCCAAACGCTTTGGGACGCAGCAAAGGCAGTCCTGAGAGGAAAATACATTGCAATCCAGGCCTATCTCAAGAAACAAGAAAAATCCCAAATACAAAATCTAACAGCACACCTAAAGGAACTAGAAGCAGAACAGCAAAGGCAGCCTAAGCCCAGCAGAAGAAGAGAAATAATAAAGATCAGAGCAGAAATAAACAATATAGAAACTAAAAAAACTGTAGAGCAGATCAACGAAACCAAGAGTTGGTTTTTTGAAAAAATAAACAAAATTGACAAACCTCTAGCCAGGCTTCTCAAAAAGAAAAGGGAGATGACCCAAATAGATAAAATCATGAATGAAAATGGAATTATTACAACCAATCCCTGAGAGATACAAACAATTATCAGGGAATACTATGAAAAATTATATTCCAACAAATTGGACAACCTGGAAGAAATGGACAAATTCCTGACACCCACACTCTTCCAAAACTCAATCAGGAGGAAATAGAAAGCTTGAACAGACCCATAACCAGTGAAGAAATTGAATCGGTTATCAAAAATCTCCCAACAAATAAGAGTCCAGGACCAGATGGCTTCCCAGGGGAGTTCTACCAGACGTTTAAAGCAGAGATAATACCTATCCTTCTCAAGCAATTCCAAGAAATAGAAAGGGAAGGAAAACTGCCAGACTCATTCTATGAAGCCAGTATTACTTTGATTCCTAAACCAGACAGAGACCCAGTAAAAAAAGAGAACTACAGGCCAATATCCCTGATGAATATGGATGCAAAAATTCTCAATAAGATACTAGCAAATCGAATTCAACGGCATATAAAAAGAATTATTCACCATGATCAAGTGGGATTCATTCCTGGGCTGCAGGGCTGGTTCAACATTCGCAAATCAATCAATGTGATACATCACATTAACAAAAAAAAAGAGAAGAACCATATGATCCTGTCAATCGATGCAGAAAAGGCCTTTGACAAAATCCAGCACCCTTTCTTAATAAAAACCCTTGAGAAAGTCGGGATAGAAGGAACATACTCAAAGATCATAAAAGCCATTTATGAAAAGCCCACAGCTAACATTATCCTCAACGGGGAAAAACTGAGAGCTTTTTCCCTGAGATCAGGAACACGACAAGGATGCCCACTCTCACCGCTGCTGTTTAACATAGTGCTGGAAGTTCTAGCATCAGCAATCAGACAACAAAAGGAAATCAAAGGCATCCAAATTGGCAAAGATGAAGTCAAGCTTTCGCTTTTTGCAGATGACATGATATTATACATGGAAAATCCGATAGACTCCACCAAAAGTCTGCTAGAACTGATACATGAATTCAGCAAAGTTGCAGGATACAAAATCAATGTACAGAAATCAGTTGCATTCTTATACACTAACAATGAAGCAACGGAAAGACAAATACAGAAACTGATCCCATTCACAATTGCACCAAGAAGCATAAAATACCTAGGAATAAATCTAACCAAACATGTAAAGGATCTGTATGCTGAAAACTATAGAAAGCTTATGAAGGAAATTGAAGAAGATTTAAAGAAATGGAAAGACATTCCCTGCTCATGGATTGGAAAAATAAATATCGTCAAAATGTCAATACTACCCAAAGCTATCTACACATTCAATGCAATCCCAATCAAAATTGCACCAGCATTCTTCTCGAAACTAGAACAAGCAATCCTAAAATTTGTATGGAACCACAAAAGGCCCCGAATAGCCAAAGGAATTTTGAAGAAGAAGACCAAAGCAGGAGGCATCACAATCCCAGACTTTAGCCTCTACTACAAAGCTGTCATCATCAAGACAGCATGGTATTGGCACCAAAACAGACACATAGACCAATGGAATAGAATAGAAACCTCAGAACTAGACCCACAAACGTATGGCCAACTAATCTTTGACAAAGCAGGAAAGAACATCCAATGGAAAAAAGACAGCCTCTTTAACAAATGGTGCTGGGAGAACTGGACAGCAACATGCAGAAGGTTGAAACTAGACCACTTTCTCACACCATTCACAAAAATAAACTCAAAATGGATAAAGGACCTGAATGTGAGACAGGAAACCATCAAAACCTTAGAGGAGAAAGCAGGAAAAGACCTCTCTGACCTCAGCCATAGCAATCTCTTACTCGACACATCCCCAAAGGCAAGGGAATTAAAAGCAAAAGTGAATTACTGGGACCTTATGAAGATAAAAAGCTTCTGCACAGCAAAGGAAACAACCAACAAAACTAAAAGGCAACCAACGGAATGGGAAAAGATATTCGCAAATGACATATCGGACAAAGGGCTAGTATCCAAAATCTATAAAGAGCTCACCAAACTCCACACCCAAAAAACAAATAACCCAGTGAAGAAATGGGCAGAAAACATGAATAGACGCTTCTCTAACGAAGACATCCGGATGGCCAACAGGCACATGAAAAGATGTTCAGCGTCGCTCCTTATCAGGGAAATACAAATCAAAACCACACTCAGGTATCACCTCACGCCAGTCAGAGTGGCCAAAATGAACAAATCCGGAGACTATAGATGCTGGAGAGGATGTGGAGAAACGGGAACCCTCTTGCACTGTTGGTGGGAATGCAAATTGGTGCAGCCGCTCTGGAAAGCAGTGTGGAGGTTCCTCAGAAAATTAAAAATAGACCTACCCTATGACCCAGCAATAGCACTGCTAGGAATTTATCCAAGGGATACAGGAGCACTGATGCATAGGGCCACGTGTACCCCAATGTTCATAGCAGCACTCTCAACAATAGCCAAATTATGGAAAGAGCCTAAATGTCCATCAACTGATGAATGGATAAAGAAATTGTGGTTTATATACACAATGGAATATTACGTGGCAATGAGAAAAAATGAAATATGGCCTTTCGTAGCAACGTGGATGGAACTGGAGAGTGTGATGCTAAGTGAAATAAGCCATACAGAGAAAGACAGATACCATATGGTTTCACTCTTATGTGGATCCTGAGAAACTTCACAGGAACCCATGGGGGAGGGGAAGGAAAAAAAAAAAAAAAAGAGGTTAGAATGGGAGAGAGCCAAAGCATAAGAGACTTAAAAACTGAGAACAAACTGAGGGTTGATGGGGGGTGGGAGGGAGGAGAGGGTGGGTGATGGGTATTGAGGAGGGCACCTTTTGGGATGAGCACTGGGTGTTGTATGGAAACCAATTTTTCAATAAATTTCATAAAAATAAATAAATAAATAAATAAATAAATAAATAAATAAATAAATAAATAAATAAATAAAAGAAAGTTTAAGCCAGAAGTTTCTGTAGGATTTGGTGTATTCTCAGAAACCTCACGGGTTTGGCATGGACTGTTTATTAGTGCCAGTCAATGGGACTATTGTCCACACATGCATCAGATTGGTTAGCCCTCATTGAGCCCCCAGAGAGGATGGGGTTCAGTGGTGGAGAACTGCTTCTGTGAACCTGAGAAAGAACTACCTGGTCCTACATCCTGGGATCTCATGTACAACCTCTTTATGCCCAGAGGCTCCCCCTCGGCATACAAACTCTTAACATCATCATTCAAGCTGGGAAGAGCCCAAAGCTCCCTGCTCCCCATGGTGAGGAGGCAAACCCCAGAAAGACAAGTATGTATCACTATGAACACAAACTACGCCATAACCCTTGACTGAAAATAATGTAGAAAACTGTATTTATGGTTCCAGGACAGAGCAAAACAACAAATGAAACTGTAACTCTAATGAAACAACGCCTGTTGCTAAATCAAGACCCACAGCAGCAGCTCCTTTCAATAAATCGCGTGGTTGAGAACAATGCTTAAAAAAAAAGTGGCACAAGTTTCCCTTAAATCTATTCTCCTTAATATTTCACTTCTATTTAACATAAACTGGGACATAAAAATTCTGTTGGAAACACTTTGGAAGATGTGAGAAACTAATGCTAGATTCAGATTACACATGATGAAAAGAAAAACAAAACAGACACAAAGAGCAAATAAAAAAATACTTTTTACACTCCAAGATGCTATATATTTAATTAAAGTGTATCTTATTCTACTCCATTGTCCTTTAAAGTTATTAAAAAGTCTACACCTTAAAAGACGAGTGGCAAAATTTATACTTTATCAGTGGGTTCAGAACATGTGGGATAACATGAAGTGAAACTCAGTTACAGAAAAATGACTTTTTCTCTCAAAAAATAAATCCAGATGGGAGGATAAATGTATCTTCTCCTATCCCATCACTTACCAGTGATTAATTATTATTAATAATTATTAAATTAATAATTAATAGTTTCATAATAATTATTTCATAATTTCAGCCTCCTCATCAGTGTTTGTAACTGTGAATTTGTAATTTTATGCTTGCAATTTCATAACTCTGAATTTCCAATTTAGGGGAAAGGGCTCACACATTACTTTACATATTACAAATTATATATGCTTGGAAAAATATTGTCAGGATAAAAAAGTAGTAAAGGATGGTCAGTGGTTATTTACTGTGGTGAGACCAAGGTTGATATCTACTTCCTTCTTTAAATTTGGCTGTAGTTTCCAAGTTTTCTATGACAAACGTACATAATTTTCAAGACACAAAATTATTTTGAAAAAAATGGGTAGCATTCCAATGCCTGTGAAAACAACAAAAACTGTAAGAAAAATAGCACCCAGAGACACTGGGATTAGGTTCCCTTGTCCACCACTAGTTCCATCACCTTTACCCTCTCCAGATTTAATAATTGGCTCTTTTGTTACCTTGATCAGTTTCCAAGTCCACAAGTTTCAAGTCACATTAGAATGAAACATGATTATCACCAGAATAGTTCATTTCTCTCATATGATTTGATATGATTTTCCAGTCAGGTCCAGCTCTACTGGTTCCCACTCAGATGACCACAACCCAATTCGAGTTCATAATTTTGCTCTGGACAACTGATTTACTACATTAAATTGGGGATTTAAATGACTTGAAAAGTATGTCTCAGTCTTCACTCTAAAACTGTTCACACTCTCCAAAGAGTGCCTAAAGAGAACATGAAAATGTACAAGTAAGGACTCTTTGTAAAACTTCTGGTTTTGATTGGACACATATTTACTTAATTGGCCCTACAAATTTTAATCACATTTCACATTTATTTTCAACAAATGTTGCTAATTTCCTCCTTCTGCCTATGTCTGTAGTCATGAAACTTGACAGAAACAGAAAATCTAATTAATAGAAGCAAAGAAGTATATTTACAAATTATCTTGAATAAATTTTACCCTTGAAATATGCTATAAACTATTAATAACAAAAAACATGTCTGATTTGAAATTCCAAGATAAAATTAAATTTTTAAGCAAGCACATTAAAACTTTCTGAATTCAATACATTTTTTAAAAAAAAAGTTGGTGTCAGAATTATAACAGAAGCACTTAAATGGCTTTTATATAATTATTTATCTTCCCATTTGTAAAATGTAGCATGTTTCTATTTTCTGTTACTCATTAACAGAATGGTGATGTCCCTTCAAATAATTATCATCAGGAAAATAGGCAGGTTTTTGTTATTTTTTTCTTACAGTTGGTGATGAATTCCTACCTTCTTTTCCACAATTTAACTCCAAAGTAACATTTTTAAAATGTGAATAACTTTTTTCCCATAATTTATTAAGTTACATCATTGTTTTTAATAATCAAACCACTCCACTAAATCTATCACCTATACTTCCTTAAACAGTTTTCTCATAATTTGTATTGAAAATATCTATTATGTGATGACACAGAGTAAAAACTAGTCAAGAATACAACTTTCTTTTTCTCTGTTTCTTTCTTTCTCTCTCTCTTTCTTTCTCTTTTCTTTCTTTCTTTCTTTTTCTTTCCTTCCTTCTTTCTTTCTTTCTTTCTTTCTTTCTTTCTTTCTTTCTTTCTTTCTCTTATGTTTATTTATTTCAGAAAGAGTGAGAGAAAGAAAGAGAGCGGGGCAGGGGCAGAGAGAGAATCCCAAAGAGGCTCCATGCTGTCAGTGCAGAGCCCAACATGGGGCTTGATCTTACAACCCATCATGAGATCATGACCTGAGCTGAAATCAAGAGTTGGACACTTAACTGACTGAACCACTCAAGTACCCCAAGATTCAGTATTTAGATATATCAAAAAATTTTTATGCTACTTTTTAATCAGGAAAAATTATTATTTTAAAAGCTCTTACATCCTAAAGGAATAATTAATTTAAAAAATAAGCTTTCAGAGAATTAAACACCTTCAAAATTTACATATGTGGCTCCAGGAAGTCTTGGTATTTCAGGTCTGTAGATTGGCATTATAAATTATCTTTTTAGATATTTATAGAATGATATTTGGCTGGCTTTCACTTTACTTGGAATGAGAGCCATAAACTGGTTTGGAGATATGCTTTATAAAACCAAGTTACATAAGTAAAACAAGTAATTTTGAAAGACTTAGATAATGCTTTAAATCAGCCACATTATTATCCTACTATTCACAGTGAGAGACAGAAGTTAAAAATATTTTTGAATTACTAAGTTATTGATAAAATTTTCATACAATTTTGGATGTAAGTATAGAAGTTCTGAAAAGTCTAAGATACAAAGAAAAACATTTCACCTTTTCCTTTTCCTTTTCATATGTTCTCTCTGTAAGACTTTTTAAAATTAATCCCTGTTAAACACTTTTTGTCCCATCTACCTGCTTTAATAGTTGATAAGTCAACAACTTAAGAAAGTGTTTTGACTGTCTTCTAGAAACAAAGCTCTAGGAATAGAAAAGCATAGCATGAGGGGCACCTGGTGGTTCAGTCAGTTAAGGGTCCGACTTTGGCTCAGCTCATGATCTCATGGTTCCTGAGTTCGAGCCCCATGTCAGGCTCTGTGCTGACAGCTCAGAGCCTAGAGCCTGTTTCAGATTCTGTGTCACCCTCTTTCTCTCTGCCCTTTACGCATTTGCACTCCATCTCTCTCTCTCTCTCTCTCTCTCTCTCTCTCTCTCTCTCTCTCTGTCAAAAATAAACATTTTAAAAAATTAAAAAAAAAAAGTGGAGCATGAAAGTGTAACTCCCCTCAATGAGCTTAAAATGGAGTTGATTAAATAAAAACAAATGCAACTGTATCTAATAACATAAGATAGTGCACCTGATCACTATAATGAGAACTACAGAAAGTGCTGAATTCAGTATTTTTTTTTGAATGGAATATTGGTACAAGAAATTAACAGTTGCACAGTTAGGTTGGGAATATTAAGAATGAGAGGCTGAGTAACCGGGTTTATATTCTGTTGCCAACAGGGAGTGACCAAAGGTTTGGGGAAAGAGATGAACAGCAGGCAGTGAATGTGCCTTATTCATGACTGTTATAGCCTTGTTCTTTAGCACAATGTCTAGAAGATCAGTGTTTTTGAATAACAAATGTTTATTGAGAGAAAATAAATGCATATACAAAGCAGTGATTCAGAGACTTATTCTGGTTATCTTCAAATAAAATGGTGTAGAGACTGGAAAGGCAGTTGACATGATAATGCAAAAATCCAGTCAGGAGATAAAGGCAGACCATGTCAATAAAAGGGAAAAGGTAGATGAAAAATCTATCACAAAGGAAAACTATCCAAGATGGATAACAAACTAGAAGAGGAAAGTGAGAAAGAGTAACATATGATTACAGATTTAAAATTCCTGCAACTGGAAAATGATGATGTTACCATTAGAACATATTTTAAGGAGAAAGTCATAAATTCTCTTTATGTCAAGTCCAAAGTGAGGACATACCATTCCCAAAGTTCAAGACAAAACACTGGGATTCACACTGTAAAAAGAAACTATGTGAGAGCACTATAAGGGGTGTCTTACTGGGAACAAATTACTTACCTGTCTTCAACAGAAGACACTCAGGGCTGCTCTACATCTACACTCTACAGACTGCATTCTTCACATGCTACGAAAACTAACTTACCTTAGCATCTGATATTTCACAGCATGTTTCTTGGGCTATGAAGTTTGAATTACAGTAGATTTTAAGTTGATGAAGTTCAATCTATTAAAAAAGTAGTGATAATACACATCATTAGTTTTCTTGAAAATCACATTTAGGCACTTAAAAGCTATGGTAATTTAACTGAAAAGATAAAAAGAAGCTAATACAAATAAGTTATTGGTAGATATTTTTAATGTTTTTATTTAATTTAGGATTCATGATTTTATGGACCATTAGAGAAAGAGGCATGGATTCAATTATTGAGATAGATCTCTGTATGAAAGAAATCAGATAATGAAGGCAATTGCAAATTTTTGCTAGTTGTTTCATACAAAAAAGAAGTATTTAATTACAAGATAGGTATTGTTACTCATTACAATAAAGTATGCCCACAAAATAAGAAATATTCCAAAGTAAAAAATTCTGGAGAAAAAGTAAAGTCAAAGGAATGAACACATGATGGAAAAGGCTTTCTCAGTACCTCTAGATCTCTTATTTGAGGCACTGAAACAGATGCTTACTTCCCAACAAGAAAAAAAAAAAGAGAGAGAGAGATTTGGTTTTCATCTTTTTCACGCATTCTAATATCTATGGGGTAATCCTAAGCCACACTCACAATCTTTTTACAAAAATAATAGATTTCTTCTCTTGGCTTAGCAGATTCACGTTTTTTGGCATTGGACATGAAATATAAAATAGTAAAACTTTGGTTTGTGAGCATAATTCATTCCGGAAACATGCTTATAGTCCAAAGCACTTGTATATCAAAGCAAATTTCAAAAACCATTGGTTCAGTTGTGATCATATGACATTCGCTGTCATATATTACTTATATTGCAAGACATTGCTCATTTATCAAGTTAAAATTATTATCAAAAATGTTTTCTCATCTTGTGGAACAAATTACTCACAATCCGAGATTTTACAGTTCAAAAAAGGTACAATTGTGCCTTTAAATGCAAAAGCAAGGAACCACATAAGAATAATAAAGAGTATTGACAGAATTTCAATATGACAGACATGTAAATTGGCTATTTTAAATTAGTCTGTGGTTGCAAATTTAGTAGTTTAAAATAAATCCTACAATGATTTGACATATTTGACACAGGTCAGAAACAACCTCTCCTTTCATCCCTGTCTTCTTCCTCCTGCCTGCCCTTCTCTTTCTCTCTCTGTCTCCACCTCTTCCTCTGTCTCCCAATATTCCAGAGCTAAATTATTCATTACTTTGATAACAAGATGTACTTGTTATAGAGATATCCAACTGTTATATTACAATAATTAATCCTACCATAATGAAAAGCAGATATCTTCAGTTATTTTGAAACTCTGCCCAACACCAAAAAAGCACAGAGGTAGAAAAAAGGCTGTAACTATCACTCTACACTGAGATGAACAAAATCAATTCAGCTCATGAAACATGTTAAGAACTCCAGACATCTTGTGAATTCATGAGCAGCCTTAATGATTTCTTTTGTGTAACTTTTTGCAAGATATTGAAGTTAACTTTTGTTTATAAAGTTTAAATACACTGTCTTACATAGTCTAATGAAAAGCCACATAGTAACATACCCACTAAGTAGAATAAAGAATGAGAACTCCAATTAACTTTCTTCCTAAAACCAATTAATCATCATCATTGTTACCAAAATAGCCAATAAATATTAAAACTCAATTATATACCATCCACTCTACTAGGCCCTTTATATGAATTATTTTATTTAACTGAAGATAGATGACCAATTTTTGACAGATTAGAAACTAATCAATTAACATGACATTGAAACTACATTCCTAGTTTAATGATGCTTTATTATTCATTAGTTACTTTAGAATCCTTCATTGACAACAGTACTTTATAAGGACAGTGTTCAGGGCTAAGTCTATACTGGCCCTTGTCACACAGAATTTGTTAAAAAAAAAATCCTTTATATCAGTTTTGTCACCTACCTCTTTCTCACAGAAGCAAATGGACAGTATACATAACATAAACAAACTCAATTATTATGATTTTCTTCAATAACAGACATCCTGAATAAATAAAACATTTTTACATTACAACAGACCTTAAGAATCATAGAGCCTGTATGGAGATGATGAAAAATTAGTCCACTTAAACTTTTAGTAGGACCAAGAATCTTTATTTATTTATTTATTTATTTATTTATTTATTTATTTATTTATTTATTTTTCCAAGAATCTTTTTTAAGTGTTTATTCATTCATTTTGAGAGAGAAAGAGAGAGAGAGACAGAGAGACAGAGAGAGAGAGAGAATGTGAGTCGGGGAGGGGCAGAGAGAGTAGGACAGAGAGAGAATCCCAAGTAGGCTCTGAGATGTTAGCACAGAAGTGGATGCAGGGCTCATCTCATGAACTGTGAGATCATGACCTGAGACTAAATGAAGAGTTGGACACTTAACCTACTGAGCCACCCAGGTGCCCCAGGACCAAGAATCTTTATAGAATAAAATATGTATTTTATTTGTTTGTAACTCAAACACTATCTCATTAAAAAGCTGCATCATAATATGGCTTTAACATTTTTTATTTTTGTCTTTTTTTCATTTATTTATTTTTAAAATTTTAATTCCAGTGTATTTAACATAAAGTGTTATATTAGTTTCAGGTGTACGGTATAGTGATTCAATAATTCTGTACAATATTCAGTGCTCATTGTAATAAATGTACTCAATTCCCTTCCCCTATCTCCCTACTCACCCATCCCCCACTCATTTCCCCCTCTGGTAACCATCAGTTTCTTCTTTATAGTTAAGAATCTGTTTTCTGGTCTCTTTTTTTCATTATTTGTTTTGCTTCTTAAGTTTTACATATGAGTGAAATCTTATGGTATTTGTCTTTCTCTGACTTATTTCACTCAGCATTATACTCTTTAGGTCCATCCATGTGTACCAAATGCCAAGATTTCATTCTTTTTTTGTGGCTGATTTATATATATATATGCACATATATATATGCATATTATATACATATATACACATATTATATACATATATAAATTATATATGTATATAATATTTCTATATATATTTCTATATATAATAAATATATATATAATATTTCTATTCTTAATTTTTTGAAGAACCTCCATACTGTTATCCACAGTGGTTGCATGAGTTTGTATTTCCACCAACAGTGAACAAGGGTTCCTTTTTCTTGGCATTCTCACCAACACATGTTTTTTGTGTTTTTGATTTTAGCCATTCTGACAAGTGTGAAGTGATATCTCTGTGGTTTTGACTTGCATGTCCCTGATAATGAGTGATGTTGAGCATCTTTTCATGTATCTGTTGGCCATCTGTATGTCTTCTTTGGAGAAATGTCTGTTCATGTCTCTGCCCATTTTTTAATTGGATTATTTGTTTTTTTGTGTGTTGAACTGTATAAATTCTTCACATATTTTGGAAACTCACTCTTTACCAGATATGTCATTTGCAAAAGTCTTCTCTCATTCACTAGGTTATATTCTAGTTTTGCTGATAGTTACCTTTGCCGTGCAGAAGTTTTTATTTTGAAAAAGTGCATTAGTTTATTTTTGCTTTTGTTTCCCCTGCCTCAGGAGACATGTCTAGAAAAATGTTGCTGTGGACAATGTCAAAGAACTTACTGCCTGTGCTCTCTTCTAGGGTTTTTATTGTTTCAGGTCTCACATTTAGTTCCCTAACCCATTTTGAGTTTATTTTTATGTATGATACAAGAAAGCGGTGCAGTTTCATTCTTTTGCATGTGGCTGTCCAGTTTCTCCAATGCCATTTGTTGAAGAGTCTTTCAACATATTCTTCCTTCCTTTGTTAAAGATTACTTGACAATATAATTGTGAGTTTATTTCTGGGCTTTCTTTTCTGTTCTATTGATCTATGTGTCTATTTTTGTGCAGTACCATAGTGTTTTGATTAGTACAGTTTTTCAGTGCTTCTTGAAATCTGGAATTGTGATACCTCCAGTTTTGTTCTTCTTTTTCGAGATAACTTTGGGTATTCAGGGACTTTTGTGCTTCCATACAAATTTTAGGATTATTTGTTCCAGTTCTGTGAAAAATGCTCTTGGTGTTTTGATAGGGATTGCATTAAATCTATAGATTGCTTTGGGTAGTATGGAAATTTTAACAGTATTTATTCTCCCAATCCACAAACACGGAATATCTTTCCATTAGTTTGTGTCATCTTCAATCTCTTTCATCAGTGTTTTATAGTTTTCAGAGTTCATGTCTTCCATCTCCTTGGTTAAGTTTACTCCTAGGAATTTTATTATTTTTTGTGCAATTGTAAATGGTACTGTACTCTTAATTTCTTTGTCTGCTTCATTATTAGTGTATTGAAATGCAACAGATTTCTATATGTTGATTTTGTATTCTATAACTATACTGAATTCATTTATCAGGTCTAGTAGATTTTTGGAGTCTTTAGAATTTTCTATATATATATATATATTACCATGTCATCTGCAAATAGTGAAAGTTTTACTTCTTCCTTACCAATTTGCATGCTTTTTATTCCTTTTTCTTTATCTGATTCCTGTGGCTAGGACTTCCAGTACCATGTTGATAAAAGTGGTGGGAGTGAGTAACTTTGTCTTGTTCCTGAGATTAGAAGAAAAGCTCTCCACTTTTCACCATTAAGTATGATGTTTGCTGTGGGTCTGTCATACATGGCCTTTATTATATTGAGGTGTGTTCCCTCTAAACCTACTTTGTTGAGGGTTTTTATCATGAATGGAGGTTGTACTTTGTCAAATGCTTTTTCTGCATCTACTAAAATGCTCATATGCTTTTTATCCTTTGTCTTGTTGATATGATATATCACATTGATTTGCAAATACTGAACCACTCTTGCATCTCAGGAATAAATCCCACTTGATGGTGGTGTATGATTTTTTTAAATGCATTATTGGATTCAATTTGCTAATATTTTGTTGAGGATTTTTCCACCAATTTTAATCAGAGATATTGGCCTGTAGTTCTCTTTTTTCGTAGTGTCTTTATCTGCTTTTGGTTTTAGGGTAATGATGGCCTCATGGAATGAATTTGGAAACTTTCCTTCTTCTGTATCTTGCAATAGTTTGAGAACAGTTGGTATTAACTCTTCTTTAAAGTCTCAGTAAAATTCACTTGTGAAGCGTCTAAGAGTTTTTGGATTACTGATTCAATTTCATTGGTCTGTTAAAATTTTCTATTCATACTTCAGTTTAGGAAGGTTATATTTTCCTAGGAATTTATCCATTTCTTCTAAGTTGTCCAATTTGTTGACATATAATTTTCATATTTTCTTACAATAATTTGTATTTCCGTGGTATCAGTTTTTATTTCTCCTTTTTCATTTCTGATTTTGTTTGAGTGTTCTCTCTTGTTCTCTTTTTTTTTTTATGAGTCTAGCTAGAGGTTTATCAATTTTGTTGATCTTTTCAAAGAGCCAGCTCCTAGTTTCATTGATCTATTGTGTTTTAGTTTTTATTTTGTGTATTTCTGCTCTAATATTTATTATTTTCTTCCGTCTGGTTTGATGGAAGAAAATAGCTGCTTTATATGTAAGGTTATTTTGCTTATTTGATACTTTTCTTGCTTCTTGAGGTAGACCTGCATTGCTGTTAACTTCCTTGTTGGAACCACTTTGCTGCATCCCAAAGATTTTGGACCACTGTTTTTTCATTTTCATTTGTTTCCATGTATTTTTATTTCCCCTTGATTTCTTGGTTGACCCATTTATTTTTTAGTAGCATGTTATTAACTTCCATGTATTTGTGTTTTTTTCCACATTTTTTTCTTGTGAATGATTTCTAGTTTCATAGCATTGTGGTCAGAAAAGATGCATAGTATGACTTTGATCTTTTTAAGTTTGTCGAAACTTGTTTTGTGGCCTAATATGTTATCTCTTCTGGAGAATGTTCCATGTACACTTGAGAAGAATGTGTACTATACTGTTTCAGGATGGAACATTCTGAATATATCTGTTAGATTGATCAGGTCCACTGTGTCATCCAAAGCCCCTGTTTCCTTGTTAATTTTCTGTTTGGATGATCTGTCTATTAATGTTAGTGAGATCTTAAAGCCCCCTATTATTATTTTATTACTATTGAGTACTTCCTTTATGTTTGTGATTAGCTGCTTTCTGTATTTGGGGTCTCCTATATTGGGTACATAAATATTTACAGTTATATCTTCTTGTTGGATTGCTCCCTTTATGATTATATAGTGTCCTTCTTTGTCTTTTTTAGTTTTTGTTTTAAAGTCTATTTTGTCTGATAGAAATATTGCTATCTTTCTTTTCACTTCTGTTTGCATGATAAATACCTTTCTGCCCCTTCCCACTTTCAATGTTCATGTGTCTTTAGGCTTGAAATGAGTGTCTTGTAGGCAGCATACAGATGGGTCTTGTTTTTTATCCATTCCATCATCCTGTGTCTTTTGATTGGAGCATTTAGTCCATTTACATTCAAAGTAATTATGGATAGGTATGTACTTACTGCCATTTTGATTTATAACCACTTATTCTGTGGTTGTTTTTATAGTTCTTCTCTGTTCCTTTCTTCTCTTGCTTTATTCTTTCTCAGTTTGCTGGCTTTCTTTAGTGATATACATGGATTCCATTCCTTTAATTTTTGCATATATATTATTGGTTTTTGATTTGGGATTACTATCAGGTTTGTATATATTATGCTAATAGCAGTCTATATTAAGTTGATGGTCACTTAAATTTGAACCCATTCTTTACTCCTCTCCCCCTCACATTTTAGGTATATGGTGTCATACTTTACATCCTTCTATTTATGAATCCTTTGACTGATTTTCAGAGATATAATTGACTTGATTGTTCTTGTGTTTCCTACTTTTCTTACTCCTACTTCTGGTCTTTTCTTTCCACTTAAAGAGTCCCCTTTAACATTTCTTGTAGGACTGGCCTTGTGGTCATAAATTCCTTTAACTTTTGTTTGTTTGGGAAACTCTTTATCTCTCTTTCTACTCTGAATGATAGCCTTGCTGGATAGAATATTGTTGGCAGCAGGTTTTTTTCTTTCATCACTTTGAATATAACATGGCACTCTCTTCTGACCTGCAAAGTTTCTACTGAAAATCAGCTGATAGCCTTATGAAATTTTCCTGGTATGTAACTTTTTTCTTTTCTCTTGCTGCTTTTATTTTTATTTATTTATTATTTATTTAACATTTATTTTTGAGAGACAGAGAGACAGAGCATGAATGGGAGAAGGGCAGAGAGAGAGAGAGGGACACACAGAATCCAAAGCAGGCTCCAGGCTCTGAGCAGTCAGCACAGAGCCTGACATGGGGCTTGAACTCAGGAACCCATGAACCGTGCAACTATGACCTGAGCTGAAGTCAGACACGTAACTGACTGAGCCACCCAGGTGCCCCTTCTCTTGCTGCTTTTAGAATTCTCTCTTTATCACTACTTTTTGCTATTTCAATTATGATGTGTCTTGGGTTGATTTTGCTGGGGTCTCTGTCTCCTTGATCTGGATTTCTGTTTCCTTCCCAGATTCAGGAAGTTTTCAGCTATTATTTCTTCAAATAAATTTTCTGATCCCCTTTTTCTCTCTTTTCCTTTTGGGACTCCTATAATGTTAATGTTATTACACTTGATGATGTCACTAAGTTGCCTAAGTGTATTTTTATTTTTTTATTATTATTTTTTTCCTCTCTCCTGTTCAACTTGATTGCTTTCCATTAATCTGTCCTCCAGGTCACTGATCTGTTCTTGTGCTTCCTCTAGTCTACAATGTATTCCATCTAGTGAATTTTTAATTTAGGTTATTGAGCTCTTCATCTCTGGTTTTTTGGTTTTTTTTTTTTATGTTTTATGTCTCTTAGTTAAGGGTCTCAATGAGGTCTTCCACTCTTTTCTCAAACCCAGTGAGTATCTTTATCACCATTACTTTAAATTTTTTATTAGGCATATTACTTATCTCCATTTCACTTAGGTCTCTTTCTGTCATTTTGTCCTGTTCTTTCATTTGGGACATATTCCTCTGTCCTCTCATTTTGGGTATGGCTTTAATTTTACCTTCAAATGAAGTAAGATGTCACACTAAAAAACCATTGTAATACTATAATTTTTACATTATGTCTTTCTAGAGGACACACCTGATATTTTTCAGCTTCAGGTTCTGAGCTTAATTATTCTCTTGCATGAGAAGTTAGTAAGACACATGACACAGCACTCAGCTTTCAGAGGGTGAGCTCTGAGCCTGGGCCCTGGTCTTGAAACAGCTTGTTCCTCTCTCATTGCTACCTCCCTACAAAGGTTATGAATTTATCTCAGTGTGTTCTTAGTTCTTCCAGTTCTTCTGAAAACAGAGCCTTGCTCTCACTAATCCTGTAAGAGATTCTAATCCCAAACTCCAGTCTTAAACTTTGGTACTTGCAGCAGGTATCACTCTCTACTACTATTGCAGAATTCCCTGAATGGACTCCTATCTACCTACACTACACCTACTGCTGAAAGTTACATCACTGATGTTCTTTCTAACTGGCAGTCTCAGTCTCCACTTCCTCCCTTGCCTTTGGAGAGACCTTTCTGAAAGGTCTGTCTATACTGTTGTATTGCAATTAATACTGTTATTATTATTGGCAGCCACAATTTACAGACATAGTCTTTGATCCTTCCATTAGCCTTCAAGATCTCTTGAGAGCAAGAGAAGTTTTTTTTGTTTGTTTGTTTTTTTTCCCCATTCTCCTAGGGAAGGGTTGAGTGGAGTGTCTGGTCCTGAAGAAACAAATGAATATATAGGGAACTAACTACATATTAGGCACTATTGCACATACTCTATACAATTATAACTAAGTAACTCTACCAACAATATTTTTTAACTGAGAATACTGAGACCCAGATAAATTAACAGCTAACAAAAGAAATCAGCAGATCATTAAGAACTAGGATTTACAACCTCATCTGTCTGATCCTCAAACCATCTTACTCTCCATAATGCCATGATGCCTTGCCTCTAGGATTCATTTTTCCTACTCTGGCCTATTTTGCTGATCATTACTGAGCTCCAGTTATGACATTCTCACTGATTCATTCAATGTCTCTAACAGAAAACACTTTAAAAATATTTTATTGACTATATACACTATATATATTTTACTGACTATATACACACACATATATTAACTTTATCCATCCATTAATCATCTATCTATATTGATTCCTTCCACAAGGGCATTTAGAAAAAATACTCTGCCCAAATATATATTTGTACAGAATTGTGCTTTTGAAACAAAATTGAGCTATTAAGTGTTCTGTGTTAACACTATTAGCAATTCCCATTGGTGACCTGCATTCAGATTATTTTTATGGGTTTTCCCATCATTCTACCCATAAAAAAATGTAAAGTCATGAAATTTAGATATATCTCACTTTTTTAGGTTTATAGGCCTTCTTCTTTAAGTAAATTAGTAATAAATCTATTATCACTTGAGCATCAAATATAGTTTTTAAAGGGCCTTTTCAAATGAAAGGATTTTACAAGACATTGTTATCATCCAAATGACCTACTGATACAATTAGTGGTTATATTTCAGTCACAGCAGAACTTAAAAAACCCTTATAGGCTTATGAAAAATAGTCTGCAATACAAAACAATTGCTATTCTGAAGATGAATAAACAGCCTATTGTTCTTGAGTGGAAACATCAGATAATCTGGAACCATTTAATTTAAAGTTCATCTTTTCCCAGTCTTTTCTATTCAAAACATATAAGCTTATTCAAGCTACTTTTTGTATCATATTGTCAATTTTTACTAAGCTTTAATTGTAACAACCTCATTTTTTAAGGCATGACCTAGTTCTTTTAAATTCACAGGCTAGAGAAAATGGGTGAAAACAGAGAGAAGATAATATATGTGAAAATACAGTTGGAAATACATGGCAATGCTTCACACATCTGATGGCTAATTTAAAAAGTGTTGAGAAGGGAATGTATTACAAAGTAATTAAAGAAAGAAGGTTTTAATAAGGTATCTAATTTAGAAGTTTTACTAGTTCTCTTTCATAACGAACATCACAACTCACATCCACAGGCTTGCCATCGGAAGCTCGTGCAGCAATAACAGTCCTTCCACGAAGGTCCACAGCGTTCTTTTCATCTATATAACGGCTTGCAATTAAATTACAATCCATATAGAGTGAAATGCCCCGGGATTGTATACCAATGCCAAGTTTATGCCACTGACGATCAAACAAAGGACGGAGTTCTCGATTTTTAAAAATGTAGTTCAACACATCTCCCTCAGCAGCTCGGAACATAAATTCCACCACTTTCTTTCCACCATCAACGACTATAGAAATCTGCAAAAATGCAAATTAGCTTTAAGTGTTTTAAAACCAGTGTTCAAAATTACTAAAGCACACAAATAAAAAAATCAGAAATGCATGTTAGTATAACTGAAGGACTTAGTAAAATGTTTTAGATGACACCTGGGTCCACCAGACTTGTTAATATAAAAGAACAACAAATATCCAGCTACAAAAATGTTTCAAATATGGGGTATTCTGGTGAATGTCATATGTTCCTTTCTTGAGAGAACATCTGAGAGTATATATTTATATGTGTGTATGTATGTATCTAAGTATATATATAATTCTGTATGAGTAATTCAAGAATTAAATGTTACTTAATTTAAAAAGCATAAGAATAGGATTACTTCTCTTAGCATGGAAACTGAGATCAACTTCTTGAAACTTTGATGATTTGCATGGTGCAGAAAAGAATGCATTTTCATAAAGGACATGCTTTTTCAGTTCATTTCATTTTTCCACCATAAAATTGTGACTGTATTAACAGATTAAAAGACCAGTGAAATAAAAAGCATGTCAGTGGATATGTACAGAAATAAACACAAATGTAAGGTGCCAATAAGTAATACTGAGGTTCATCTCCTGCCCTGGAGTCCTTGCACTCTCATCTTTCTGCCCAAATGACATCTCTTCCATAAGTATTCCTACGTTCCTATTCTCCGTGTGCCCCATTTTGGGAAGCTGTCCTTTCTATGTTCTCGTAGTCCACGCCCAGCTCCGAGCTTACCTCTACCACTGCACCTGTCGCACTATGATTATGCTCTAGCATATTGTTCTCCTAGATGACATCCCCTTAGGCCTTATGCTCCCTGAGAAAGGAATTACGCTTGTTAAAATCTTATCTTTGTCACTAACTAGCATACAGCATGTGTTCAGTAACTTTTTATTGATGGCATCAATATTTATATCCTGGTTCTTCATTTACTAAGGACTTTCAGATGAAACAACGAACAGCTTTAAAAATAATACATATCAGAAATTATAGGAAATGAAGAAGTTATTAGTGAGATGGACTTAGTGTCAATGAAGCAGTTGTGAAAGAAGGGCCATTTGAGTATCTTTAGACAAAATATGAATCTAGAAGTGAAAACAAACAAAAAAATAATCTTGTCTCACCCACCATGCTCTCATATTACAGATCTCAACAAAATCATCCTATGAGAATATTTGCATTTCCCTGCTGATGAATCCTTTAAAAGACTATTTGGACACCACATCTGCTTCCAAATTTGGGCACACTGTTCCAAGATTCACCTGGCATAATCACATAAGGGAAAACTAATCGGCACAACACTATGGCTCCTTACCTGTGGCAGATTCTGCAGGTTTAACACCTGCCACAGGAACCACCGTTCCTTTTTGGTGCTTCTGCGCACACGAAACACAGCTGCTATGGCGTACTCGTCAGGAAGGCCTTTGGGAAATATCTTACTGGGGGGAGGAAAACAAAGAACTATTGTGAGAAGACTGAAGATGAAGAGGAAAGAAAATCTAGATATGAAGGTTTTTGTAACACAATATCTCAGTCGTATTTTTCTCAATGAACTTATAACTTATGATGCATTTTTATAGTAATCTACCTATTGGACATATGGAAGCATCCATACCTACAGTACCTATGCAGTTTTTAATCCTTGTTCTCTCCCTTTTTAGAAAGTGTCTAGTAAAAGATTGTTAAAGTTTGGGGTGTGTAAGAGCAAGGGAATAGGGCTAAAGCACTATGCAGTGATATTCCCTGACTCAACAAGATGTTTCAACAGAGGAAAATATCAGATTTCCCTGCTGTCTGGCAAACACTAGGGATTTATAATGGAAATAAATAGTACCCCTCTGTTTTGTCTATAGGCAGAACTACAGAGCACACCGCTAACAATTAAATGTATATTTTCCAAAGAAGTTTTATCATATTAAATTCTTGCAAATGAGTTCCTAAGACTGATTTTCTAGTATCCATTTAAGACTCATACTGAAAAATAAACTAAAGAGGTTTTAGCTTATTTTTCATTCTTACAAAAATATAACTAGCAAATTCTTTCTAGGTAGCAGAGAGAAGCCAAAAGACAATCCAAATATCTTTCTCCCTCAATCTTGTTTCAAAATACTGGTCTCACCGGCCCATGAGGAAACTCAGGGAAAAAAATTCAAAATGAACAGATCTCAAATTTAGACTTTCATTGGAAAACAAGAAGAAATACATTCCTACCACCTGACTTTTAAATTTACCTGCATTGTACATAAAAACTCTGCAAGACAGGAATCATGCTTTTCTTTTAAAAAATCATGAGGAATAGTAGGTAAGAATTCTCTTAAAGACTAACATAGCCAAAAGCTGTTTATATAAAGGTAACACTATACCTTGAAATGGTAACTACTAACTCTGAACTTTACACTAAGGTCTACTGAAACTGATGACCACCTACTGAAAATGACAAGCAAACTGTCATGGAGCATTCTGAAATTTTGGTTCTACCCTCTGTGTTGGAAACCAAGTCATATAAGGTAGAGAAATCAGGGAAAAATAAGAAAACAGCTGTACTGGCCTAAAGTTCTTATTTGCTTATTGGTTAAACACAGACACCCATTTATGTCTACATGCGTATATATACATACAACTTTATCTTTTTGACAATCTATTTAAAAGGGAGGCAACTTGACTTTATTGCATTTATATATTATATCCTCTCTTAAGTGAGCAAGTGATTAATGAATGATTTTTTTATTCCACCACAATAAAACAAAATTTCTAAAATGGGATTTTCTCTATGAAGTCACCATTATTTTTTAATGTTTATTTAAAACTTAATATGTTTTAAATATTGTGAGATCATATCCTGAGCGAAAATCAAGAATTGGTTGCCTAACTGACTGAACCACCCAGGAACCCCTATAAAGTCACCATTATTAAACTGAATTTCACAATGACCATTACTGTACCAGTTTGAGTAACATTGTTCATTTAAAAACAAACAAAATGGTTAATTCTGCTTCCTGTCTGACTCTGGCTTCTTTTCTGAGTCACACTGAGCCATGAGCTGCTTCAGGGATGTCTTTAGGAG